>NC_064931.1:619703978-620334814 GCF_023897955.1 Schistocerca gregaria | reverse complement strand
GGCCATTCCAGCCGGCGACGATGTTAGGTCAACATGGGAACACGTAGGGGCAATATGCTGCTGATGCTCATGTTGAACAATGTGCGCTGAACTGTGTGCTCCTAAATATTTGGGTGTGCTCCAAAATTGAACTCCGTCGTCAGACCTGCCACAGATCGTATCCTATCCTGCTACATAAAACGTGCAAGTCTCCGACCACCACGTCCTGTGATGAGGCATCAACGCGCAACGCCTTGTTGTCTACTCGTGATTTTACCGTTCTTCAGCACTTTCTGTAGAGCTCGCGATAGTAACTAACTAACAGCCGACCAACTTCGACTTTTCCGGTATGCTCGTTTCTAGGCAGTGTGCCATAAAAATTTACCCCATATTACCAATCTACACTCCTGGAAATGGAAAAAAGAACACATTGACACCGGTGTGTCAGACCCACCATACTTGCTCCGGACACTGCTAGAGGGCTGTACAAGCAATGATCACACGCACGGCACAGCGGACACACCAGGAACCGCGGTGTTGGCCGTCGAATGGCGCTAGCTGCGCAGCATTTGTACACCGCCGCCGTCAGTGTCAGCCAGTTTGCCATGGCATACGGAGCTCCATCGCAGTCTTTAACACTGGTAGCATGCCGCGACAGCGTGGACGTGAACCGTATGTGCAGTTGACGGACTTTGAGCGAGGGCGTATTGTGGGCATGCGGGAGGCCAGGGTGGACGTACCGCCGAATTGCTCAACGCGTGGGGCGTGAGGTCTCCACAGTACATCGATGTTGTCGCCAGTGGTCGGCGGAAGGTGCACGTGCCCGTCGACCAGGGACCGGACCGCAGCAACGCACGGATGCGCGCCAATACCGTAGGATCCTACGCAGTGCCGTAGGGGACCGCACCGCCACTTCCCAGCAAATTAGGGACACTGTTGCTCCTGGGGTATCGGCGAGGACCATTCGCAACCGTCTCCATGAAGCTGGTCTACGGTCCCGCACACCGTTAGGCCGTCTTCCGCTCACGTCCCAACATCGTGCAGCCCGCCTCCAGTGGTGTCGCGACAGGCGTGAATGGAGGGACGAATGGAGACGTGTCGTCTTCAGCGATGAGAGTCGCTTCTGCCTTGGTGCCAATGATGGTCGTATGCGTGTTTGGCGCCGTGCAGGTGAGCGCCACAATCAGGACTGCATACGACCGAGGCACACAGGGCCAACACCCGGCATCATGGTGTGGGAAGCGATCTCCTACACTGGCCTTACACCTCTGTTGATCGTCGAGGGGAGACTGAATAGTGCACGGTACATCCAAACCGTCATCGAACCCATCGTTCTACCATTCCTAGACCGGCAAGGGAACTTGCTGTTCCATCAGGACAATGCACGTCCGCATGTATCCCGTGCCACCCAACGTGCTCTAGAAGGTGTAAGTCAACTACCCTGGCCACCAAGATCTCCGGATCTGTCCCGCATTGAGCATGATTGGGACTGGATGAAGCGTCGTCTCACGCGGTCTGCACGTTCAGCACGAACGCTGGTCCATCTGAGGCGCCAGGTGGAAATGGCATGGCAAGCCGTTCCACAGGACTACATCCAGCATCTCTACGATCGTCTCCATGGGAGAATAGCAGCGTGCATTTCTGCGAAAGGTGGATATACACTGTACTAGTGCCGACATTGTGCATGCTCTGTTGCCTGTGTCTATGTGCCTGTGGTTCTGTCAGTGTGATCATGTGATGTATCTGACCCCAGGAATGTGTCAATAAAGTTTCTCCTTCCTGGGACAATGAATACACGGTGTTCTTATTTCAATTTCCTGGAGTGTATGTCAGTGGATTTTCCAATTTGCTGCCCTTATATGGCGAGGTGGGGGAACAGGTTATACACCTAGAAACATTGTCAAACATGCTTGTTTGGATGGTCTAGTTGTTCTGGTGTGGAGAGTCATAACGTTGCATTGGCGTACTGACTCCAAATCTTTGAAGACGGTACAGTAAAAAAAATGGTTCAAATGGCTCTGAGCACTATGGGACTCAACAGCTGTGGTTATCAGTCCCGTAGAACTTAGAAGTACTTAAACCTAACTAACCTAAGCACATCACACACATCCATGCCCGAGGCAGGATTCGAACCTGCGACCGTAGCAGTCTCTCGGTTCCGGACTGCGCGCCTAGAACCGCGAGACCACCGCGGCCGGCTACGGTACAGTCACCGGTCAACGTTATTGTGGCACTGTAATCCTTCCCCAAGTGCGTCTTTTCAGGTGTGCGTTCAGCCCTGGCTTCACCTTTATGGATGACAACGCAGGATCCCACGGAACAGTTAAGGTGGTTCAGAAGATTCGGAGAATTGACTCGCCTGCTCGTTCCCTCGATTTAAGTCCCATGGAGCATGTGTGGTACGCGTCGGGGAGGTGTGATGCAGCACGTCACATGCGCCAACGACCAGCCAACAGTTGTGGACTGCGCTGGTGGACAAATGGAAAGCCCTACCACAAGAACTCCACACCAACATTGTGGCCAGCATGGGAGCTCGTTTCACAGCATGCATTGCCGTCCACGGCGGTCACACACTCTGTTAAGAACAGTGCCCCACCTTTTTTTAATGTCCAAAGCACCATCATGAATCTCGCGACTTGAGTGCAATTATTTTCTTTGAGTAAAGGTGGTGTCATTTCTGTTCATCTCATTGCATATTTCTTTCAGTTACATTCTGTATTATAGTGTAGCAGTTCTTTCTATGTACGGTCCAAGCTTCATTGAGCTACGTTTCTTGGCAGTGACACATCATGTAACAGTTACTTACGTCCTTAATTTTTGCATATTAGTGCATTTCTGTGAGGCTGTAGCTCAAAAGAAAATTCTTCTTAGACCTGCCTTACAAAACATATGAAAAGAATACTTAAAGCACCCATTTTGTGAACTTACTAGAGTTTCACTTAACGTTTAATTTAACTCTGCGCTATAGCAATGGAGATACTATCGAAGACAGTACTGCCAAAGCACAGTTACTAAACACAGCCTTTCGAAATGCCTTCACAAAAGAAGACAAAGTAAATATTCCAGAATTCGAATCGAGAACAGCTGCCAACATGAGTAACGTAGCAGTAAATAACCTCGGAGTAGTGAAGAAATTTAAATCACTTAATAAAAGCAAGTCTTCTGGTCCTGACTGCATACCAATTGGGTTCCTTTCCGAGTATGCTGATGCATTAGCTCCATACTTAACAATCATACACAACCGCTCGCTCGACGAAAGATCCGTGCCCAAAGACTGGAAAGCTGCACAGGTCACACCAATATTCAAGAAAGGTAGTAGGAGTTATCCACTAAATTACAGACCCACATCGTTAACGTCAATATGCAGCAGGATTTTAGAACATATATTGTGTTTGAACGTTATGAATTACCTCGAAGAAAACGGTCTATTGACACACAGTCAACTTGGGTTTAGAAAACATCGTTCCTGTGAAGCACAACTAGCTCTTTATTCACATTGACAAGGGATTTCAGATCGATTCCGTATTTTTGGATTTCCGGAAGGATTTGACACTGTACCAGACAAGCGGCTCGTAGTGAACTTGCGTGCTTATGGAATATCGTCTCAGTTATGTGACTGGATTTGTGATTTCCTGTCAGAGAGGTCACAGTTCGTAGTAACTGACGGAAAGTCATCGAGTAAAACAGAAGTGATACCTGGCGTTCCCCGAGGTAGTGTTATAGGCCCTTTGCTGTTCCTTATCTATGTAAACTATTTGGGAGAAGATCTGAGCAGCCGTCTTCGGTTGTTTGCAGATGACGCTGTCGTTCATCGACTAATAAAGTCATCAGAAGATCAAAACGAACTGCAAAACGATTTAGAAGAAATATCTGAATGGTGCGAAAAGTGGCAGTTGACCCTAAATAACGAAAAGTGTCAGTCTGATCTAAAAGCCGTAAATTAAACTAAATACCTAGGTATTACAATCATGAACAACTTAAATTGTAACGAACACATAGAAAATGTTGTGGGGAAGGCTAACCAAAGACTGCGTTTTAGTGACAGGACACTTAGAAAATGTAACAGACTTACTACGGAGACTGCCTACGCTACGCTTGTCCGTCCTCTTTTAGAAAACCGCTGCTCAGTGTGGGATTCTTACCAGATAGGACTGACGGAGTACATCGAAAAAGTTCAAAGAAAGGAAGCACGTTTTGTATTATTGCGAAATGTGGGAGAGAGTGCCACAGAAATGATTCAAGATTTGGACTGGACATCATTAAAAGAAAGGCGTTCTTCGTTTGGACGGGATCTTCTCATGAAACTCCAATCACTAACTTTCTCCTCCGAATGCGAAAATATTTTGTTGACACCTACCTACTTAGGGAGGAACGATCACCACGATATAATAAGGAAAATCAAAGCTCGTACGGAAAGATATAGTTGTTCATTCATTCCGTGCGCTATACGAGATTGGAATAATAGAGAATTGTGAAGGTGTTTCTATGAACCCTCTGCTAGGCATTTAAATGTGATTTGCAGAGTATCCATGTAGATGTAGATGTAACAGTACAGTCAGGGAATCGTTTATAGTTTAGTTAATAACTTATCTTGGAATGTACAACTGTGCTCGGCTTTACACAATGATAGGTCTTTACTGTGCATTGCGTGATGGATGTATCGTGAAGCATTTGTTTTTACAACTTGGAACCAAATGTAGTCTGCCTAATAATACGTCCAATACATATTTTTGTCTTACTGGATATGGTCCTAAAGGATAGTAAATCCTTATCCTCTCCCAACTCTCAATTTAATCTCAGCATTCAAATCTATGTGAAAGTGATCTACCAATACAGACCATTGGCTTAAAGGGTTCAGTCTTAATTTATTTTATATATCTTATCTCCCGTACGTACAATATTACTGATTACGTTGTACTACGTGGCCCTTGTGTTACATTGTAATATCGGATTGCGAATGTTTTTCCACACTTTCAGTGCTCTAATCGTGTCTTGACGTCTCATCTCTGTTGGGTTCTTCAGACAGTTAATCTTCAGTTCTTTATTCACAAATTTGGGAATTAAATGCTAGCTTGGCTCCAAGTAATTAAGTTACGTATACTTAAGTCATGAGTTTGTCTTTCGCATGTTAATTGGTGCGACGAGCTGAATTGGTTCCAGTTTCTTAAATAAGCACTGTAATATTGCATTCATACTACTTTCCAAGAGTCGTGAACTCTTAAATTAAAATGGTCGCGTATTGGACTAAACTATTAGTGAACCATTAACATCCTTGCTGCGTAGGTAGTGAAGTCGTTGTGGAGGAGATCTTGTAAACATTTCACTGCCACACTAATCAGCAGTGCGACACATGGATGTCACAATCACCGAGACTGATAATGTGGTTGCAATGCAGTTGTAATATAATTTATTTTCTTAAGAACATATGTCATTACAAAATTTTTGTTACCAGTTTAAATTTCTTGATTCATGTTCTCTTATCGTGCCACGCAGTGAATAAATCGTATTTGCCCCACTATCTTTCGCTCCAGTTGTACTCCGTTCTTGATCTGAAGACAGTTTCTTTCGATGGAGTTATTGTATAGGACTACTTCGACAACCTGAAACTTCTGAAAACTTATCCTGGCATCTGCTGCATCCTAGTATATTGCGACTAGTTGTTTAGACCTCTCTACTCCAACATTGTTGTTAACGACAAAACTAATGTAATCCGCGTGGGCTTGTCTTTTCATTGAACACCTGAAGATCCTATAATAACGAATCTAGAGTTATAATAACCTAATCGACACATATTGCATAAAAAGGCGATAAAAAGCAAGCAGCAGCCATAAAGGCTAGCAGTGATTGTTTTGCTATTCATGTACCACACAGCGGATCTTTCGACAATGGCAACACACTCCACGTCCAGAAAAACTCTCGTCTTCGTGATTTAGGTTTAGAACATTAAATGGGCGTATTTTGCGAAGCGTTTAATCAAACTTTCTTCTTCAAGTGATTTCTAACATATACCTAACAATTGACGTGACGTTTAATTCGTGTCAGTACTGTAGAGAAGTTTATCTCTCGTCTTGATTACCAATGGCTAATTTTTGAGATGTTAAGTGTACAACAGTAGTACGAAACGCATGATCAGCAATATGTAGCCGAACGTTGCCGTCCACGTTCAGTGCGTAGTCAGGATGTGTGTCCGAGAGTACTACGTGCCAACATCACAGAATTGTTTTCTGTCAGAATGCAAGAACTGAGTATGTTTCAGTAATTGCAAAAAGTGGTTCAAATGGTTCTAAGCACTATGGGACTTAACATCTGAGGCCATCAGTCCCATAGATCTTAAAACTACTTAAACCTAACTAACCCAAGGACATCACACACATCCATGTCCGAGGCAGGATTCGAACCTGCGACCGTAGCGGTCGCGCGGTTCCAGACTGAAGCGCCTAGAACCGCTCGACCACAATGGCCGGCTCAGTGTTTGCTGTTTGATCCCAAAGTTGAGATATTCCATCAGTGAGATTTCACAGGAAGTACACATACTTGGTTTATAATGGTTGAGATGTGTGAAGTGGAAACATCAGAGAAACAATAAATCCATTCATCGCTCTGGCGGCCTGAGAAATCAACTATAGAAGGTTCCGAACTCGAAATTGTGCTTCTGGAACCAATCGCCAGTCATTGTTACCAGTTATTTTACAAGATATCTGTCGCAGCAGAATTAAAGATTTCAGAGACGGAGCGATCCGCTGAGACGCGCTAGAATTCGGTTTCCATGGCCGTGTGATTGCAACGATGCCACTGATCACAAAAACTGATGAATTATCTCGCTTAAAGAGATGTAAACAACGTCATCATTAGTCTGTGATAGTGGAAGAAGTCTTATAGAATGATGAACATTTACTTATTTATCTGTATTACAGTTTATCCCATTCAAAAGTGAAAGGGGTCCCATACTCAAGGCCACAAACTCTTCTCCCCTTGACGGCGAAATACTGGCACGAAAAATATTCTACCACCAGGATTCAAATCAGCCTAGCTCTGAGTTGAGCTCCACCGAACAGGCGTGCGTAATTGACATCGGCTTTGGAGGCAAGTTGTGTTTCCCATTATATAGCGTGGCTCAATGACTGGGTGAAAGCCTTTCAATTGGATATCATTTCGGCGACTTCATGCCCCTAATCTACCCCCAACTATCCAAACAGGAAAATAAGACCTATAGTTTAACATTGAATCTCACCCACGTGTCGTTTCTGGCGACCTCTCACGTCACTGAGAGGTGTAGGCTGCTTTAAATACAGACCAAAAAGGCTCCGTCCTCCGATCGAAATTCGATCCCGCAATCTCTCTGTTTCCAGGCACGCACTTTACCGCTGGACCATCAGGCCAACATCCCATTATATGGTGATCTACAATTGATCACACATTTTCATCATGATTCTCTCTCTGCATTCATATTAACGTTAACAATGTTAGTGTCGTAACAAATAAACATTATTGTTACCACTACTACTACTGCGTCTATCCAGCTCCACTATTATTGATGTTGCAACCATTATTGTAACTAATCACAGAACTCTCTGTTCCTACAGTCCTGAACTAATCACTTTCGACTATTTAAAAATAATATTAATTAAATATAAAATTTGTATTAAAGGATCCTCAAAACCCGTCAGTACGTGATTAATGTTATCTCAGAGGAAGATGATGTTCATTCCTGGGTAGACAGCAGTCTTTTCTTCGCCTTCTTGTCCTAAATCGATGCTGCCTGGCGCAGTATGACGAACGACGTCATCCTGTTATTTCTTAGCAACATCCCAACGCCTTTGCAATAGAAAGAACTGATATTGTCATTGTCTACCTATTTCCTGTAATTCTATGAGATTCTAGACTGGCAGAGGTCATTCCTTTCCAAATCAGTGCATAAATGTTTTCTTCCGTAGGTATAGCGAGCCGCATATATTCTAAGTATGACCTGAAGCAGCTCTAAGGATACTAGCCAGAATCTCCCAACAACCTGAGGAATATCTCTTGTTGCATGTTCTTTAGCGCTTCTGTTGGCGTTAGAGGCAGCAACAGCAGCAGCAACCGGGGAGACCAGACACATAAAAACAATGGCAGCTGAACAGCTTCATGGCATAATCGTATAGTGTGTGCACGATTTTTATTTTGGTAATTATTATCCTACCTCAGTTCCCCATTTATTTATGAGCACAGGATTTGAATCGCTCGTCCAGAAACAAACATTTCAATATCAGAAGAAATATATTCTTTTTTGACAAGCTTTTTAGTTTCATTAACTGGTCTCTTACATGTGGTTGATTCTTTTGCAGTTTTTGAAACATTCCTTCACGAGCAGATTTTTCCGAAGATATGAATCAGATAACCCATACGAGAACATCCGTCAAGAATCTAGATGGAAGAGGGATACGATGTGAAAGACAGTGATGGGGCGAATCAGTCATTTTTTCTTCCGTCGTTGCGAGATACCGATGGCGACTTTGTTCTAAGAAGCGTGTGATGAAAACATTCTGTTGGTACAAGAGAAACAGACATGTCTTTCTATGGACTGCTCATCGGAGCTCAGTTCGAAGCGGGCCTCATCACTGAAGATAATTCTACTCCAGTCAATGAGATTACAGGCCGAAGACGAGTCTGGAGACGCCCCTGACAGCTGTGGGATACCAGCCTGACTGTCGCCTGCCATACAGCCAGACAGCCAGGCATAGTGGTCCGGGTTTCCATTTCATTTCATAGAAGGACCCTTTGGTTGTCGTCAATGACACCCATACGCACAGCGGTACGTCGACGATATTCTACGCCCCGTTGTGTTACCCTTCATGGAAAGCCATTATGGGCTTACATTTGCGTAAGTTCGTAGACATTTGTTGACACAGTTCTGATAGCGTTGGCGTGTAGGCACAGTTCTCAGAAAACGGAAGTCTCCTCACTCCCCGACGGCTAGAACGGGGTGTGTCATGGTGATTAGGTATCAGAACGACGTTACTCCGAAAGGAACTTCGTGGAAGCGGGCACGATTCGATCTCGAACAGAACTGCCCTCCTGGCCTCTGGCGACGCTGTTTCAGGGCAGAGGTGCGGCGGTGGCGCGTCAGAACTACGGGAGGCGCGGCTTCTTCCTAAAATCTCGGTGACGCTTCGTGATACTACACTACTGGCCATTAAAATTGCTACACCACGAAGATGACGTGCTATAGACGCGAAATCTAACTGACAGGAAGAAGATGCTGTGATATGCAAATGATTAGCTTTTAAGAGCATTCACACAAGGTTGGTGTCGGTGGCGACACCTACAACGTGCTGACATGAGGAAAGTTTCCATCCGATTTCTCATACACAAACAGCAGTTGACCGGCGTTGCCTGGTGAAACGTTGTTGTGATGCCTCGTGTAAGGAGGAAAAATGCTTAGCTTTTTTTTTGGGCTCATGAACATTTTATTTTATCTGTTATTACTTTTATGTTGTAATTTCATGTACTGACACGTTTCATGACCTTGGAGATCTGCTCCTCAATTTGATCCTACGGAACTAAACGTGTAAATAAATAAAATAAATAAACACTGAAAGTCACATTGTCTAGTAAGGCCACGAAATTCTATTACCCGCTGTCTGTAGGACTGTCCTGGCTGCTGTTTTAATCTGAAAAACTTATAAGTAGCAGCCACTACATGCATTTGTGATTTAAAATGATTTGACAGTTCTTCATCTAACTCGTCGTAGGTGATCTCATGAGGAAACATCTTTCTGGAAACAGTTTTATTACCAACAGGAATACATCTGAGCCTACGGTGGAGAGAAAATGGTAAATACGCTGGTTACCTATCATAGTGTAGGCTTTGAAATGCCCCATCTTCGCTTTGTCGCAGAAACTGAATTTAGGTACTTGAAACGTTTCTGGAGTTTTTTCCAAGTAAATACGCTGGGGTGGCGGTCATAGTGCTGTTACAATTTATGGCAGTGCTTGTAATAGCTATTCAATCCTTTGTTCAAATGGTTCTGAGCACTATGGGACTTAACATCTGAGGTCATCAGTCCCCTAGAACTTAGTACTTAAACCTAAGTAACCTAAGGACATCACACACATACATGCCCGACGCAGGATACGAACCTGCGACCGTAGCGGTCGCGCGGTTCCAGACTGAAGCGCCTAGAACCGCTCGGCCACACCCGCCGGCTAATCCTTTGTCCCTGTAATTGTATATCTTGCGTTAAAGAGACATCCGGAGGAGGCATCGTGAATACTCAATATTACAACACACACAAACAGAAAAATAGGACTGCTGCAGAGAGGGTAATCGCGAGCTGCATCCTCCTTGTCACTTTACTTTTGATGTCCGACTTCTTGGACACTGAGTGGCTAGTAAGAATATAGTAAATTAAAACACTCTGAATAAGTAATCCTTCATTAATTACAACAAAACTTATCTTTGTTCGGGAGTTTCGCCAGTAGCTACGAAACTACATACATGGACTTACGGTTCAGAACGCACTAAATGAGCCAAGATTACTGAGTGGCGAATTGATACAAGTTCGGAATGCCATACTGTGGCTTCACTACAGTCATTAGAAAACACAAAATCATAGACACTTATTGGCACTTCTGATAGCGTTGGGGCGCAGAAACAGTTCACAGGAGACGAAGTCTCTTCACTCCCCAACGGTTGGAACGGGCTTTGTGTACTCATTTGTCTGTCTGTTCATGTACATCAAATCTACAAGTTCCCGTCCAGTTCGGAAAATTTGCACAGTATGCAATGGAATCACGGGAAGGTATCGTGTTATCCCATCATCTTATGAACAAACGTCACGGTTCTGAAACAAAACATAAAAACAAATGTTGCATCAATATGCCTGATTGGTTTTAAATCACGGTAAGTACCGAAATACCCTTCATGGCAAGGATATCAAACATGTCTCTCAATAATTAAAGGGTACTTTTTAAGCATGTACGTATACCTTGAAGAATCGATTTCATAAAAATTTTCCAGATAACAATGTTCACCTATGTAAAATGGAGTTGGATGAGGCACAGTTAATAAACAACAATATTAAATTAGAAAAAGAAAGAAATCCGAAACATGTTTATCATTGGTTATGAGAAACGATAAAATTAATGTCGGCTACAAAAGCACGGCACATTGATAAAAGCAAGCAGTTGCGAAGATTTTGGCCACTAATGCTCGATGGAAACCTCGATTTATTCATTTTCATTATGGAGAGAAATCTTTCACACAAATAAGTAGATCCGAACATGGACATAACTCTCGCAGCTTCATTATGCCGGCGTGGAAATTCTTGATGCGAAAAGTTTTCGTAGAATTCTTCTGTACTTCGTACTTGAAACAACTTGTCCTTCAGCCGTGTATTGCACTTTAGGTCGATCAGTTCCATCTGCAGATGATTTGGAGCATCTGCAGCTGCTGCTGAAAACGACTGTGCAAAGCAAACAAATAGCTCCTTAACTTTTACAATTACTGACACGTATTCTTGAAATCCAGCATTTTCGTAGATTAAACCAAGGGTAGGGAAACGTGCAGTATTTTCAGACAATAGTAGGCTCCCCAAAGGAACAAGTTTCCTTTCAAAAGCATTCACTATTCCCAACAGATCAGAAAGAAATTATTTTTACCTTGTGAATTGACGTTCAGGCTGTTCGTGTGAGACGTAATGCCCACGAGAAATGCAAGGTCTGATATCTTGCAAGGATCATCTAATTTCGGTTCATTCTTTGACTTATTATGTAAGAAATGTACTACTGCCAAACGTAAGTCAAAAAATCCTTACACCGTTTTACCTCGACTGAGTCAGCGTATTTCAGTATAGTCAGGCATTTCGTCGTACTCCTCTCCTAATTCCTCCAAGAACTGCCGAAAACTTGGCGATGCGTAAGCCCATGTGTCTTCAGATAATTTACAGTACACACAACAATTTGCACGACGTTTTCTAACGTTACTGATTTTGCACAAAGCGCCTCTCGATGTACAATGCAATGAATTCCACACAACGTCCCTTCTGTTCGTCCTAGCTTTTTGCACATCAGTGTTTTGAGTCCTCTCTGATGGCCTCGCATTGCCGGTGTACCATCCGTGGTCACTGAGATTAACCGAGTACAATCGATACCGACAGTATCAACCACTTGCTCGAGAGCTTAGAGTAAGTCTGCACCTGTTGTAGTCTCTTTCAAAGTCACTAAACCCAAAATTCCTCTGTTACACGCAGAGCGTTGTCGACACCTCGTATGTGTATCACTACCTGAGCTGTGTCTGTAATATCTGTTGCTTCAGCCAACGCAACAAAGATAGCAACGAAGTCCTTAGTCTTATTTATTAACTGTCTGTGCACATCGCCTTCCATTACACTTATACGTCGTGTCACTGTTTGTTTGGAAAGGCCGAGTTCTCGAAACCTAGTAACGTTCGTTGGACACAAAAGTTCTGCAGCATCAATGAAAAAGTCTTTTACAAACTCCTTTTCGGAAAACGGTTTCCCGGATCTCGCTATTCTTAATGCAATTTTGAAACCTGCTCGCATTGCAGATGTACTGTAGAGTCATTCTGGAAAATTGAAAACACTAGGTTGCACAATAGAATAGATACTAATGTAACCCAAGAAATAAAGATTTCAAGAGGTATGAGTTCTTATGAGTTACATTAAAAACCTGTTTTGCCTCATCCATTTTGTTAAGCACATTTAATTTGGCTTGTCGTTCTTCACTGTTCAGTACACTTCACTCGTCTCTATGAAATGAGTTGCAGTGTCTTTCAATCTTGAAGTTGTGCTGGCCGTCTATTATTCTGCGTCACAGCAAACCCTGTGAGTTTTCACCTGCAGCAGTAAAGAAGAATTGCAGTACCCAGTCGTGTTTAAATGACTGAGAAGACAGATCTCCCGGTCTTTGTGTAATATCTCTTTATATTCTACTAATTATCCCTGCACAATTCTATGAGTGAATTACGTTTCCTACTTGACCATCTATATACTCGCAGAATCGATGCGCAAAGCAGTATAGTACTATTATTAGCGCATGATTACTCTTTGTAATATTCTCTCTGATGTGTGTTGAGGGGACTTCTAGGATCTTCTCCGTGACAAATAATTGAATAATTGTAATTTTGCTATCGAGATTACTGGAATAAATAGCTTAGAAATATATTGTAGTCTAATCAAAAGAATATATACTGAGCATTTCCATCAAAAGTCTGTAAGGAATTTCATTATATATGTATTCTCTAATTGGAAATTTGCACGGAGGTGTCGTTTCGTTGGTAATAAGAAGGGAACTTCCGATGAATTGGAAACGAACGTGCAATTATTAGATCCAAGAGCTCCAGTATCTCATCGGATAATTAAACTCTATCAAAGCAAAACATTCCGCTTGATCTGAGGTTTCCCGGCTGACAACGAAACGCAAGAAAACCAAGACATTTTATTTACACAGGGTTGCATATCGCTTCGAATCATCGAGACTGCGGACACGGAGAGTCACCGTCCAATTCTGATTAAATAAGTAAAGCTTAATTATAACTTTCTTGAGCGACTGTGATGACTGTGATATGGCTGCTTATGAATGAGATCACGAATATAATACTAATAACAAACTTTCCTCCTCACCAGCAACCAGTATAAACACACTATTAATTAAAATTATATTTTCATTTTTTGCAATACTCGCTACCGAGCGAGGTGACGCAGTGATTAGCACATTGGACTCACATTAGGGAGGACGACGGTTCAAACCCGCGCCTGGCCATCCTGATCTAGGTTCAAATGGCTCTGAGCACTATGGGACTTAACTTCTAAGGTCATCAGTCCCCTAGAACTTAGAACTACTTAAACCTAACTAACCTAAGGACATCACACACATCCATGCCCGAGGCAGGATTCGAACCTGCGACCGTAGCGGTCGCGGTGTTCCAGACTGTAGCGCCTTTAACAGCTTGGCCACCCCGGCCGGCCCTGATCTAGGTTTTCGTGATTTCTCTAATGCTCTTCAGGAAAATGCCGGGTTGGTTCTTCTGAAAGGGCACGGCCGACTTCCTTCCCCATCCTTCCCTAATCCAATGGGACCGGTGATCTCGATTTTTGGTCCCCTCCCCCAAATCAACCAATAAACCAACGAACACTCTCAATTTCTCAGTGCGTGTCACGTAAGGGGGAAGCTAGACTAGGTGTACTTCGGCCCTCCTGATACCGCGTAAACAAGGTACCGGAACCGTCGCCACTTAATTGGTATACATGTCTGGTCACAGATGTCACAGTTCCGCTTTGCCCGCTGTCTGAGATGCGAGCATCTGTGCCGCGCTTCCGCACATTTGCACAGTGTGCAGCATTGGGGCGGCCCTGCGGTACCGGACCCCTCAGTGAGATTTATCGTAATATCTAACGCTGGCGTGGAGTATAAAAACGCACGCGTGTTTAACGATAGATGATATAACACTCATTGCAGTTGGTTCCCGCCAATGTACTGCCAGTACTGGGCAGGGGTGATCAAATTGCACCATTGGGGGCATGGGCGCCCGTGACGCCCACACTGCTTGCCCGCGGTCACTGTCAGCCAGCTGTTCCCGCTTCACATCTCTGCTAACGTCGCCCGTTTGATATCGATAAGCGTGCAGAAAGACGGGCCTGTTTACTTCTTGTCGCTAGTGTTGTCGGTGTCGAAGTCTCTTTGGCACTTGTGGTTTTATTGGCGTGAAAAAAGTACAATGTGAAGCGCGATTTTCAACTCGTTCTTGAAAAACTCGTGATCACTTTGGATGTTGAGGAAAGGAGAACTTTTCTTGCTTCCGCAACAGCCTTGTGTACAGCAACTCTTCTGGTTTTCGAAAAAGTTCCTCTTTCGTGGAGAACAGTTAGCAGACTGACTGAAGGAATGGGAAATGACGTGGAAACGCAAGTGAAATATGAGACTAAGGATTCGGATTTTTTTTTTTTTTTGTTCTCTTTGCTTTGGATGAAAGCGCGAATGTGAAGGATGTTGCTCAGCTTGCTGTATTCGTGACAGATGTTGACGTTGAGTTCACCTTGACGGAACAACTCCTTGATTTAGTGCCGATGCACGATACAACTACGGTCGACTATATGTTTTCTTGCTTACAAATCATTAATGACATGTATGACTGTTGTTGGGGAAAACTTTCATCGACTGGAACATATAGAGCTCTGTAAATACTTGTCAAAAATCTTGTACGTTGCTCTGATAAGGCAAAAGATGCCAAAATAAATGGCACCACGGACGTTATTGTAAAAACAGTTAAAAATTGAGATTGCATGGTTTGGAACATCGACAGTTTAAATTATCCCCTGCAGAGCTGAGGCGTGATTATGACTATGTGCTTCATTTTTGTGAAGTGCGCTGGCTGTGTCGAGATGTTGTTTTAGAACTTTTTTTTCAGGTTGCGTTGACACACAGCATTTTTCATTGACAAGGAAGGAACCCCAGTAAACGAGTTTTATGATTTCCAATGAATATAATATTTTGCGTTTCTGACTGACTTTACAAATTATCAGAATGTCTTGAGTACAATTTTGCAGGTTAGTCATAATAATTACCGATGTTTTTGACACCGGTTTTGGGTTTCAAAATAAAATTGCTGTTGTGGATAAAACAACTTTCAGAATTTCCTATGCGCACTTTTAGAATGTTGCACTAGTTATAAATGAAATAAATCTTGAATGGGAGACATTGAGAGAACATTCTGATAGATCTGTCACGGTGCGACAGGCTTTGTGGCTTTGTTACACCTCCAGGCGTAACTCAGCAACTGGAAAACCTTGTCCACTCTCACACTTTCTTTTCTGTAGCTTTGAATGGATCAACAGACATACAATTTGTATAACTGGAACTGATGTTAATTTTAATCTCTTCGAAGATCCTGCCAGTCTGAAAGCACTGCATGCTAAAACAAGAGGATCAGAAATATTCAGAAAAGTAAAATTACGCCTACAAAAATTTAAAAGGGGATTATAGTAAAGTCACCAATGTGTGTACTGATGAAAAGTTGTCAATGATGCGTAGAATCCAAAGAACTGCAAGATTGCTCGGAAACTTTTTAAACCATCCTGTACTAAAATATTACTGCATTAAACACCAAGTGTCACTACGTGGAAAATCTTTGAAACCCAAAGTATGCAGCATGTTATCCCATCAGTTGTGAAATATGTGTGTAAACCTAGAGCTATGACATTATCTACACAAGAATTCTGAGAGTACTGTGAATTGTTGCATTTGGAATATGGTAAACTTGTTCTATGTTGTGAAGTACAGTATTTTTGATCATGAAAAATGCTGTTTCCGATTTTTTTTGAACAGAAAAATACACTACCTGAAAAAAGCATCCTATGACATCACAACTAGCAATTTCATTTGGCCTTTTTAGTATCCACCTCAAAGCCTAAATTTTAAACTAGAAGGTAGAAGCATCAGTCCATTCAAAATTATGCTAAAACTGATCATCTTTCAGTTATAAACTGAGGATTTTAGTTAATTTCCATAACTGAAAGAAAAGAGTGAATTTGCTGTGAATAATAGCAATGTGACCAAATATACTGAAAAACGTAAATACATCAAGGGTCATTTCAAAGTTGAATTCATAAGTGTTCAACCTACTTTCACTTAGTGAGAAAAATATAATGGAGGTTCCTAGCGACACAGAAATAGAGCTGATTGATTTTTAAAAAATTCATTGTTAAAAATGAAGTCTGATAAGTATTTTCCATATAAAAATATCTCTCCCATAATTAATTTCTGACATTCGTTATGCCATGAAAATTTCCTAGAACTAAGTATATTTGTACATAGTTGTATACGCCTATGTCTCTTTAAGACGACATACAGACGAATACAAGGCATTTCATCCATGACATTTATTAAAGGCAAAACAATGTGCCAGATAAAACAATCAATTTAATGGTATGTAAGGTTCCTATGCTGTAACAGATGTTGTTTACACACAATAATTAAATCATTTAGAAATGTTATTTGGGTCTACAAAAATACTTACATTTAGCAAACGAAGCATATGCTGGGACTCCTTCTAGTGAGCACACAATTTCAAGTTCCAAGCACTCAGTACTCGATCTCGCACCAAGTTCTCTTCACCAAATGACACTATGTGCAGCTGCAGCATGACAGCACTCACCCTCCCATCAGTGAGATCATTTCCGACTACCAATGAATTGTGCTCCAATAAGCGTGTGTCTTGTGAACTGATGTAAATTTTCAAATGCATGAGACAGTTATTTTTGTACCTCCTCTAAGTGAGCAAGTTCTTACCCCAACGTTTTTTTTTCAACCCCAGCAATGAATGTATGAATGTACAAAAGGTGCTTGAATTGTATGACAGATCTAAAGCCTTCTGTGGAAAAAGTGGCGTATGTCTTACTAAATGTTGGAAAATACCAGTATTTATCGAATACTGAAGTAACAGTAGTTCGTGAAAGCACATTATAGAGACAGCTATCTTCAAATATGGTACTTAATTGTAGCAAAGGTTATCAAATTAAATTAAATTTGGTGTAATACAGTGGGACAGGTAGAAGAAAAAATGGTAACTACTGTTAGATTGCTGAGGTTGTCAGCACTCGGATATACAATGACAGTTGACACGATGTGTGCAAACTTGTACCTATATGCAGTGATCACAACTAGGGCAGCAAAGCTCAGCATTCCATCAAAAATCTGTGTGTAGCTCCCACATTACTGAAGTTATAAACGATTACCTTCACAACAAATTACAATATAGTTTTCGATAAAACTCTTGGATTCCTATCCAGAACTGTGATCGGAACTGTCGTCAGAGCTCTAGGGCGATTTCATATATTTATGGTACAGAAAATGGGTACTACATAATTTCAGTTATCCCATAAACTACTACCTGAACAAAAAATGTCATTGAGGCTTTCTGTAGAACTCTTAGGGAACTATTGAGAATAGTGATGGCAGTTTTACTTGCGCAGACTGATAATTATTTTTACAACTCTAGAACTATAGAATATCTACCAAGAACTCTGAAAAAATGTAAATTTCTCAAAAGTTGGGTGACAGCTTCACACAACTGTGGAAATGGTTTTAACATTGTTGTAATTATCTCATACAGTTTTATCTGCAAAAAGACTCATAAGGGTTTTCTGTAGAACTCCAGGAGCGCTATTCAGAATTGTAGTTATTATTTTTTTCAGAAATGTGGCAATTACTTTTTCTACAAGGTTAAAATTTTCTTACATGTTATTGTTTTCTTCATGATATTCTGCACAACTATTCAAAATTTATAGAGAGAACTCTAGAACTATGGTATACCTATCAAGAACTCTGGAGAAAAGATGTGTTTTGCGTAAGTTTGGTGCCAACTTCACGTGACTGAACAGTGACACTAGAAATGTTTTGCTGATTCTGTCTACTTCTCCAATTCCTGACCACCCCCCAAATTCAGATTATTTCATTAAATTTAACCAAATCTAATGATTGAAAATAATTTGGAAAGAATTAGATATTTTAACTGATTACAGAAATTAAAAAATCCTGTACAACAAAAAATTTATTATTTTAGGAATAAAATAGTAGAAAAATTTTTTAAAATTAAATCTCAGCTTTCCATTCCAAAAACACTATAATAACTATTTTTCTTTATAAATTACTTCTCCCAAGTTCTCAATCCAAGATGAAAGTAATTTTTTTAATTTTTTTCTTTTAAATTTTATTTTATGAAAAAATCTAGTAAATTTTTCTACCTATCAATGGACTCTTCTTCATTTCTTAAGAAAACAAACATTGTACATAATATGTATAACATTACTTGCTGCAAATAATTAAATACTAGGTATAAAAAAGAAATGGTTTCGAGCTTAATATTGAATTTAAAATTGCTTTGTGAGACAGATGTGATAAATTAATTAATGGATATGATTTTCAGTTTTTTGAAGTACATATTTAATTACAATATAAAGGTGTAAATTAACAAAAATAATGATGTTCATGATCTAGAATTTAATTAAGAAATCTAATAATTTTTTCTTCATAAACTAGCTTGTTTTTCGTTTCTTAAAGTGAAGTGGTTTACGAAATGTAACATTTTCCCTTCTAATTGGAGTATTCTCGAAATCTACTGAAAGGAAATTCACTACAGTTGAACTTCACAAAAGTCTGTAAAATGAGAAAGTTAAGGCGATATTAAAAATTAGAAAACGAAAATTTAAATAATATTATAAGTAGAGATATAATTTCCAATTGGAGGAAAATAAAAACAAAAAAATTGGAGACGAATACCTTGTTCTAAAATTGAAAATAGTGATCAACTTTTTAAAAATAATGATAATAAATCATTAAAGAAATAATTCCATTTTCTGCTATTATGTCTGAGAAATAAGAGGATAAGTCATTAATAGAAAACGTCCTAGTTTCTACCAGTGTGTTTGGAAAACAGAAAATGATCATGGTGGATACTAAATAGGATTATTGGACTACAATAAGCAGTTAATAGATATATTTATTGCATTTTAATAATAAAAAGAAATTAGATGATCACACAAAACATTTTTAATAATAAACCAACAAAAGTAGAACACTAGAAAAAGAACAACATAAATTTTTAAAAACTTTAAATTTACCCGAAATTTGTCTTTTGGTATTTACAAAGATACTGAAGTTTATTATTGAAAATGGATAATTGTCAACCTGATCCAAGAAATTCTTTCACTATAAGGTACCAAAAAACAACCAGGTGTTTTTTGTTACTGTATGAAATATATAAATGGACACTGTACAAATCCAGTTGGTTATAAACGATCAAAATGCAATAAAAATGTACAGAATTTATTAAAAAAGAATTCTAACAAATTGGATAAATTTACTTCAATGAATGAGAAATGAAACCATTATCACTCAAAGAACAATCAAGAAATTATTAACCCAAATTTTGTTCATACATAAAACTATTGTATAAATAATAATAGAAAATTCATCACATGTGTTTAACAGGAAAATATTTAAATAGATTATGTAACAATTGTAATTTACAAATTAATCATCATAACTTTGTCCCAATTTCTTTACACAGTTTATCTGTTACTACAACAAAGAAACAAAATTGCTACCACATAATGAAACTAGTTTTGGTAAAGAAACAGAAAATTTGGAAATGAGATTAATTGATACTTTTAAATTTAAGGCTTTGAGCCTTGATCAAGTTATTTATAACTTAAGAAATAGCCAAATGAAAAATATTAAGAAATTTTCCCAGAAGATTTAATAAATTTAGTGAATATAAAAAGAGATAACCTATTAGATTATTTAGATAGTTGGTAAAAATGTGAAATAGTAGAAAATCCGCCAAAAGAAGAATTTTATGATAAATCAGACGAATCTAACGTAAAACAAAGAAAGTTATAAATATGCTGAACTATTGTAGGAAAAATTAAATTTAAAAAATTTAGGAACAAATCATGGGTTTTATTTAGAAACTGAAGGCTTATTACTAGCTGATATTTTGAAAATTTTAGAAAATCTTGTTGAAAAGGTTATGATTTAGATTCTTATTGGTATTTTACAGCACTATAATTAGCTTTCAATTCTATGTTACAAATGGCAGGACAAACACTAGAATTATTATTAATTATTTTTGATATTAATATTTGAAAAAAGAATAGAAAACAAAATTTCCCAGTGTTATAAAATATATTTTAAAGCTAATAACAAATATAAGAAAAATTACAATGAAAACATTATTTCTAATTTCTTAATGTATTTATATGCTAATAATTTAGATGGCTTTGCTATGACCGCATATCCACTTTTTGGAGGTTTCAAATGATATGAACCAAATTATTTTGATTCAGAAAATAAGGGAAACTTTAGACAATTCTAAATTCAGTTGTTTCCTTATGTATAGCAAGAATATCCAAAAATTTACACAGTTAACATGAAGATTTACTATTAGCAGCTGAAATTAAAATTCCTCCAGGAATTAGCTGATTTAGATAATAAATATAATTATGATCTCCACTACACAAATCTTAAATAATACTTATCTGTGGGAATGAAAATAACAAAAATCGATAAGTTTCTAAAATCTGAACTATCTGATTGGTTAGAAGAATATATAGATTTAAGTACAGAAATGAGGTTTTAAGCCCAAAATACTACTGAAAAAGATTTCTATAAATAAATGAATATTTTGTTATTTGAGAAAACAATGCAAAAACAGATATAACAGAGTATGTATAAAATTAGTTTCAAATACAGATATATATGATAAATTGGTATTTAAACCAAGTTTTAAGAATAGAACAATGTTTAACGGAAATATAGCTACTATCCATATGAATAAAAAATTTTCATTAATAAACCTATCTATATTCTAATGACTATACTCGATTTATCGAAGGAATTAATGTATAACTTCAAATGTAATATTATGAAACCCAAATAGAGAAAAAATATTGGCCTATGTTATCATGGTAATAATTTCTTTGTAGTAAATGATATAAGAACCGAAGGTATGAGAAAAATGAACACTTGCATTGATACTTCTGATTATCCAAAAAATAATGCTTAAAATTCCTTATGTTAATTAAGAAGTTTTAGCAGAGATGAAAGACGAATCTAATGGAAAAGTAGAGAAGGAGTTTTGTGATTTAAGAGCATAAAATTGGTGAGAAGGAATAGAAGAATTCAAAAGGAGTAAAGAAATGTGTTTTTGAAAATGAAATGAAATGAAATGACGTGTGGCTAGGGCCTCCCGTCGGGTAGACCGTTCGCCTGATGCAGGTCTTTCGATTTGACGCCTCTTCGGCGACCTGCGTGTCGATGGGGATGAAATGATGATGATTAGGACAACACAACACCCAGTTCCTGAGTGGAGAAAATCTGCAACCCAGCCGGGAATGGAACCTGGGCCCTTAGGATTGACAGTCTGTCACGCAGATCACTCAACTACCGGGGGAGGACTTTTTGAAAATAATTTTCATAGATTATAAAGACTGTTTATTTCACAGTAAAGAAAAGTACACAACAATAAATGTAATACAAAGTGAGGAACACACAAGATATTACGTTGAGATTGATAAAACAACTCCCTAAGAAAATAAAAGTTATGTTTTATAAAATAAAGTAAATACCTTACTATATGGACATCATTTGATTAAATTTTTTTAATTTTTTCTTATTCTTATGATTTGTATTAAAAATAAATCAGTTACAGTTCTTTAATTCCTAAGCTGTATTCCCAATCAAAGAAACATAACAAATAAAATCTTAAAAACTTGTTTCATCATAATTCAGAATATAAAATGCTTATACCATAATTAACGTATTTCATAGATTTATTAATCAAGTTTTGATGTTTCCTATAAAATATATTTTGTTATAATTTTTAACTTCCTTCAGAATTTTTCAAAGCCTGTTTATCTACATCTACATCCA
Source organism: Schistocerca gregaria (assembly GCF_023897955.1). Classification (NCBI taxonomy): domain Eukaryota; kingdom Metazoa; phylum Arthropoda; class Insecta; order Orthoptera; family Acrididae; genus Schistocerca; species Schistocerca gregaria. The sequence continues at coordinate 620,312,407 of NC_064931.1, read as the reverse complement.
TACTCCGCAAGCCACCTGGCAGTGTGTAGCGGAGGGTACCTTGAGTACCTCTGTTGGTTCTCCCTTCTATTCCAGTCTTGTATTGTTCGTGGAAAGACAGATTGTCGGTATGCCTCTGTGTGTGCTCTTATTTCTCTGATTTCATCCTCATGGCCTCTTCGCGAGATATATGTAGGAAAGAGGAATATACTGCTTGACTCCTCGGTGAAGGTATGTTCTCGAAACTTCAACAAAAGCCCGTACCGAGCTACTGAGCGTCTCTCCTGCAGAGTCTTCCACTGGAGTTTATCTGCCATCTCTGTAACGCCTTTGCAATTACTAAATGATCTTGTAACGAAGCGCACTGCTCTCTATTGGATCTTCTCTATTTCTTCTATGAACCCTATCTGGTACGGATCCCACACTGCTGAGCATGATACAAGTAGTGGGCGAACAAGCGTACTGTAACCTACTTCTTTTGTTTGCGGATTGCATTTTCTTAGGATTCTTCCAATGAATCTCAGTCTGGCATCTACTTTACCGACGATCATCATGATCATCATGATCATTCCATTTTAAATCAATCACTCCTAATGCGTACTTCCAGATAATATATTGAATTAACTGGTTCCAGTTGCTGACCTGCTATATTTTGCTACATGAAAAGGGATCTTTCTTTCTATATATTCGCAGCACATTACACTTGTCTACATTGGGATTCAATTGCCATTCCCTGCACCATGCATCAATTCACTGCAAATCCTGCTGCATTTCAGTACAATTTTCCATTGTTACAACCTCTCGATATTCCACAGCATCATCCGCAAAAAGCCTCAATGAACTTCTGATGTCATCCACAAGCTCATTTATGTATATTGTGAATAACTATGGTCCTATGACATTCCCCTGCTGCACACCTGAAATCACTCTTACTTCGGAAGACTTCTCTCCATTGAGAATGACATGCTGCGTTCTGTTATCTAGGAACTCTTCAATCCAATCACACAATTGGTCTGATAGTCCATATGCTCTTACTTTGTTCATTAAACGACTGTGGGGAACTGTATCGAACGCCTTGCGGAAGTCAAGAAACATGGCATCTACTTGTGAACCCGTGTCTATGGCTCTCTGAGTCTCATGAATGAATAGCGCAAGTTGGGTCTCACACGATAGTCTTTTTCAAAACCCATGCTGATTCCTACAGAGTGTATTTCTAGTCTCCAGAAAAGTCATTATACTCGAACGTAATACGTGTTCCAAAATTCTACAACTGATCGACGTTAGAGATACAGGTCTATTGTTCTGCACAGCTGTTCGACGTCGCTTCTTGATAACGGGGATAACCTGTGCTCTTTTCCAATCCTTTGGAATGCTACGCTCTTCTAGAGATGGCAAGAAGGGGGGCAAGTTCCTTCGAGTACTCTGTGTAAAATCGAACTGGTATCCCATCAGGCCAGGCGGCCTTTCCTCTTTTGATCGATTTTAATTGTTTCTCTCTCCCTCTGTCGTCTATTTCGATATCTACCATTTTGTCATCTGTGCGGCAATCTAGAGGAGGAACAAGAGTGCAGTCTTCCTCCTTGAAACAGCTTTGGAAAAAGACATTTAGTATTTCGTTCGTTAGTCTGTCATTCTCTGTTTCATTACCACTTTGGTCACAGAGTGTGTGGAAACTGTGTTTTGATCCACCTACCGCTTTGACTTAAGACCAAAATTCCTTAGGATCTTCTGCAAAGTCAGTACATAGAACTTTACTTTCGAATTCATTGAATGCCTCTCGCGTATCCCTCCTCACACTACAGTTCACTTTGCGTAATTTTTGTTTGTCGGCAAGCCTTTGACTATGTTTATGTTTGCTGTGAAATTCCCTTTGCTTCTGTAACAGTTTTCTAACTCGGTTGTTGTACCACGGTGGCTCTTTTCCATCTGTTACGGTCTTGCTTGGCACATACTCATCTAACACGTATTGTACGATGGTTTTGAACTTTGTCCACTGATACTCAACACTATCTGTAGTTCATAGAAAACTTTTGTGTTGAGCCATCAGGTACTCTGAAATCTTCTTTTTGCACGTTTGCCAAACAGAAAAATCTTCCTACTTTTTTTTAATATTTCTATTTACGGCCGAAATCATCACTGCAGTAACCGCTTTATGATCGCTGATACCCTGTTCTGCATTAACTGTTTCAAATAGTTTGGGTCTGTTTGTCACCAGAAGGTCTAATATGTTATCGCCACGAGTCGGTTCCCTGTTTAACTGCTCAAGGTAGTTTTCAGATGAAGCTCTTAAAAAATTCACTGGATTGTTTGTCCCTGCCACTTGTTATGAACGTTTGAGACTCCCAGTCTACAACCGGCAGATTAAAATCTCCACCCAGAACTATAACATGGTGGGGAAATCTACTCAAAATATTATCCAAATTATCCTTCAGGTGCTCAGCCACAACAGCTGCTGAGCCAGGGGGCCTATAGAGACATCCAATTACCATGTCTGAGCCTCCTTTAACCGTGACCTTCAGCCAAATTATTTCACATTTCGGATCTCCATCAATTTCATAAGAGGTACTATGAATTTTCATGTTTTTGTTATACACAATGAGTCACTAACTACTGCCACCTAGAGTAACTCCTAAAGTATGATAGTAGCTGAAACGTTTGTTGTAAAAATGTTGCATGGTACAATAGGGACCATAATATGACATTGGTTTATTGTTCAAAAATGGTTCAAATGGCTCTGAGCACTATGGGACTTAACATCTGTGGTCATCAGTCCTCTAGAACTTAGAACTACTTAAACCTAACTAACCTATGGACATCACACACATCCATGCCTGAGGCAGGATTTGAACCTGTGACCATAGCGGTCGCTCGGTTCCAAACCAAAGTGCCTAGAACCAGATGGCCACACTGGCCGGCGGTTTTTTGTTGCTAGGTGGGGTTGCATCAGAGATATGAAGGTCAACTTCGTTTTTTAAAATCGGATGCTATAGTTTGATACTTATTGTTTGATAATAGATATGAGATGAATTCACTGATGTGTACCAGTAAGGCCTGTGAAAGTCAACCGAGCACAAAAATGTGGCATGAACGTCAATTTCAAGAAGGTGTTCGAAGTGATGACCATTGGTATCAAAGCAGTACCGCAATCTTCTTATCATCGACTGAGTGGCTTTCCTTATTACTTCAGCACTTATCCTGCTCTGACAATTGTCTCTCGTGTATCGTACAAATCGTAAATATTCGACGAATATGGCGGATCCAGCTAACATTCTGTTGTCATGTAAACACCGTTCGAAGGATTCGCAATACAACACAAATAGGAATGGTAAGAATAATATCAACGAATCAAGCGACTGTGAATGACGTATTCCTTCGAAAAATAAGTTTATATGCTCCTCATTTATGGAGAATCCCAACGAAATTCAGTGAGAGCTAGAGACTTATATGCTGTAAGATATCCTCATCATACTCATCCTACATGTTGTATGATAAATTGAGAACAACTCGATCTTTAATGCATTGATAAGATATCTGGCAAAAGAAAGTTACTAATGAGGAATCGGAAATTGATACACTTGCCACTGTGGTTCGAGAGCTTTGTGTTAGTTTTGTCAAATTGCAAGGGAATCTGGCTTGAGCCATAGTAGTGTTGCTTATGTTCTGCATTGCAATAAGTATTATCTTTACCATTTCAGTCTCCACCAAAAATTAACTTGTATGAATTGTATGTTTCACATTGAATTCTGCCCAAGGGCTCAACTTCAGATTCAGAGGGATGATACATTTATTAATTTCATTTTATTTACTGATTAGGCTACATTCAGGACCCATTTAAATGTTAATTTGCATAACATGCATTACTGGACAACTGAAAATTCAAGTTGGCTACAGTAAGTTGCACAACAAAAATCATGGTTGGTCAATGTATGGTGTGAGATTCTGGAGGACATAATTAGAGGCCCCTATTTCATCAAAGGAAATCTTAATGTAGATTATTATCCGCAAAAGTAGTTGTAAAATTTTATTATAATCAAATAGGAAACTTACAAGAACATCATTTTTCAACATAGTCTCCTTGCATTTCAACGCACTTGGTCCATAGTTGGACAAGCTGCTTGATGCCCTCACAAAAGAAGGTTCTCAGTTGAGCTGCAAGACAGGAATGCACCGCTTCGTCTGAGGCAAATCGACGGCACCTTAATGTTCGTTTGCGTGGGCCAAACAAGTGATCGAATGAAGGGGCAAGATCGGGACTATATGAAGAATGATCCAGTACTTCAAATTTGATTTTCTGGAGAGTTTCAGCAGTGTATGTAGCACTATGTGGACAGGTATTGTCGTGTAAGAACACAACACTTTTGGACGGCAATCCTCGGCTTTTGCTTCAAATTGCAGGCTTTAGCCTGGCAGTAAGCACCTCACTGTAACTTACACTGTTTATTGTTGTGCCTCTTTCCCCATAACCTTGCAGTACTGGACCTGGTGAGTCCCAAGAAACTATAAGCATCAGTTTTCCAGCGGACGTTTGGGTCTGGAACTTATTCTTGAACGGCGAATGTGGATGTTTCCGTTCCATACTCTGCCATTTACTCTCCAGCTCTTAATGTTGGATCCATGATTCGTCACCAGTAATGATCCTGTCTAAGAAGATGTCCCCTTCGTAACCATAGCGATCCAAATGTTTTTTTGCAGATGTCCAAGCGTGTTTGTTTATGCAACTGTGTGAGCTGTTTTGGGACCCATCTTGCACAAACTTTATGAAAAAATGATTTCGTAGCCAGAACCGTGACTAATTTGCAGACGATGTGCCACTTCATCAATAGTTCATTGTCTGTCTAACATAATCATTTCACGTGAATGCTCAATGGTTTCTTTATTTGTGGCGGTAAACGGTCGTCCGGGTCCTTCATCGTATGCAACTCTTGTGCGACAATTACGGATTTTTTCAGTACCTTCTTAGACATTCTGTTGTGACAGTACACTGTTCCCAGACTGTACCGAAATTCTTTCATGACTTTGTGCCCCTGATACGCCTTCTGACTACAAAAAACGGACCACTGAATTTTGCTCTTGTTTGGTGCAAATAGACAGTGGACCAGCCATTATTAACAGTATAGCAGCGATAGCGAAACTGACCTAGCAGCTTGAAAACTGCAAAGATATAACAACAAGTAAACAAAGGATGCGTCATCGGCGTAAAACGACAGTACTACCAAAATAAACAAAAATATAACTAAATGGCGGGTAATAATTGACTTACCCTCGTACACAACATTACTGCAAGAAACAACACAGTGGGGGTCCGGCATATTTTTTGGTGATGGCTAGAAATGAGTTGCAGAGACAATTCCCAAATCAATAGATTGGATGCAGAGGAGATGTGCTGTGACTGACTCATTCGCCAGACTTAAGGCCTCTGGATTTTTTATTGTGGAGTTTGCAAAAGACATTGTTTATAAAGATGTTCCATTAACACCTGAAGATATATGAGAGAAAATTGTCAGAGCATGTGCTTCGATAAGTGCCAAAGTGATAAGGAATACCACTCAATCCATGATAAGAAGATAGCAACACTGCATTGATACCCAATGGTCATCACTTCAAACACTTTCTATAAATCGACGTTCATGCCACCTATGTGATCTTTGTTGACCTTCAAAGACCTTACTGTTACACATCATTGGATTCATCTCAATAGCCGCAATCAAGAAATAAATACCAAACTTTAGCATCCCATTAAAAAAACAAAGATGACATTCATGTCGCTATAGCGATCCCACCTAGCAGCAAAAAACGATTGTCAAATTATTTTGCCCCCATTGTCCTATGCTCCTTTTGTCCCTCGAACTTTTCATCTACTATAATGCTTTCGGAGTTATTCTTGGTGGTAGTAGTTAGTGACTCACTCTGTATTCTCTCATATAATATTTACATTTACCTGACTAGTTGCCTGAAGATGTATTGTTACAAAAACATTATAAATCATTAATTACTTAGCAAATTTTTTTAATATTTGTTTTCATATTCTTTTATTTTTCCATCATTTTTAATGCATAGAAATATTTATATGCATTCTTCAGTCGGAATTTTTTTCAAATGTTCCTCATAATAATATTTAGAATGCTTTTTCACAGACATAAGGAATTTCATTTTCTTGTACAGGCAGTATGGAGTTTATTTAAAAATGCTTTACACATTGTTCTATAACCATCATTTGTAAATTTCTATGAACTGAAATAACCATTTGATCTCTTGCTCTACAACTTTTACATTTGTTAGTCTCCATTTACATACGAAAAAATTATTAGAAAAGTAAAAATTAAAAATAAAAATTTCTAATAAAAAAATGTAATAAAATAAAAATTAAAAGCACAAAATTCCAGGAAGAATAAATGTTAAATTTATTTTCTAACAAATGGAATCATTCTTGGATCATAAAGAACGCAAACCCCAATATAATGAGAAACAAGTTTTAGTGAATATTGATACAAAAAATAATCCTTGGTTTAAGGGGAAAATGTATCAAATTTTTAGAAAACAAGAATACTGATAAAGCCTTTTTCACATACTGACTACGAAGATAAAAGTAATTTTTAAATTTTTAACACCTACAATTTGGTGGCTTTGGGGATTAAGAAGAAAATATCATATTTATTAATGAATCTGGATTATTTTCTTTAATTTTAACATGAAAAAGAAGGAAGCCAATGTTTTGAATATTGTTACTCGTGTGGTTTTACCATCAATTAAAAGAACACCAGTTACGAAATAGAGGATAACATAAATTTTTTTATGAATATCTAAATAAAATTAGGATAATTATACTGGAAAATGAGATGCAAAATGTAATAAAATCACAGAAATATTAAACAAATGTATAAAGATATGAATAGAGTGCTACCATATGTTGCACAACGAACTAAAAACCCTAGTTTGAGATCACATGATACAGCTTTATATTGAACTATTACGTTATACTGAACGAAATTACAAATAGACACCCTAATTGTGAAAAAAATTTATACTTGTTTGTTACCCCATTTCAGTAAATATACAGAATATACAGAAACCTTAAGAATATATTATCCAGCAGAATTATTTTAAGTATTATATATATCACAACAGTTTTTATAATAAATCAAATCCTTCAATTCATTTCTAATTAACTGTTACATTAGATCCACTAAATTCTATTAGATGATCATTTTCATCAATAATATTTATTTCTAAATCATGATTTCATATATCATACATTGCAACAAATAAAAAGTATTTTTGTTAATAAAATATAAGGGTACAAGATTATAAAATAGGTACGAAAGAAGCTTCAATATTTGTTTCTTGAAGAGAATATTTAATCCATCAGCTAAATTAAAATTTACATTTATTAATTCAATAGTTGTATTTGGGAAACTGTTAGTAGTAGCTTTTTATTAGCTTCAGTCATTTGATCATTAAAACCTAAATCTTTTACAATATTATATTTCTTATCCTTAAATAAGTTATTACCACTCATTTGAACTTTTATCTTCTTTACTGTACATATACTATGTTTTTTTTAGAAATAACATATTCTTCGAAATATCTAACCTGTATTGGCCTACAGGCATTTCTGTTGTTTCTCCATCCCAATATATTATTTTTTAAGTAACCACCAGAAGTAAAAATCTCTTACAGGAACAGATATTTTTTATTGAAAACTGACAAATTACATCTTAACTGAAATAGCTGATGGTGACTCATTTACTATTAATAAATTATTGTTAATAAACTGTTATTAAAACAATGAATCATAAAATAGAGTGGGATAAAAAATAAGCATTCCAGGAGATAAATTAAAATGATAAAAGTGATCAACTGTTACCTAATTCTATTAGATTTTCTATAATAGCACAAAATATTCTCAAAACACAACACTGGTTGCTAATTACATTTTAGCCATAGTATGGTTAAATGGGGATTAAAATAATCTTTTTTTCTGTACCCTTATATCAACAATATACTCACCACTTTTAAAAAGTGTAACAAAATTTAGATAAGAATTGCTAGTTTTATTGACAATAATGAAGAGATTGTACAACTGGAAGAATATCAAGGTAATTTTGTAGCAGTACTTGATGGTACTATTCTCGAAAATGAAGATGTGGTTAGAGAGTATTTTACAATAGGAAGAAATAAAAAAACATATCGTTTTATTTAGTCCAGATATATTCTAAAATACCAAAACAATTCTTAAGAGATAATTTTATTTTTTTAAGTGTTCTTAGAATAGATGATAGAAATTTAAATCATATTTATCATGAGTGATATAAAATTTGATGGTTTTAAGGAAATATATAGTAAATATTGAAATGATGATAAAGTTGTTTTATTGTAATAGGTATAACAAGAAAGATTAATGAAGTCAAATCAACAAATATTAACAATTTAAACATAAAACAAAACCATCATAAGAGCATAAAAAACATAAAACATAAAAACCAAAGAAAATATACACAAAACATGAAAAATAAAACAAAAACATAAAATGTAAAACAATAAATTATAAATGTTTTTATTTATATTAACTTTTTTGAAATACGACCCACAGATTTATAAAAATCTAAACAAAAAGGTATAGGAGTAGATAAAGGAAGAATTTAAGAAATGAAAGAATCACGCTGGAACAAAATATTATAAAGTAAAAAATGAAAATCAATTTGTTATGCATCCAATAGAAATGCAAAAGAAGGAATGGAAGGTTTATATGATGTACTGAAAGCTATAGAAGAAAATAAAGAAGTAGAGAAACAAATGATTCAACATAATCACTATTATTTAGAAGAATTGAGTGCTTCTCCAATAGTTAAACAATATTATAGGAATTATACATTAGTAGAATCAGAAATAAATAATATGGTAAAGAAAAGTAAAGAAGAAAAAAGTGAAAAGAAGAGGAACAAGAAAATATATAAAAAAAGAAAAATCAGTGAAAGAATCATAAAATACAGGTTTATTCTAAATGATGACACCATTTTCAAACCTTCTTATTTATTTAGATTCAAATACAAAACAAACAAGCTGTATATCAATCAAAAGAGAAAGCTCCAAAGTTGTTTCATAATATTTGATATCAAATTTTATAATTTTATAATTTTTAATTAATTAGTTTTTAATAATTGTTTAATAATGAGAAATGCAATAAATGTTAGAAATGTTCGATGTTAGCAACGTTGGCTGCACAGTAAACATCAGTGTGATAGCCAAATTCGTCCTACTCATGCAAAAGCTTATCTGCTATTACTGAGTGCAGCGATCCAGGTCCACAGACCGTTCATAGTGGGTGGTAGAGGCGGGAGGAAAACAGCTTCCTTCACATAAGCCATAAGAAATAATTGCAGGGTGTGTGTTCGGGAGATCTAGGTGGCCACAAGTGCAGAGCCAGGTCTTCAACTCATTTGCGACAGATCCAGCCCTGCTAAAGGGAGTCATTCAAAATGCTTCTTAGATCACTGAGGCAATGGGGCGGAGCTCCATCCTGTTAGAAAATGAAGTCCTGGGAATCTTCCAAGACTTGAGGGAACAGCAATTAATGCAACATGTCCAGGTACATGATTCCCATTACAGTCTCTTCTGCAAAGAAAAATTGTCCATAAACCTTTTTACGGGATATGGCACTGAACATGTTGATCTTCGTTGAGTCTGTTTTGGCTAATGCTTTTGCGAGTTGAAGTCCGAATTTGGCATGAATTGCCCACTGCACTGCAACTTGTGACTCACGTTTCTCGAACTCAAGAACATAGAAAATATTATGCTCCACAGCCGCCAACTCACTCACAATTGACAGTGAAACAGAATGACTGCCCTATTGCTATGTGAAGTCTACTGGCTGCTTCTGAAACCATCGTCATCACCCGCTTGCTACCACCCATCAAACCCTTCAAACCTTTCTGTTTTCATTGCATAAAGTATGTATATTTTGGGATTTGTACTTGAGTGACATACGAATTTTTGAAAACTGGTCATTCATTTAGAATAACCCTGTCTAGTGAAGGTCACGTATTTGCATTGAGATCTGTTGGTACCTTTAAAATTCTTGGTATACTACCAGTAAAACTTAATGGAAATAAATTAAATTAGTGACAGGACATATGAAGAAACTAATGGATTAATGGCGCTTTTTACTAAATATCAGATAAGTACAAATAAAACCCAAATACAACAAAATCAAACCAAAGTAAAACTTACTATAATTTGATACAAGGAACTGTCAATGTTCATTTTCCTAAAATGTCGATAGATTTAGACTCAACTAAAAATGAAAAATTAGCAAAGGTTGAATTTTCATAAAAAACAATATAAAAGCTTGAGCTTAAAAATTTACATAAAACCAATAGAAAAAATTAGGTTAAATGATGTTGGAAATTAAATGGGTTAATTAACGATAATTAATGGATAAGAAGTGGTTTGTAATAAAAACTTTCACAGCGAATAATCTGGAATAAATTAAAAAATAAATTTAAGGCTTTTATTATCAACTATCCAAAAGTAATCCCATACTTAATTAGAATTTTAAATAAGAATCCTCATACCTTCTGAGAATCAGGAAAAAATCGAAAATGTTTAATCAACATTTAAATTAACAAATTAATACTCGAAATACATTTTTCTGGTTATTATTATTAGCGGGTCCACGAACAAAATTAAAATAATGTTTAGCTAAAGGCAATCGAGGAATAAATAAATTAGACAAACCCAGTGAACATCCCAATATTTTTAGAGATAATTAAGAATTAGGAAAAAGATATGAGGCGGATAAAAAATACAATTAATGGCAAAAGGAAGACATACCAAACATTCTTCAATAGGAGAAAAAACGCCAGTAACTGTGGTTACAGGTATAATGTTTGGGAAAAGGAAAATTAGGAATAGGCTTGAATGAAAATGATTGAATATTATAAAGTGTTTAATAGAATAGCTTTTAAAAATTAATATTCAAAAATCTTTATGAAATTTTAATCTATGCAAATAAATAAATTTAGTATAGAATATTCTTTGCTACCTAGAGCCAAAATTAAACCAAAGGCAGTTAAATTGAATCCAATACTGATCAATTACGTTGTTTCACTAAATTTTTAACTGATGTTCGAAAAAGGAAATGTAATGCGGCAAGTGGTGTAAACGTATTTATAACATTAGGTGTTACTATTTTAAAAACAAATTAGAAATTTTATAAAAATGAAAAAGAAGAATATATCATGAAGGAGAATCTTTACCATCATTTTTTGCGGCATTACCATTTTTAACCACCACTGGTACATCAGATGGAGCTGCAGCAGCTAAGAAATTAGTAGATAAAAAAAAGATAAAGAATTAGAAAAACAAAGAAGACATAATTTAGCGATGGAGAAGGAAGGAATTGGAGTAAAGAAAATATCCTATATATAATGCAAAAATATAATAAACTTATAAAAAATTTTATGCAGCAAAACTATCTAAACTATAACAAATTAAAAATGGAGGGTGTTTTTAGGTCTGGAAAACTATGCAGTAACCTAAACAAATGAATCTAACACAGTAAATTTAGATAATTCTAATAAGGTTGCTTCCCATTGGATATCTTTTCATAAAGTGAAAAATATAAAACTTGTTTTTGATTCATTTGTTGGAAATATACCAAATGAATTAGTAAACAATTTGGGAATAAATAATCTATGCTCTAACACTGAATTCTAATTAAATAATTTGTACTCAATTGTATCTATTTGAGTAAAAACTGTTATCGTAATATTATAGATTTAATTCTATCCTAAATCTAATAATCTTACATTTTGGAAATTAAATAGAAAATAATATATAAAGGCTTAGAAAAATTTTAAAACCAAAAACTGATAAAAAATTTACAGCAAACTGTTAATAAAAAAAAGAATCGAAAAATTTTCAAGAATTATAATTACAAAACAATACAGACATATTAGAAGTACAATCAAAAATTAATAAATAAATAGAATTAAAAATTAATGAACATAAATTAGATCAAGAATTAGGAAATGTGAACTATTTATTTAATAAACAATTATGCAATATTTTTAAACAATTAGGAATTATATTAATTTTAAGGAAAAATGTTTAGGAGATACAAAAAAGCTTGTAAGTGCTGATGATACTGCTACTAAAGATATTTACAAAAACAATTGAAATATCTTTGCACGTAGACTGAATACATAAGTATTTTAACACAAATTAATAACTATGAAAAATAATTAAAAATCTTCTAACAAGATTTCTATTTCATTCAAAGCCTGCAGAAGACAATCATGAAAATACAATAAAATCAATTCAACACTTAATTATCCTATAGATGAATTTAATGCATCAAAAAATAATATTTATGATAAAATATTAACCGAATTTTCATTTATAACATGAAATGAGCAAAAAATACGCAATTGTGATTATATGTTTACCCTGAAAAAGTTGATGCTTTTGATAGTAAATACATTGGAAAAGGGATAACATTTAATGATTTTGGTATTTCATTAAGGTGTTTGATAATAATTGAAAAATAACTGTTGCTACCTATTCAATAAAATTTTTAGATAAATCTAATTTCCTATCTATAACATTAAAATATAAAATTAAAATTTGTCTAGTAAATGTAAAAATGATTTTATTGGGTGAAATTTAATCGTATGTAAATGGTCAAACATAATTGCTATCTAAAGTTTAGGAAAGTTACTGGAACATACCACCCTCAAAACGTAATGCCAAAAAATGGATGACAATGAATTTAAGGATTATGTACAGTTTGTAAAACTAAATCACGTAAATTCGTTAACAATATATTGTAGGGTCCAAATACACGACAGGAATTTATTAATGAATTATTAAACAAAATATTTAAAAAATTTTAAATCAAGAATTATTATTTCTGTTTGTACAGATTATTTAGGTCAAGCAGATTTAGCAGAAAGATGCTGGAAAATTTCGAATTAATTATTGCTGATACTTTTTCAAAATAAGCTTTCGCTATTTTAGTTAATCATAAAACTAATAAAATTGTTCTTGAAACATTTGGAAAAGTATTTAATCTAAGAACTCCAAGAAATTTATAACCACATAATAGAAAAGAATTTGATATAAACGACTTTCAGAAACTTATTAAAAAATATAATTTAAATCCTTACTCAACTTTTACAGAATTAAAAGCTTCTGTTCTGTAATGATTAAATACAACATTGAAAGGAAAAACAGGGGACGTATTTTCTCCTCAAGGCAATTATAATTTGATTGATTTAATTTCTAAATTAAATGACGAATATAACAATATAAAACATTTGCCCAAAAAATGTAGCAATAGAATTCAATGCAAAAATTTTTAAAAGTTTTCGATCTATATTATAATAATAAATATAAAATTTAAGATAAAGGTAGTAGAAGTAAATTGAAAGGAATTTCTGAAAAATGCCCTACAGCCAGTAGGTCAACAAAAATTTTTGGAATTACATATATATCATGTTTTTGAATCCAATTAGATACAACTTAAAGATTTAAAAGGAAATTCTTATGAACAATAACTACAAAAAACAAATGTTCTAGACATATATCTTGTAGAAAAAGATTTAAGGAGGAAAGATCATAAAGTTTTGTTGCTTTTTTTATAATTCTTGTAACAAATGGGTATCAAAAATTAGTGTTACAATATATTTTTGGGAAACTTTAAAAAGTTTATTCTTTACAAATGAGTATTACCAATTTCATTTTCTTTCCACTTACTGAAAAAAGTAAAAATAATTCAAATATCCCTAATTGATGTTTAGAAAGTAATATAAATATTGATGGTGGTTGGGACTATCATAATCATGTCCAGTTATTTATGATTTTAAAAATTATTCAAGCTGATGGTTGACATAATCCAACATATGATAGTAAATTCTATGGAAATAAAGTGATAATTATTTGGCAAAATTATTTTATTTTGTTGTTATAAAAATCCTATACTAATGTACTTAGGGCAGAGTATCTTTGCTTCTATTTCTTCATTAGTTTCTTTATATGTAGTGTTATCTGTTACTGAAAAACTTATATGGAAGGATGTATACTTATTAATGGTAAAATTGCATATAAAGAAAATGAAATACTTTGTCTCTTATAAATGTTGGACCTTTTTTTAAAAAATGAAGGAGTATAAAAGATATTATTTGGAAGTAGAAGTAACTTTAATTTTTGATTGGAGTTGTAGTGTAGGAGAGTCTATTTTTAGATGGTATAACAAAAATAATGCTGGGATAAAATAAAAGATGCATTTCTGAAAATGGAATAACTGTTGTTAAAAATATGGGAATTAAGGTACCTATTGTTAAATGTTGACCATAATATGAAACTGATATAGAACAAGAAATATTAAAATGTATTAAAATACAGATATCTTTCTGAGAATTACAAACTAAAGAAAGATGGGAATTAAAAAAAATTTGAGTTAAATATAACAAATCACTATGATTCAGTAAAATTTGATATGCCTTAGTTTTTTTAGAATACAAGAAAGAGTAATCAATTATTTTTTAAAAATTGAGAATTTAGACCCACCGAATAATCTTTTAAAAAGTAGCAATTTTTTTGATCATTTTAAATGAGAACCCAGTTAAAAGCATACATTCATATAAATCCAAATAATTTAATTATAAATATCCTGTGTATGCTATAAATATGACTTAAAGAACAAATACAGAAGTAACAAAAAATTCTTTAAAATCATGTGTTTCTTTTAATTATAAAGTTTGTACTGGTACTTTAGCTCGAATAATCTTAATGGAAAAAATAATTAACTCATGATGCTCACCACAGAATAGTAAAACAGAATTTTTATGTCATTATAGAACATTATTTTTAATTTTCTTATTTATTTTTTGGCTATTGAGTGAGATACATGTAAAAACAACATATAAATTTCCATATCATCCTTTATTATTTTTAGAAATAGTTGCAATAACCACATATTATTTTATTAAATCATAGTTATCACCATAAAGATTTTAGAATAAATGGCCATGATTTTTATGATAATTTTCAATTTTTTACAATCATAAAAAGAATAATTTCATTTTTCTATTTCTTTCCAAATGTATATTTAATAGTAAAAATAAATTCCCAAATGTAATCCTAGTTAATACCTTCTTTACCTTCTTTACTTCTCAAATGTTCTATTGTTAAATTTAATTTAAAATAATTTATACATATATTAAATTTCACATTTCTATTTCTTGGTTTACTAAAAGTAATTTCGTCCATTAGTCGTATTTTGTTTTAATTTATGAGGAAAAAATTAGTATAGCTAATAAAAATAAATCTTCATAAATTAAATAATTTTTAATAACAATAAAGATTTGTTATTAGAATGGAAAAAGGAGATATGGAAGAAATAATTTACAAGGAAAAATATTTATTTGATTTTTTGATGAAAATTAAATTTGTTGACTTGTATCGAAATATGAGATTTGGGAGCACTAATTCATAAGGAAAATAGTTTTAGATGCTTTCAGCATGGAAAGAATAGATTTAGGAGATTTTATTTATTAAAAAGAAATTTATTCCATTGTTCTTAAAATATAAAACTTTTGTGAGCAAATTTCTTTCACTTTTTATAACTGGTTTGGCATACAATTCTTAACAATTTCTTTTCAGTCCATACATTTGGTTCAATTGAATAAAATACCTTGGTTTTGGGGGTGATCATGAATCAGCAGAAGTAGAAATATTTTGCTGGAAACTCCATCTTGGGGGAACCTGGGGCAGAATCGACAAAATATTTCTGCTAGCGACAGTGTGGTTTACTGTGCATTGCTTGTTAGAGGTGTAACCATCACTACTGATATTTATTCTCAACTACTGAACCATCTTGCAGATGCAGTCGAAGAACAACCACAACTAAGACTCTGTGAAGTGATGTTACCCAATGATAACACCCACCCACGTTCTGTTAGACTGACAGAAAACACTACACAGGACTTGTGTTGGGAAATCATGCTGTACCCACTTTATTCACGTTATCTTGTGTCCTCAAATTTTCACCTTTTCCACACTCTATCGAACAATCTTGAAGGGACTTCTTTTCCAGGTGAAAGTGCACTCTGAACATGGATTGATAAGTTCTTCACCTGTGTGATTTCTGTATGCCCTGAATCAAGAGTTTACTCCAGCATGGGCACACTGTTATAAATAGTGAAGGAGAATAGATCATCGATGACTAAAGTTTCTGTTTGTGTTTCTGTTGTGTTTATTAAACGTCTGGAAAACCGATACCATCCTCTGCGTCAACCTACAAGTGCAGAGATGTCTTGAAATTATTCACAATGCTATGCATTTTCCTTGGTCACCACTGTACTCGTTTACTGCAACATCACCTTTTGTTTCCATTAAAGGCCATGGGCAGTCAAGTGCATTAATACCATAGTCAAATAATACTAAAAGAAGAATATTAGACTCAGAACCAAAATAAACATAATGAGGGACTTGGTGACAAGAAACAAGCAGGAAATGAAATGGGAAGTAGAAGCAGACTGCCTGTAGAGAGAAATACATCTGTGACACTAAGTCAGGAAGCAATATAAAAACAGATTTATTATAGTATCCATCAATATCTTGCAACACCTCTGTTACATGAGACATTCTTCATGAGTGGACAGTATAAAAGCAGAAGCCAACCATCAACATAGTGTAGAAGAAAAAGAAAAACAAGGATACCAAAAGCATCAACCTTCTTACTCACATAAAAGAATCACAGTCTGAGATTCACATGGAAATGCAACAGGAACACAGCCGTTTGTTCTGCATTATCAAGCTTCTCTGTGACTGAATGAAACTTATAAAATATTATCTCTGAATATTAATAAAACTAAATATTGATGAAAAATCCGCTATTAAATCTATAAAGTGTGTAAGAACCATTAACAATACACTACTGTTTCTTAGGTTTAAAATTCATGATAAAAACGACACTCTAATTAATGTTCACGCACCTTGCAATATTGAAAATAGGAAAAATCGAGAAGATGTAGATCAATTCTGGGAACGATTTGAACTTGAAATCTCTAAAATAACAAGAAATGACATCAAAATACTTCTTGGAGACTTCAACGCACAGATTGGCAAAAAAAAAATTTAGGAAGAAGGTTGGCCTATACCCAGCACACAGAATGACCAACAAAAGCAGTATGAGACTAATCCAACACTACCAACTGTTCAACATGAAAATCAGCTCAACTTCCATCAACAAGAAACCTAGTAAAGAGAAAACTTGGAGATCCTCTATAAGCCAACTTGGAGAATTTCAGATAGAGCATGTAGCTATCTCTTAGGACTTCCAAAAAGAGATCAGAGATTTCCAAGTTAAAACACACACATATCGACCCTGATCACTACCTCACGAGGGTTTTAGTAAAATTCACCCAAAGACAAAAAACATCACGAACACCACTGGTACTTCCAAAATTTAATCTAGAAAAACAAACAGAATTAGAAACAATAGTAAAATGGGAAAATTCTCCTACAAACAACAGGGGAAAATTCAAGACAAAAGGCGGCCAGTGTAGCCGTGCGGTTCTAAGCCCTTCAGTTTGGCATCGCGTTACCGCTACGGTCACAGGTTCGAATCCTGCCTCGGGCATCCATGTGTGTGATGTCCTTTGGTTAGTTAGGTTTAAGTAGTTCTAACTTCTAGGCCACTGATGACCTCAGAAGTTAAGTCCCATAGTGCTCAGAGCCATTTGAACAATTTTTCAAAACAAAAATGACAAAAATAGCCAAGGAACAAATACCATTACAGAAGAAACCCAAAAATCCGTGTTGGAATATAAAATGTGAAAAGGCAGTTGAAGTACGAAAAAAAAACCTTCGCAATATACAGATCGAATGAGAATGGGTAGAATCACCAAAACTTTCTAGAAACACAGAAGGGTTCGAATAAAATTATCAGAGAAGAGAAGAGAAAATATGTAATCCAACAACTAGAATCAACAGAAACAGATCAAAAAGTTATAATACACATGGATTCTACAAGACCTTCTTAAACCAATTTAAAGGGGGAATTTAGCACTAAGCAATGAAGAAAATTGTGTAGTACTCTCCGAATATTTTGAAAAACTACTAAACTGTCTAGAACCAACAGAAACACTCCAAATATCCAGCACCAAAAAAAGACTCTACATCACCATCAGAAGGAGAAATTATCAAACACATAAAGAAACTAAAAAATAACAAAACCTCTGGGGAGAATGGAACTGTAGCCAAATTTCTCTTTTTCTACAGCCTAATTCTAGAAAGGAGCTAGTACGAATTATTCAAAATATATGGATCACCAAAGAAATCCCAGAAGATTGGAAGTGTCTCTTAATAAACCCATTACATAAAAAAGGGGACAAACATGATGTGAACAATTACAGAGGAATTTCCTATTCCCTGTCACATATAAGATATAATCAGCATGTGTTCTTGAAAGAGCACAACAACTGCTAGAACCCAAAATCTCAGAGTTCCAAGCTGGTTTCAGGCCAAACAGATCGCGCCCAGAGCAAATTTTAAACTTACAATGAATCACAAGAAAAGGAATATGTGAGGCAAGCCTACAGTATATGTCTTTGTCGACATCAGAAAGGCATATGACTCAATCCACAGACCCATACTATTTAGGATTCTTGAAGAAAAAGGATTAGATCGGAAAATACAGAGAATCATTCAGCAGATATTAACGAATACACCATCCAAAGTGAAATTTATGGGAAAACTCTCAAAACCATTCGAGATAAAAACTGGGGTTGGGCAAGGTGGTGCCTTTGTTGTTCAGTGTAGTTCTAGATAGAGTCGTGGAAGAATAGGAAAAGAAACTTCAGGAAGAAAATTGCTTTAAACCATTTCGTTAGGAACTGGAAAAAACATACAAATCCCATACTTAGCCTTTGTGAATGATCTCACAATAATGTCAGATTCTTGTGAGATGGCTATAAATCAGATAGAAACACTAAAAGAATGTGCAGAAAACGTCGGCCTGCAGATATCATTTGAAAAGACAGTGATTACAACAACAAATTTAGAATTTTTCAAATTAAAAGCCAAACATGGAGAAATTAACAGAGTATCACACTTTAAGTAGTAGGAGGAATTATCTCTGAAAAATATGCACAACAAGAAAGAATACAATAAGCTCATAAAGGTTTAAGATCAGTGCAAAAACTCTATAATAAAAAATACTTATCTTTAAATGCCAAAATTAGACATTACAGTAATTAAACCTTGAATGTTATATGCAACGATACTTTGGCACTAAACAGGAAAACTGATAAAGGAAATATAAAGAAGAAAGAAAAGTAATTAGGAAAATTTTGGGTACAAGATAAACCAAGAATGGATATAGACTACAGAAAACACCAAAAATTGAAGAATATTCTACTATAGATGACATTAGGAAAAGACACCTCAAATTCTATGGCCACATAATGAGTCTTCCCGAACACAGACTAACAAAAATAGTAGTAAAATGCAGAGTCCCTCGTTAATGGAGGGGAATGGATCCAAAATGTTAAAAAACATTGGAATTAGCCACAATCAACAAGGAATAAATAGATGGAAGAAACAATTTTAGAATAAAAGTAGAAGAATGGTAGGTTAAATCAGCAACAAAAGCCCAAAGAACTGGAACAAAATGGAGCAAAGACGTAAATTCCCACAAACAATAATAAACTGGTGGGCAAATAAAAAGAACCAGAAGACCAAGAAGAACAGGAAACGAATCATTTTACTTAGTGTCTTCCACTCTGGAAGCTTTGGAACTAATAATAATAATAAATTTAAACCTCATTTAAAAATTGTATCTCTGTAACAGTAGGTTTATGAATCAGAAGATAATATTGTTACATTACAAGAAGTTAAGACACAACTTCTCCTAAACCACTGGATCTATTTCAAGCAAATTTGGTGCACATAATTCTTGCTATGAGAGACTCATTGCTGATGGGGTTAGAAACTCCTAGCCCCTACAGGAGCGGACGAACAAGCAAAAATGTGTTGTTCTACCCCTGACGTGAAGGCTGCCCTCTGAGACAGATGTGTTATGTGGGTGACAACAGCATGCCTTTCGTGGATTACTCATGCAGATGGGCATGGCCTAGCAGAGATAGGAGTGAGACAGGATGATTAGTGGGACAGAGGAGTGGATAAGACGAACAGAGGAAGGGGGAGGAGATGGATGGGCAGACAGAGAGGACAGGGGAGATTATGGACAGAGAGATGGGGAGGAGGTGGTGGACAGAGAGAGAGGGGGGGAGGTGCATGATGGGTGATCAGTATTGGCATCCTTTGCAGGGGCTACACATACAGATGAACACAGTTAAGCAGTATGGGGAGGAGATGAATAGTCAGGGAGGGGGGATAATAATGTGGAAAGACAAAGGGGCAAGGAGGAAATGATGACTGGAGAGGAGAGGAGAGAGAAGCTGATCCACAGAGTAAGGAGAAGTATGGAATGGCCAGAAGGAGAGGGGTAAGGTAAGACGGAGAGAGAGAGAGTGTGGAGGAGGAGATGGGCAAAGAGAGTGTGGAGGAGGGACAGATCGGCACAGAGAAAGGATGCAGTAGATGGTCAGAGAGATGGGAAGAAGGTGGACAGAGAGAGGCGAAGGAGGTGCAGGAGGCAAGTGGGAGGTAGTGTCCAGATAAAAAAGAAAGAGTGGAGAGGAAAAGATGGACAGAGAGAGGTAGAGGAAGATATGGACTGAGAGAGAGGGAGCTGGATGTGGTGGGAAAGAGGTGTCAGAGGTGATGGACAAAGAGAGGGAGAACAAACAGAGAGAGTGGGGAGGAGGAGATGGATAGTTAGAGGTGAGAGCATTAGATGGACAAAGGGACAGAGAGTGGGAGAGTGAGTTGGACAGAGAGATTGGGGGAAGGAAAATGTGGCAAAGAGAGGGGAGAGAAAGAGATAGTCACTGTGTGCAACAGCCTCTGAATGGAGGATAGACTGATATATCCAGTATATGTGTCGAATGCATATGTGGGCAAAGCTGTGGGGGAAAGGCCAGTATTTTAAATTCGTCAGTTCCTGGATTCAGTGTGATACCAAACGTAGCTTATGAAGAAAGCACACATACAGCGCTTTATTAAAGAAGTGTCTTTCTGTAAATATTTTTAGACTCAGGTCACAGAATAACTTGTAACATTTATGATGTAACAGCAATCAACTTATATGCTCTGCCAGGTAACGGTAATTAGATCGACAGAGCTACATTCTACAAAAACTGTACTATTTATCTCTTAAGAAGCTCCCCCTGCAGTCTGCTACTGGGTGGGGCTTTAATTGTGCGCTCAACAAAAAAGAGCAGTCGCCGAATTTCAGTTACTTCAAAGAGCCACAGGAGTTGGTTAGGAACATTAATCCGAAAGACTCTCGAGAACTGAAGTACCGCACCATAGTGAAATATATGTTCTTCAGCAGAATTTTGGGCATTTCGCTAGATAGAATGTATGTGTCCGAAAATGTAAGTGAAAGAATTCTCGCTGCTGATGTGATTCCATCTTGCTTATCTGATCATTGTGCTCTTTCAGTATCTATAAACATAGATAAATAGCCTACCAATGATATAGATCGCAGTGGATTTTAAACATTTCACATCTTGAAGGTAGCAAATTAGTCAATGTTATAAGCGCCACTTGGTGTACATATTTGCACTCAGTCAATAAATATTTATATAAAGCAGAATGGTGGATTAGTGCAGCCAAAATAAAACTTGGGCAAAACTTATTTTATAAAGGGGCTCAAAAAAGCAAATGATAGTAAGATGACTTTTCAGTTGTACTACACTGTACTGAGAGAGCTGTATGATACATTTAGTGCAACAAGCACACAAATTGAAGAAATAAAATGGGTAACAGCTAAACTATTGAGCATCAAACGGAAACAAATGCAAAGTCTTAAAATAAAATCAAAATCAAAATCTTGTATATAAGAATAAATGAGTTTGATGTCTCATTCAATCAGGCACCAGTTAAACCATAGACCCACACATTCATTGAATGCTTGGAAACTTACACCACTGACCTAACCGTGTTCAGGAAGATTAGATTAAATATAGTTGGCTATGGCGTGTTTGTTACTATTAGAGGCATTCTGTCTTGCAGTGAAAGTGAAGTAGGTAGTTTCTGTGAGCTAGTATGGGAAATAGTTATACTTGACAATACTTGACAGGATCCTAATCAATCATTTAAGATATGGTGACGCACTATGCAGATGGGGAAAGGCTACCACTGCATAGCGAACCTGTGACTTTCCAAGACAGACTGTCAGACCACACACAATAGTGCCTTGAAAATTTGTTACATAGTAACCCTTTGGACTTCTTGGACACTAGGTTTGAAAAATTGTATAAATAACATGTCTTTAATTTTTTTTAATTATGTACGTATTGTTCTATAATTACTTCATCAAATTAACTTTCATTAAGAATGCACTCAGCGACTGTGATATGACCTTCAAAATGATGGAGCACAAAAATAATAAAATTATTGTATGATTTCTGTCCACTGTAATCACATTATGTGTGTATGTGTACAATCACATTATGTTTGTACATGTATGTGTGTATTAAACTGGGAACCTAGAAACGACGAAGGGGCTTCGTCCTCCCATGGCCCTTAGTGGTTCACAATTCTACAACGAGTCACAGCAGTCCACCCACCCCACCGCCGCCCCACACTGAATCCAGGGTTATTGTGCGGTCCGTACCCTAGTGGACCCCCGTCGGAAAAATCTCATACCAGACAAGTGTAATCCCAATGTTTGCGTGGTAGACTAATTATGATGTACATGTATGTGGAGACAGTGTTTGCGCAGCAATCGCCGACATAGTGTAGCTGAGGCGGAATAAGGGGAACCAGCTCGCATTCTCCGAGGTAGATGGAACACCACCTCAAAAACCATCCACAGGCTGGCCAGCACATCGGATCTCAACATTAATCCACTGGGCAGATTAGTGCTGGGGACTGGCTAGCTGGGTGGGCAACCACATTATCCTTGTCTTTCGTCTGTTTCATTAGTTCTTCTTCATAATGAGTTAAAGTGAGGAAAATTGCTTGAATAGTTATCAAGCCAACTGGAGAATACTGATCTTCACCGTTAGTAGTTACTCACTGATGTGGTAACTAGTCCACATCGTTCTTTCCCAGTTACCTCTTCTGTGATGGTAACTTCATTCCTTCTCTTCCCATCTCTACCACGAAAATATGCAATGGACGTATGGCACTATTAGTCATCTGGGGGTTGTTCCAGCCACTTGGTGTAAGTCCTTCTACTTGACACTACTTTGGGGACTTGCGCGTCGACGATGATGAGACGAAATGATTAGGGCTACATAAAAGTTTTCTGCTCTTGTACTTAACGAAAATATTTTATCCTCATCAGTAGCTGCTGTAGACGAAAGCAGTTTTATCTTCTTTTTTGCATAAACCATCATAAATGCTTCGTGAATTTTTAACAGAATTTCTCCATTTTTCTTGGGTACTAATAAACCACTTCAGCTGTATTTCTACATTTACTTTCCTGTTAAGAAAAACTAAACGAAGGTGAAGTATATATAACTTACCTTTTTTTAAAGTGCCTTCATACGAATGTCTACACTACTGTCCTATTTTCTTTTATAAATTATCAATTTGCATGTTTTTTTCAAATAATATCAATAAAACATTTCCAGAGTCGTTTCTTTTGCCAATACGCTGTTTCCATGTAATCTTGAAATCTGTAGGTCTTGTCGTCTCCATTTCTGTTTATGGTGTAGTTCACATAATGCCCAAGGATCCACATTCACACTACTGAAACTCATAAAAGGCAAGGATTACGTGATTGGAATGGACGACAGCAATGCGATAATTCTATCCCATTACAACGAGAAGACAACAAGAAATTAATTATTGGGAGAAACCATTGAGAGAATATAATTGTTTACTCGTTTCTGCAGCCAACAAGAACTAATAATTACTAATACGCTCCTGAAAACTGCTCATACTCGCACATTCAAACTGCATCGTAGTGACATATGGATTGTGTGGTACCACTGATTAAAAGTTTGTTGCATTTCTCTCAGAGTTTCTCCCGTTTCTAGGTTTTGGATAGTACTTTGAGTAATGCGAGAAGGGTTCACCAGCAATATAACTGCTTTCCGAGCTTCTTGTGAGTGGCTCTAATCTCTTCCTATCCACTTCCAGTTCATTAACTGCTCGCAAAAAGTAAACCTGTGTCTCAGTTTGTCAACTAGACAACATTTGAGGCACTGAGGCATTTTTCATTATTTGCAACAGTATTGTTTACATATATATACCAAGTTGAAACCATTTCTGATTAATGAATTTTCAACCTAATATTTTCCCACACTGTTTTCAATGTCATGTTTGGCTGCTTCAGTTCGATGGAGTGTTCGCTATCCGTCTCCTTTCATTCTTCAATCAAGGTCTTTGTAGTTAAAACTGTTTTTCGTAAAATTCTGTCAGCTAGGTAACTTTCTTCCAGGTAAAATTCTCTGATATGTCTAAGTTTAAAATTTACTTTGCTTAAGTGAATCGGCTCTTCCCATCTTGCAGGGTGCATAGATTTCAAAAGTTTCGATGTGAGATGCTTTCACTTTTCTAATTATATCCGTCAGTCCTGAGCTTCTCGCCCGTCTTGATTTTGTGGATGTGTTGTAATTTAGCTCGGAAATATGGCCTTCCCACACATACCTGCTGGATGGTTGCATTACCTTTTGGGCTGGCATTCTGGGACTCAGAAACACCTGAGCCACCTAATATGCTTTGCATAATAGGTAAGTGTCTAAAATCCTAATTTTTAGATTAAATTTATAGACCACCAGCTGTCTTCTATTACGACATCTTGTACTTTTTTCGTTGTGTGCTTCCAATTTTTGGCTGTCATTTTTAATGGGCACCTATCCATTCGATTACTAATGTCTTGTGGTTGTCCACAATCTGCACTCACTGTATATCTACTGTTCTGAAACCTCTGACGTTTAATATCTTACATTTTCCTTCATTTGTTTTTGCTCTAGAGACTATGTCGTAGTTACTAATTTCAGCTTTCAGTTTTTCTGTATCTTTCTCTTGACTCACAGTAACGTTCCCCCCAGAAATAGATCGGTTAATTTTACATTCAGTCACCTGAATAGTGACTCCAGCGAACACATAAAAAGCGGACTGCCTTGTGGTATACCTCTTTGTACCTGAATGATCTTTGTCATCTGTCTGTCAATGGTGATCCTTGCAGTAATTCCTGTTATCGTATTCAAGATTACTTTTACAGCCCATTCTTCGAATCACATATGTTCCAGTGAATGTTCTACATAGTGTAAATTAACACGTTCGAATGCCTTACAGAAGTCAAGAAAAAGGAAAGCTCATTTCACAAAGGAATGCTGAAAAGTAATGCCTCTGAAATTTAATATACAATCTCTTAAAGCTTTTTATATAACACAAACCTTATTAACGTCCTGCATCTTTATTCTTCATGTCTACATATTTATATCTCAACACAGTCATCTTGGTGACGATCATATTTCTCGCAACGAGAGACCAGTTTGTTGATACCGTGACTTAGAATGTTTGACTCTGATGACAGACCCACAAGCTCATCTCTGTTTGTACCGCTCTATCACTATCAAAGAGAAGACGTCGAATGTGTTCTTCAAGTCTTGGAAACAGACTGAACTTATCTCCGACTTAGACAGCTTTGAGTACCTATAACAAGTTGAGCTTCAGTGCTTGCTTTGAGCGCTTTGAGCTCTAGCTATTTCCAAACACGACTAAGGCAATACCTGTGGCGTTTGAACTGCACCCTTTGAAACTGAATTCCTTTTTTCACTTTTATAAGATCCTATAAGGTAACAATTCGACCAGTTCTTTCCACACAGTTCCACCCATATAGCTGCCTCATGTGTGTTGTGGACTCCTGACCTAGTAAGTATAACTCGACACCTGTCGACTTTTTGGCACCAGTCAAGGAATCTGCTGCCTACACCGCCGCAGAAAGGTCTGGCACTCCAATTAAGAACCGCCACTCGGTTCTGTACTAAAGATTCGTAATCTATCCTGCCAACAATTCTACAGCTGGTGAGCTCCGCCTTCATTTCACATGCAAGATTGGTGGTCTTTGCCACTTCAGACAGCACCCCAAAACTAGAGAGCATCTCTTCAGATCCAAAGCGACACACATCTTTAGTTCTGACATTAGCCACCACCTGCAGTTGGCTGTACCCTGTGCTCTTCAAGGCATCCAGAAGGAACCATTCCACTTCTGGGATGACTTTCACCTCCATGGTATACATACAGAGTGTACACTGGACTTGTTCCCCTCCTTGGCAACCGTATCCCTAGAGGGTCCCATTACGTGCCTAACATAGTACTCCCACTCTCTGTCGATGGCCGAATTTGGCAGGCTAAGAGGCTTCCTCTGAAACAGGGCAAGGGACTGCATCTGGCTTAGTCAGCACATATAACCTCTTTGTCAGACGAAATGGCAAGGTCTTAGATTTGTCCCCTGGAAATTCTTTCGCTGCCTGTCACATCTTTAAATGACCTCCCACTCGACAATGAGTGATTGGCCAATCTCAGTGCGAGTGCTAAGCAGACTGGCCACATAATGGACCAATCAGGGGACCTCTGGACATGTTGGACATTTCTTGGATCCCCATGTCCAACCTGTCACAACGATTTCCACTGGCAACAGCCACAAAGTGTGGGCAGAAAGCGAAGAGTCACCAACTCAAATTGTCTCCAAACACTACAATCACATTCCTTGTCTGTACTAAAGACCACAGAACTCTACACTACGCAGTTACTAAAACGTAAAACTAACTAAGAAATTTAAGAAGCACACAGGTAAAACTAAGTCGCCTCTAGTTAGAAGCACATAAAATAATACACAAAGGAGCAATTTACTCTCATAGCGCTTCTGCATGATCGGGGCCTAGTGCCTAACTAATCTGTCTATAATGGTCATTGGTTGTTCTAATAAAACAAGTTGTTGTTGTGTTTAGTGTTTAACGTCGCGTCGCAGTCATTAGAGACGGAGCGCAAGCTCGGGTTAGGGAAGGATTGGGAAGGAAATCGGCCGTGCCCTTTCAAAGGAACCATCCCGGCATTTGCCTGAAACGATTTAGGGAAATCACGGAAAACCTAAATCAGGATGGCCGGAGACGGGATTGAATCGTCGTCCTCCCGAATGCGAGTCCAGTGTGCTAACCACCGCGCCACCTCGCTCGGTGTATAAAACAAGTGACAGTGGCGATACAGATGGTGAAATTTTGCATTACACAGTTATTTAAACGTGAGACTGTGCCTAATAAATACACAAATAAATACGAAATTTAAGAAATACACTATAGAAGCACGTAGGTAAAACTAAATAATTCTCTTTAGCAGGTGCTTCTTTCGCCACACGAATGCAGTAGTTGAGGGTTTTACGTGGCTTGGATGTCATGAAGGCTGCTACTGATCGTCAGTGTGGCAGTGAAGTGCAGAGTGTGTAATATTTGTGATGTCAGGTCAGTTGTTGGTGGCCAGCCATGAGTGCCAACACGCAGCACACACGATCGCTGAGGTCTTCCAGAAAATGGCTTCGGTTAAAGGGCGTATTGGGAGTAGGTACATTGGACAAAATAGACCTGGCTAGTCATTTACCATTGGCAATAACTTCAGTCTTCAGTTCAGTGCTGGAGACCAACAACCAATGAGCAGCCATCACGGACCGTCTGCTTGTCTGTAGCACCCCACAGATGAAATGTACCTTCAGTTGTAGAATTAGCTCCCCACAGGTGGAAAGTACCTTCAGTCACAGAACTACCCCACGTCGCACCAACGTCACCGAATTGCGTCAGAATGTTTTTATGAGTACATCATGGTCGTAAGGGTGATTTTGTGGCCTCTGAGGCCACTTAACCCAATGCCACTGGGAACAGCAGTCTCTGTGTGATGTAGGGTGTGACTGAGTAGCCATGAATGAGGATGGGTTCCTAACGCTTTAGGTGTCTCGAGAAATCAGACGTTTTGTGTCCGTTCCAGACACCTAAATGCTTACATTGACTCTCTCACGTGTGTACCACTTGCTGGACACGTAATCGAAAATGCGTCACTGGTCTTGTTTTGTATCCATTTGGAATTCCGAAATCAGTTTTCTAAAAGCTTTCTTCTTGTCCTCCGTCAGATAGGCCGTTATACTCGCTCTCCCCGTCCGAGTCACCTGGTCGGTCGTTGACTTTCCGCCTGGGATACCCCTTTAAATGGTTTTCGTGGTACCCCCTGTGTTGTCCCTCTGAATTACAAACTAAACCACCTCTTGCTGCTTGTTTCACCTTCCGCTCAAACGCGCGTTATAAGAATGGTGAGTTAATTACCGTCGATTGAATGCCATTCCTTTTTCCATTACATACTGCTAGGCAAATTTGCTCATTACCGCCGAATTAAATTAGGTGCCATATTCAACTTCTCGTTGCAATGTATAAAACTCTCATGTAAGGTGCTAATCTGACCTTCATTTATTCTGCCACCTTACAAGCTCTAAAGACATCGAGAAATAGAGCATTATCTAGACATACCAACTTCACCAGCTGGGTATATGATGAGGGCATTTGACCTGAATATCTAGTTAAAATTAATCTTGTTCCATTACCAAAGAAATATAACGCAAAAGATTGCAGAAATTGGAGAATGCCATAAAGTCTGTGGTCAGCCTTTTACTGAAAAGATTAGGAAGAAAAATACAGAGAAACCCTAGGGCAGGTTTAGTTTGGGTACAGGAAAAGAAAACGAACATTAAGTGTTATTAGATGACAAAGAATGCTAGAGGCTTGCAGGGTAAGTTAATTCTATTTTGTTGATTGGTGAAAGGTGGCAGAGTAAACTCGAATATCCTCCAGAAGACGGTAAAATATTTTGGTGAACACTGGAACGACAGAAGTCTTATAGAGGAACTATACACTAGACGAAAAGTGGTATTAAGCACTGGGGATGAGGAAACAGGAGACAGGTATTGGAAAAGGTGTTAGACAAGGATATTATTTGTTACCAAAGCTTTCCTATATTTATGCTGAGAAACTGACAAACAAGGCCTTAGGAAAACAAAGGGAGCGCCGATGATCAAGTATTACTGGCTGAATTAGAGGAAGAAGTACAATGTATGATAGAGAGTACCATAAAAGCAGTTATAGAATATCGAATAAGGATAAATGTAGGAAAGATCAAAGTAGTGAGAATCAGCATAAGTGAAGTTTTCGCATAAATATCATTGAAAGGACAGACTTTGCAATGATAATTATCTTTTTGGAATTTAGGAAGTTTGATGACAACAATGAAAGTTGTGCGGAAGAAATAAGAACTAGAATATACACTCCAATACAAAAAAAGCGAAACACCAAGAAGGAATTATCCGAATGCTACATTAACCGATAGATGTAATGTGCATGTACAGAGAAACAAACATTTACAAATTCAGGAAACATTGGATGATTTATTTAAGAGAACGAGCTTCATGAAAGGAGAAGACAATAACACGTTGGTCCACCTCTGCCCCTTACGCAAGCAGTTATTCAGTTTTGCCTTGGTTGAATGAGTTGTTGGATGTCCTCCTGAGGGATATCATGCCCAGTGCTGACCAACTGGCAGGTTATATCGCCAAAATCCCCAGATAGTTGGAGGACCTTGTCCATAATACTCCGAACATTCTCAACTAGGGAGACATCTGGTGAACTTTCTGGCCAAGGTAGCATTTGGTAAGGACGAAGACAAGCAGTAGAAACTCTCACCATGTATGGGTGGGCATTATCTTGCTGAAATATAAGCCCAGGATGGCTCGCCATGAATGGCAACAAAATGGGGAGTAGAGCATCGTCGACTTACCGCTATGCTGTTAAGGGTGCCTCAGATGAACACCAGAGGGGTCCCACTAGGAAAAGATATTGCACCCAAAGCTGTCATTCCTGGTTGTCAGGCCGTATGGTGGGCTACAGTCAGGTTTGTATCCCATCACTGTCTGGGGAATCTCCAGACACATCTTTGCTGCTCAGTGGAGCTCATTTCGAACAGCGACTCATTACTGAAGACAATTCTACTCTACTTAGCGAGATTCAAGACTGATGACATGTCTGACATGGCCCTGGACAGGGATGAGATATCAACCTGACTGTCGCCGGATTTCTTCCCAATTAAGAACGTTTGGAGCATTATGTGCAGAGCCAAACATCTGGGAATTATTACGATCTAACGATTCAATTGCACAGTATTTCGCACGATATTCCTTAGGAGGACATCCAACAATTCCATCAATCAACGACAAACCGGATAACTACATGCTTAAGTGCCAGAGGTGGACCAATGCGTTATTGACTTACTCATTTTGTGAAACTCTTTCTCTTAAACAAAACATCCAATTTTTTTCTGAATTTGTAACTATTTGTTTGTCTTTAAATGTACGTCCCATCTACCGATTTCCTTCCAATTCGGATAGGTCTTTCGTGGTGCGGCGCTTCTTTGTCGTTCAATATGTTTACGTTAAAGAACTTTTTAAAAAATTGAAGGTTTACTGGCAGAAAAAAGACTTCCGATAGAATTATGAAAAAGATTCGCCAAGTGTTTTGTTTGGAGCTTAGTGTTTCATGACAGAAACATGGACAGCTCAAAAGTAAGAAGAAAAATGCTTGGAGAATTATGAAATGTGATTGAGGAGAAAAATGCTAAAAGTGAAATGGACTGACAGTAAGACAAATGAAGAAGTACTCCAAGTATGAGAGTGGAAAGAAAATTAGTGGAAATGATAAGAATGAGGAAAACACCTCGTCTGACACACATAGTGCAAAGAGTTTGTCAGTATGGAAGATTCACTGCAGAATTGAGAAGAGGAGGCAAAAGAAGACTAAACATCGCTCAAACAGTCTACAGGTATGCAGTTGGTGACGTCTTTTACAACAACCGATACTTCTACAGGAACACATGCTGTCATTTTCGAGGTACAAATGCATCGAAAGGGTGCTGTGCACGGAAATTTAAAACCGCAGATGCAGAACATATGCTGAAAAACAACACACACACCCAAAAATAGTTCTAATGGCCCTAAGCACTACGGGACTCAACATCTGAGGTCGTCAGTCCCCTAGACTTAGAACTACGTAAATATAACTAAGAACATCACACACATCCATGCCCGAGGCAGGATTGGAACCTGCGACTGTAGTAGCCACGTGGTTACGGACTGAAGCGCCTGGAACCGCTCGGCACACGGCCAGCGATACACACACACACACACACACACACACACACACACACACACACACCACGGACACTAGCATCACCACACAACCAAAGATGACCAATGTTTGAATTTATTGATAATGAATATTAATAGCCGATGGGTGAGATAGCACTGACTCACTTTCATTCTGTTGTTTGGCCAGGGAGATGGCAGAATTCTAAGCGGAATTTAAAAATCTCCATTTCTGTCTTTAAGTTCATTTGCTAATCCCAATAACTGGAATTGCAACACCATGATTCTGGCGTGCACTTTCAGCACAGGACAGAACATTGGAAAGTGGAAAGCGTCCGAAAGTATGATGGGTATCAAGAAAAATTTGTGACTGGATTCGGAATTTATACTAGGGAGGACGCAGCATGTTATCTTGGATGGGGTGCCGTTGCTGAAAATTGTCATCAGGGTTAGTGTAGAACCGTGATTCATCAGTGAACACAATTTGACGCTATTCGTCAGTAGTACATGTTTCCCTGTCGCGGTACGACTCAAAACGCAGCCATTTGGGTTGTGGACCGTAAGTAACTAGTCCTCCTGCTGAGAATATCTGATTAATGGCGCAGGATGACTCATAATGTTACACAGAGTCATTACAAGCTCTCAGATGACAGGCACAGACATGGAGGAGTTACAGTGTACTTGGTGCCCGAACAGTGGTCCTCCTTGCGGTGGTCAGAAATGGCAAAGTAAAACTTTGATGACGAGTATGTCCGTCCTCAAGTTCCCATGCTGTCCAGCAGCAGGTCACTCTTATATTCGAATGTCCACAAATTTTAATACTGCACAATTCGACTAGTCAGCCAGATGATAAGCCACAATGAGTCTACCTTCCAAACTCTCTCAGGTGCTGATAGTGCTGTCTCATTGGAGTATACGCCATCTCTGTGTCGTTTACAGTGATCACTCAACTTCTGACACTGTTCACTAGCCTCTTACATCCTTCCAAGCTTGGTAATGGCACCAAACACAAACAACACTAATGCACCGTGATGGCCCTTCTACCTGTTACTACCTGTTACAGAGAACTACAAATCAAACGATTTACAATGGAGTGTACCTGTACGAAGTTACATTGACATCCTATCGTGTCTTCCGGATGTTTCACTCTGCACAAATGGGAAAATCCATTGACATAAGTAAGTATGATATGCGGTACATCATTATGGCCCACGCCTGGGATCGACCATCGTGGAACGGCAAAGGTGGTCGGCTGCTCCCGTGCTGAGGTCGTGAGCATCCATTTAAAGTGTTTGAAGGACAGTGACACAACGAGTAAGCGACCAGGTGTTGGACGTCCACTTCTCATCACAAAACGTGGAGGTCTTACACTTGCCCTCTCTGTAAAGCAGGATAGGTGGCGATCTGTGGTAGATCTCACGATAGAGTAAAATGCTGCTAGAGGCACATGTGTTTCAGAGCACACCGTTGTGCACACAGTGATGAACATGCGGCTCTGCAGCAGACAACCTCTATGAATTCCCATGGTGCGCCAAGGATATCGTCAATTGCGATTGCTGTGGCCACCAGATCATGAAGACTGGATCGCAAGTCACTGTAAACATGTCATGTGGTCAGATAAATAACGTTTTTTTGTTGCACCAGATTGATGGTCACGTCCAGATGCAAATTCATCTAGGCGAATGGGCGAATGCTTACACGAAACATGCACTACGACAAGGATGCAAGCAGGTGGAGGCAGTATTCGGCTACATGGGACATTCATTTAAGCTACAACCTGTGGCAGTGACAGAAGATTACAAGAGAGCTGCAGGAAATGTGAACTTTATTGTGGACTGCCTGAATCGCTTCGTCCTCATGTCTTCCCTAACAGTGAAGTCCCCTTCCAGCCAGATAGCTAGCTGGCCGCTGTGGCCGAACGGTTTTAGGCGCTTCAGTCCGGAACTGTGCTGCTCCTATGGTCGCAGGTTCGAATCTTGTGTGTGCTGTCCTTAGGTTAGTTACGTTTAAGTAGATCTAAGTCTAAGGGACTGATGACCTCAGATATTAAGTCCCATAGTGCTCACAGCCATTTTTTGAACCAAATAACTATCCATGTCACAGTGCTAGAATCGTGCTACATTGGTTTGAGGAATATGATGGTGAACTCATGTTGATATCTTGCACACCAAATTCGCCTGCTCCGAACGCAATGGAATGCATCTGGGTTGCTATCAGGCCCAAATCCGAGCCCACAAATCACTGGCCTGTAATATATGGAAATTGTGTAACCTCTGTGTAACCTCTGCATGGACATCTGGTACCACATATCTCCAGAAACGTTACAAACGCTTGTGCTATATGCCACACTAAAATGCTGCTCTGTTGTGTTCCAAAGGTGGACCAACACAGTATTTAGGAGGTGTTCATGACGTTTTTAGTTACTGGTGTAATAAAGTAATGTATAATAAAGTAATGTCTGGAAAAATGGGAGCAGACATCAGTCACATCATGATCAGATTTGAAACCTTTAAAAGTTCAAAAATTTAAATTTGTGCATTTCACAAAACGAAGAAATGTAGCAGTCTAGGACTATACTACCAGTGAGTCACAAATTGAAAATCAGATTCATTACTTAATTTCAAATATCTAGAGGCAAAATAATTTTAAATTTATTATTAATCTCCAGATATTTTTTTCTGTATTTTGTATTTAAGAAATCAATCCAGTAACCTTCTGTAAAACATATGCTTCTGGCATATTAATTTTCATTTATATAGAAAAATTATTAATTACAAATATTTTAATTTAATAATTACAGAAATATAAAAAAGTTCATTAATTGAATTATTTTTGCTACAAATGGACACAAAAGACGATGAAAAATCAAAACTAAAAATTTATACATTGTAGATGTGTTTAATAATTTTGATATTGATCAGTTTATAATCAAACCAGATGAATATTAAAAAACCCATTTTTGATATTGAAGTTGAAGAATAAAAAATTAAGATCAGATGATAATATTTTAAAAATGTGAAAAGAAAAAATTGAAAATTCTTAGATATTATTCTGTGTTGAGCACCATGTTAAATTCTTTTTTCTGTACGTAATTATCTATGTAGGTGTACTGGCTGCTATACTGCCGTAAAAATTAGCTTATAATTTCAATGTCATTTTTTGTGTTACTACAACTTTTTTGTACATGTCATGTTTGTAACATAAACAGAATAATTTGTAATAAAATTTCGTGGATTTATATCAACATCTCCTTTTAATTCTACAACTTGTTTAAAACCATAAAATAAAACAAAAGCACTCAAATAATTGTCTGGTAGCCCTAAACTCCAAATTTCTTGTCGAAATAATTCATTTCTTCCCTTATTCAAATATAGTGTTCATAATGTAACATGATCACATAACGATGAATCAGTAACCTAATTATATTTGCAATTAGTTTCAAACAAAAATAAAATAAAATGAGAAGTATCTAACTCCACTGAACTGTAACAATTTGTGACATCTATCTCAAAATTTTTCTTATAACTTAATTCTGCTATGTCATTAGTCTGCTCTTATGAAGAGATTTTCGTTTCTTAGGATTTTCAGCACAATTTTTCATTGTTCAAGCGCATAGTTTGATTCATATTTAACACTTCAACCTTCATATTCACAACTACAATTTTACACCAGGCACCAGAATCGTTATAATCTTCACTCTGGAAAAAAACATAATTTGACCTCGAACTCTAAGTAAATTCCCTTCCCACATTTCTTTATAATAGTTAAATATGCTATCAAAAATTACAAGTGGTTTAATTATTCACTTTTCCTCCTTATTTTGTCAGTAATATGTGTATGTCACTCCATAGATTTTTTACCTGCGACAGATGAAGGAAAATGTAATAAAACTGATAATGGATAAGAGGTTGTTCTAAATTCAATAAAATACTACTTACTTTCTTGATAGTTACAGTGTCAAGTATGTTTACTATATAATAATCAATTATTTTTATAAGATTTATCCATCATATGCTGGATGATCTCTTCGATCAGCTGTAAGACTTTTAAAATTTATGTAGAATGGACACTGATTTGGACGATGCCAGCCATCACCAAATTTAAAGTCATTTCTGCATCTTTATTAGGAATTTTTGCCCTATTTTTCATTCTTCACTCACTGGAAGAACTGATAGCTCTCAATTTTGTTCATTTATGAAGATTAAATTTATTAATTCGTTTCTAAATAAATCTAAAAGAACCACCATTGAAATCAATCAATTATCATTTTCCTCAGTAATATTTATTTTAAGTCATTAATTTTATAATGATTGGGAATAAAAAAAGAATACTTTAGTTCATAAATTATTGGTGAACCGAATTCGACATCGAGTTTACTTCAAGCAATAATATTAATTTTGTGATTCCATCAGCTAAATTAAAATGAACATTAATTAATTCAGATGATCTAATTTTCGCAATATTATTTGCAATATGTTTTTCACTACCAAGACTACTTTCATTATTAAATCCTAACACATTTCCAATGCTATTTTTCTGTCGAAATATAACTTAACATCAATTTCAATAATAACTCGGAACAATGAAATTTTATACATTTTTTATCTGTATTGACAAGCAGGATTGATTATTGTTCCTCCATGACAATCTGGGTTATTATTTTTTGATGTAATATTTGGAATTTAAAATGTTGTATAAAAGCAACTCGTGCAACATTTTCATAAATATTTCTTATAAGTGCAGTTAATTTTTCTTAGAAACTGACAAATTATCACTTAACTGAAATACTCATTACATGTATTACTAATTAAATAAAAATGTTTGAGATCCAAAATAAGAAATCCAGAAAAAGAAATAAAAAGTAAAAAGCGAAACTTCACTTATTTAATTCGATTCATGATAATTGCTCCAAGCAGATGGGAAAAAACGACATTAATGATCGATAATTGTATTTTAGCTCCAGGATAGTTAAAATGGTATAAATTCAATCATCTACACAATTTTTATAAATGTTTTGAACAACCAAAATATCAAAAGTTTACGAAAAATGTAACAAAGTTAAATAGAATATTGCCAGAGTATTCGAAATGATTACTATTATTGAAAGTAATGATGAAATTATATTACTAACTGAATATGAAGATAATTCAGTTGTGTTATTTCATGACTTCATTCTTGAAAATTATGCTCACGATTATACATTTGTTGCTTATTTCAACACAAACATTAAAATTCAATTATTTGTTTATCATATATGTTACTTTCCTGTACATCAACAACATATTTTTCACAGTATTTTATTTCTCTATTTATTTTTTCATTAAGATTTGCTATAGTGGCATAATTGTCTTTATGAAACTAATCAATTGTCTCATTAAGATTTTTTCAGTGACATAGTTATTTAATTGTGGTGAGATACTTGTGCCTTCAGCTGTTGTAACTAGATTATTTAATTAATTTTCTAAATGTTTTTGTTCAATACATTTTATATCAAATGGCTCATTTAAATATTCTCATTTTCTGTCATAAAATCAATATAACTTTTAGTTATGTAATTAACTGATAAAATCTTAGATAAAATTTATGTAATCTTATTTTTGATTTTGTTTCACGAATTTTACACTACTTTGCACACTTATTTTATTCCAAATATGGCCATTTTTTAGATGCAAAATATCATTAAGCGTATACATATCTGGCATTATGTTTACCACAAATCTCTTTCCAATTTAAATTATTCATAATTGTAATTCCTAGGTATTTCGTTGCAAAGATGAAAATAACTCACATTATCCTTTGATTAAGGATTTACCTCAAGCTATTGCAACTTAGATATCAAAATATAAAGAACTGAAATGTATGTGTGGTGTGTTTCATGCATTTATAATAATAAAGAAAAAATCATATAGTCATATTCCAAAGTGTTCAGTTTAGATACACTTAAAAGTACAATTTCCAGAAAAAGGATCATATATAAGTTCCAAAAGTTGTAAATATTCAAGGGTAGTTTCTATTGTTATGTAAGTTGATTTTGAAAGTGTACTGTTAAAAACTGATAAATATCAGCCAATCTGGGAACATCATATACAATGAAATATCAAGAAAATGAACCAAGTAGTTTTTGTTATTACATTAAATATAAGAATGGGCCCTATGAAAATCCAGTGTACATAGAGGACCATGTCATCATTAAAAATGTATCGAATGTAGGAAAAAGAAGATCAAGAAATCGGTAATTTGCATTCTGAAACTGGAAAAATGAAACCATCAACATCTGCAAAAAAGTCAAGACATAATAAATACAGTACATGTTCATTATGTAGTTGCCATTATCCACAAAAAATAGCAAAGTTTGTCATCGTGATCATTTAGCTGGGAAATGTATAAATCCATTATGTAGTAATTGTAGTTTACAACAGAAACATCCAGGTTCCATACCTATTTATTAACATAATCTTTCAGGATATGATTCTCGTTTGTTCATAAAAGGACTTAGTTATAATGAAAAAGAAAAAGTTCTAACACCAAATAATTAAGATAGAATTATTAGTTTTGGTAAAAAAAGGAACATGAAATTTGAAAATCAGACTCATTGAGACTGGTATATTTATGGCTTTGTCAGTTCATAAATTATCGTCAGATTTATGAAATAAGTAAATGACAAATATTAGAAAAGTTTTTCCAGTAGATCTAATAAATTTAGTAATTAAAAAATTATTCATCCTTAATCTAATATCGATAACTAGAAAAAAATTGATGACTCAGATTTTCTATAACACCAAAGCCCTATAAGGAATTGAAAGAATGTGGCATTAGTGATGATGATTACAAACATATAAAACTAATTTGGGTAAATTAAATATAAAAAAATCTTGTTGAACATCATCATTTACATCTTAAATATGATGCTTTGTTGTAATGTGATGTTTTTGAAAATTTTAGAAAAATGTATAAAAGCTTATGGTTAACCTTTTCAGTCACATTTTTTTTTCCTGAACAAGAAAAATCATGGCTTTCCCACCCAGACCTTTGGACTAAATTATAATTTTTCAGATGTATAAAATATTCCGAGATGGCCCTCAAAGGAGGATACATTGCGTCCCAAAAAGAGTACATTGTGCTCAAGTAGGTACATTATAAGTCGAAAATTCAAATTATTTCATTTGCTTTTTATTCCATTCAAATACATAAGGCTTACTTAATGATTGTATACATAAGCTATGTTTTTACCCTAGTGAAGAATGATAATCAAAAAACATTTTTCTAGCTATACATAAGTGAATTTTACATTTTACATTATAAAATTTGGTTTTGCCTTGGCAACCCAATTTCTTGCTCCTGTCAAACGATTTTTTCTCACTGACCACTGGAAGATGCTCAACATTGTCCTAACGAACATCAGCTTTGGGACGAACTTCCACATTGGCTCGTTCTGAAGCACTTGGAGATGGCAGTGGACTCTTACTAGTGGGACACCCCCTTTTCCTGGCAGCTGGCTTATCTATTTTTGTCAGTATTTTGACCAGATTTGCCCTAAAGTGAAGCAAATCAAGTGTCTTATATTTAGGAACACCAAATTCTGATGGTTTCTTCTTGTACTCAGTCTATGCATTTACACATTCAATATCAATGGCATGAACAAACATGGGTGTCGAATATCATGTTCAGTTTCAAAAGCAGCTAACTGTGTGTTGTCTTTGGGTGCAAAGCCCATTAAGTGCTCAAGTGGTGCAGCTGTTGCCATGCCACGTCCGGACACAAAGCATGTGAACAGATATTAGACTTACCAATCTGGACATTCAAAGCTACCTTTCAGGTTGTTACGATTAGAATGGTTATTTTTCTTATCAGCTTTAGGTTGGCTACACTGTAACCGATTTGTACACAACAATAACATTCTTGCTGCCAATGCATTGTCGTTTGGATGGGAAGAGTGTTTTGTGTTTATCTCAGTGTCACTTATCCTGCAGTTAGCGAGCTTTTAATCTAGGCTACTCAGCTCACAGTAAACCATATTGTATAAAGTGCAGAACATTACTTCCACCATTGTCCTCTTGTTCAACATTGTAGTCAGGATCATCGGACAGATCGTCAATTTCAAATGAATTAAGGAGCTCTACAACTTCTTCTTCTGTAAGTGGTTTTAGTCTGTCTTAGACTCGGGGAATTATGAAATCACCGTAAGATGACTAAAAAGAAAGCGAAATAATGCCCTAAATTTCTATGCTATTACAACCTTCCAATCACAATGTCTTCGTTTGGAGACATGTATAAAGTTATAAATATGTCACATTTCGTTCTGAAAGACACCTTTAGTTGTCACTTTCAAGAATGCACCTTTCTATGCGATGGAAGGTACAAAAACTACTGGGAAGCATCCATGTGACTGTGCACATTCAGTTTTGCTTTGTGGTACCACAGACTGACAGAAGATGCCAACACCATTCTCAAATAATATCTCTGCTTGTGAAAATATGAGGACAACAATCACAAATGTTAAAATTTAACACATTTTAATACACTAAGCATTTATTTAGTATGTCCTTATATGAGCATGTCATGACCGAAAGGATTAAGATCCATCTTGATATTTTGCAGCACCACGTTTAAATTAAGATTCGATGTTAAAAAGACTTACGTTAAATTACAGTTATTGGATGACTATGCCATGACCCTAATGACTGAAATGGGAATTAGAGGCAGTATCTCTCAATGTAGTAAACATTCAGTCAAACCAAATAATAGATTTTTGAGATATTATGATTCAAATATGAAATCAAATTATTTAACATAATTACATACAAATAATTTATGTGGCTGGGCTATTAGTCAGGTTTTACTATATGGAAATTTTAATTGGGAAAATAATTTAGATATTGATACGACGAAAATTGCTGATAATTCTGAATATGAATAAGTTTTTGAACTATATTTTGATTACCCAAAAAATTTTCATGATGAACATAAATAATTAGCATAAGCTCCTGAGACTAAAATTGTGCATAGGATTCAAGATAAAGTTATCAACATTGAATGGCAAAAAATTATGTGGTTTATTACAAAAACTTAAACAATATTTATCTCTAGGAATGAAAATACCAAAAATACATACAGTATTAAAATTTAAACAATCTATTTGGCTACAAAAATATATTGATATGAATACAGAAATGAAGATGAAAGCAACAAACAATTTTGAAAACGATTTTTCAGGCTCACGAATAACACAGTATTTGAAGAAAC
This sequence comes from Schistocerca gregaria, assembly GCF_023897955.1. Taxonomy (NCBI): domain Eukaryota; kingdom Metazoa; phylum Arthropoda; class Insecta; order Orthoptera; family Acrididae; genus Schistocerca; species Schistocerca gregaria. The sequence continues at coordinate 620,271,924 of NC_064931.1, read as the reverse complement.
GATGGAATATTCGAAATAGAGACCATACCAAATTAGTATCATATGCAAATAAGTATTAAAAAGTTATAGCAAAACCAAATTTCAAAAGGAAAAACAATATTAAATGAAATTCTTGCTGCAATTTAATTGAACATGACAAATATTATGTTCAACAAGCCAATTTCCAGTGGAATGTTTGAATTTTCAACAAAACTTATGTATAATTTTCGTTACAGAGTTATGGGTGTAATGGAAAAATATTAAAAAATTTCGTGGTTTAAAATCAAAAAAGTATGCTTATTAAATTACTGATATTGAGAAGAAAAAATGTAAAGGAGTTAAGAAATATGTTGCAAATAACAAACTAAGGTTGCAAGATTGTAAAGACTGTTTTTTAATAATACTGAACAATACAGAACTATGAATTGGATGCACATAATTTATCCTGTTGAGGTTAATAAAAAAGCTTTAAGTCCTTGTGATGAGAAACGGTATGTCTTGGAAAATGAAATCGATACATTACCCAATGGCCATCATAAAATAATTTATTGATAGAATTCCTAAAGACTAACATTTAAAATATTCCACATACAGTGTATATACATTTCTATCGACAAATAAATCAGTTATATGTTCCTTGATTCCTAAGTTAAGCCATGATAATCAGCTTTTAAACTCATGAGCAAAATTTGAAACAAAAACTCTTATCATAACTCTCAATATATAATGTGTAAATGATAATTAAAATATTTGTAGATTTATCAAATAACACCTTTGATGTTTTTTTTAAAACGAATTTAACATAAAAAAATTTTCTAACTCTTCCAAAATTTTGAAGAAACATATTTATATTGAAAAAATATTTTAATATAATATTTTTAAGGGAGTAAATTAGTCAGAGAGGTGAAAAAATTATTATTTGTTTTACTGAGTTTTTCAATTTTTTCATCCACAACTTAAATGAAAAAAAAAGAAGTGAAAATCAAAAGATGATTTGAAAATTCTACAACATACCCAGATTTTATGCTTCAAACATTTGCGCTGTATCATGTTTAAGAAACCTATTTTGAGTAGATATAGTTTGGGGTATCTGGCTCGGTTTACAAGAAAATGAAAAAACACTAAATTTTAGATAGCATTGTTGAAAATGATAGAAAATTTGACAAAATGATAGGGGAATAATTGCTCATTAAAACAGAATTTGAAAAAAAGGTCTGAGAACTTAAAAAATAGTGATAACATTAGAAAAATGGTGAAAATAATAGAGAAAAATTATCTAAAAGCCATGGAAATGGGTGAAGACTTATAATTTTATTCATGTGCATGTGATTACCATTTTTAGTGATTTTCTGATATTGTAGGAGCAATATAGGAAAACGTATTTTCGTCACAATTTCGCTCATTATCGGCGATATTTACTTGAAGTTTCACGGTACATTTTATTTTATTGTAAACTGAGTCAGAAATCCCAAAACTATATTTATTTTTATACCATGATGGTGGACGATTGTGGTGAATGTAGTATGTATTATAACTCCATGAATGTCACCTGCAGAGCAGTCATCATTCGTGAAGTCATAACATCTGCTCCATTCACCACCACTCCCTACCATCGTGGTATAAATGGTCTGATGATGATCATATTCTGACCAGAACTGGTAACCATTGCAAATAAATGTTTTATTGTGTTCTAGATTGTTTTAATCCATTTTTAAACTAACAAGAAATATTAATAGTATACAACGAAGGGCGACTCGAATTTTCAGAGGTTTGTTTGATACATGAGAGAGCATCGTGGAGCTGCTGGAAAAATTGAATTTGCAGACATTTGAAGTTAGACTCAAACTATCCTCGAATGCCTACTTATGAAGATTCATGAATCAGCATTAGGTGAAGCATCTAGGTGTATACTACAGCCAGCTATATATTGCTCCCATAGGAAATGTGTAGGCAAGACCAGTTTAGTTACTGTGTGAGCAGCGATGTTTAGGCAATAATTCCTTGTGTGCTCCATACATGAATGGAACAGGAAGAAGCCTAAACGCCTGGTTCAATGGGCAGTGTGTACCATTATTCATTTCAATGGTGTTTGCAAACTATACATTTAGCAGCAGAAAGGATTAAGGGAAATGAGAAAGATTATCAAGTGAGTGAATGATGAACTTGATTTGCCGTTTTCATACTTATCTTTACTTGTTACTGTCAACACATATGATGACAGAGTTTATTCTTCTTAAGGTGAAGTCATTTATCTCTAACCTGATATGGCTTTTGAGTTCCAGCACTATGGACACACAATTGTAGCCTGCAATGGTTATTAAACATGGGTAAAATGTGGGCATACAGAGCACGAAAGAGAAATCACATGTACAGAGTCTCTCTTTTGTATGAACTGTTAAGGCATCACATAACTTGGAGCTGAGACTTTCCAGTTTTCTTTGAGGAACAGAAAACCACAAGAGATTAAGGTTATAAGAAGACTACCATACTCTGAAGTGAAGAAGCAGCACATAGTTTAATAGCCACCCACATACGTCTCATCATTTGCATCAGTGGCCAGATCGATGTATCAAAGGAAGGATTCTTGTACACAGACTTTAGTAGCTGAAGACAGATGCAACTGAACATGCAATGGCAGACATACTTCGAAAGTACAATTATCCTCCAGGCCACCAACAAAGACTGCAACCAAATATACACCTCAGACCACAACTCCATACTGACTGGCTAATCCAAAGGTAAGAGCAAGCCACTGGAATAACCCCCAATCGTTGTATTAACACCTTTTAAATAGAAAGATTAGGGGCATACAATGTAACACTTCACTCATAAATGGTTGTGGAATGTAAATACACTCCTGGAAATTGAAATAAGAACACCGTGAATTCATTGTCCCAGGAAGGGGAAACTTTATTGACACATTCCTGGGGTCAGATACATCACACGATCACACTGACAGAACCACAGGTACATAGACACCGGCAACAGAGCATGCACAATGTCGGCACTAGTACAGTGTATATCCACCTTTCGCAGCAATGCAGGCTGCTATTCTCCCATGGAGACGATCGTAGACATGCTGGATGTAGTCCTGTGGAACGGCATGCCATGCCATTTCCACCTGGCGCCTCAGTTGGACCAGCGTTCGTGCTGGACGTGCAGACCGCGTGAGACGACACTTCATCCAGTCCCAAACATGCTCAATGGGGGACAGATCCGGAGATCTTGCTGGCCAGGGTAGATGACTTACACCTTCTAGAGCACATTGGGTGGCACGGGATACATGTGGATGTGCATTGTCCTGTTGGAACAGCAATTTCCCTTGCCGGTCTAGGAATGGTAGAACGATGGGTTCGATGACGGTTTGGATGTACCGTGCACTATTCAATGTCCCCTCGACGTTCACCAGAGGTGTACGGCCAGTGTAGGAGATCGCTCCCCACACCATGATGCCGGGTGTTGGCCCTGTGTGCCTCGGTCGTATGCAGTCCTGATTGTGACGCTCACCTGCACGGCGCCAAACACGCATACGACCATCATTGGCACCAAGGCAGAAGCGACTCTCATCGCTGAAGACGACACGTCTCCATTCGTCCCTCCATTCACGCCTGTCGCGACACAACTGGAGGCGGGCTGCACGATGTTGGGGCGTGAGCTGAAGACGGCCTAACGGTGTGCGGGACCGTAGCCCAGCTTCATGGACACGGTTGCGAATGGTCCTCGCCGATACCCCAGGAGCAACAGTGTCCCTAATTTGCTGGGAAGTGGCGGTGCGGTCCCCTACGGCACTGAGTAGGATCCTACAGTCTTGGCGTGCATCCGTGCGTCGCTGCGGTCCGGTCCCAGGTCGACGGGCACGTGCACCTTCCGCCGACCACTGGCGACAACATCGATGTACTGTGGAGACATCACGCCCCACGTGTTGAGCAATTCGGTGGTACGTTCACCCGGCCTCCCGCATGCCCACTATACGCCCTCGCTCAAAGTCCGTCAACTGCACATACGGTTCACGTTCACGCTGTCGCGGCATGCTACCAGTGTTAAAGACTGCGATGGAGCTCCGTATGCCACGGCAAACTGGCTGACACTGACGGCGGCGGTGCACAAATGCTGCGCAGCTAGCGCCATTCGACGGCCAACACCGCGGTTCCTGGTGTGTCCGTGCGTGTGATCATTGCTTGTACAGCCCTCTCGCAGTGTCCGGAGCAAGTGTGGTGGGTCTGACACACCGGTGTCAATGTGTTCTTTTTTCCATTTCCAGGAGTGTAGGTTCGCACTGTGCAGATTTCTAACATCCCTGGCCTAGTGGCTAACATGTCTACAGGGAGGAGAGGGCTCAAGAAAGCTTAGGCATCTTTATACATGACGCTCACCACTCCCTGCTTTTCGCACTTCCCTTGTCACAAACCTATAAGAAAATTCTATAACAGTGCAAGTGCGTCATAGAATAGTTGTATGAAGGTCTACTGTCTATCTGGCCCCCCATGGAAAAAGTGACTAAGAAGTTTGGACCATCATCGTCACGTTGCACTCAATCTTCTCTTTGCATTTGACGAATTTAACACACATAACTTGCTATGGTGTTCCTAACACCTACCTCAGAGTCTAACTGTTAGGAACTTTTTGGTGACAGAGGATCTGTCTTCTGGTGATACACAGAGCCCACACTTCAGCACTGCTGTGGGTTGAACTTATACTACGCTCTCCTGCCCATGTACACAGAGCTCATCTTCATTATCCACATGTCAGATAAATTTACAATTTCCAGTGCAGAACTGTACTTGGATTCGAAGTCATTTGAGCAATTTATGTTTGACCGAAGGCACAATTTTATCATCTTTCTTGACTTCCTTTGGGAGTCACCAAATATACCCTGTAAAGAAAGCGTCCCAGACGATTTAGGACTCACTTCTTCCGCTACAAAGTAGAGAAAATAAATAGCATTCTGCTGAGTATAAGACCATTTAGGGATAACGGTCAACCAGGTAGCTGAAATGGTTCCCAAGGAAGCTAGTTGTGGGTCGAACTGTATAAAACTATGCCAACTCCATAGTAGACATGTGGATGAGTGGTTGAGAATGATGAGCAGCAAGGTGCAGTCAGTGAAGTCAACCTCTCTACCATTTCGTTCCCTATTGTGGCCACAGAATTGGGAACATGTGTAAATGACTCATCTTTGGATGTTCCGAATGTTCTGTACTTCACTGTGCATTTAAGTGGACCCAAACACACTGTCACCTGCTATTGTGCTGGGGGATGAGGGTTCTATTGTGCTGAAGTGGAAGATTGCTTTGGTGAATACGCCTGTGCTTCCTGGCTCCATAATAGTTCTTTCGACGACTTTAATGAAAAAGGATGGAGGTGGCACAGGGATTAGCACATAGGACTAACATTCGGGAGGATGATGGCTCAAATCCACGTCCAGCCATTCTGATTAATGCTTTCTGTGATTTCCCTAAATCGCTCCAGGCAAATCCTGGAATGTTTCCTTTGAAACAGCTCAGCTGATTTCCTTCCTATCCTTGAAACAATCTGAACTTGTCCTCCAACTGTAATGAGCTCGACGTTGAAGGGACGTTAAATCCTAATATTTATTCTTTCAATCCTTCTTTCCTTTAATGAAAGTACATGCATAATTGAAAATTTTTATCGGTAAAAATCGGATCATTATATGAACGGCTTATTTCAATAGTGGTACAAGTCCATTACCTCCACTTTTCTGCCTATAATGCTTCTGCAATTACTGATCCGAACAAAAAGACATATTTTTCAGAGCTCATTTAACTTTAGGACTCTGTATCTCACAATGAACAAAAATAAGCCCTTTATACGAAACAAAGTATTTATTTCTAACAGTAGAGGACCTTTACAAAAGCTTGTATACCCTTAATACTAGCACGAAATTTTTAAGATGTTTATAATTTTTCCATTGGGTAGGGAAAGAAATAAATTTCATATTCATGAATCCATTGTTTCTACTTGCTGATTTTTTTCCAAATCTTGGCCAACCAGGACATTATTTGAGCCTGCCGAAGAATCAACGAAAATATTCTTGTTCCACACACTCCACATGCAGGTGATTCTTTCTCCTTGAGATTATCAAGCACTTTGTAAACTGAAAGATTGTGTAGCCTGGTTACAATTTTTCAACGCTAATCACATACACCCCCTTCTGAACTACGGACCTTGCAAAGGTGCCTCAATGATCCAGAGAACCGCACCGTAGGGACAACTAGAATGGAGAGTTATCAGTGGAGAGGTCAGACAAATATGTGGTTCCTGAAAAGGGACAGCAGCCTTTTCAGTATTTGGTGGGGCAACGGTTTGGATGACACACAGATATGGCCTTACAACATCAGCCAACATGGCCTTGGTGTACTCATTTGCGAACTGTTGAAAACAAGGGGAAACAGCAGCCGTTATTTTTCACGAGGCTGTGCAGCTTTCCTATATGGTTGAAAGATGAAGGCATCCCCTTCTCTATAACATTTCGGAAGTAAAATAGTTCCCCATACAGGTCTCCGCCGGGGACTATTCAGGAGGATGTTGTCTTCAGAAAAAAACGGAATTCCACGGGTTGGCACGTGGAATGTTGGATCCCTTAATCGACTAGGTATGTTCAAGGGTGTAAAGAAGAGAAATGGATAGGCTGAAGTTAGGTATAGTGGGAATTAGCGAAGTGCGGTGGCAGGATCAACAGGATTTCTGGTCCACAGCATAACGGGTAATAAATACAAAATCAAATAGTGGCAGTGAAGGAGTAATTCTAATAATAAGAAAATAGGCATGCAGTTAAGCTGCTGTGAACAGCATAGTGAATGCATTAGGTAACAATTCCAGTTCCACAGTAAGCACGTGCTCATAGTTGTGATCATTATCGAACTGTCAGACGAACAGTGCACGCTATTAAATTACTAACATAAACTTTTTTACAGAAGAACGGAACAGCTGGCAGAAGCCGACCTCACGATACACTAGGCTGCGCTGCGGAGAAATGCAGAAACACTGAAGCAATAATGACCAACCGACTTAAGATACAGGTTAAAGAAAAGCAAAACTACGTTTATATTATTTATAAATTTAGCGAATGCTTTTGACACTGACGAAAAAAAGTCTTAACACCGAGAAATAATTAATGTAAAGTAATGAAATTACGGGAATACATTTGTATAGGTAACTTACGTAAATGATTAGCACTACTAGATCACAGGTTGATGTAAGCTCGAGATATGCCAGTGAAAACGTAAAATACGGTTACATTAATAACCGTTGTAACCGCCAGAATATTAAATGCAAGCATGCAAATGTGCGTGCATTGTGTTGTACAGGTGCCGCATGTCAATTAGTGGGATGGAGTTCCATGTCTGTTGCACTTGGTTCGTCTACACAGGGACGGTTAATGCTGATTTTGGATGACGCTGGATTTGTTATTCGATGATATCTCACATGTGATCGACTGGAGACAGATCTGGTGATCGAGCAGCCCAAGGCTACTAGTCAACACTTTGTAGACCATATATGGTTGCAAGAGCGGTATGTGGGAGAGCGTTATCCTGTTGGAAACACCCCCTAAAATACTGTTCATGAATGGCAACACAACAGGTCGAATCACCAGGATGCATAGGATAACCACGAGAGAGGTACTGCTGTCATACGAAATCGCACCGCAGACCATAACTCTAGGTGTAGGTCCCGTGTGTGTAGTACGAATGACAGGTTGGTTGAAGGCCATTAAATTGGCCTCCTTTTAATCACTACGCAGTCATCACTGACACCTAGAACAAGAACCAGCTTTCATCAGAAAACACCACTGTCCTCCACCCGGCCCTCCAACGATTTCTCACTTGACACCAATGAAGTCCTAAATGGCGGGGCTTGTGGTCAGTGAAATGTACGCCCCAGGGCGCCTGGCTTGGAGCTGTCCTTGAAGTAACCGATTTGTAACAGTTCGTTGGTGCCAACTGCTGCTCAGGCTGCTGCTGCAAATGCAGAAGGATGCTCCAGAGCCATACGCCGAACACGATGGTCTTCCCTCTCGGTAGTGCCACGTGACAGTCAGGAGCCCGATCTTCTTGAGACCAAACATTCTTGTGACCACCGCTGTCAGCAATCACGTACAATGGCTACATTTCGGCCAAATCTTTCTTCAGTATCGCAGAAGGAACATCCACCTTCTCGTAGCCCTATAACAAGACGTCGTTCAAATTCAGTGAGGTGTTGATGATGCGGTCTTCGTCGCCTTAAAGGCATTGTTTACTAACATCACCTCATCATGTCCAGTGTCAAAGGTAACTAACGCTCACGACCGGTACAGCGTTTGTGTAAAGCGAACCTGATTAGCACCCTCATAGTGACACTACTAGTGCCACTCTTATGCGACAGACGCAAAATAGGAATAGAGGTCATCTTTCAGATGTAGAAACACGCCCACCAACTTTTGTTTATGTAGCACAGCTCCTTCCTGGTGCTGCGATTTTTCCCCCGTCAGTGTACATGGAGCGAATTCTCATTTTTAACTTCTGGAGAGACAAGACGGCCGTTATCGGAGTCCGAGGACATGAAAGTGAAGCATTAATTGAGAAGGGAGTGAGACAAGATTGTAGCCAATCCCCGGTATTATTCAGAGTGTTCACTGAGCAAGCAATAAAGGGAGAAGGACTTAAAGTTCAGTAGGAAGGAATAACAACTTTGAGCTTTGAATTGACATTGTAACAGCAAAGGACTTAGAAGAGTAGTTGAACGGAACGGATAGTGTCTTGAAAGTAGCCTATAAAATTAACATCAACAAATGTAAAAAAAAAAGGTTAATTGAATTAAGTCGAATTAAATCAGTTGATGCTGCGGCGTCTACATTAGAAAATGAGGCTTTAAAAGTATTTGATGATTTTTTTCTATAACTGATGATGACACAAGTAGGAAGAATACAAAATGCAGACTGGCTATAGCAAGGAAAGCATTTCTGCAAAACAGGAATTTGTTAATATCTAAAATAAATTTAAGTGTTGCGAAGTTTTTTTTCTGTTAGAGTATGTCTGGAGTGTAACCTTGTACAGAACTGATACATGGACAATAAGCGGTTCAGACGAGAAGAGGATAGATGCTTTTGAAATTTGGAGCTATAGAATAATGCTGAAGATTAGGTGGGTAGGTCGCCTACCTAATGAGTAGTTGCTGTATGAGAGTGCACTGAAGAGAAATGTGGAGCACAAGTTGAGTAAACAAAGGCATCTGTTGATAGGATACATTCGGAGGCTTCAATAACTCGTCAATTTAGTATTGGAGGGAAGTATCGGGGTAAAAATTCTAGAGAAAGACTGATAAATGAATACAATAATCAAGTATAAATGGTTGTAGGCAGCAGTAGTTGGCCACAGGTGAACAGATTTACACAGGATAGAGAAGCATGGAGAGGAGCATCAATCAGTCTTAGGAATGAAGACTAAAACAACAAGAAACACATGCAAACAGCTGTTCCCAAAGAACATGATGATCTATTGACAGACTTCTGTCACCGCATTGCCATAAGAATATCGGAAATTTCGGACATTTTCTTACAGTTATTTGATGAAAATAATGAAAAATATTATTAATTACGCTCATCACTTTGTATTTTAATTCTTTCTTCATGGAAATTTCATGCTATAAAATAGTCTGGGGCAACTACATTTCTGAATGTTCCCACGCAAAACAAAACGACCTCTTTTAAAAGAAGGCTAATGCCGAATACTCTGACAAGGTGAGGCTACAACGTTCAGGTCGTGGATTTATTTCAGACTTTGCACACTTATAGTCGCCCTTCGAGACCATATCAGCAGAAGTCGCACACGTCAATGATGTACCGGTGCGTTGCGACTCTGAGCGAGAGCTGCCGGCACTCACGTGGTAGTCTGCTTTCCGCAGTGGTGCGGCAGGAACGTCGGTTTATCCCTGCTGAAGAGCATCGCGGGCACGCTGTTATTTAACTTCCTGTTAGTCTTCGCTAGTGCTTGTACTTTCGATCTAGAATGGCTCATTTGTACCGACAGTCTACCATCAACATCAGCTTTAATTATGAATTTACACGACTGAAGGTATTTAAAGTGGAACGATTTATACGAGATTAAAATTCAACCACAGTATATGACTGGAATCCACTTCTCTTTCACAAGCAGTGTGGCCTATGTCCAATTGATGAATGATATGGTGTGCGACAGATCGTATGCCACAATAAAGATGGACTTAAATTTAAACCTTCTGAAGGCCATGCCATAGCTGTAGCTGTTGATCATGTGGGCTCTGATTTAGAGCTCTTATAGCTTTCGAACTAATATTTGATGTTCCGGTTGACATCGTGGTTGCTGCGCTACAACGCTATGGTAGTGTACTCAGTCACACAGCAGCAAAATCGATAACCTTTCCGTTCCTGGAACTTAATAGGGGTGCGACAGATACAGATTGAGCTAACAAAACATGTGCGTCTTATCTCACGATTGCAGGTTGCAGAGTAAAAGTTATTGATCGTGGGCAGCCGAAAACTTGCTCAGGAAGGCCACGTCCTGTCAGCATGTCTGCAACGGAGAACTGTACAAATACCGACGGTGAAGCTGTGGCAACACCTATGGTGACATCCCTCGCTCTCACATATGCAAACGTGTTCTGGAAGGATACCCCTCTGAAAAACGACGTCATCCAACAGCTGGTCTGTCCCGTCAAAACTTCGACAACGGCGGATGATGACGTGAGCATGGTGGAAGCAGCGACGCCCTCTATCGAGCAACAGCGATCGATACCTGCAATACAGAGATCAGAAGAGGAAATGGACATCGACTGTCAGATAGTTCCAACAGTTACTTTCATCTCAGAATGTTGTGGCGACAAATATGTACGCCCACATTCGAATACAGAAATTTACACGCGTAAGCAACGATCCCCAAAACGGCACAAGAAACGACGCCTCGCCCCATCTGTAGGGAAGCAGCCTACTCACGCCGTATAAAATTCACATCAGTCTTTCCATTGTGTGCCAGCCAGTCCGCTGTAACTAGCTCTGACGTCATTAATGTTGCGCAATACTTTAAAAATCAAGTAAATAACCTGAAACGTTTCTAACATGTCAGAAGTAATACAAAACCAATATGTGTTGAATATCAGTTCAATAGCTTTAACCATTTTCGAGATTTGGACGTTTTTCTGTAAAAATCATTGGCGCAACAGAAAAGAGGTAAAAACTTAAAAATTTATATTTAGATTCCTTTTGCATAATAATTTAGTAGAAACAGTATTCTGGATCTCATAAATTAAAATTTTAGTTGAAATTCATGATTTTCTGTTTTTTGTGTTAAAAATTAAGGAAGCAAGATAGATTAAGTAGGTGAATAAATAAAACTAGGATATTTATATTTAAGTAGAATGGAGATCCGCTATAGTCATAAAGATGTGAGAAGTTTCAACTGAATAACTATAAAACTATAGCGATAGCGTATCTCCAAAGGGCAAGTTCAGAGCTCGTCTATTGCGGGTAATGTAATTAAATTAATTCTCTCGCCTAAAATATTGGACTTAGACACGTCAGACTTTTATTATGATTACTTACCTGTGTGCTGATTGCACATTTAAAATGAGAGCTTCATCGGCCATCAGCAAAGGAAGCAATGATTCATTTAATAACTTAAAGTGGTGCATTACTAGCCCAGCGGCTAGTCGGGACAGCGGATTTAATCAGGCGTTCCCTTAGCCGTCCTCACCACGGCTTTATATACACTCCTGGAAATTGAAATAAGAACACCGTGAATTCATTGTCCCAGGAAGGGGAAACTTTATTGACACATTCCTGGGGTCAGATACATCACATGATCACACTGACAGAACCACAGGCACATAGACACAGGCAACAGAGCATGCACAATGTCGGCACTAGTACAGTGTATATCCACCTTTCGCAGCAATGCAGGCTGCTATTCTCCCATGGAGACGATCGTAGAGATGCTGGATGTAGTCCTGTGGAACGGCTTGCCATGCCATTTCCACCTGGCGCCTCAGTTGGACCAGCGTTCGTGCTGGACGTGCAGACCGCGTGAGACGACGCTTCATCCAGTCCCAAACATGCTCAATGGGGGACAGATCCGGAGATCTTGCTGGCCAGGGTAGTTGACTTACACCTTCTAGAGCACGTTGGGTGGCACGGGATACATGCGGACGTGCATTGTCCTGTTGGAACAGCAAGTTCCCTTGCCGGTCTAGGAATGGTAGAACGATGGGTTCGATGACGGTTTGGATGTACCGTGCACTATTCAGTGTCCCCTCGACGATCACCAGAGGTGTACGGCCAGTGTAGGAGATCGCTCCTCACACCATGATGCCGGGTGTTGGCCCTGTCTGCCTCGGTCGTATGCAGTCCTGATTGTGGCGCTCACCTGCACGGCGCCAAACACGCATACGACCATCATTGGCACCATGGCAGAAGCGACTCTCATCGCTGAAGACGACACGTCTCCATTCCTCCCTCCATTCACGCTTGTCGCGACACCACTGGAGGCGGGCTGCACGATGTTGGGGCGTGAGCGGAAGACGGCCTAACGGTGTGCGGGACCGTAGCCTAGCTTCATGGAGACGGTTGCGAATGGTCCTCGCCGATACCCCAGGAGCAACAGTGTCCCTAATTTGCTGGGAAGTGGCGGTGCGGTCCCCTACGGCACTGCGTAGGATCCTACGGTCTTGGCGTGCATCCGTGCGTCGCTGCGGTCCGGTCCCAGGTCGACGGGCACGTGCACCTTCCGCCGACCACTGGCGACAACATCGATGTACTGTGGAGACCTCACGCCCCACGTGTTGAGCAATTCGGCGGTACGTCCACCCGGCCTCCCGCATGCCCACTATACGCCCTCGCTCAAAGTCCGTCAACTGCACATACGGTTCACGTCCACGCTGTCGCGGCATGCTACCAGTGTTAAAGACTGCCATGGAGCTCCGTATGCCACGGCAAACTGGCTGACACTGACGGCGGTGGTGCACAAATTCTGCGCAGCTAGCGCCATTCGACGGCCAACACCGCGGTTCCTGGTGTGTCCGCTGTGCCGTGCGTGTGATCATTGCTTGTACAGCCCTCTCGCAGTGTCCGGAGCAAGTATGGTGGGTCTGACACACCGGTGTCAATGTGTTCTTTTTTCCATTTCCAGGAGTGTATAAGAACGCTGCGCCAGGAAAAAAGGCCCCAATTCTCTCCAGACGCTGATCGGCGCACCACCTGTGCCGGGAGTCGCGTCGCGTCGGTATCATTGCTATAAACAGCCTCGGATGCCGTAATAAGTTACTCGGGATACGCGTAACCATGAAATCATTTTCGAGTGAAGTGTTAATTCTGGGATGAGTTTAATGATCTATCTTTAGTTCGCGTATGTCGTATTTTCACGTGCCGCCGCGGGACAGACATTCTACCATTATTTAGCGTGGCGTTTGATGAACATTATCATCAAATTATGGCGAGCATTCACTTAAGCATTTAATTTGTACAGTTATAGTTGCATCAGCGCATTAGACTCTGAACTGTTCTGGTAGTTGGATTGTGTGGATTCTTTTTGGTCTGTGACTTTCAGAATATAGTGAACATTTTTGAAATAATCGTATTTTGATTATGAGTCCCAGACAATCTCCTAGTTTCTCAGAGCTGTAAGCTGTGGCTATAAGTGTATTTTTCAGTTGAAGTGGGCACTAGGAATTCTAATTACAGGCTTCACGTTTTGTTAATCACTTTCTGGTTGCCAATATTGTAGTTAGAGAGCCAGTGTTGAGAACGGCAAGCAACAGCATTAAATAAATCATAGGAACATTTCATTAACAATTATTTCCACCCACCACACCGGCCTGGAAATGCGTCTTTTCTACATGACATTCATTAATTCAGTTACAAAATTCCATACGCTGCCCCACATATGGTGCATCGTTGGGAAAGATATTTCCACATTTATTATTTAACATTTAAATTACCATATGCCGCCCCACACATCGAACGACCACTTAATACGTACAAAGGGAAACGATTAAGAAAATGCCGGGGCATATGGCCACCTTACAGAGGATACCGAGACTTCATACCTAGAACACCACCGTGTCGAGAGCTGCATACACCAAAAGCGACCTGAAAAGCTCGACAACTCAGAGCTACCAGCAGTCCGCTGCCAACCCAAGCTAGGAGAGACAACACAGAGAGACGTGGCGGGAAAGACCTAATCGAGGCAAATTTGTCCCAAGGAGTCTGGACTGCTGATTGCGGACGGTACCCACTGACAGTCGCAATAGGCGACACGACAGCTATTACACCCCTTTAAAATTGGAAATGCAACCAACGACGGCAGACAGGATGGAGCCACGTAACGTGTCAGTACAACATATGGTTTAAACTCCCATGGCAATACACATACAAAGGAACGAAGACAAGCATATCGGTTTGCCTCTATCAATATCAATACCATACGGTCGCAAGTTAAGATTTCTTTACTCAAAGATATGCTACAAGCGGCGACATCAACATCGTCTTCCTACAAAAAGTATAAATCGACGAATTTTCTGTCATGTACAGGTACAAATCCTACATATCGCACGCCTCCGAAACTGGCAGCGGCGTGGCAATACTTGAGAGTGAAGGTATCGCGGCAGAGGACGTACTTTACCTACTGTCAACGTGTAGAATGGCAGTGACGGTGCTTCATTCATCAACATCTATGCACCGTCCAGTACAGAGCGTTTCCGCTTCTTCGCAAAGGAACCAACGACATACGACGCACAGAAGCGTACAGCTATAAGAGACTACTACCATCAGTTTGGACGGGGGTCAGGAGGCACATCACATGGTCATTAGACATACTCCAGCGGGTCGCATATGTTAACACATATCTAGCGTCACGCATTCCACACTTTGCCCAAGTACTCCCGATGCCGGTGACGAAAGGATTACACATACTGGCGGCGTTCGGTTCGCTCGGGAGTGCATGTCTACTATTTAGACTTTTAAGTAAGATACAACGCCCTTACCCTACCGCTTTGTAGAGGTGGGCTGGGTCTTGCGCATGTTCACGATGTAGCGGCGGAACTATATATCAGCGCGGTGTTAAATTTGTGGAGACGACAAGAGACATCTGACAGAAATCTTAATAGAAGTCTCTCGAATGGCGCCATTGGCGGTCCCGCACATTTTCCAGTCGAATTACTATATACGCGCTCTTTTTTTTAGAGAATACTTCTACGTTCAGATGGCTCTGCCAGAAACAAGATCAACAACGGTTCGCGACATCTGTCGGACACCAACGACCGGACGACCTAGCAATCCCATTGAGGAAGCACACACAAATCAACTGGCATGTGGTATGGCGACCAATACACCATGTTTACTTGTACACAGAGACTTGGTACCTACCAGTTAATGTTAAAAATATCACCGGAACCCGAACCAGAGTTCATGTGATTCATATGACGGATTCACCATTATCTCCACAGCTCAAACACTGGACAACGATGAACACCGCCTTCTCTCTGGCAGAAGTACGGCATTTGGTGACACAAATGATCGCTTTCTTTCTTCAAATGGAGCAACACAACACTGGAGTAGAGATTTTATTCTTCCCGGACGAGACGTATTATTCACGTACTAAAACGAATGCAATAGCGTGGCTTCGAGGCCGAACGATGCTCTGTTTATTCAGAGATGACGCAAGTAACGCAATGGACTTTTGGACCTTTTTACAGAAACGGCATCTGAAGATCGGTTGTAATCCGAAATAGCGCCAGTATTTCTTTAATTTTGTATGGAGTGCGTATCAAGATACCCAGTATACCTGGAACATCTAGCATAGTAGAAGTTAAATTATCACTGCGATGATGGAATGAATGAAAGATAAGAATCGGTGAACACCATATAAATACTAGAAGAAATACCCGGATGAATGAATGAGGGGTGGGGGGAGCAGGAGGGGGGAGAGGGACTGGAAATCAAAATCCCCATTACGCAGCTTTTGTTTCTCTATGTTATACGAGAACAGTGGCATCTCTCATGTAATACAGAAATATCATTCGTTGTTTGACAGTGAAGCGGTTGTTACTGAAATTCAAATTTACTTAACTGTTATATGTGTAACTGGATGTGATTTAAGTTTTTTAGTGTGATATGTGAAAGATATTCACTAAAATTTTAAGCATAGTTAGATAAGTATTTTTTTAACCTTTTGAGTTCTTCAATTTCTGATGTATGTTAACTTTCAAAGTACACTGCTTTATTACAGTGGTTATTTGTTACAGGTTAAGCTTTAAAAAAAATTGTTAATCTCATTCTGTAAAAAATAAATAAATAAAACAACAAACAGGTTAGCTTTCAGGCTCCGTAATCGGTACCCAGTCCTGTCCATCTTTTTTCTTAATTTACATTTTTTCAGTACTAGTTATAATATTTCATACATACTACATTTGAAAGGTAATACGATGAAAAGACACGTGTATTTGCATGAACTTTTACTGAATTTCCAATGTTATTAGGTTGTTTGCTAATTTTTACTGTCACAGCAAATATTATGTTTACAATCATCGACAAGTAAACGAATAATCGCTTAAAGTTTTCCTGAAATGTGTAGCTGTCGAGATTTTCGAAAACCCTTATACATGTAATGGGTGAAATACCGAGAATTACTTTGGACCTGGACGCTTCAGATTGCAACACAGTTTTCAAAGGCGTGGGACAGGCTTGGAAAAACCAAGTCAAACATAGATAAATACAGGTGTCAATAACTTTATTCAATAATACAATGAGTTACAAGATGCCAGAATATGGGGGATTAGTCGTATGATGTGCTTTCGACATTCCAAGTTGCAGGATGATATTTTTGTAAGAGACACGGAAAACATAAATTAAAGCGGCTGCTACAACATCGTATGAACGAGATTTTCCCGCATGCACGAGAAATCTTCAGAGTTTCTGAGGAAAAACAAAGATCGTTGCCTTTTTGAAAAAAATTCTCTTTCTTCCGACAATTTGGATGCAAACCATGGCTGAAACAACATTTTCGCAAAAGTCGATGGCGAAAAGTGGCGATGTACGATTGAAAGTAAAAGTCGAATAAGATTTGTTGTAACAACAAAAATTAGCAGACATCCAAATAACATTGGAAATTCAATAAAAGTTCATGCAAATACACATGTCTTTTTATCGCACTACCTTTCAAATCCAATATCCTAGAAATAATAGCATCAGTGTTGAAAAAGTATAATTTAAAGAAAAAGATGAGCGGGACTCGACCCTGCGATCTACCGCTTACGTAGCGTGGCCCATGATCGCGAAATCACCTAAGTATTACATCTTACTACTTGCACATTATCTTGTCCTAATAGACTACAAAAAGTGTACAAAGTTTGAAGTAAATCCTTGATTCGAGCGTCGTGGCCTCCCCTTGTGAGTAACTATCACGCTCATTTACGAATGCCAGACCACACGCGAGCGCTGCGAAATTTGGAAAAATCCGATACCTTCGGTTCACTGTTATCGATCATCCTCCGTACAGTCCCGAATTGGCCCCATCCGGTTTTCCTCTGTTTTCATAACGTACAGAACACCTTCGAAGACTTCACTAGTGATGAAGCGGTGCAAGCACAGATGAGGCTCCGTCAACAAAGGTAAACATTCTACAGTGATCGTTTCAACAAACTGGACTCTCGCTAGGACAAATTTGTTCGTCGCCAGGGTGACTATGTTGAGAAATAAACATGTAGACTTGAAGAATAAAGATGTAGAATGCTATAACGTTTGTTTTATTTAAAAAGCTTTAAGAGTTTTCACGTAAAAAATTCAGAGGCGCCACTTTTCAGCACGTCCTCGTATTACTCGAACACCCTATGGTAATCTCTGCATTGTTTCTCAAATAAGAACTATAGCAGGTATTTCCTGAACTATATATGCCATAAAAACTTCACTTCTCTAACGGAATATTATGACTGACACAGTCAAATGCATTCGATTAAGTCACAGACGATTCCAACCGGTCATGTTTTACCTATTGCAGATTTTATTATGTCCTCAGTTAATATAGAAATAGCTGATTCAGTAGAATGGTCAGTTTTAAACCGTAATAGTAGTAGAAGTAGTAGTAGTATTTATCCATGGGCATATTTCAAATTATATTAGACACGTCTTGTTTATATAGCTTTAAACAAAATATTCATATTGTGTAAAAATAAAACTAGATGCAGAAACATAACAATTTCAAGTACAAAAGCACGATTTTACTTACATAAGTACCAATAACACGTGTCAACAACGCAACAACTTGCTTACAAATGCAAAGTACATAAATATAATACTGGTCTGACGTATTATGGGAACAGAAATAAGCAAATTTGTATGGAACGAAACATTATTTTTGTAATGCGTTTCTGGTGCTCCGTATTAGTTCTGACTCAGTTATCCTTTCAAACTACGAATAATTTTCTTCTGTATTCTTAGTACTTTTCTTAGCCTCCCTTTCACCCTCCTCAGGATGTTAGTTTCCATAGGTGAATGAAACAGTAAAACGCACAAACATCAGGAATATTCTCATAGAAATGAAGATTGCAGAGAAATAACGTAACGTTAAACCAATAGCGCAGTTTCTAAATTGACTGGATAGGTCAGCCCTCGTACAGGGTCTCCGCTACGACAGTAACGTGATGGTGCTACCAGTGGATGGAAGTGTGTCCCCCACAACAATAAACGTATAGTGGTCCACGCGATGAGCACTGTGTGTGATATGTGATCTCGAATCATACAGATAGATGACAATCCAAACAGCCCGACGTTATGTCACTCTCCTTGGTAACTCGGCAAATTATTTTTCAGCAGGACAAATCCTGTCAACTTGTAGGAAGCAAAATGCCAGCCTTCTGCAGTGAACGAAGGGTATCACAGATTTTCTGAGAGCATTCTTCGAATACGTTGAGGATATGGCTGTTTCCCAAATAGGACTTCACGCTCCTCCAGTAACAACAGTTGATTTTTTTAGGTTTCTCTTATTTTGCACATGCACATGTTTCCGATCAAAAAAAACTGCACATCAAGGTTGCTTCTCACTTTCAATAAGATTAACAATTTAATGACTAAAACGCTGTCGCATTTAACTAAGTTTAGGGAGACACATTCGTGGAAAGAAGTACTATTTCTCATGAGTGAAGGAAGCAGTGATCCTTGCACTCTCGGTTTGAAAAAGGAAATGGATATGTTGACAAGCGAAAGTCAGTAGAAACTCGTGCGTCTAATAAAGATCGATGTGTAAAGCTTACAACAATTCCATTGTCATACCTCAACGAAAGATCTTGCCTAGAATCCGAGAAAATTCTGATCCTACACTAAGCGGATCGAATACTTCCATCCAGTCACTCGTCAACTATTCTAGTGGGGCAATAGGAAATAACAAAAGGAAAACTGAAGTATTAAATTTCACGTTTAAGAAATCATCCGCGCATGAGGTCGACAAGCTGGCCGATGTGACCGAGCGGTTCTAGGCGCTTCAGTCCGGAACCGCGATGCTGCTGCGGTCGCAGGTTCGAATCCTGCCTCGGGCATGGATGTGTGTGATGTCCTTAGGTTAGTTAGGTTTAAGTAGTTCTAAGTTTAGGGGGCTGATGACCTCAGATGTTAAGTCCCATAGTGCTTAGAGCCATTTGAACCATTTTTTGAGGTCGACAAACATACTGTCATTTGATCGTAGCACAGACTGACTCATGGATGACATAGTAGCAGGTATCCTTGGCGCAGAGAAGAAATGAAAGACTTGAAAACAAACACGTCGTCATGTCCGGATGGCTTTACTCTATGGCATTGGTCCTTTACTTGCTTGCATTTATAGCGAATCTCTCGCCTACCCCAATGTTCCAAGCGACTAGAGAAAAGCTCGTCACCCTGTATACAGGGTGACTAAGGAGGAAAGGTACATTCTTTGAGAGGTGACATTATTAGTGATTCAGAAAAAAAACTTCATATGGACATATACCGTATATCGAATGGTTCGCAAGGCAGAACACCTTTAATATCAGTTTTGTACGTTTTCCTCGACTAACTCGAAAACAGCACTCTTCAATGAAAACGTGATGCAGAGCAAAATTACACTACATTAAATTATCTACAAAAAATGTCCTATTCATTTTTCCTCTAGAACTAATAGTTGCGCGGAGAGAGCGCGAGAATATTGAAAATCACGCGTGACGCGGATGCACTGTCGCTTAAGAAGCTTTGTAGGGCAGTTTGAGTTAGTTTCCCAATATGATGGACCAGAAGTATCCCGTATGAAGTTGTTCGTCTCAACGACGTCTACACTACTGTGGTACAATGAAACAATGACACTGTTTGAATAATACAGAAAATAAATACCAATTTATATTAATTAGGTTCTATCTCGGAAATAATTCGGAATAGGACATATGTCCAACTGACGTTTTCTTGTTCAGAATCCCTAGTTCTATCACCCCTGAGGGACATATGTCTCGGCTGGTCCCGGCGGAGGTTCGAGTCCTCCCTCGGGTATGGGTGTGTGTGTTTGTCCTTAGGATAATTTAGGTCAAGCAGTGTGTAAGCTTAGGGACTGATGACCTTAGCAGTTAAGTCCCATAATATTTCACACACATTTGAACATTTTTTTTGAACATATGTCCAACGGACGTTTCCTTGTTCAGAATCACTAGTCCTATCACCCCTCAGAGCATATACCTTCCCTTGTGCCTCACTGTGCATGTGAAAGGGAAAGAACGGACCCACAAAATTACATGCCAATATCCTTTACATCGGCTCCCTGCAGAATTATAAAGCATATTCTCAGTTTGAATACAATAAATTTCCTCGAGACAGAAAAGCATCTGTCCATAAATAAGCACGAATTTAGAAAGCATGGCTCGTTTCAAACTCATCTTGCCCTTTTCTCACATGATATACTGCGAACAGTGGATGAAAGGCAACAGGCGTGTTCCGTATTCCCATATTTCAGGAAACCGTTTGACACGGTGCCCCACTGCAGACTGTTCACTAAGATTCGAGCACACGGATTAGGTTCCCAGATATGTGAGCGGTTCGAAGACTTTTTATGTAAAAGAACCTAGCACGTTGTTCTCGACGGTAAGTGTTCATCAGAGACCAGGGCATCGTCAGGAGTGCCATAGGAAAGTGTGATAGAGCCGCTCTTATTCCCTATACACATATACGATCTGTCGGATTAAATGACCAGCAACTGGGACTGTCTGCTAGTAGCCGGCCACGGTGGTCTCGTGGTTCTAGGCGCGCAGTCCGGAACCGTGCGACTGCTACGGTCACAGTTTCGAATCCTGCCTCGGGCATGGATGTGTGTGATGTCCTTAGGTTAGTTAGGTTTAAGTAGTTCTAAGTTCTAGGGGACTAATGACCACAGCAGTTGAGTCCCATAATGCTCAGAGCTATTTTTTTGTCTGCTAGTAACGTTGTAATGTACAGGAAAGTATCGTCGTTGAATTATTGTACAAGGATAGAGGATGGTTTAGACAGAATTTCTATTTGGTGTAATGAATGGCAACTTGCTCAAAATCTAGTAACTTGTAAGTTAATGCAGATAAGTAGGAAAAACAGTTCTGTAATATTCGAATACAGTATTATTGGTGTACTGCTTGACACAATCATATCGATTAAATGTCTAGGCATATCATTGCAAACCGATATGGAATGGAAAGAGCGGGAAAGGACGGAAGTACGGAAGGCAAATAATCGACTTTGGTTTACTGGGAGAATTTTAGGAAAGTGTAGCTCATCTATAAAGGTGACCACATATAGAACACTAGTGTCACCCGTTCTTGAGTACCGTTCCAGTGTTTGGGATCCCCAACAGATCGGATTAAAGGAAAACAATTCAGAGGCGTGCTACTAGATTTGTTACCGGTAGGTTCAATCCCACACCCAAGTATTAGGGAGATGCTTCGTGTACTGAAATGGGCGTCCCTGGAGGGAAGAAGGCGTTCTTAATTCACAACACAAGTGAGAAAATTTAGAGAACCAGCATTTGCATCTGGCTGCATAACGATACTCCGGTCCCCAACATACATGTCGCCTAAGAACCGAGAAGACAGCATAAGAGAAATTAGGGTTCATACAGAGGCATATAGACAGTGTGTTTCTCCTGCTCCATTTGCGAGTAGAAAAGGAAAGGAAATAAGTAGTAGTGGTACATGGTACCCTCCGCCTTGCTCCGTTCGGTGGCTTACAGAGTAGGCTTAGTATGTAGATGTCAGTGTGTGTAGGTCTAGTTGAAATTTCTATTGTTACAGTAATAACATGGAAACATTATCTTATAATACAAGTTACATTTCGAAAAATCTGCAGCTATGTCTAAAGACATAGTACAACTGCTTTCCCCTTCAGTTTTTGTAACCTTTGTGGTTCTTCTCTGTCGACATCGATACTGAGGGTCGTCAATAAAAAGTAAATACAATATAACTAAAAACTATGCCGATTTTTTAGCCACAAAGACGAGGATCAGTTTACAAGTAATTTGCTGAGAAGGCAGTATCCAACAGAGTGTAACGTTACGTGTATTTAGGCGAGCTCAGTATTGGTACTAGGTAAGATGAATTTGTTGTACGGCTGAACGCTAGACGGCAGTTCCGGCTTCCGACTAGGTGACCAGTACGAACGACTCCAGGTACAAAGACCAGCAGCGTCACCGGAAATGGAGAAAACCCCGAAGCTAGGAATTCGGACGGGTCTTACTCGCATGGAGTGTCAAAGAATCTTAAAGGTGGCTAAGTTACAGCTCTATGGGATTCGACAAAATACATTTGTCATCTCACAATAATGAGGCGCATCCAGTGACACCACAGTATCTCAATATTTTTAAAACTACAGAAGTTTAATATCTCACATTGAATAAATATTTTCACAATGATCCTCTGAAGTGACAACTTTTATTCACTTCATTCGATTTCAACAAATGTTATCTCCACTCGATAGTATAGCACGACAGGCATCATCTCTGAAAGCTACATATCTTGCGTTATTACATTTTTATTTCTTTTTTATTACGCAAATATTTGTCAGAACGTAGTATTCTCCACGTTTACACAACAAATGAACACAGCTGCAGTACCTCATATTTTGTTATATTTGTGTTTTTATTTAATGAACAGTTTACTACTTTGCCAGTAACTTTATTGAAATGTTGATTACAAGTTAAATTAAAAAACTATGTTAATTTAAAATTGGTCAGTCACATTGAAAAGACAACCAAAAAATACTTTTGTCAAGAAGGCATAAATAATTGTTTAAACAATATATAAGGACAATCTGTTGTCATTTATCGTGAGCGCACTTGCACTAGAATACTGGCCTATTTATTTATGGACAAACGTTTATTTATAATTATTATAAATTATCTGAGTGTGACACAATGTTTATAGCATTTCTTTATTTAAATACTGTTGTGATGTATTAGTTTAGTGGGGAAAGTGGTCAAGGCTAAACAAATCATGTCCGTAGAGCATAATGACAATATATTTTTGGTGGGGACGGCCTTCAGACAATGGAGAAGTAGATAGTAGTAGAACACTACGTGAGTCAAGTGGAGACTGCGACTTTTCAAGTAACAAGCTCAACCGAGCTAGTTACCGTTCTTTGCATTGCATGTGCTAATTTGTGAATCATCATGTTGAACGCTGAAATGTTTTGAGCTGATGAATATTACGTGAATGGTATTTACGAAGTAGACTTAGTTTTTGCGTATCTTCGGTAACTATTTAGTTTGGGGGTTTTGCTACGGTTCTCGTAATGCTCTCGACATAACTTTACTGCATTTGATAAGGGTATTTTCTGTCTGTATTTTAACAGAATATCGTTAAATGTGCTGCCCTTTCTTGAATAAGCATTATTCAACATAATCTCTGTCGACTTCATCAATTACAGGCGTTAGAGTAGAGCCCTTGTTATTATATTATCATTTTATCTTTTATTTTATATTTCTGTTTATTTTAATAACTCGCAATTCTAGACAATGCATAGACTATTTGACTGCAGGATCACAGATACAGGTGATTATTTGCAGCGAATTAGCTGTGGAGCATGAACGCAGACATGCACGGCTCGTCCCTATAACTACATCGAGCTACTCCTTTTAAACAGAATCGTGCATAACCCAAGTACCAAGTACCTAAGGTAAGCAATATCAGGCAAAGTCGTAATTGGTTTGCCGTATGGACTTCTGTTTGGACGAGCAACTATTCAGCAGTAATCGTTAGGTACCGTCGCAACTGGGGCCCTTTAGAACTGAAATTGTAATTGTAACTCGTTACAATATTCTGTGATACAGGTGCCAAATCTGTAGCATGATAGGCAGTTTGCGTCAGGGCTCTGAGCATAAGATTTTGCAGCATTTACGTGAGTGAGAATCAGTAACAAAAGCTAGATGTGGGGAAATTCGCCGACGAACTTCAAGAAAGAAGAAGAAGGCTACGCAGAGGCGTGCTGAGTTCGAGTCTGCAGCGTCCTGCAGCAGCGGAGACCTCGATGGTGGCATAGCGTCAGTGGCGGCCACTCCAAAGAGGATCAGGAAGTACTAGCGCCGATAGTGTTACAATGTGTGAACCTAGCGTTCTCTTCAGTGATGGAACATCCGATTAAGCAATAATTACAGAATAAGGGTTCCGCCTTTTTTTCAAACACACTATTTTTTTTCTTTTTACCCCGAACATGTTTCAGCAAGTATGTGCCATCATCAGTGGGTTTCTGTTTTCTTACTTGCCGTGATTTTACGTTATATGGTTTTACAGTGATTTTGGCGTGTCGAAATCTTTTGAGCATATATTTGTTACAACACAAATTTTGTTGTGACGGATCCTTCTGCTTTTGCATTCTGGGGGCACTTTACCCACATGTTAATGTACTTTGTGTAATTTCTTTCTTTATAATCGCCTTTTCAGTTCACAAAACGCAGTGAGCACTATATTGTTGTGTTCCCTAACCCCGTCGGAGTTCATTTGTTTCCGAGAGAGTTTGGCGCCGAATTTCAATTTTGTCTCTCTCTCTCTCTCTCTCTCTCTCTCTCTCTCTCTCTCTCTGTGTGTGTGTGTGTGTGTGTGTGTGTGTGTGTGTGTGTGTGTGTGTGTGTGTAAGCTCCTTCAGCTGTTTGTGTTGCCTTTTCTCTAAACTTCCTTTAATGTGTTAAATAATGTGCTTTTACAGAGTGTAGTGTTTTCATTTAAAATTTGTTTGCATCTGCTATTGCCTTCTGTATGTTGAAGTTCTCTTCTATTGTCTGTAGCTATTGTAGTTGTGTGGTGGTTATGAGCTATTAGGTGGTCAGAAAATGTGGTGTGGGTGCTGTTACTTTTTAGATCTCTGAGGTGTTCTAAATATCTTGTTTTAAAGTCCCTGCATGTTTGTCCTGTGTATACTGATTGACAGGTGTTGCATGTGATTTCATATATTCCTGACCTATTCCAATTATTTGTTTGAGTCTCCTGTGTTCTGAGTTTTTTCTGCGTTGTGTTTGTCCAGTATCCTATTTTACGTCCGTGTTTCTTCAATATGTTGCCTATACTGTGGAAAATTTTGTTATTGTAGGTGAACATGTGCCATTCTGTTTTGTGTGTGTTGTTATTGTGCTGTTGTGTTTTAGATGTGGCCATTGTTGGTATGCTGTGTTGATCTGTGTTGTGTAAGGTTTTTTGTGTGTGTTATTCTTTCGTGCTTTTCTTCTTACAAATTTTTTAGTTTAGTTTCTCTGTCATGTGGGGCTTGTAACTGTTTTCCTCTGCTATCTCTTCTGTTGTGTTCAGCTCCTATGTGTTTGCTTGCGGATGTTCTGTTCAATCGGTGAGCATGAATTTGAAGTTTGCTTGCTTGTGTGCCACAGGGTGGTTTGACAGATTGTGAATGGTGATGCTCTTGGTTGTCGGTTTCTTGCATATTATGAAATCATGGCTATTTTTCGTTTTCTGTATAGTGAGGATCACTATACAGACTGTTTCTGTTTCTGACGTGAAGTGAATTTTTCGATGTAAGTTGTTTATTTCCATGTGTAGCTGTTCTATATGTATCTGTGGTTCATCAATCAGGCATATTATATAATCAACGTAACGGTACCAGTATATGACTTTGTAATTTTTTTTTTTTGTCCTCTTATGTGTGTGAAGATTCTGTTCTCCAGATTGTTCATGGACATGTTGGTTAGGAGGCTATTAATTGATGATCCCATTGGCAGTCCTTCATGTTGGGAATAAAATTCTATGTTGAACATAAAGTAATTTTGTGCTGCTATGGTCTTGAGTACTCTTGCTATTTCATTAATGTGTGACACGATTGTGGTTCCTTGTTGTTTTAATCTTTTTATTGTGATGTTGGATGTTTGGTTTATCGGAATACAAGCGCTCATTGACATGAGATTAACAATCACCCATCATGTGTGATTCAGATAACATTAGTGGGCTAGTTAGTCCAAAATCTTTAAGTGATGATGTCGATAGGGACGATATTAGTGGGACAAATAGTCTGAAATCAGAGGTAGGAGATGTAACTGTGAATAATTCAGTGGCGTGGTTATTGGAAATTCTGACAAAAATTGTACTCTAAAATGGGGTTATTCGGTACAGAGATAGGCTCAATAAAAACAGAACTAGTTTCAGTGGAGACAAATGTAGCAGGAAGTGTAAAGGCTGAAGTGAAGAAAATTAAATCCTACATAGAAGGGATAGATTTGAAATTATAAGCTATAAGGGCAGCTGCAAGGAAAATTTCTGAAGAGGCTGGCCTGGTTAACACCAGAGTCGACACATAGGAAGAAAATTCGGGGATAAGTTGGAAAACATACATCACGAGCTGAGTGGTGATATTAAGAATTGTGTCCTGAGCAAAATGTAATTGAGGAACTGACCACTAAGTCTATTAACAGTTTGTCTGATAGAGCGATACAGTGTGAAAAAGAGGTGGTGAAAAATAGGCAACAGTTGGAATCAGAGATTAATAACGAAATTTTGCAGCGAGAACAGCAGATTGAGGATATACTGGCAGATTTAAATGCTTTAGCAGCGAATGATGCTACTACTGTGATGGGTGTTCCAAGGTATAATTCAGGAAAGACAGTTTTGGAGATGATGGAAAATACCATCCAGTTGATTTTCTTGGTGCGTGTGGAGATAGTTTTGTGAGAAGAATGTCGGAAGAGGCAAAAATTGAACTAGTTAAAAGACATCTTAAGGAATGCACAATCACAGGCAAATTTAATCGGTGCTTCATTTACCACGTATGATGTGTTTGAGAATTGTTTCCTGAACAAATTCTGGAGTAAAGCGAAGCAAACACGACTTCAGAACGAGTTCCTGAACGGACCAAGTTTCAAACACGGAAGTGGGTCGATGTGACATTTTTGTGTGCGTGATCTCTCGCGAAGTTTACGCATATAAATCGTCTGCTGGGGGTTCTGACTGAAATCATCACGCTCATGAGACACTTACAGGAATATTTACAATGGTGTCTTGTCCACAGCACAACAAATTTCATTGATGAGTTTTTAGATTTTATCGAGAAGCTTGAACAGGATTTGAAATTCGAGGCTCATAGTGGGTACAGTAGACAGGGAAATGGGTGCCAGAACGGAAACAATAGTACCATCCATAGTAAGTTTGATAATCATAGCATAAATAGTTATCAACGTAAAAATAATTTTCAAAGGAGAAATAGAAACTGGAACTTACTTAACGGAAATCAAAACCGGGAACGAAGGTTTGAGAGGCAGGACCCTCATAAAAGGCAGCACCAGAATAAGAGTTTGAGAAACTAGAGATCGACGCATCTCAGGTCTGTAGGTGGCGAGATAAACAGCCGTTGAAAAGGAGAAGTTATCTTACAAATTCGGAGGTTGTTGAAAATTCGGCAAAGCAGCCAGAAAACGTTGGAGATGGAGGTAATAGGAAGAATAAAATAGGAAATAATTTTAAGTGGCGCAACTATAATGAGGCCGCAATAAATAATGCAAAATTTGTAAAGAAGGTTGATAACGATGTGGGGCCGAAAAATTTAGCGTCTGAAAAGGAAGTGAGTGATTGAATGAAAGTGTGTTTGGTGAAAGATTCTGTGAACAAAAGACAGGCAGATGTCGATCTGAACTTGGTGGAGATGGAATTTATGACCAATTCTAATGAGGCACTAATCAGTAGCAACAATTATAGTTACTTTGGTGAAAGTCAAGGCTGCAAAATACTAATACGAATTCAAATGGTTCAAATGGCTCTGAGCACTATGGGACTTAAAATCTGAGGTCAACAGTCTCCTAGAACTTAGAACTACTTAAACCTAACTAACCTAAGGACATCACACACATGGATGCCCGAGGCAGGATTCGAACCTGCGACCGTAGCAGTCGTGCGGGACCAGACTGAAGCGAATAGAACTGCTCGGCCACCGCGGCCGGCTCATATGAATTCCTTGCAGAAGAATGGAAAAACTGGTAGAAGCCGTCCTCGGCGAAGATCAATTCGTATTCCGGAGAAATATGGGAACACGCGAAGCAATACTAACCATACGACTTCTCATAGAAGATGAGTTAAGGAATGGCAAACGCAGGTTAACGGCATTTGTAGACTTAGAAAAATCTTTTGATCATGTTGACTGCAATTGTTTCTTTCAAATTCTAAATGTAACTTGGCTAAAATGCAGGGAGAGAAAAGCTATTTACAACTTATACAGAAACCAGACGGCAGATATAAAAGTCGAGGTGCGTGAAAAGGAAGCAGTGGTTGAGAAAGGAGCGAGACAGGATTGTAGCCTATCCCCGATGTCATTCAATCTGTATATTCAGCAAGCAGCGAAGAAAACAAAAGAAAACTTTGGAGCAGTGATTAAAGTCCGGGAAGAAGAAACAAAAACTTTGAGGTTTGCCGATGACACAGTAATTCTGCAACAGACATAAAAGTACCTGGAAGGGCAGCTGAACGAAATGGACAGTGTCTTAAAAGGAGGACATAAGATAAAAATCAATAAAAGCAAAACGCGGATAATGAAATGCAGTCCAATAAAATCAGGTGCTGCTGAGGGAATGAGACACTTAAAGCAATAGATGAGTTTTGCTATTTAGGCAGCAAAATAACTCTGATGGTCGAATTAGAGAGAATATAAAAAGCAGACTGACAATGGCAAGAAAAGTGTTTCTGAAGAAAATTTTCTTAATATCAAGTTTAGATTTAAATATCAGGAAGTATTTTCTGAAAGTATTTGCATGGAGTGTAGCTATGTATGTAAGTGAAACATGGACGACAAACAGTTTAGACAAGAAGAGAACTGAAATATAGTACTACAGAAGAATGCTGAAGATTGAATGGTTAGATCACGTGACTGATGAGAGCGGACTTAGTAGAACTGAGGAGGAAAGAAATTTGTAGCACAACCTAACTAAAAGAAGGGATCGGTTGGTAGGAAAAATTCTGAAACATCAACGTATCACCATTTTAGTACTGCAGAGAAGCGTGGGGAGTAAAAATCGTAGAGGGAGACCAAGAGGTGAATAGAGTAAGCAGATTGAGAAGTATGTAAGTTACAGTATTTACTCGAAAAGAGGCTTGCACAGGAAAGAGCAGCATGGAGAGCTCTATCAAACCAGTCTTCAGACTGAAGACCACCACCACAACAACAACAAGATAAAAGTAATGAAAATGATTTTGTACCGGAGAAATTAGGTGAAGCTATCTGTGATGACGGTGAAGCAATCGTCTCCTCAACTGGTGATGAATTTAGTTATTTACCGGCGGAAGTGTGCGATATACTGTTAAAGAGAAGTAAAGGTGATGTTTAAGAGGCTAAAATTGCGAAATTTGTGACTATGATTTAGATGTCTCGGATTAAGGAGTTTGTGCATTTATCCCTGTTGATACAAGTGAACAAATCGGTCTTATGAAAACATGAATTATGAATGGCTGCAGAAGGCTGAATGGGAACGTAATGTGTTAGGTAGGGGAGCAGAAAGCAAAGTGTCGGAGAAATCTGAGAGAAGAGAAAATGTTACAGAGGCAAAAATAGATCCGAATTTTGCGGCATTCGAGTGTACTGTGAATACTGTGTGGTGCGATGCAGTTACGGCAGTTTGAGTGGTATATCGGAGAAGGTTGACGAAGTTATTGGAGGTGATTTCTATAATGTATCGATGGATGCAATGGATGTTTTAAGCAATGAATCTTAATCAGTTATCGGCGTATGTTAATAGAGTCAATGGTGATAATGTTTATAGGGGTTTGGGGGGTGACGTTTTGTGTAAGGGAAATGAAGTTTTAAGTTGTGTGATTCATTGTGAGAATGTTGTAGATACTGATATCGTTAATTCGGAGGAAGGAGGCAGTATACTAGATTCTGAATAAGACGATGAAACAAATTCAGTGAAAGATTTAAATTCTACAGAAGAGTCGGAGGTAGATCAAGAGAAGCTGCATTGGATAATGTGATTGAGGATGGGGTTGAGTTGTTTAGGGGAGTAGACCAGACAGAGAGGTCATAGGTCTCATCGGGTTAGGGAACGACAGGGAAGGAAGTCGGCCATGTCCTTTCAAAGGAACCATCCCGGCATTTGCCTGGAGCGGTTTACGGAAATCACGGAAAACCTAAATCAGGATGGCCGGATGCGGGATTGAACCGTCGTCCCCCCGAATGCGATTCCAGTGTGCTAGCCACCGCGCCGCCTCGCTCGGTTAGATTGAAGGATGTTTTGCAATTATAATGTGGACCATAAATACGGAGGGAAAAGGAAGGAACGTTGAAAATAATCTTTTGAGGTAACAGTGTTTGGAGAGGGCGGAAATTAAAAATGTGCAGCCTGTAAGTGAATTATACGATGTTGATAAAGAAAGTGTGCGTTTCTCAGATATAAAAGTGATGTCACAAATATTTCATGTAAACTAAAGAGTTCGTTGTTGAACAAGGAAAGAGGTCTCGACTTTGAGAAGTTCTAAAAAGGCAAAAAGGTGAGATTTAAAAGGTACTCACACTAGCGAGAAAAATGCTATAAGCGACAATGGTGGCAGGGTAGCAGCTTGTGAATGAAGAATGGGCTGTGTATAAATATGTGCGTAAGTTTAATTCCATGTGTAATTTTTAAAAAATTTGGCGGGGATTTGTATTTGGTGTAAAGGATAAACTTGATGACTGTAAGATGTATGTGAGATGTATGGAGGAACAACTTACGTTAGTGTAAGGAGAGTGTCGACATTGGCCGCACGGCTCTTGGGGCACGGCGGTCGGCAGAACATAATTAATTTCGTTATTTCCGAAAGAGAGGAGTAAATTGTAGTGTACATAAGATTGGGGGGGTTTCAAGGGGGTTATTTAAATATGTTACTTGTAGCATTTTGGATGGGTTTCTCGTGTAATATGTACAATTTATCAGTAACTATTGATCGCACAAAATTTGGTGCGTGCGGATCATCAGACGTCAACGAAATTTTATTGCTTGTGGGAGTATAAGCTAAGTTTTTAGAAGTATATTATGTAGTTTAATTATGTAATGTATGTTATTTTGGAAGGGTTTTGAATATATTTACTTACGTAAAATTCTGGGGATAAGTTCGTACTATGTTTATGAGAATAAAGTCTGAGGATAAATCGTAATTTAGTGCAAATAAGAGGGAACGTTTGCTGAATTTATGATCCAGCTATCCGTTGAGTTAAAACTGAAAGTTAAAGGAGCGATTTCTGCACAGGGCACTATTACTTTTAAAAGTCTTGAATTACATACTGTAAAACTGTGAAGAAATGATAAAATGTTAATTGATTCATGGTATCAAAAAATTTCATAACACGGAAGTTATGTTTTCTTGTGGGAACACGGACAGAGTGTTTGAAATGTCGAACTGAATTAAATGTGTTTTGCCCATGATTTAAATCAGTTTTTGCTTGCTATCCTGTTTGTGAATGTATCGATTCTGCTGGGGAGAGCATTCAGTGCTGATCTATGGGACTTCGGAAAGTCAAATGTTTATTGGTAACCACACCACAGTTGTATATCGACAGTTATCGTCCTGAGGCACTGGCGGTGACTGCGGACAGACGCATATTTCGGGACAGTACATAGCCAAGGCGATCATAAAATTCTGCAGAGGCGCTGGACTGCGAACTATCTGCACTTCAACGTCAGAAAACAGATCACGTGCTGTTTTTGTGCTACTGAAGTGCTACTACGTGGTCAAAGCAAAACGTGCTATCAATGAGCGCAAGAGCGCTAGAAAGTTTCGAAATGATCAAACTGACTCGAAGGTTACTTTAAATTTATGTACTGATTCGGACATTTCGAAAATTTTATAATTTGTGTTCGATTTTGTAAATGTATGCTGATAAGATACTATGACATAGCCTACTCTACCACAAAGGTACTTACTCTATTGTTCTGACATGAAAGTAGGGTATTCCATTTATTATGATATTTATGTATTTATTATGTTATGTATGTCAAATTTTGTGTAACTTAATGTGACAATTTAGCGCACTAATGTGCTGCATTACTGATTGGCGAGAAGGAAAATGCGTGACCACCAGCTTTGATACAAGCAAATTGCAGAGTTATTGGCTTCATCTCTTGCAGACTCAAAATTGATTGGGGTCGGTAAAGAGCAATCAAAAAGAAGTACACAGTTACAAAAATTTAATAACACCAGGGTGTAAAGCACTCTTCAGTGGCTGTACAGTTCTTTTCGTTAAATCGGATATCTCGCGTTTCTGCTTCAATTAAGACCGACAATCGTTAATATGTTTAACTAGGATCATGGTTACATATACGTAAAAAATAATAGAGACGGAGACGACCGCAGTTCTGAGTGTCAATTGAATATCACTTGCAGGCGTAGCGCGAGTCGGTTTTCACGTTGCGTCAGAACCTGAGAATCTATTATAAATCCCTCTCGACTGTTAAACACAAGTCGGATACATTTCCTACGTCTTCGGTGAAGCCGAGACTCCTAGTTATTCCCTACCTAAGTTAATTGGCATGGTAGACGCTATTTGGCTGGAATAGCGGGTACGTCGTTACCCTCAAATTGCTCGCAAGCGTTAACTGGCAGTGCCCTGCGCGGTTCTCCGTAATAGGAGACTTTGCAGTTTCAGTCCTTATGAGAGCACCTTATGAGAGCAGTTGAGCTGTACGGACAAACGTATCCTGACGGACAGTGACCAACAAGAAAAGTAATTCAGCAGATGTGCAAAAGACTGTTGTTGGAAGCACACTAGAACAATGCGCAAAGGGTAAGGGGCAAGCCTACAGTATTTGGTTCGAACGTGATAATCCATATGTTAACGCCAGAGAAACTGTACCTCTGTAATAATTCAGCCTCGCGTTGTTTGCATTTTGAGCGCGAACAGATTCCATTCCTAACATGTATCATTTCACCAGCACGGTTATAGAAGGCCCATTCAATTCTGTCGCTATGTTCTGATGCGACATCAGGACAAATTCTTCGTTCAGAGAGTTCTCCTGACTGATGAAGCAACCTTCATAGATTACGGAAAGCTGCATCTAACAAAAGAGCTTACAGGACCGCTCAGTATCAGCAACGGCTTCGACAGTTAGAACGTCATAGACAGTTGAGTGTGGAAGTTTGGTGTGGGATTTTTTGAGACTATATAATTTGGCTTACTTCACTGAAGATCCTTAACCGGTTACAGATGAGCACAACATCTTACCTACTCTGCTAGGGCAAGAACAACTTGAAATACGTAGACGTATGCTGTTCCAGCAGGAGGGTACCCAGCTCGCTATTGACTTGTGACTGGGAAACACTCACTAGGCTCTTTCCTGATCGTTATATATTTGAAGTCACTGGACTTTTTTCTGACTAAGTTGAAAGTTGTCATGAGGCGACGACACAAGAATATATGAAACATCACATTTTTGTAGTTCTTGCAACGATATTGAAGGAACTCTTCAATCTGTCCAAAAGACGTTGGACCATTTATTGTAAACGTGAATTGCAACAGATACTGTGTTTTTCGAATATTTGATGGCATAAGTGGAATTTAATATGGAAATTTTGGCCTGCCTTTAATACAACACCAAGCATGGTAGTATGTGAGAATATAACTAATTATTATCAATGGATAGTTTTGTATCCCATTTTGTTACTACTATCCAATGGTATATCGGTTTCACCACCAAAAATTGAAACACTATTCAACCGTTAGCTTTAGGAACTAGGTATAAGGCAACTTGTTATATCGTTCTTTGCAAGCAGCGTACCGCAATTGGAGTTACATCATACGTTATGTACGAAATTTACGTCAGTAGAGGACGTTTGTATGTATTATTACATGTACCTGGTTAAATTAGCCTTGTGATGCTGATCTTCAGTATTTTAAGATGATGTAAAAAAATCTTCATAAAATGATATCTATAAACTTTTATATTTCTTTTATATTAATTATTTAGTGGATCACTTAACCGCGGTGATATGAACGACTACGCTAGTTTTTAGCTTTTGACCAGTTTCAGGTTTGTATGTTACTAAATCTTATCAAGACGGTCTTCAAAAACTGTTTAATTTTTATTTCTAATGTGATGTAACAATTCTGTATAGGACAGTTGTATGAACCTATTAATGATCTTTTGCATAAAATTTAGTGGATCTCTTCACCACTAATAAATGAACAAGCAAATTGTAAGTCCGCATTTCTTGATGTATTTAAAAGTGATATTCAAATATACTTACTGATTATATTTAGTAAAAAAAAGGGTTTTGAACTACTCTGTTAGAATAATACTGGATTAGTTATTTTTTGTATTATAGAGGCCGTTACTTACACCACATGACGCAAATTGAGGCTGCCGCACTTTTTGTAAACAAGCACTTCAGTTTCCGTCTGCCTTTAGACCAGTAAAGTTGTAAACAAGCACTTCAGTTTCCGTCTGCCTTTAGACCAGTAAAGTTATATGTTGACATGTACTGGTGCAAGTTTGTTGGATTGTAACTCACTCAGATGGTTTTTTGACTGGAATGGATCACTTCTATTGGATAACGTGGTGTTTTATTTAATGTTTTGTGTAAATCGATTCTGATCCCGTAATCTCCTTGAATTTTAGCACTGAAGATGGCTATTTTAGCTGAAATCTGGATACGCAAGAATAATAAAAGGTCAGTGGGATTACGATTGATTGCTATGTTCCTATCCTTCCTTTAATAGAAGTGTTTATGACCAGGTTCTTCTGATTTTTTAAATTTTTTTTTGCTATTGCTGATGATAAAATAACCGATAGAGGTACTCAGGGTACCCTCCGCCACACACCGTCAGGTGGCTTGCGGAGTATGGATGTAGATGTAGATATTGTGAAGTTAAAATCAAGGTCATGTGTTTGTTCATGTGAAGCTATTAGTTAACAATTTCTATACCTCAATTCTTCGTTTTACAAATAAAATCAGTTTGTAAGATTCGCCTTTCCCTACAGGCTCAGACATAAACAACAACAAAATTTTTATCTTAGTTAATTTGTAAATCACCCTTTAAGGCCATTGCCTTTACCTTCCAGTTGTTGTCTGTTCAACCACACGCACCCATGTGCGATTGCTATTAGTTTAAAATTAAACTTTTCTCGACTGTTCCTTTGTAAATGTACTCTCTGCGTCAAGCTGGTACACCCCACCATACTGACGCGAAAGTTTCGTACAACAACACGAAATTCCGCAAGAGACAGCAATTGATTTCATGTCCAAAACAGATAAATTGTAAGTTATTAATATTTTGATTTCTCTGACACTTCTCATCGGTTTATGAAGAGTGAAACGTCGTCGAATTTGTCGCTTTTAAAACTACGGCACTAACAGCAAAAATTACTATAGTCCCATTTGAAAAAGTGAAATTGATATCGTTACCTCTATAATTGATATAGGTACGAAAAGAGACTGTCACTTAGTGGGGACATTTTCACAATTTATTGTGGTGAAAACAGAATTACAGTATCTTAAATGGTTCAGGAAATATCTGAGTGAACATCTTATGTGACATACCTTGTATATTGCTAGGGACAACACACAAGAAAAATTAATTTATCAGCTTCCTTTACAAATTTTTTTGCTGGCCCTAAGCCGATATAGTACAGAGACGGCAAAAAGAAATACCTTTAATCTTAAGAGCGTAGGCCTACCGTCTTGTTACACATAGCGACGAAGCCTGGCATGTTGTCTGTTTACACCGCAATAGCCAATTCCGACCTAGCCTTTCGGTTTGAGTACATTTCTCGCATCCTTTTAACAATACAACAAAATCTGGTGCCTCCCTACTTCCTATACTTGCCGAAAACTTCGTTTCTATATCTTGAAGCGATCACGTCATGAAAGTGTTGTTATGCCTTACGCGACTCGCCCTGTATATTAGTCTAGTACTGCAGCAAAGTACACTGAGGTGACTCATGGGACACCTAATATCGAGGTGGACCTCCTCTTGCCCAGCATGGCATGGACTCATGGAGTCGGAAGTCCCCTACACAAATATAAGCCATGCTGCCTCTATAGCCGTCCATAATTACGAAAGTGTTGCCAGTGCAAGATTTTGTGCACAAACTGACCTCTCGATGACGCACCATAAATGGTCGATGTGGTTCACGTCAGCCGATCTAGGTTTCCAAATTATTCGCTCGGATTGTCCAGAATGTTCTTCAAACCAGTCGCGAACAACTATGGCCCGGTGACGGGAGCATTGTCATCCGTAAAATTCCATCGTTGTTTTGGACCATAAAGCCCAATGATGACTGCAAATGGTCTCCAGGTAGCCGAATATAACAATCCCAGTCAATGATCGATCCAGTTGGACCAGAGGACCCAACCCACTCCGTGTAAACAAAGCCCACATCGTCATCTAGCCACTACATGCTAGCACAGTGCTTTGTGGCAACCCGAGTCCGTAGTTTCATGGGGTCTGCGCCACACTCGATCCGTACCATCAGCTCTTACAATCTGAAATCGGGACTCATCCGACCAGGCCACCGTTTTCAAGTCGTCTAGGAAATGGAAATGATCGTAGGGTGTCAGTAGCCGGGAGTTTCCAGGCGGGAAGTTCGGCCACCAAGCACAAGTCTTACTGAGTGCGACGCCACATTGGGCGACTTGCGCATCAAGAATGGGGATGAAATGATGATGAGGATAGCACAACACGCAGTCCCTGAGGGGAGAAAATCTTCCACCCTAGCCGGTAATCAAACCCGACCGCCGTGCGTGGCATTCCAACGTGCTGATCGTTCAGCTAATGGGGCGGACAGTCGTCTAGGATCCAACCGACATCGCCACGAGCCCCGGAGAGGCGCTGCGGGCAAAGTCGTGCTGTTAGCAGAGCCATTCGCCTGTGTCTTCTGCTGCTATAGACCGTTAACGACAAGTTTCGCAGTACAGTCCTAACGGATACGTTCGTTGTATGTCCTACATTGATTTCTGCATATATTTCACGCAGTGTTTCTTGTCTCTCAGCACTGACAACTCTAGGCTACCGCCGCTACTTTGGTCGCTAAGTAAAGGCCATTTGCCACTGCATTGTCCACGGTGACAGGTAATGCCTGCAATATAGTATTCTCGGCACACTCTTGACACTGTGGATCTCGGAATATTGAACTCCCTAACGATTTCCGAAATGCAGTGCCCCATTCGTCTATATCTAACTACCACTACGCGTTCGAAATCTGTTAATTCCCGTCGTGAGGCCATAATCACATTAATCGCGTGAGTAAAAATGACATCTCCGTCAGTGCGCTGCCCTTTTATAATTTGTGTACGTGATACTACCACCAGCTGTATATGTGCATATTGCTATCCCATGACTTTCGTCACCTCAGTGTAATTTAAAGGCATTTTAAGGGATTAAAAATGTGATGTACCATTAGTTGTTCACGTTCTTAACGTCAATATGAGTAAACGAATGGAATTCCATTTTCTCAAAACCTGATGCATGACATGAGATTTCAAAGGCAGTTTCATTTCTATATGTAAATCCCAATGTTAATGAGCTGTTATTTAATTATCTTTCATTTACTAGGAACCAGCCCAAAATGGCTTAAGCAAGAATGAAAAACCTCCTAAACGCCACTCTGACCTATGTGAAGACCAATGGTCGTTATGTGCTATTCGATCAACCTCTTGTCCAGACATACATGTACTACGTTTTATTTGAATTAAGTGACAATTAATTCTTAGAGAATAGTACAAATATTTATAACTAGAGTTTATTTATAGTCACTTTTCTAGCGGCGTCTTTGATGGACTTGTTTGAAACACGTCCATCACAGACAAAAAGAACTACGTCCGCTTTAAAACGCAAATGGGAAGTCGTTAGTGTGTAACAATAGCGGAAGTTGATCGCACATCTGATTTTTCTCAGGACACAAGAAGATTCCGTATGAAAATGGATGGAGCTACCCATGTGCTTCTCTGTGTACTGACAAATAAGGTAATTCAATTTCAAGTAGTGAATTCAAAACATTTATTGTCTGTTCCTTTCAGTTTTTAGTTTGCGCCAGCGTTTCTGCATAACCTCACATCTGTAGACAGTTTTTATGAAATTTTACGTAAATTACTAGCTTCAGCCTAATAAAAACTACAGAAGAATATTAAATGTTTATACAGTGAAAAAATATGTAAGTTCGCATATAATTTCAGTTCGTTCCAAAAGAAATGAAACGGGAAGTCGAAAAGAAGATTGCCTGTGCAAGATCTACACAGCAATACTAATGTTGAATGTTTAAGAGTCCGCAGCTCGTGGTCCTGCGGTAGCGTTCTCGCTTCCCACGTCCGGGTTCCCGGGTTCGATTCCCGGCAGGGTCAGGGATTTTCTCTGCGTCATGATGACTGGGTGTTGTGTGCTGTCCTTGGGTTTGTTAGGTTTAAGTAGTTCTAAGTTCTAGGGGACTGATGACCATAATGTCAAGTCCCATAGTGCTCAGAGCCATTTGAACCATTTTTTGAATATTTAGGTTTGTATTTTAGTAACTTATTTTCTCAGAAACGATATGAACAAAGGAACAGTTCTCAACCATCTGAAACATGGCACAAGTTCAAAACTGTAGATACTAGTAACTTTTATTATAATATAATGCATACGTATATGTGGGTAAATTTAGTCAATTTTCAACAGTTCCCGCTGGGTAGATTAAAATTATTGTTATCTATTTCTGGAAAAGAAACAAATGACAGTCTCTGGCGGCAATGTATATATTTCTTATCGTATATTTCTTATCGCGCTGAAGCAAAAAAATATGACCGAAATATTGCTTAACGCTCTTAGTTTGACATTAGTGCTCTATTGGCATTTCCCAGATTTACAAAAATGTTAAGTAGTTTATAAGTAGCGGAAGAAGTATAAATTAATTTGATTATTTACGAAGGCGTTTCGGCTGCTACAGGAGGAACTGAGTAATGACGAATAAGTCATGAATGAGCACAAACAGGATGCAGATTGGCGCAGATGGTTATACCAGAGGAACCACTGGTTAGCAGTTTCCGACAAACAGCTCTCCCCTACATTCTACCAGAAAAATTCGTGAAACATCACGAGTTGTTTAAAATCAGTATCACGTATTGACTTTTGAAAAAGTAGAGCAACTCATGTTCAAGTCACGTTTGTCAGATGTCTAGTCCTTTCTTCTCTCAGGGTTAAAATTACGTACATCTCAATGTCTTTACTTTGGAACTTCAAATTGAGAACAGTGATCACTGTTGCACTTGCTGCATGTAATCATTATTGAACTTGTATTAAATTATTGATAGGCTAGATTCTTTGCCTGCACTTTATCTGCATTAAGTTTCCGTTACACATCTAACAGGAAAATGCAATTTACTGATAAAGCACAAAGATGATGAAACTCCAACTAGAACACTTGAATGACCTTTTTATCCTCATAAAAGATCTCATCTGAAACAAATGTATAGTGAATGATAGGTAGATTATGATATGTAATGTTCATTCAAATGTTCTTTTAGGTTTTCATCGCTTATGTATTTCATCAGTAAAATATATTTTATGAATCGAAGGGAAGACAAATTATATTTTCCTCACAGATATGAAAATGGCTATGACCGAAACACTGGTTGTCGGTGAAGTATGAACTACATCTATAGCTACAACGACTAATCGCTGATACATAACCTATGAAGCAAAATAGCTAAACTGCCAATAAATATACATGTTTTAGAGAATTGTAGTGTAATACGTACCTATCCAAAACAGACCTGTTACTCCACTGTACTGTGCTTCGACTTCCAGTTAAACAAATGTACTGATGGTTTCGTTTTGACGTTCTAAATAAAAAATCCCAAAACTCTTATATATTCACGTAGAGGCTACGCATAGTTTTGTAAGAGTAGTCATTTTTAATTCAGGAAATGAAATTTACGTCTCTTTGTTGATAAAGTAACTATAAAGTACGTAATAATCCATTTGTTAAGGACGTATCCCATTTTCTTTATTTTAATGAATGCTACAGATATTTTTGTACATTGCTGGTAATGGATTTTATGAGGGGCTGCATGTTGGAAAATCAGTGTCAGTATAGGTGCTAACTGGCGTATTGACTATGGCATTCTGGAGGAGCGAGAGCTATCCGGCGGTCATCTACACTTAGGCGTCTTTGATCCCATTATTCAACTAATGTGAATGCCGGTATGGTTGCTTGGAAAAGTAAAAGGTCGATTTTCTTTCAGATCTTTGTCAAAATGGTTGAAATGGCTCTAAGCACTATGGGACTTAACATCTGAGGTCATCAGTCCCCTAGACTTAGAACTACTTAAACCTATCTAACCTTAGGACATCACATACATCCATGCCCGAGGCAGGATTCGAACCTGCCACCGTAGCAGGCGCGAGGTTCTGGACTGAAGCGCCTAGAACCGCTCTGCCACAACGGCCGTCCGATCTTTGCCATGCTGGAGCTTGTGCTTCGATGACCTAGTCGTATAGAACGTTAAAACACAATCTTCTTTGAATATTTTTAGCATGGTGCAGCAGAGTCAGTAACTGTACAATGTAATTATATTAAATTTCAGCCTCCAGTTACATAAGCAAAGAAACGTTACCTAGGTTTCGGCTGCAATAATGCAGCCTTCTTCAGAAATGTCACAATATAAAATTAAATTAAAACATGCCAGATATTGGCCTTGTCAAACTTAAAATGTGAGTACTACAGTACATAGTCATAAGACTGCGTCACTTCTACTAATGTTTAGCCGGCCGGTGTGGCCTAGCGGTTCTAGGCGCTTCAGTCTGGAAACACGCGACCGCTACGGTCGCATGTTCGAATCCTGCCTCGGGCATGGATGTGTGTGATGTCTTTAGGTTAGTTAGGTTTAAGTAGTTCTAAGTTCTAGGGGGCTGATGACCTCAGATGTTAAGTCCCACAGTGCTCAGAGCCATTTGAACCATCTACTAATGTTTTGCCGATAGGTCACACCAACGGCCCAACTGTCTGGCCAGTTGGTGTGACCTATCGGCAAAACATTAGTAGAAGTGACGCAGTCTTATGACTATGTACTGTAGTACTCACATTTTAAGTTTTACAAGGCCAATATCTGGCATGTTTTAATTTAATTTTATATTGTGCATTTCCGAAGAAGGCTACATTATTATAGCCGAAACCTAGGTAAAGTTTCTTTGCTTATGCAACTGGAGGCTGAAATTTAGTATAATTACAATCTTCTTTGCTTTTTTTTCCTACCGTCTGTATCGGTTTGCTGAGGGACCGGCAAGAATGTGCTAGTAGGATATCTCAGGACCTCACAGAGAAACTTTTAGAGACAATAGATGTTAGACGGATGACTATTTTTTAAGGAAAAAGATCTAATATAATGCGTCGTTTATGAGGTCTGAGCATAGGT
This sequence comes from Schistocerca gregaria, assembly GCF_023897955.1. Classification (NCBI taxonomy): domain Eukaryota; kingdom Metazoa; phylum Arthropoda; class Insecta; order Orthoptera; family Acrididae; genus Schistocerca; species Schistocerca gregaria. The sequence goes on along the minus strand of NC_064931.1, from coordinate 620,230,143 downwards.
GGGATAAATCGGTCGCGAGGCGCCACGCTCCATAACCAATTCGGAGGTAGTTGCACTTTCAGACTTTTAAGTATGCCTTCCGAGTTATTAATACATATGAGGTTCTACGGTTTTTTGTGTTTTTTTTATTCAGTGACATGATTATGTGCTGCGGAGAGGCTAGTGGACAATGAAAGAGCCGTGCGTCTATCTTTGATCAATGGTTAACTGGAGACATTCGCAAGATAGCACGCTTCTTACGCTCTACCGACGCCTTTGAGAAACACTGATGAACGTTCAAAAGAGACGTAGATCTATGCTTCCAGTTTTGTTGTCTCTGTTACAATGTCTACATCTCTCTTAGACTGCATTCATACAACCAGTATACTTTATTACTGTGTATGTTCCTTCTGTATTCTTTTGGTGCAATTATTTCTGTAAACAGTGATTTGATACTTCTGAATAATTACATTCTCATCAGGTTGCCATTATCTTGTATAATATATAGCAAGCTGTGTTTTCATAGTGTGAAACGAAAAATAAGAATTTTATGTCAATTTGGTAATTAGATCCCGTACGATGTTTGTATCTAAATAGGTCTGCACTGCAATATATTGATTCTAAACATTCTCCTCACTCAGTGGTACCACACTAAACCACTACCTGTTGTAACATATTTGTTACATAAGACTACCGAGGAGCACTCGATCTGACATTTCGTACCTAATGTCCATTGGTTTAGTGCGTTGGCAGTATCGTTACTTTTGAACGTTTGGTTTTTTTTTTACACTAATATCTTTTATGGACATCAGCCTGTCTTGGCCTGCCGATGGGCTAACAACATGAAAACTGGTTCATAATAAACAAATATTAATGGAAAAAAGACGGTTTGTTTGTTTTTCAACCTTTATGTAACTGTTCTACCAAAAGTGACTGAAGACACCATTTATGTAAAACAACTGTTCCTCAGGAGAGCTTTGTACATAGAACTGCCTATTTCAGTTTTAGAACGTGGTGGGGCAACCAGCTTCTGTTTTCTCTCAGTTACTTACGTTGATTTATGTTCCTTTAGGTAGAGGGGGCTCCACCACCATCCACCATACTTCCTCAACCTTCTCAGACAGACAATGAGTGAACCCTAATTCCACAGATAAAACTCCGAAGTAATTTTTGTATATGTTGTTCCGCAGATTGTATTCTTTACACATTTATTTTACCATATCTACAATTCATTCTCCTTTGTGTTATCTTATTTTTCCACTACTAGATTCGAGCAGGACTTATTTCCAAACGTTTCAATTATCGGGTTTTTAACGTTATTTGGGAATTATGACATTTCACTTTGTCGTATTTAAGATGTAGCTGTGGAATGATCGTATTATCGATCTATTTTTATGCCAGACATACATTCAGATATATGGTATGTGATTCTATATCTCTGACATTGAAACAGGTACATGGTATGTCAATTTACAATTACATATAGTCATAGTTGGTAAATAACGTTAAAAATCCCCTAAATGTTCCGACCGAAAATGAGCCATTCTCGAAAGTATTAGAGGAAAAATAAATAACTAATGTCTGTAGAACTCGGGTATCGAAGTATAGAACTGAAGCGTGCCTACAGGTTTCGGTCATCTGCACCGACTGCAATCTTGTAGTTAGCAAAACATTACGTCCGATCTCTATACGATTAAGAGTTATTTACCCATCTGGGACTATAAACGTCATGAGCTAATAACATTAACTCAAGCATGAAATTGCCAGATCAACATGAGATTGCAGTACTTCATTAGAAGACACCTACATAACCACAGTATTTTTTTCTTTCACCTAACCTACGAATTTTGAAATCTGTCTTGTGGTTTATTCAATAGAATGGCATCAGAATATTTAGTGCTCGAAAATATGTCTTAAGCTTTTTGTCTTTACTGTGAAAATTCTGCAGGAAATTCCCAAGGTTTTTCAACACTATTCCCATAGTCCATTATTTGTTACTTTGTAAAGGCATCTGTGTTGTCAAAATAAGCCACACGTAGCGCCTATAAGTGCAGATAATCTTCCAGAAAACTCAATATTTAATACCTCTTTGATGGAATGTTGCATTTGTAGTACATGTCGCTATAGCATTAAGTACCAATATAAACGCTAGCAGGCAATGCATCACTTCAGATATCAAGTATGTAAAAATGTATTTCCTTTTAAATTGACATGTATATACCATTGAACATTTTAGTATCTGTAGGTGAGTTGTCGGGGTGGCGCACTGCCATGCGGGAGGGGGGGGGGGGGGGGATCGGTCTCGATTCCCAGAGCTGCCTGGGATTTTTCCTTGGCGGGAGGACTGGAACGGGTACACTCTGTCTCGTGACGCCAGCTGAAGACCTACTAAAGTGAGAAGTAGCGCCTCCAAGATGGACAAAGACCGGGAGAGCGGCGCGCTGACCCCACGCCACTCCATAAGGCATCCGAATGAGGCCATTGGCAGAAAATGACACAGCGGTCAGTCGATCCCGATTGGTCCGTCACTGGCCGTAAGGCCTAGTTTACACGACGACACTATGTTCTAGTTTACACGACGACACTATGTTTCAGGCGACTACGCTACCGGCCACTGCGCAAGCGCGCCGCTCGTTTGCGCAACTCGTTGGTGAAACTAAACACTTTTGGCGTGTTTCAACTTTGGCGATACTAGTTGCGTGAGTTTTGAGGATATGTGTGTTCGTAGAGTGTAGACAAACTGAAATATGAGATGGGTAACGGAGAATAATGTTCGCCTTTTGGATATCTATGCTTTGCATAGGTGTTTGAGGGATTTCAGTGATGCTGATTACAAAAATAAGCAACATCTTGCTGCCACTGAGACCGTCATGTGCGATCATAACATAGATGGTTTGACAATATCTGAGCTGCAGGGCAAAATTTATTGAGTTAGGAGCACATATACAACTGAATTAAGAAAAATACAAGCAAGTGTAATTCTAGCTGTGGCAACGCTCTCGCCTACAAGGCTAAAATCCCATCGTTCGAGTTGGCCAACTCTTTGTTAAGGAACATTGTTGACAGGAGGGAAGGCTATACAAATTCAGGAAGCTGTATTCTTTATCCAATATTCATCTATTTAAAACGTCGCTGCAGTGCTCCCCATTCACACAAATTAGAATTTTGAAATAGTGCCTCAGTATAGATCTGTCTTGTTCAAGAGAGTAGTTTGCAAACCATTCTCTTATTAATGCGGCCTGCTTCGAATAATTATTGTTGCTAATGTTAATAATTATTACTGTTAATGCTAATAATTACTGGTGTTAATGAAATAGCGTCATCGCCAACTAAAACCGTATCTTATAGTATGCCAAGGGTTCTGGATTGTAATGCACGCAATATGATATATAATTTCAGTTCTGGCGACAGTGCTTCATGCATGACAGTACCTTTATTGCTTATCGCATAATTAACTATATTTAGAAGAAACGTGAACAGTTCTGGTGACATTCGAAGATGATTAGAAGAACTTCTGGGATCTTCCGTTATAAATTATTTCAGCAAGGATGCTGAACAACCGAACTGACGTCTTTTCTTCATCCAGTCACGAATCGATACACGTTTCTTATTTTATTCTTTTGCACCTATTCCACGCAACAAACTTTAACTCCATCACATCTCGTGCGACGTGCAGTTGCTGAAGCTTTCATTTCAGACACGACTCAAGGACCCACAAAACGACGGAACTGAAATATACACTGGTTTCGACGTGTCTACAGTCAAATATAAAACATTTTGCGTGCAACTCATTCCACGCAACGAGTGGCGCAACCCAATGTCGTCGTGTAAACTAGGCTTAACATAGGTGCTTACTATTATACGTAAGAAGAACTTCTTTGCTCATACTTAATATTTATCTGTAGTAGTATATATCAACAAACGTCAACTTCATTCGAAAAGCTTCTGCATTGTTTAAGAATCTAGACCTTACGAATTATTTAAAGGTTTGGCTTACTTATCAGGGGCAGTCAAAAGAAAACTAAACACCCGCCACAATGGTTCCATTCAAAAGTAATCACAACACGCGTTAAGACATTTATCCCACTGGGAGATATGACTATCAATTCCTGCTTCTTAGAACGCTGTCGGTCGCTGACGGATCCATAATCACACCCAATCTTGCACTTCCTCGTCCGACTGAAACTAACGTCCACTCACGCCTTTCTTCTGCTCGCCAAAGATGTGAAAATCACACGCTGAAAGATCCGTGCTGTGGGGAGGATGTTGCAATGTTTCCCATCCAAATCGCTGAAGCGTTGCCTTCGTCCTGTTGGCAGAGAAGGGGTTGGCATTATAGTGCAGCAGAAAGAGTCCTTCCGAGAGCATTCCCAGGCGTTTTGACTTTATGGTGCGTGGCAATTTCTGCGAAGTGACTTCATAGCACTGAGCACTGATTCTGGTTCCACGCTCGAAGAATTGGACGAGCAGTGGGACCCTGCAGTCAAAGGAGGTCATCATGACCTTACATTGGATTTCTGTTTGGCTTTGCTGTTTGCCCTCGTGCTGTCGGAACGCTGTAGGACGTAATCATCATGTTGCACTCAACTGTGTTTCAGTGTTGATGCGTGAGCACAGGTAATTGTCGCTTTGTGGAAAATCTAATAACTGGAACAGCAGTTACTGCGCGGCCACCGCGTTTACACGATTTAACGCCACCTGATATATTCTTTGAGACCATCTCGAGAGTGTGATGCAGATTACTCAAATTGCGACGAGACCTGAGCTATGATCTGTTTAAGGACGTGAGACACAATACCTCGACGGCGTTGTGAAGCTATCAAGCTTCAAGGAACACTGTTTGAATATTCGTTGTATATTTGTCCGTACCTGCCTTTAATATAAATTTTCTTTTAGAAGTTCCTTTGTGCATTATCAGAACCTCACGGACATCCCATGTGCATAACTGATAATCGATGGATTAAAAATTGTGTGTCCCTGAACAACAAATGATCTATGATCTATGTGAGATGTATCGTTACCCATAATTATTCAGTAAACTGCTGAAACGCTGTACAGATAATTAACAGTTCATTAATACACCAGACTTTTCGAAGTCTGTAAATGATGGAAAAATGAAAAATCATCCTGAAGCAACAGTGGAATCCCGAAAATATATATCGCTAGATGAATAGCGCCCACTACAATTTTACGCAGGCAAGATTCTGATGGAAGCTACGCTACGAGGAAACGGTTGCACTGCATAACAGAGTACTTGGAAGTCTCGTCTGGAATAGTTACCAACCTGCCCATCACATCATGATAAATTATCAACCTTCCTGAGTTGTTTCTAAAGTTGATAATGGCAATGATTTAAAATTCATTCAGACACAGCTAATAGTAATTCCAAAATTCTAATGCTTCACATGTTCATAAGCTTTTAAAGTATAGTTCGTTGTCCATCAAGGTTTGAATATTGCAACCTGACGAACATTTCGAAGGGCTTTGTGTCAAAAACAACAGTGGTGCCCAACAAAAGCTCGTCTTAGTTTACAAAATGCCTGAGTTGCAATACATGGAATGACTCTTCTCTCTCTCTCTCTTCTCTCTCTCTCTCTCTCTTCTCTCTCTCTCTCTCTCTCTCTCTCTCTCTCTCTCTCTCTCCCCCCCCCCCACACACACACACACACACGTCGCACGTACTATGGATTATAACAAACATTTCTGGAAAATGGAAATTTCACTCATCATTAATACCTTGAGCATCAGAAACAAAACATTAACACACTTAGACTAGAATGAAAAGGGCATCTAACTTCTGTTTTTCGAGGGAACCATTGCATCATTTACTCGAAATGATTTAGGGAAATTTCAGGAAACCTAAATTAGGATATTTTGGAAGAAGATTTGGACTGTACTCCTCCCGGACGCTAATCCACTTTTTCAATCATACTGTCACCTCTCTCATCAACTAGTAAGCACGTGTATTAATACATTAAAAGAGCTACACTTAACGAATTTTGTGTCCTACATGAACTACTAAATAATATCAATACCACTTCTATTCACATGTTTTGGATCCAGGACATTTTTATTTTTATTTATTTTTTTTTTTTTTTTTACTTCAGTTCAGCACACATATGTACCTTAGCACATATACCGATCACATGTTAACGTTACTTTCAATGCAGCTGCAGTTCTTCCAGTTTTATTTATAAACTGTTACTTCAGAGGATTAAACTGCGTTAAGTCAATTATTCCCCTTATATCATTTATATTCCTGGCTCAGGTATTTTTATGGTAAAATATGCACAGATGTATATCAGGTGTTACATTATAAAGTAGATTTCATAGTTGCATATCTAGTCAAATGACGTAGAAGGGAGGCTGTTTTTGAGAAGGATTTTACCTTACCCTCCATGTTATTGAGTATGAACATGAAGCAATCATTAAAAGAAAACTAAGGACAAACCTGGGAAAGTAATTCAAGTTCAGGGAGAAGAAATGAAAACTCTGATGTTTCCCGTTGGCAGCCGGCTGGGGTGGCCGAGCGGTTCTAGGCACTACAGACTGGAACCGCGCGACTGCTACGGTCGCAGGTTCGAATCCTGCCTCGGGCATGGATGTGGGTGATGTCCTTAGGTTAGTTAAGTTTAAGTAGTTCTAAGTTCTAGGGGACTTATGACCTCATAAGTCCCATAGTGCTCCGAGCCATTTGATCCCTTTTTCCCGATGTCGTTGTAATTCAGTCAGAGAAGACTTGGAACTAAGTAAGGAAATTGAATGTAATAGCTTGTAAGATAAGCATAAAAGAAAGTAAAACAAGGACATTTGTGTGTATTCAAATCAAGTCTGATGATGCTGAGGGAATTATCCTGGGAAAGCTAGACGCTAAAACTTGTAGACGAGTTGCGCTATTCCGACAGCAGAATAACCGAGGACGGCAGAAATAAAGATACTATAAAGTGCAAACTGATAATAAAAAGAAAAGTGTTCGTGAAATAGAGCAATGTGTTAACTTCGAATATAAATTTAAGAGTTAGGAAGTATTTTCTGAAAGTATTTGTTCAGAGTGTTAACTTATATGGAAGTGAAACGAGGACTACAATCAGTACAGACAATAAGAGTCCAAAACGTTTTGAAATATGGCGTTATACTTGAATCCTAAAGATTAGATGAAGAGATCGAGTCACTAATAAAGAAAAACTAAACTGAATTGGGGAGAAAAGGGGTTCATGGCACAACTTAACAAAAAGAAGGCAAGAGTGAATAATACAACCTGAAGCACCAAGGATTAGTCAATTTGGCAATGGAGGAAATGCGGGAGACAAACATTGTACGACAGTGAGAAGGTACAACTGGACTAGTGTGTAGAGATACATCAAAACAGTCTTCGGACCGAAGACCTCAACAACAACTGTATATCTTTCTTTTCTAGCGCTTGAAGAGATAGTCTGCAGATAGAGCAATAGTTGTTGCTAAACTACTTTGTAAGAACTATTACAGTGGCAATCCAAAATTTATAGTTCTCGCTAAAGGTAAATATACTCTAAGCCAGCAGAAACGAATTCGAGGCCAGCGGTAAGGGATATGTTTGTGTGTAACGTCTTTCGTCCAGCTTCGACGGAAATTGTGCGTGATCCTGTTCAAGTAACCACAGACATCAAACAATCTCTTGATCATTTTGTTAATCGATTAGACTTTTTGAGTCACGATTTCGACAGAAATCTGTGAGGATTAATTGGGAAGAGTGTTGGCGAATTTTCCGTCACCTGATGATGTTGACTGAACGAAACCGGCTGTGACATAATAAACGCATCTTCAGTACAGCGGTGGCGGTTCTCATTAACATTAATCAAACTACGAATCACTTTCAATCGAGGTTCGCAGTTTACTGAGATATTTCGATGAAACTGGCGGAATTGCGTAAAACTCCTCATAAGTTATTACTGCCTGTATTTTACCTGAGGTAATGGACGCGGTCTTCACTAACTTACTCAACTAAGAGACTAAAATTATAGGGAATAAAAGCATGCACCATGAGTTTGTCAAAGGCACTGATAGTAGTATCATAATTATTTTTCGAATTTGGCCAACTGAGGACCAGGAGAAACAGTTGATTCATAACATCACATTCCTTTCCATTTTTTTCAATACTTCTATATTCTTGTGAGGTTCTTCTCTTCTTTCTTGTGTCCATGTCCCTCCTCTCTTCTTTTGCGTTTTCTTCTGAAAACTACAGACTTTTTTCACTTTACATGCATTCATGTCTGTTTTCGAACTTTTTGTCTGTTATTCCTAACTTCCGTAGATCTTTCTTAACTTCTACAAACCACGAAATTTGGGTTTTTAGATTTTTGTCAAAGAAGCTGAATATTTTTCGTCAGTCTCTTGTGATCCATTCTTTTTTACATGACCGTAAAATGTATTCTTCCGCTTTTTCATTATATATACTACATTCCCACCCCATGAACCATGGACCTTGCCGTTGGTGGGGAGGCTTGCGTGCCTCAGCGATACAGATGGCCGTACCGTAGGTGCAACCACAACGGAGGGGTATCTGTTGAGAGGCCAGACAAACGTGTGGTTCCTGAAGAGGGGCAGCAGCCTTTTCAGTAGTTGCAGGGGCAACAGTCTGGATGATTGACTGATCTGGCCTTGCAACATTAACCAAAACGGCCTTGCTGTGCTGGTACTGCGAACGGCTGAAAGCAAGGGGAAACTACAGCCGTAATTTTTCCCGAGGACATGCAGCTTTACTGTATGATTAAATGATGATGGCATCCTCTTGGGTAAAATATTCCGGAGGTAAAATAGTCCCCCATTCGGATCTCCGGGCGGGGACTACTCAGGAGGATGTCGTTATCAGGAGAAAGAAAACTGGCGTTCTACGGATCGGAGCGTGGAATGTCAGATCCCTTAATCGGGCAGGTAGGTTAGAAAATTTAAAAAGGGAAATGGATAGGTTAAAGTTAGATATAGTGGGAATTAGTGAAGTTCGGTGGCAGGAGGAACAAGACTTCTGGTCAGGTGATTACAGGGTTATAAACACAAAATCAAATAGGGGTAATGCAGGAGTAGGTTTAATAATGAATAGGAAAATAGGAATGCGGGTAAGCTACTACAAACAGCATAGTGAACGCATTATTGTGGCCAAGATAGATACGAAGCCCACACCTACTACAGTAGTACAAGTTTATATGCCAACTAGCTCTGCAGATGACGAAGAAATTGAAGAAATGTACGATGAAATAAAAGAAATTATTCAGATAGTGAAGGGAGACGAAAATTTAATAGTAATGGGTGACTGGAATTCGAGTGTAGGAAAAGGGAGAGAAGGAAACATAGTAGGTGAATATGGATTGGGGCTAAGGAATGAAAGAGGAAGCCGCCTAGTAGAATTTTGTACAGAGCACAACTTAGTCATAGGTAACACTTGGTTTAAGAATCATGAAAGAAGGTTGTATACGTGGAAGAACCCTGGAGATACTAAAAGGTATCAGATAGATTATATAATGGTAAGACAGAGATTTAGGAACCAGGTTTTAAGTTGTAAGACATTTCCAGGGGCAGATGTGGACTCTGACCACAATCTATTGGTTATGACCTGTAGATTAAAACTGAAGAAACTGCAAAAATGTGGGAAATTAAGGAGATGGGACCTGGATAAACTGAAAGAACCAGAGGTTGTACAGAGTTTCAGGGAGAGCATAAGGGAACAATTGACAGGAATAGGGGAAAGAAATACAGTAGAAGAAGAATGGGTAGCTCTGAGGGATGAAGTAGTGAAGGCAGCAGAGGATAAAGTAGGTAAAAAGACGAGGGCTGCTAGAAATCCTTGGGTAACAGAAGAAATATTGAATTTAATTGATGAAAGGAGAAAATATAAAAATGCAGTAAATGAAGCAGGCAAAAAGGAATACAAACGTCTCAAAAATCAGATCGAGAGGAAGTGCAAAATGGCTAAACAGGGATGGCTAGAGGATAAATGTAAGGATGTAGAGGCTTATCTCACTAGGGGTAAGATAGATACTGCCTACAGGAAAATTAAAGAGACCTTTGGAGAGAAGAGAACCACGTGTATGAATATCAAGAGCTCAGATGGCAACCCAGTTCTAAGCAAAGAAGGGAAGGCAGAAAGGTGGAAGGAGTATATAGAAGGTTTATACAAGAGCGATGTGCTTGAGGACAATATTATGGAAATGGAAGAGGATGTAGATGAAGACGAAATGGGTGATACGATATTGCGTGAAGAGTTTGACAGAGCACTGAAAGACCTGAGTCGGAACAAGGCCCCCGGAGTAGACAACATTCCATTAGAACTACTGACGGCCTTGGGAGAGCCAGTCATGACAAAACTCTACCAGCTGGTGAGCAAGATGTATGAGACAGGCCAAATACCCTCAGACTTCAAGAAGAATATAATAATTCCAATCCCAAAGAAAGCAGGTGCTGACAGATGTGAAAATTACCGAACTATCAGTTTAATAAGTCACAGCTGCAAAATACTAACGCGAATTCTTTACAGACGAATGGAAAAACTGATAGATGCGGACCTCGGGGAGGATCAGTTTGGATTCCGTCGAAATGTTGGAACACGTGAGGCAATACTGACCTTACGACTTATCTTACAAGAAAGATTAAGAAAAGGCAAACCTACGTTTCTAGCATTTGTAGACTTAGAGAAAGCTTTTGACAATGTTGACTGGAATACTCTTTTTCAAATTCTAAAGGTGGCAGGGGTAAAATACAGGGAGCGAAAGGCTATTTACAATTTGTACAGAAACCAGATGGCAGTCATAAGAGTCGAGGGGCATGAAAGGGAAGCAGTGGTTGGGAAAGGAGTGAGACAGGGTTGTAGCCTCTCCCCGATGTTATTCAATCTGTATATCGAGCAAGCAGTAAAGGAAACAAAAGAAAAATTTGGAGTAGGTATTAAAATTCATGGAGACGAAGTAAAAACTTTGAGGTTCGCCGATGACATTGTAATTCTGTCAGAGACGGCAAAGGACTTGGAAGAGCAGTTGAACGGAATGGACAGCGTCTTGAAAGGAGGATATAAGATGAACATCAACAAAAGCAAAACGAGGATAATGGAATGTAGTCCAATTAAATCGGGTGATGCTGAGGGAATTAGATTAGGAAATGAGACACTTAAAGTAGTAAAGGAGTTTTGCTATTTAGGAAGTAAAATAACTGATGATGGTCGAAGTAGAGAGGATATAAAATGTAGACTGGCAATGGCAAGGAAAGCGTTTCTGAAGAAGAGAAATTTGTTAACATCGAATATAGATTTAAGTGTCAGGAAGTCATTTCTGAAAATATTTGTTTGGAGTGTAGCCATGTATGGAAGTGAAACATGGACGATAACTAGTTTGGACAAGAAGAGAATAGAAGCTTTCGAAATGTGGTGCTACAGAAGAATACTGAAGATAAGGTGGATAGATCACGTAACTAATGAGGAGGTATTGAATAGGATTGGGGAGAAGAGAAGTTTGTGGCACAACTTGACTAGAAGAAGGGATCGGTTGGTAGGACATGTTTTGAGGCATCAAGGGATCACAAATTTAGCGTTGGAGGGCAGTGTGGAGGGTAAAAATCGTAGAGGGAGACCGAGAGATGAGTACACTAAGCAGATTCAGAAGGATGTAGGTTGCAGTAGGTACTGGGAGATGAAGAAGCTTGCACAGGATAGAGTAGCATGGAGAGCTGCATCAAACCAGTCTCAGGACTGAAGACCACAACAACAACAACACAACAACATACTACATTCTCAGTTTTTTCACTTACCGCTTCGTTGCGTCTCAATTTTTTGATCGTATTTTTCGAATTATTCTTCTTTCCTTCTTATCCAAATCATTTCACAGTTTGGTTGTTTTTATGGACAAGCATTCTGAGGAAATAAAGACGCTCGCTTTTACTCACAGTACAGCAATGCCTCATTTTTGTATTAATAAATAAGGAGTTTTAATGCACACGTTGTGTGTTAAGAGGAGTGCCACTTCCATTTTTCTGAATACTTTCTATTAACTACTTTGCCCAGAGTAGTTGGCAGGATTATTTCTCGCAAGTATTTAAATTTTGAAACTTGCTTTATTTTTCCATATTTCGATTAGATATATTTTGATGCACCTTTAATGTTGGTCATGTACACGGTTTCTTTCAAATAAAATTTGTAATCCAGTTTTTTCTCATATCTCTTGGAGAATGTTTATCTGTTCCGTTGTATCTTGTCGATTCCTTTCTGAGATTGCTAAGTCATCAACAAAAACTAAGCAGTCGATTTCAAATTTATCTCTCTTTCTTTCAAGTTTCTCTTTATTTATGCCCTCTTCTCCTGTTCTTTTTCTCCATTCTCGTGCTACTGTCTCCAAAACACAATGGAATAACAATGGTGACAATCCCTCCTTGTGCATCACAAACCTACCAAGCACGGCTTTTGTGGTAAAATGATGCCTAGATCAGATGCCCGTGTCGCTAGCTGCTTGGTGAATTGGCCCGGGCAGCCGGCGGTGAAGGGAGTCGAAGGACAGGGAGCTAACTGCGCGGCCAATCTGTATGCGGCGTCACTTATTAATTGACAGCGGCTCAGGCTGACGAAATGGAAGGCAACGTGGCGTCGGAGTCGCATGAAGACGTCAGGCTGCGGCCCGGCCAAGTGCGAAACGACGGAAGCGGCGGCCGCAGCAGTGACATCAAACGCCGGATTCCGGTACTGCAATTGCTAGTTCCGGCCACAACAACTAGCTCAATAAGTTAATAACCCGTGCCTTCCTCCTGTTGCGCAAGCAATGACCACATCCCGGAAGCGTGCAATCTGTGATGTGCGCGTCTTAGTGTAAAGACTAGAAATGCAGGTGTCTCGTCACACTGTATTACCCACCCAGCCTACTACACTCCGACACCTTATTTTCTCGCCTGTGAGTGTATTTTAAACTGAGCGTTGAACGCTTTTTCTGTCTTAGTTCCATTTATCTGACAGTCTAAAGTAGAGTATGTGCGAAGCGGAGGTCATTGCACTTTCTTGCCACTGTTTAATACGTTATTTTCCTGATGAAAGTACCATCCTAATCAAAGGCATGTTACAGCTAGCACTTCTCTTTCTTGTGTTTCATTTCTTTTTTCTGCGTTTTTAGACTAAATACAACATTTTTCCGATCGCTAGACAATAGTTCAGTATGATACGGGATTATTAGCGAGAAAACTAGTCGAGAAACCCATGAAAATATAGGTCGAAACTGCAACGGTACGGTAAAGCTCATTAGTTACGTTCGGTTTCTAAAGCGAATAATATTAATCAGATTAAGGGGGGTAGGACGTCAAACGGGCCGACTTGGAGCAGGAGAAGTATCACAGGACATTTTAATAACCAGTGTCTATACTTTTACAAATTAATTCATAAAACTATGTCAGCATCACCAGTAAGGATTCAGGATTCACACTTATTGCAGTGGAAGTTCGAAAGCACAACAAAATAATTTTTTTTTACGTGTCACATTTCATCTTATTACTAATGGCAGCATTTGTTGCTATAGGTACACTTTTCTTCATATGTTAGAGAGATTCTTCGATGAATTTTGCACAGCATACATACCATACTTACAGGTGTATGAAACTCTAGAATTTATTTAATTTATGAAAAAACGAATGAGATGTTATATTTTAAACTTCATGTTTAGAAAAACACAAATTTTATAGTTAATTAACTCAATTTTTACCACATTTTTAATAGATTTTGAAAATTCTAGAGTTTCGTACACCTTTAAGTATGGTTTGTATGCTGTGCAAAATTCATCGAAGAATCTCTTACTTATGAAGAAAAGTGTACCTACAGCAACAAATGCAGCCATTAGTAAGTGAAAAAAATTATGAAATTTCACATGTAAAACAAATTATTTCTTTATGTTTTTGAACTTCCATTGGTATGAGTGTGAATTCTGAATCCTTCCTGGTCATGCTGACAAAGTTTTATGAATTTATTTGTAAAAGTACAGATAGTGGAAATTGAAATGTCCTGTGGTGCCTCTCCTGCTCCAAGTCGGACCGTTTGACGACCTACCCCCCTTAACTCTTTTGAGTCTAAAAGTCGGAATTGGGTGAGTTACAGTGCTGTTTGAGATATATTTTGTCTTTTATGATGATACTCCCTCATGCAAATACTAAATGAATGAAATAATTACGTCATATCGAATTTAAAATTCACAAAGATAAAGAAATCGCCTTACACTTTCCAAAGAGCGACTGTCTTTTGGATAACGAAGTAGAGGATAGGTCAAAATAATTACCGAGAGCACAGTATTCATGCGGATTACATTACCTTAGTAGTAATAATATGACGGAACTTAACAAATTAAGAAATTATTTTCAGTTGCGCAGTATTATACGTGTGCATCTATACATTAATTTTAACTTAAGAGCAGCAACCTGTCACAATTTAGCTAAACGAACACCATGACTTGTTTCAGATTTGCGAGATCTACCTTAAGAGTAAACGCATCACCATTTTCATCAGGTTTCCTCAGAGCCCCAACGAACTCCAAATTTTCACAGTTACATTTGTCGCTTTTGTGTCCATGCTAAGTTTCTCATAGTTTTAGCCTTTTGCACCCGCGGTTTATTTAAATTCTGTTAACCGCTCCTAAAGGAAAATATTTAATGTAGAGTAATGAAACTTCGGGAATTCGCTTAGGTAACATATTTATATGATTAACATTTCAAGATCCTGCCTCGGGCATGGATGTGTGTGATGTCCTTAGGTTAGTTAGTTTTAAGTAGTTCTAAGTTCTATGGGACTAATGACCTCAGAAGTTGAGTCCCATAGTGCACAGAGCCATTTGAACCATTTTTTGAACATTTCAAGAACGCAGGTTGCTGTAAGCGCGAGGTAAGCCATTGCAAATGTGAAATGCTGGTACGTTGGTAACCGCTGTAACCTCCAGAATGTTGAATGCAAGCATGCAAACGCACATGCACTGTGTTGCATAGGTGCCGGATACTAGTTTGTGGGATGGAGCTCCATGCCTGTTGCACTTGCTTTGTCAATAAGGGGACATTTAATGCTGGTTGTGGATGACGCTGAAGTTGTCGTCCGATGATGTCCCATATGTGCTCGACTGGAAACAGATCTGATGATCGAGCAGGCATTGTTTACTAACATCATTTCACCAAGTACGATCTCAAAGATACTAGTACCACTCTTATGCAACTGGCACGAAATTTGAACAGATGTCATCTCTCAGATGTAGAAACACGCCTGCCAACTTCCGTTTATGTTGCACAGCTCCGTCTTGATGTTGTGATTTTCTTTCCGTCAGTATACATGACGGTAGCGACAACAGAAATTAGCAATATAAAAAGAGCTCAGGAAGAAAGCACAAGTGTTAGCAACAACTGTTACCAGAACCAACTGTTCACGTTAACGCTTGAACTTATTAGACATGAAACGTATATTCGTGTTGTATAATGTCAGGAGAACAACTGACCGTGGCCTTTTTCAGCTAGCTGTTCTGATATTTGGTATGATAGATTCATGCTTAGAGACTAGGCAGGATGACTGCTAGTACACTTATGTGCGAACAGGAAGAGCCCATCTGTCGCAAACAAACTGTTGATACCCATTATGGTACAAGTGTACCGAGTCTAGTGCTCTGCCTTATCCACAACGTATCCCGTCTGATCGTCGCATTTGGTATCCTCACACATGGCTGTCCCAGCTATTTGTATGACAAAACCAGTTAAAGTAGTGGTCATTTAGGCCTGTAGACAAGAATTAGTATATTATCGTACCTTTTTTGAAGTACATGAAAGAAGCTACCTACTACAAGCCTGATGCCTAATGAAAATAAAAATTTGGTTTTTACCTCGTTCCACCAGAAAAACAAGAGTTTTCAAATAAGAAAACTTATGACACCATAATAACTTGTCTGCTGAAGTAGGATATGTGATTATAACATCCTGGAAGACCTAGGTCTGGAGTTAAAATTATGTACAAATTATTCGCTACATAAAACATTTTACGTAAAGAATACTTGGGATATAAGTGCGTAGGCTCCAATCATTTAGGTCGCGTTAGTTTAAAACATTAACCCTGAGGTACGAGGGGCGTTCAATATTTAATACAACACTTTTTTTCTCGGCCAATTTCGGTTGCAAATGTGCGGAATTTGTTGTGGGATATCGTGAAATCAGCCCCTATAGTTTCATGAAGTTCCGATACGTGGCGGTGCTGTACGTAGCTTTCAAAATGGCGTCTGTAACACAGAAGCGTTCCGAGCAGAGGGCTGTCACTGAGTTTCTTTTAGTGGAAAACCATCGCACCGCAGGTATTCACATGCGCCTGCAGAACGTCTACGGAGACCTGGTAGTGAACAAAAGCACGGTGACCCGTTGGGCGAGGTATCTGTCATCATCGCAACAAACTTGTCCGATCTCCCGCGTGCCGACCGGCACCACGAAGCTGTGTCTCGTTCGTTGTTGGAACGTGCGGACACTCTCATTCGAGGTGATCGACAGATCACAATCAAACGCCTTGCTGCACAACTGGCCTCACACAAGTCTGCTTGCTGGTGAGAAGTTCACAAATCTTCATTTGATTGTTCTTCCTCATCCACCCTACAGGACAGAACTCGCTCCGACTTCCATCTCTTTGGCCCAATGAAGGATGCACTCCGCAGAAAGCAGTACGTGTATGATGGATAGGTTATTGACACAGCAAGACGTTGCCTCCGACGTCGACCAGTAGAGTGGTATAATGTGGGCATAACAGCTCCTCCTACTAAGATGATGCAAGGTCCTCACATTGACAGAGATGATGTTCAAAAATAGGGTGTTGCAGCCGAAAGAGTAGGTAATAATACGATGTACCTGATACTGTTGTTGCTAAGACTATAGGGTAGGCAACTTTTAGAGGTGGTAGTATGGACCACAACAAGGAAAAATGTCCAGTAAATATCGGCTCTGAAATGCATACGTGAAGAGCTATGAGCACTTGTTCATCTTCGCTACTGCGAAACACATCTCCTCTATTGAACAAGAAATCATAGCTCTTAAGGTACGCATTCAAGAACCCATATTTACTACACATTTTTTCTGGTTTGGTCCCTACCACATCTCTGAAAGTTGCCTACCCTACAATTTTAGCAACAACAGTACCAGTACATGTATTCCACTGTCGTAAGTTTTCGCTTACAATTTTCGACTCATTTGTTTCCGTTAAAGGGATCCTTAGCTCAAGTTGACACATTTATCCTTCTCCATCATCCTAAATAGTTTATAATATAATCACGGAATTACCCTGTACATATACAACATTTACAGGCGCCGGCGCCTATAACTTTGACAGCCTGTAGCGTCGTTGGCTGACGTTTTCGGACATGGGTTGCTATGTAAAACTTGATCTACTAAGATCCTCTACAAACTCTGGAAGTGTGTAACATGGATTGTGAAACATCCTGTACATTAATGACTTTCCACTCATTGCCAGACACAGGAAAGAACTCTATCTGATGACAGTTACATTTTCATCACAGATAAAACACCAGAATTCCTGGTAAAGTAATCAAACGAAGCCATTTGGATGATTAAAGAGTTGAGGATTCTAGCTAGACGGCCTGAGTATACCTACAATATCATCCTGCACGTTAAGTAAAATATTAGTATTCATTAGACAAACAGTTCTATTCGTGACCATGGAACAGGTGCTAGACATAATTACTAAGCAAAAATACATGAAACGCATCAAACAGTATTTTCTTACAGGGTATCAAACTGTGGAATAAACTGCCCAAGGATTTTAAAATATACAATTGAAAGCAACATACATTATTTAAAACGAGAGTTATGTCATACCTCTTGATCAGTATACACTTGAAGAAAAGTGTACTTAAATAACACAATGAAGAGTTTGGTAAACATGTAAAGTAAGTAAGTAATTAAACACATGGCATTATTCATTTACTTTCGTGTTGTAGTGCAACACTGGACAATCATACATCAAAGGCAAGCCATGGAATAATCATGTTTCTGAGTTCAACATTTCCTTCATTTTGGAAGGATGGTGGGTCAGCTTTTCAGGCAGGCAACTGGAAAGGCATCATGAATATAACGGTAAGGGAGAGAGGGTACCGTCATGGGCGGGGTGTCAGCTGAAAGGATGTGTTTGTAGTTTGTGCTGTTTATGCAATGTGCGCAGTTTGGTGAGATGTGAATGAATAGTGTAATATCACTTTTGGTGTCATCAACTTACTTGTTTGTAAGTGTGTGTATATAAAAGAGCATTGTATACTACTTATAAATCATCTTGAACGTGGAACAGTAAGAAATCATATTTATGCATGTAGAAATCTGTTAACTTTTAACAATACTTTCTTGTTAACTTTTAATTATATTTTACTATTTTATTAAACTGGTAGGTGAAATATTATTAATAAAATAGCCTGAGGATGAATAAACAGCTTAGTAAGTAAAACTACGTAGAAAAACAAGAAGAAATGAACAATTATACCGAAAACTTTAAGCCATTTCCATCGTTTGTAAGCTGATATTACGTAGCCTATTTCAAGAATTATTTCCATTTCCTGGAATTAGTGCTAGCTAAGAGTCCACACTTTAGCTCGTGGACAAGGCGTTTCAGAACTTTCATTGTACTGTGCTGCAGCTTGAAGTGGAGAGCGAGAGGTTGTACTGAATGATTACTCTTGTTCGGAAATGTACCGTTCATTCTTTTCTTAGGATCAAACAAATTAAATTATGTAATCCATAATACCCGGTTTGAAACAGCAGATGAGGTAGCGACAGAAATTCAGTGTGACTCTGATAATTGTTACATACAACTAATTACTGTGATAATTAACCTAACTGCTAAACACGGTTATAATAACAGAACTGGATTCGGATTGACATTGGAAGAGGCTCCAACTGAGTAAGGTGTCACGTGACTATCCTAATTCCCATTTTTCCCTTAATATTTCGCATTGTTGGTTCATTATTCATTGTTCATTGGAAATATAATAATTACCCGAATAATAATAAATTACTATCGCTGTTTCTCTCAAGGGACAAGGGGGCGTGGAGTACATTACACTACCTGCTGCTGGTATTCAAAATGAGGCACTGAGAATTTATACATCGTCAGTACACAGTAGTGCGTCGACCAGTCAGCGCCTGTGTCCGAAACCAAGGAAGCGCCCCTTCAATTTTGGAAAAAATATGGCAAAAAGAAAACCCATATTACATAATAATTATTATGTACCTGCTAATATATTTTAAATACAAATTATAAGAGGTTAAGGATATTATTTTTTGTATATCTACATCTAAATACATATTCCGCTAGGCACTGTATGGTGCATCGCGGATGTTTTCCTGTACCACTACTAGCCATTTCCTTTCATGTTGCACCCGCAAACAGTACGATGGGAGAACAACTATCTGTATGCCTCCGTAATGGCCCTATTCTCTCTAATTTTACCTTCATTGTGATTACGCAAAATTCACGTTGGCTGCAGCAACCTCAAACGCCTGTTTTCTAAATTTTCTCACTAGTGCTCCTCGAAAACAACGTCGCCTTTTCTCTAATGATTTCCATTTGAGTTCCTGAAACATCTCCGTGATACTTGCGTATTGTTCGAATTTTCTGGTAACAAATGTAGCAGCCCGCCTCTGGACTGCTTCGATGTCTTCTTTCAATCTGACCTGGGGCAGTTTCCAACACTCCAACACCTCTCAACAATGGGCCGCACTAGGGTCCTATGTACGGTCTCCTTTACAGATGAACCACGCTTTCCTAAAATGTTCCCAGTAAAACGAAATCGACCATTCGCCTTCCCTACTGCAATCGTTACACGCTCATTCCATTTCATGTTGCTTTGCAACGTTACGCCTGGATGTTTAATAGACGTGACTGTGCTAAGCAGCATACTACTGATGATGTACTCGAACATTATGGGTTAGTACATTTATTGGGCTTGAGCTTCACGTGTTTCACGACGTTACACATTTATTGGATCGTGATAAATATTACATCTCTCAACTGCTTATTCACAGAAAATGGTTAGCACACTGGACTCGCATTCGGGAGGACGACGGTTCAATCCCGTCTCCGGCCATCCTGATTTAGGTTTTCCGTGATTTCCCTAAATCGTTTCAGGCAAATGCCGGGATGGTTCCTTTGAAAGGGCACGGCCGATTTCCTTCCCAATCCTTCCCTAACCCGAGCTTGCACTCCGTCTCTAATGACCTCGTCGACTGGACGTTAAACAATAATCACCACCACCACAGAAAATGATAAAGAAAGTTATGAGTAAATAGCAAAATGTTTCTTGCCATTTTCCTCTAGTTTTTACTCTTGCTGATTATCACCGTGTATCTAGATTTTAATATTTAACGCAAGTAAAAAATAAGACTTAAAAACCTCATGCTGTTAAAAAATCTGAATACATTTACACAACAGCAAATATTCTAGCTTTTCTATTTGCAAAGTCCTTAACAATGTTGTGAGTATTTACGTTATCTAAAATGCTTTCATAATGAAAAATCTTTCCTGGCTCATTGTTGAGCGTAAGTAACTTTTTATTAATTCTAATTTTGAAACGGATCTTTCTGCGCTTGCAACTGTGCCTGACATCTTTATTAAAATTCGTAATGAAATTGAGAGATCAGGGCATATGGCCGTTAAATTATTTAAAAATATAAAATCCAGAATTCTTATTACGTCGTTGCCTAAATCTTTAAAAAGGGATTCACACGACCTAATTTTTTGCACAAATCTTCAGCATCTATATATATATTAAACCGTCGTTCACAGAAAGACTTTCCCTTAAATGACTACAGTTAATTATAAGCTGGATTTTATCTTGAACATCGCTGAGTTTAAACAAAAAACTAAATACGTTGTTCTGACTAAATAACAAATAAAAAATTTCTTTTACTGACATTAGTGCCTAGTCCAAACTGTAAAATTAGACGTTGACATTGAATGAGGTTTTCGAGTCCATTTTAGGTGCCTGGTCTTCATGTTCGTAATCAAAAGTTCTCAGAGCTTTTCGGCGCCTTAGGAGTCCGTAAGTTTAAAACTCAGTTTCTATTTCTAATTTTGCAGCAATATGTTTGACATTATTTACAGCTATTTAAAATTTTTCGTTAGTCCGACAGCCGATCAAAAGGGTTTAAAATTTGTTCAAGCTTTTTGAGCGACCTGAATATTCACATTAAGAGACTGAAGAATTTTACTAACAAAGTTTACTTTTTCAATACATCATACCAATCACAAATTGAGCAAATAAATGAAAACATGTATATTTTGTCTGCTAGACAATGGGCGTCGTATTTTGCTTGTTGCTCAAAAGAAGTGTTGCTTAAATCGTATAAAGCATCATAAATCTCTAGTAAATTATATAGTAGAATGTTACAGTCTTACGGCATCCATTCTATTTGTCCACCGTTTCCAGACGATGGTTTTAAAGTTAAAACAGTAATGTGTTTTTTAATAAATCCCATTTTTGAAGGTGGTGAAGAATATTGCTCTGAGTACCATGGGACTTAACAGCTGAGGTCGTCAGTCCCCTAGAACTTAGAACTACTTAAACCTAACTAATCTAAGGACATCACACACATCCATGCCCGAGGCAGGGTTCGAACCTGCGACCGTAGCGGTCGCGCGGTTCCAGACTGAAGCGCCTAGAACCGCTCGGCCACCAAGGCCGACGATGAAGAATAATTCACTACACTGCAAAATCTCTTGTGTAGTAATTTAAATTAGATACGTCGTTAACAATTAAATTTTAACTATGGGTGGTACACGGTACATAAAAATCTCACGGATTTAGCTCCAACAATCGCTTTTACAAACCGTTATTTTTACCGCGGATGGTTGAATTATTGTAACCCTGACCCCTTCATTATCTTTATACAAATTATGTTTTGGTCGCTCTTCTCTAATAAAAGAAGTCAAACCGGCGCCAGTAGCATCAAAAAATGGACAAAAAGTGCCCTGTTATTTCCACCTATCGTAAGTTTTTCTTGAAATTAACAAATCTAATAAAAATACTAATTTTTTCCACATGTGAATAATCGGGGAGTTAGTCCAGTATAATTGAAAAATATTTATTAGTTCGGCATAAATTTAAAATCTGACTTAGGATTTTGGTTGCAAATATAGAAATTATTTCATTTTGAATTTTTTCCCCGAGATATGCCGGCATATTCGAGAGACCTATATCACTCATCACGCGTCTTATGTGTTCGGTAATACTGGAATCGACTTTTCCTACCATTCCAGTTCATTTCAAAAAATTTCCATTGTTCCAGTCATATAATTTTCTGCAATTTCGACGAAACGCAATATTTTGTGAACCCAATAACTGAATCACTTTGACAATCCTTTTAATAGCATTGTACCAGCGTTCCTTTTCAGTGCCTACAAGTCTTTGATGCGCACTGTCAACAGTTGTTTTGTTTTTTAAAGACTTATTCGGGCTCAATCTATTTTTTATAATTACTGAAATATACAGAACTTTTCTCGTCTCTGTTCAAATACAAAGCTAAATGTCGCCAGTCACTGATTCCCTCACAATATTTGTTGTGTTTTGTTTCGAAGAGGTAACAACATAAGGAGAGAACAGTATTTTTCGAATCTGAGTAGTCACCATTCTCTTTCATACTTCTCATCGTTTCCTAACTGCCTTTCATAACAGCAAGTTGAATATATTCGATTTTAGTTGTGTTCGGATAATCATGTTTTCTAATTTGTTTGGGTGGGTTTTCTATCAACCATTTGAGAATTTAAAACTACAGGCCAAAGCCCAGGATCATCTTTGGAAATACTTTGCATCCTTGAAGACAGTGGTCTTGGAGATGGCCTTTGCATTCTTATACAAACTGAAGACATCATTTCAGCTGCGTCGACTTCTAACTTACCATCTTCGTCAGTAGTCAGTAAATGTGCAATATTAAAAACAATTTCTCTCTTTACTTTTTAAATAATTCAGTGTGCTGCAATTGATAGTACGAGAAAAGCGTGGCCCAATACCAAAGAGACAAGATACTCTGGTACAGGCAAAAAAAAAAAAAAAAAAAAAAAAAAAAAAAAAAAAAAAAAAAAAAAAAAAACGCCAGTCTTATTCAAAATTTAATAGAGCGATATAAATGAAATGTTACATGTATTATTAGTGACTATTTTAAGAAAGACACAGAAAACGGAGAGTCGTGTCCGCATTCATACAGGTATGCGTGACCGACGAAGGTTGATACAGTGGCAAAGGGGCTCGATTTGCATTTGGAAGACCGGAGTTAAATTCCTGGACCAGCCACCAATTTTGGATTTTCCGTGGCTTCCTCAATCATTTTAATCAAATGTCGAGATGAATCAATGAAACGGTTGCACACACTCCCCTCTCTTCCAATAAACAAAACTCCTTCGTAATGACCTTAGCTGTCCTCCTTTTCTTCATTCGATATGCGTGCACTGGGTAGTTACTATTATACTCCAAACATGAATCTTTATACCTCTTAAAGTTCTCAGTACATGTTAATTAGTATTTTACTATACATGGTATATATCTTAAGCAACATTGGTGTCAATGTTCTTAGTTCTAGCGTTTAGAATTCAAAACATAAAAAATAATTAGTAAATTTTAAGTATAAAAATGTATTCCTCTTTAGGTGCTATTTTCTCAAAGTATAAAGGTTATTTTCATGAAACTTTGCATGCGGTTTTTGTAGTACACTCCTGAGGAGTGTGAGAAGAATTGTGTGTTTAGCTCAGACAGTTCATCTGTTATAATATTTATTATTTGTTAAAGAATTTATTTGAAAATTTATACTGTTTTTTTTCTCACAAACGCCTTATAATACCTAAGCATAAACCTTGGTATAGGCATTAGAATACGCAGCACGTCGCATAGGCTAATTTGTAAGCCATAAAGTATCTTACGAAGTCTATAAACTCAGTTCGAAGCTGTTAGGTTCAAATGGCTCTGAGCACTATGGGACTTAACTTCTGAAGTCATCACTCCCCTAGAACTTAGAACTACTTAAACCTATCTAACCCAAGGACATCACACACATCCATGCCCGAGGCTGGATTCGAACCTGCGACCGTAGTAGTAGCGAATTTCAGACTGTAGCGTCTATTACCGCTCGGCCACCCCGGCCGGCAAGCTTTTAAGTCTTAAGCTTTCATACACAAATCTTTTTCGTTGCTTTGCAGATGACTTGATGGATTTGATTAATTTTAGGAATTAAAACGCTCTCGTACACAAAGGGAACAGTGGGTTAAAGCTTAAATCATAAAGAACGCAAATGCAAACAGACGTACGAAGCAGACATATCTCCAACATGTACTGTAAGCACGTGAAAAGTCGGCCGATTACATCAGTGGAGATGCAGGATGGAGAAGTACAGAGTGAGTAAAAAATCGAGGTACAGCCTGTTATGTAAAAAGTCCTGCAGGAATGAAGATACCTGTATATTCCAGTAAGGTATGGGTGACATGGTCTGTCTTTTACGACCATCTTGAATCTAGGTCAATTGTCTTAAATCGAAAGGGGGTTGTGTGATACATCAGATAACATCAGTATTTTCTGATAAGTTCATTCCTGTAAACTGATTCGAAGTAGCAGTTACAATTCAAAAGTTAAAACACTTTTCTTTGTTGCAGGTACCTGAAGATGGCTTTCAAGGAGGAGACAGCTGAAGTCATTTTGATGTCTGGAGAACGGAGTTTCCGTATCATCTCATCGGATTATAACAGCCAGCAACCAGAAAGACCTTCAGTTTCACATAACACTTGTCAGGTGCTTAGTTTCCGAATTCCGGGAAACTAGGACTGTGGCTGACAAGGCACAGAGTGACCATCCAAAAAGTGCTACTGATGAAACAACCATAACAATTTTTTTGGCGTCCTTCGTGAAGAGCCCACACCTCAGAGCACATGATGTTTGTCAGCATAATGTGAAATCAACCAGTCATCGGTCGTGCAAATCCTCCATGCTTATCAATGACATACATTCAAGATTCAGCTACTCCAGCACCTAGCATAGGATGACCCAGGCAGATGTATGCAGCTTTGCACTTGGGCCCTTGAGGAGGTTTAAAAAGAATCCTCTATTGCACAAAATATCTTGTTCAGCGATGAGGCAAATTTTTTGTCAGTGGTGAAGTCAGCCGTGATAGCCAAAGATACTGGAGTGACCAAAATTCACACGAGATGGAACCTTCCAAGGTAGTTACTGGCGTAAAGGTGTTGGTATGGGTGGAATATGTAGTACCCGTGTAATTGGACCCATTTTCATGGACCAAAACCTAAATTCCCTTAGGTCTGAGTGAAGACAGCAGCTTTCCCTCATACTTTCAACAGGATCAGGCTCCACCACACGACAGATCCTGGTCATTGGATTGGCCGACGTAGTTCTGCTGAATGTCCACACAGATCACCTATCTCACACCGCTTGAATTTTATCTGTGGGCTCATTTAAAGCAACTCGTATATGCAGAGAAAATAAGAAACCGACACCATCTCGAGCAACGCACTGAAAAAGCGTGTGCTAGCATTTCTGCGGAAATCCTTCTGCGAGTGCATGACGATTGGATTCAGGGTCTTCAAATATGCGTTGACCGTGAAGGAAACCATTTCGAACACATTAAATGACTGTCCTTTAAGGAGAACAGCCCAGCCTCTAATTCCCGCGAAAATACGTATGTCGTAACTTTTGAGCCGTAGCTGCTACTTCGAATCTGTTTACAGGAATGAACTTGTCAGAAAATGCTGATGCTTTGTGATATATCACGCGACCCTCTTTTCATAAAAAAAAAAGACTTAGATTCAAGATGGCCGATTTCAAGTTGGCGCCTACATACCGTAAGAGATAGACCACCTCACCCATGCCCTACTGGAATATTCAGGTTTCCCCATTCCTGCAGGGTTTTTGATATAATAGGGTGCACTGCGACTTTGACTCACCCTGCTGCTATGGGGGAGGGGAGGAGAGGGGGGGGGATTTCAATCGATAACATAGATTTGCAAATGTGCATTGCAGAGCTGATCATCTTCAAGTATGATTCCCGTTTGCAGTGAAGAATGTCAAATTAAATTAAGGCTGATGTATAACGCTAGTGATCGCTAAAACCATTAACAATCGGAAACAGAAGATAGTCGACTTGAAGTGCTTCGAGTAGGAGCGACACGAGAGCCGGCTCGATGGGATTTTGGAACCGTGTGCGATAATTTCAAGTGCCCTTTCTCTCCCTCCTCACGTCCATGCTCACAACTGTATGGTATATTTGTAGTGTAGCGCATTGTGAGTTATCCAAAACTATAATGTGCACCAAGATAAAGCGATAAATAATACACCCAACAATGTATTTGCACAGGGAAATAGGCGATGTTTGGCGAATTTCATTCTCTCGTTTGATTCTCGATAAATTTGAAAAAGGGAATTTTGAGACCGTTGAGAATGCTTTTGTTAATTCACTTCTCAAAAGTTTTTATTGATACATTAAGTACGGAATTCAGCTTGATAAAATCATCAGTGGACGCAATGGCACAAAACTCTGAAGCAACACAATCATCAAAATAATTGTAGTAGATCTTCCAGTTATTTCTTAAGAAATATACAGAAAACTTCTTTTCAGCAGTGCCCTTAATACGTAAACTACGAAGATTTAACTGTTGTACAAAACACGTACTTTAAAAAAAATGAATTTTAGATGCTGTGATGTGACAGATACCCTGAATTTTATGAAACAAGAATTGCTAATGCTATTCAATTTAGAGCTCTCCTCTTCAAAATTTTGCGACTACATTAAAGTTACCGGCCACTGTGATTATCGGGGCTGAAATCTTGTACATTATGAAAGTACTAATTCTTCTGTGTGGGGGTGAATGGGTGAGACGTCTGCGGGAAAAACTGCTCCGACTGACGATTCCTTAAATCATCAGACTGTCGAGGAGCGTGGAAACTTGAGAGGGGGAATGATTTGCTCAAGGTTACTACATATGTTCTGTCGGTCTCTGACACAATGATTCCATAAGGCGCACTGGACCAGCAGCTATAGTACAAACTGCGCACAAAGTAACAAGGTATTTGAAAGCACTTTACAGATCGTCGGTGTTTACGTGTATTCTTACATGCTATTAATTTATTTATCAATTGATATACAAACAACACAGCAAGACTTTACCATACTGCTGGAAAGCCACAACTGTCAGATCTATGAACTTGTTAGCAGTTGCAAGTATAAGATAATATACTGATTTTTACCAACATGTGGCTATCAGAGCTAGGAGCCTGAAACTCATATTCCCCTAGACAAGCAATTAAACTGCACGAGCCATCACAAAGCCATTTTATTAATTAGTAAATAGCCACCCAGTCATACACTACATACAATAACAAACCAACAAGTACAGTGTATTTTCTCTGTTTTTCGATAAGAAAAAGAGGTCTCATTAGTACTGTACATATAATAAAACTGTAAATTGCCTTTGTTTCTACGTTTAACTGTGTGAAATCACACCAGGGATGCCTATAACATCAACAGAAGGCAAATCATTGATTTTTGGAGCTTTTATCTGGCGAAAAGTTTGTTAGGGCGTTCACCACAAGAAATGTATTGAACCAAAACTGAAAAAGGCATTTCTTCGAGACTAACTGAAGAAACAGTGTTTGTTTAAATTTTGGTGGTTGGAAATTGGGATCTAAATGAGCTGCGCAGGTGAAACGCGTTCAATTGAAAGTGGTTTTCATTCAACAAAATGCCGTGAATTAAGTCGCACGCAAATATGCGATACGTTGGATATGACTAGTTACGTGTCCGCTATTTTCATTTAGGCTGTGATTTGTTGGGTTTAAATTAAAAAAAAAAAACGTGACTGCCATACTACGGTTCACACGTAACTCGCCATACCCCAACTACACGTTTTAATTTTAAACCAAAAATCTACCAAAGCTAAGTGAAACTCGTGGACATATAACTCACCATACCCAGATCGACACACAAATATACCGCTTTGATCACGATTTTCAAAATTACCAAAAACAATAAAATAGAAGTAAGAATCCAATCCCTTAATTTTACAGGAACACTACGAGACCAGTCTCTAAATTGTGCTTGTATCTGCACTACGTTGTTTGAGAGTGTTGGAGAAAGATACCAACTTTTGTGACTGTGATTGAAGCTATACAATGCAGCTAGATTATTATGAGACGGAGGAAACACTTACCACTACATAAGGTAGTTTTCGAAGTACCCACAACATCTAGAGTGTGGTTATTATTTCCAAGGGATCCAGAAAATTGTTTGGAAGAAATGGTAAAGCTTTTTTACAATAACTAATTTTTGTTGAATTTCTATCTACTTCCTCTTCTCTTTTTCTTGTCCTTACACGATTTTGATAGCCTGATATTTTTTTCCTTATCTTCATCGCACACTTTCAGTGATCATTAATAAACCACAATACAGCTACACTTATTTCAGATTTAGGTAGTCCGGCGGTGAAAGTATTTACACACACCCCGTTTACATGGGGCTCCCAGCAGTGTATTTCGTAAACCGATTTCCCAATAACAGTTCTGAGTGGTCACGTAAACATTACAAAATCGATTCTGGAATTCCGCTTCTAGCTGCCGGTTTTCTAATTCCGCAATCGATTTTCGCTCACATGTAAACGTAGTCGATTTTGAAACGTGCTTGGGCTGTCTAGTTTAGTCTCGTTTTCAAAAAATTTCGACTAATATGGACAGAGGAGATTTTTGTACCGTGAAGGATGAGTAGCAATATTAGCTTGAAACTCTTTACACCTTGTTTAATTTAAGAGAAACTGCGATTGTGCTGATTAAATCAGAAAATTTAACAGCTGTTTTCCAGGCGCCACATTTAACTGGGCCAGCAAATCCGCTTCAGCTGAAAACGATTTCCGAAATTCTGTTTTCGTCTTTCGGAAGATGTGTCGCACGTAAAAGTAGTGACAGAGGATGCCTGGTAAAACTAACTCCGTTCGCCGGCCGCGGTGGTCTCGCGGTTCTAGGCGCGCAGTCCGGAACTGCGCGACTGCTACGGTCGCAGGTTCGAATCCTGCCTCGGGCATGGATCTGTGTGATGTTCTTCGGATAGATAAGTTTAAGTAGTTCTAAGTTCTAGGGGACTGATGACCACAGCTGTTAAGTCCCATTTTTATTGATTAATTCTGTGCTGCTCCAATGCCAGAACCATTCGGAACTTTTCAAGCCCTTCTTGCCGGTTGCTCTGAAACTCATCATAGTGTCAGTCTACATTACAACAGCTTCATATTCCTTGTTACAAAGGACCTCGTTTCAGGGCGACTCAATTCATCAGTCATCCTTAGCACACGCGCCTTATTGGGTCTAACATGCTTGATCACAAGTCAATTTTACTGCTGTGTGAAATTTATAGCACAGCAGTGGTCAGTCCAAGGGCATATACCCATGATTCATCTGCACTGGAAGACAAACAAGAGGGCATTCCCAACAAATGGATGATCATCTTCCCCTTAGATTGTTTGCAGATGATTCTGTAATTTACAGTCTAGTAAAATCATCAGACGATCAATTCCAATTACAAAATGATCTAGTGAGAATTTCTATATGGTGCAAAATGTGGCAATTGGCACTAAACAAAGAAAAATGCGAGGTCATCCACATGGGTACTAAAAGAAATCCGATAAATTTTGGGTACCAGTTTACGATAAATCGCACAAATCTAAGGGCTGTCAATTCGACTAAATACCTAAGAATTACAATTACGAGCAACTTAAATTGGATAATATTGTGGGGAAAGCGAAACAAAGACTGCGCTTTGTTGGCAGAACACTTAGAAGATGTTACAAACCCACTAAAGAGACAGCCTACACTACACTTGTCCGTGCTCGGCTGGAATATTACTGCGCAGTGTGGGATCCTCACCAGGTAGAATTGACGGAGGACATCGAAAAAGTGCAAAGAAGGCGGGTCGTTTCGTGTTATCGCGCAATAGGAGTGGGAGTGTCACTGATATGATAACGCGAGTTGGGGTGGCAATCACTGAAAAAAAGGCAGTTTTCTTTGTGGCGAGATCTATTTGCGAAATTTCAATCACCATCTTTCTCTTCCGAATGCGAAAATACTTTGTTGACACCCACCTACGTAGGGAGAAAAGATCATCATACTTAAATAAGAGAAATCAGAGCTCGAACGGGAAGACTTAGGTGTTCCTTTTTCCAACGCACGATTCTAGAGTGGAATGGTAGAGAAGTAGTATGTTAAACGGTTCGATGAACCCTCTGCCACGTACTTAAGTGTGAATTGCAGAGTAACGATGTAAATGTAATTGACGTTCACTAAAAGAAATGAGGAATGAATTCTCTTCTCAATACCGAGCTCCTACCGATTTCAATTTCTGTTTGTCGCACCTAATTAAATCGTAGCAGCAACCACTGCTGGTTTCTCTGATGATATGTAACATGATGTATACCTCAATCACTGTAGTATAATAGTCATTTTTTTTTAAAGCGGACAAAAAATATTGCATTGATTGACTGTTCCGTCGGTTCCTGGTAGATATTTTACACGTTGTGTATGAAAACTACGCAACACTGGTGTAATATTCTGTACTATTTATTATTTGCTGCACGAACAGCCTTCCAGCTTTTACGTCATCATCAGGTCATTCATTGATTTCCCTGTCCGGTCAGTATTTACAAAAAATAGCAGCTGCGATAGCTTTGTCATTTCCTTCGTAAACATCTTGTATTGTACACGAGTTGTCCAGGAGTGAGCGCACACGGGTTGTCCAGGAGTGGGCATACAAGTAGGTGGCTTGGATCTTCTTCAGCCCCGCAATCGCAAGAGGTGTCTCCGCTCACTGGAAGGCTTCCCATTTCTTCAGGTTGGTCTTGCATCGGGGGACCCCTACTCTTAGGCGGTTGAGGGACGTCCGTACAGGGTATCGTAGGTTTGCGCCAGGTTTTCTTCTTTTGGTGAGACGTCTACGGGCAGTTAACTCTTCCATGTTGCAAGACGAATTGCCTCTGGTGCTCCCTCAGTGGCGCAGTCCTAGAAAGGAAAATCTTGCGGGGTTTAAGGCGGGATCTTTCTGCCTGATGACCATACAGAGGATGTCGACGGTGATTGAAAGGTTCATATGGCTCTGAGCACTATGGGACTTAACATCTGTGGTCATTAGTCCCCTAGAACTTAGAACTACTTAAACCTAACTAACCTAAGGACATCACACACATCCATGCCCGGGGCAGGATTCGAACCTGCGACCGTAGCAGTCGCGCAGTTCCGGACTGAGCGCCTTAACCGCTCGGCCACCGCGGCCGGCTCGACGGTGATTCTCCTGCTTTGTTCTCAGCAGTCGCCCTCCGTATATTGGGTGGGGCTATTCCAACAATCGGATACAATTTCTGCACTAGTGTTGGCTTCAAGCATCCTGAGATTATGCTTACAGTACCGTTGACCGCAATATCGACTTGCCTAGCATGAGCTGATGCGTTCCACACAGGAGCAGCATAGTCAGCGGCTGATACACAAAGCGCAAGGGCAGAAGTCAAGAGGTGCGGGCTGGCTCCCGAGCTGCTACCAGTCAGCTTCTTAAGTATTGCATTACGAGTAATGACTTTCTGTTTCACGTTGAGACATTGCTTCCTGTACGATAGAGCCCTGTCCAGTGTGAAACCTGAGTAGACTGGTGCTGGGGAATGTTTTAGTTGCTCTCTTCGCTATGCGATGTCCAGCTTTTGCTGCGCTTCCCTGTTTCGTAAGTGGAAGGCTCTCACTTGAGTTTTACTGGTATTAGACTTCAGGTGGTTGGCATTATAGTACTTGGAGAGTTCATCCATTGCTAGAGACAAGTTTCCCTCTACTTCTTTAAAGGTTGAACTCTGAACAGCTACTGCTGTGTCATCGGCATGGATGAAGAGCTTAGTACTTGCTGGTATTGGCCGATCATTTCTGTAGATATTGTATAGTGCTGGAGCAAGCACTCTGCCTTGGAGGAGGCCGTTCTTTTGCGTTCACCATCTACTCCTCGTACCCTGTGATGAAACTTGGAATCTTCTCTTCCGAAGAAAGGTGCTAATAATGGATGTTAGTTGGTAGTCGTTACTAAGGTCATAGACTTTCTTTAACAGTTTCTTATGATTCACAGTGTCGTATGCAGCTGTTAGATCAACAAAAACGACTCCAGTAATCTCACCACGCTCAAAGCCGTCCTCGATCTGCTGGGTTGGATTCCAGATCTGACTACAGAATGATTTCCCAGCACGGAAGCCTGCTTGTTGAGAGATAAAGTCTACTTCGATGGTGGCACTGATTCGGTTAAGTACGTGCCGTTCTAATATCTTGAAGGTGTGGCATAAAAGGAAGATACGTCAATTTTTTTTTTTTTTTTGGATCGTTTGGTTCCTTCCCAGGCTTAAGTATTGCAATAACTCGAGACTTCCGCCACATTATGGGGATGTGTAGCTTGGCGGCACATGTGTTCATTAGGCTTAGTAGCCACTCTGTTTTACAGCCGAAGTTCTTTATCTGTTAAACTCTAAGGTCATCAACACCTGCAGCCTTATGCATCTTCAAACTGGAGATGGCAGCTTCGAGTTCAGCAATTGAGAAGTTCATCAGGTACAAAGATAAGTGTCTGGTGCAGTGAAATTTTGTCCGATCAAAGATTTTAAACTAGGACATCTACAGAGTACCTCCATTCCCAGAGATCCAAAATGTTAATTTTAGAATTAGGAATAAAACAAGAGTAATTATTGCAATGGAAATGTGATGTAAGATTATTTAACTATGTGAAACATTAACTGATGAACTATGTACAAATTACAAAATTTGTACGTAAAAGAAAATAGTTGGACAACAAACTTTGGTAATGTATTCCACAAATGTGGCTGAAAAAAATAATCTTGCCTTAATAGGTCCTACATTACAAACAGATAAGATATAACTGTGATATTAAGCAGGTGAGTGAAGCAGCTGTGATTATACAACGTAATTTTTTTTAATACAGCGAGAGATTTTAGAGTAACTGAAATAAAGGGAACGGGGCATATGGGTAAGAGAGGTAATTAACAACATGGCCTGGATGGGGTTATGAGTATTATCTGCAGTTAGAAGTGGCAAGTAATGGAACTGCCTGATCATTCAGTATTAAGCTTGCAATGATGGACATGGTTTATTAATTTCCATTATTATCGTTCATCTTCCTTCCTTTATGGATGTGATGTAAGACTCCATGGTACAGCTTGTAACTATGGCCTTCTTTAAGCAGGTGGTCTGCAAACATTGAGTCTCCTTCTCTAAGTTTCCAACTTATGTGGCGTTCCACCCTGTGGGTACATATTGCCCAGCCAGACTGACCTATACAGTATTTACCACAATTACGAGTAATTTTATACATTCCACTCTTTTCCAAAGCTGGAGTGCTGTCTTTACTATTGAACAAAAAGTATCCAACAGTGCAGTGCACATAAAATGATGTGTTTATGTTCCTGGATTTAAGCTTTCTGGCTACATCCAGTGAGACTTTCACAGTCTACAGAATTGTGCACTATTTATTGCCTTCTTGATGTGGAGGATCAGGGACTGGGTAAAGAAGAGAGTAAGCCTGTTGTTTCTGCTGTAAAGAAGAGAGTAAGCCGTTGTTTCTGCTTTTTGTGCATTATGGAGTCCAGGAAGGTAGGAGGAGCCCGTCCGGTTAGCCGTGTGGTCTAACGCAAGGCTTTTTGGATAGGAAGGAGCTCCTCGACCGCAGTTTTACATTGTTGCGTCTAGAACTTAGTCGTTTGAGGAATTTTTGAAGTTGTCTGGAAGTACTTGTCTATAAGCAAAACACACCATCAAAAACCATGAACCAGCATCCAATCTTCGAAGAGATTGAATTATTTTCGAAAAATTGTGTGTACGGACTGGCAGATGGTAGTGGCCATAGCACACAACGTTCGTATCAGAAGAGATTTCCATAACTATGGTGTCCAGACTGGAGGAGGTTTGAAGCAATTGATCGTTGTCTTAGGGAGCATGGAACATATAAACCTACCACTCGCGACAGAAGGAGGCCTAGAAGGACGAGGACACCTCAACTGGAAGGAAGAACTTGGTGCAGTTGCCGACAACCCTAATGTCAGAGTAAGACGATTGGCTGCAACAAGTTATGCTGACCTTATGACTGTCTGGAGAGAGCTACATGAGAACCTGATGTATCCGTAGCCTGTGTCATACCTTTTTGTCACACCCCGTATATCCAACAACACCATGGCTGAATCATCTTTCTCCCCTCTGTTACAATCTAATGGTGTATTTAAATGAAATTCAGGTAGATGCAGACCACATGGTTTTAAGTTCAGACTAGTAGAAAACTTAAATGAAATGTGCGGACACTGTGTTCAAATTGCCGGTACAGAATCCGAAAAAAACAAGTCTGTATATGATTTGCTTCAGTTCCTGGATACAAGTTTCCGTCGGAAGGCAATAATCTGTGGCACTGAAGAAGTATAAAAGCAAGGTGTAATTTGAACATTCAGGAATGCTCGGATATTTTCAGGAAATCTAGGAAGTCCCAGCAGTGAGGGGAAAATTTAACATTTTTCGGTGTAAAGCCAAGGTTAACAATCTGAAGCCTCCTAGAAAGTGGCACTGTAAATTTAATGAATCAATAATAATGGCTGGATCTCTTCACGAGATTCCAGAAAATCGGGTGAGAACTGCGACAAGTTCGTCGTTTGTGCAGAGTGGTGGGTGTCAGACAGGCAAAAATTCAACTGGTATATTTGGAATTGCTTTTGAAGGAGGTCAAAGTTTCCAACAAAGGCTGCTTAATGAACGTTATGTTACTGAGACATAATCGACGTGATCTCTATCAAGAAATTACGGGCTCGACTTTGCACATTGGTGATGACTAGAGAAGTGGGTGAGAACCTCCGGAGAGCAACGCGACGAAATAAATGTAGATAAACGTTTGAAAATGAATGTTATTTTATTTAGAAGATAGATTCGACTTCTTTTGGTAAATTGCCCTGGACGGATAGAATAAAAGAAATTAAACTTACAGCCAGTAGTATGTTTAACTGTACGACAAAAAATGTTTTAACATTTTTAGGAAAGATATGTTACAAAGTCGAGGAAACAGTCACCGCACAAGAGCCATTTTCAAAATAATAATAAATGTTTTCAGCCAATTCGAGGCTATTCTAGTCCAGTACTTTCCAAATATTTGACAGTATGTGCTTAGTGAAAGGGTTAAGGACGAAAAAAAAAACACCGTGGTATAATAACGAAATTCGGAAAATGCTGAGGAAGCAAAGCCAGTTGCACACTCAGTTCAAAAGAGGACGTGCAAGTGACGACAGGCAAAGATTAGTAGAGATTTGTGTGTCTGTGAAAATATCTATACATGAAGCATACCTTGGCTAAAGATCTGGCGGAGAACCCGAAAAAATTCTGGTCCTATGTAAAATCGCTAAGCAGGTCTAAGGCTTCCATTCAGTCACTCGTTGATCAGTCTGGTTTGGCTGCAGAAGCTAGCAAAAGGAAGGCTGAAGTTCTAAATTCCACGTTTAAGAAATCGTTCACGCAGGAGAATCGTACAAACGCACAGAGTCCATGTGGATGACGTAGTAATAAGCATCTCTGGCGTAGAGAAAAAACTGAAAGAGTTGAAAACAAATAAGTCGCCAGGTCCAGATAGAACCCTACGTCATTGACCCCTCACTTACATTGCATCTGTCCTGGATCTCTCGACCAGGGCAAACTGCCGAGCGACTGGCAAAAAGGGCAGGGTAAATAAGAAGGGTGAAAGAACGGATCCGCAAAATTACAGACCAATATCCTTAACATCTGTTTGTTGCAGAATTCTAGAGCATATTCTGAGTTCGAATCTAGAGACTGATAAGCTCATGTCCACGAATCGGCTCGGCTTTAGAAAGCATCGCTCGTGCAAAACTTTGCAATCATTCTGCTTGGATGTACTGACAGAAGATCGTTTACATGAATATAAAATATACTGCTGCATGCATAGGAAAGCCATTTTCAAATGCCAGACAGCCACATAAACAACAATATGTAATACTAAGAGAATAAATGAATCCACTGACGATGGAGAAACATCTCTGAAATACATTTGATGGTTAAAGAAGAAGAATTTGTGTTTGCTCAAGGCAGACCAACTTTCGATAATGGAAAAGTAATGTTGACACTGTACTTTTAACCCTTAAACAGAAACGTTGTCGATAGTACATAATTAGAAACGTCCGGTCAGAGAGACTTGATTTTTTCCTCCATCACATTTCTTCATTGATTTATCATTTTTGAAAACTTGTCTACGTGTTTTGTTCTTTTTGTATGAATCATCAAATAGAGAAAGTATTATTTAAGTTTTATTTATTACAAATTAACTATGGTTTTCATAAACAGTTACAATATAAGTCTTTAGTAACAATGAAGCGCAATATCTGTGTACTAACCAAAAAAAAATGCCTCGTATGTCACCTTGTTTTCCATGTGTATTGTTAGTAGTTATTTCTTGTTCATCTTCCAACGTATTGTCACGATCATCATCATCGTAATCATAATCATCATCACTGCTCTCACAGTTACCATATTTTTTTCTTTTCTGATCATTTCCTCCCATGTCGGCAATTATAGAGTCAAAACCCGCGGCTGAGTAATCAATTTCAAGCCCCAATTCATTACTGCTCTTCTGAAACCTCTCTCAAAGTTGCTTCTCAAAATTGGCATCACTGCACAGCATTCTCTCATTCCTTGGGCACTTCGTAGATTTACGAGCTCATTCTGAATCATTTTTCATCATGTCACCTTCTAAAACGAACAAAAAACGTACCACAAAACAAAAGAAGTAATAGAAAAATTTACACTTAATACGAAACATCCGGTTTGACAGCCTGATCCATTTCATATGTAATACGAAACAACCGTAGGATAGACCTGTATGTTTTATGAAATAAATAGATATCCGACAGAGAGAAGTCACAGACTGAACTGCAATGCTTCTACTACGTAAATGATTTGCCAAAGAGAAGATACCGTGGAGGGGATAGCAGCAAACAGATCATTGTTGCCACACGACACATTTAAAAAACCCTAAATGTCTCTCAGACCGATGTTTCGGTTTAGAGGTTAATCACAAAGTACTTTTTTATTGCGGATATCCGAAGATACCCCAGCTGATATCCGCTTCGGCGCAGGTTTTGATCTGCAAAGTGAACATTACCGCGGATATATACGGAGTTTCGTCATCCACGTAGACTTCTACCATTAGGTAAGACGTAGAACCCTTCGCAGTCACGGCATTATCTGAATTCTCTTATAGCTTCTTCTAGTAAACAGATCAAAAAGTATGTTTGCGTGAATAATTTCGCTTAAAATCTCGACATGTGCTCGTGGCAGACGTGGAAAGGATTTTTGGCTGTTGTGTTTGTCGGGCAGGCTGCCTGCTGGCGTTAAGAAGGCCCCAGTGACAGGCGCGGTTAATCAAGACACCAGTATAACAGCAGCCGGGAGTACAGGAGGTCCGCCGGAGCGGGGTCGCCGGGAGACAAAGCGCGCCATTCGCTGATGGGCCTCGCGCTCCTTATTTCAGCCGATTTAACAGCCTGCCGCTGTAATCAGGATAATGCCTGAGCCGCGGCCACACGAGTAATTCCGGCACGATTAGCCCCGCCTTGCTGATTAGACGCGGGTCGCGCTCTTAGCGTATTGCGTGTCACACGATACGAGCTGACTCTGCACTGCGTTGATGGATTCCTCAGCTTGCCGTAAGGGGGGACGTATGCGAAATTGCAATACTTTGAAAAAAAATCTTATGAAGTCCAAAGTTCTGAAGACAATGTAACTACATTTGACACAGTTGTTAAGAAATGTTATATCCATACACACATACGTTTTGATACGTTTTAAATTATAAACAAATTAATTATTTTAACAAGGTGAGTACAAATGTTTCCGCTTTCAAAAAACTATTAGAACGAAATTAAGGCATTTTTGTACAAAATTTGATACACGATTATTACAAATATCTGTGGAACAAAATTCTGATATCTCCTTTTGCTGGAATTTTATAGCTCTCCAAATGTCTGCGAAAAAATGCACCAAATTTTTGGGCTTTTCTATTATATAAATGCCTCACTATTGTATTCAGTGAAAATTCCTTACGCACAATATTTCTTTATAGCATTGACGAATTGCATTCCAATTTTAAGTACTCTAACATCAGTCGTTTGTAAGGAAAAGGTACATGAAGTTTCCAAAATGTAAGTTACGGGAAGCACGAATTAAAGACTTGATAGTGTTTCTATAAGGTCTTCTCTTCTGTGGCCGAACTAGCGTTAACTGTACGCATACTCCTCTCCATCCTTAACCATTCTTTTCTTTGCTTGTCTTGTTGGTTAATCTGATCGACAGTGTGAAAGCTCCTGGATCAACTTCTAGCCTCTGTAGATTTTGTAGTCAGTCAAGATTACTGCAGTGTAGTAATTACACTTTACTGGAACGATGCATGCTGCAGATCGTAATAACAGATCTACACATAGCCGGCCGCTGTGGCCGAGCGGTTCTAGGCGCTTCAGTCTGGAACCGCGCGACCGCTACGCTCGCAGGTTCGAATCCTGCCTCGGGCATCGATGTGTGTGATGTCCTTAGGTTAGTTACATTTAAGTAGTTCTAAGTTCTAGCGGACTGATGACCTCAGATGTTAAGTCCCATAGTTCTCAGAGGCATTTAGATCTACACATAGCTTTACTCCTTTGTAACCACTTCTAAACAAATACCATATACCAAAGAATATAAAATCAGTGGCAGTGATGCTATTTCACAGCCTTCTTGACATTCTATACAAACATTCCCTGCATGGTGATTGCCTAAAACTAGAAGAAAAAGCCGCAGTAAGTAATATAACGAAACACATAACAAGAAATTTTTGTCGCACTTAGGAGTGCAATTGGAACATAATAATCAGAAATTGAAATTTAAGTACCACGTAGTAAATGAATAGCCAATAATTTTTTCCAATTTTGGTCGCTTTTATGTACGTCCCCCCTTAAGCACATAGTGGGACCGAAGTTATTCGCGTTCTGCGTAAATAAAGAATGTATTATTTCATCCCTGTTTTCCTCAGTGGTCGTGACAATTTGGGTTAATGATGACTAGCTTCGAACTTTTCCTTTCACTATCAGACAGTTACCTGGCTGGTTCGTGCATTTTGCTGTTCAGCTTGTGACAAAGCAGGATCGGCCCACATCATCCTACTTTATGTACACTCCTAATTTGTAAGTCAAAGCATATATAATTTTTTACTAACATTCTTACTCAGATATTAACAGTGGTATTGCGATAGTGAGCATATGTTACACAAAATGTCAATTATGCATAAACGGAAGTCCCATTTAAAACCTTATTATTCAGGTCATGTTATTTACTGTTCCGATTTTATGACCAAAGTACTATAACATTACAGGATTTAGTCAAATGCTTAAAATGGCTCTGAGCGTTATGGGACTTAACATCTGTGGTCATCAGTCCCCTAGAACTTAGAACTACTTGAACCTAACTAACCTAGAGACACCACACACATCCATGCCCGAGGCAGGATTCGAACCTGCGACCGTAGCAGTCGCACGGTTCCGAACTGAGCGCCTAGAACCGCTAGACCACCGCGGCCGGCCAGGATTTGGTCACATTCTGTTGTTAATTTGAAGATTCTGCAGCCAATGACACCTATATTGCGTGAAAACCTTAGCTAATTAAGACTCACGTATTTGTCAATAACTAAATTTCATCATTCACTATGCCTGCCATACTTGTAATCCTGTGAATCCTACTGCGTGCCGGCCGGAGTGGCCGTGCGGTTCTAGGCGCTACAGTCTGGAACCGAGCGACCGCTACGGTCGCAGGTTCGAATCCTGCCTCGGGCATGGATGTGTGTGATGTCCTTAGGTTAGTTGGGTTTAATTAGTTCTAAGTTCTAGGCGACTGATGACCTCAGAAACTAAGTCGTATAGTGCTCAGAGCCATTTGAACCATTTGAACGTAATGCATATACAAAGTTTAGTTCTGTACTTTTTAATACGTACTGCTCATATCCAATATTTGTTAAATCAGACTTGACCATACTTTCAACTACCAGTTAAGAGTAAACATTTTAACCTACAGGATTTTCAAACTATACATTAATAACCAAAATTGCTTAATATTCTAGAACGAGTCTTTGTATGGCCGGCTCTCGCGCGATTTCAGTCAGTCTAGGTTCAGTCTTAGCAGTGACTTAATTTCGGTCAGTTCGTGTGGAGTCTAAGCTTCGCTTTCACAAGTCTTAGCATTGCGTCGATCGCGTCATTGGATTTCGTTTATCATTCCTTCTGCTTCATGTTTCGGCTACAGAAAAGTATGCATTGAGTTTCATATTTACTTCAGCCTCAGAGGCCGGTATATAACAATATAATGTTGCATGAGCAATACCGTCCGCCCCTGGTGGCTGAGTGGTCAGCGCGACTGAATGTCATGCCGAACGGCCCGGGTTTCGATTCCCGGGTGGGTCGGAGATTTTATCTGCTCAGGGACTGGGCGTTGTGTTGCCCTTATCATCATCATTGCATCCCTATCGACCCACCGGCACGGTAGCTCAGCGTGATCGGTCAGAGAGCTGGTTGGCCTCTGTAATAAAAAACTGACTGAATGGATCAACAACGAACTTGAACTTGTATCATGTGACGTCCGCAACAACCAGACACAACGAAAAAAAGGTGTCAGCGCGACTGAATGTCATGCCTAACGGCCCGGGTTCGATTCCTGGCTGGGTTGGAGATTTTCTCCGCTCAGGGACTGGGTGTTGTGTTGCCCTTATCATCATCATTTCATCCCTATCGACACGCAAGTCCCCGAAGTGGCGTCAACTCGAAAGACTTGCACCATGCAAACGGTCTACCCGCCGGAAGGCCCTAGCCACCCGGCATTTTCATTTCCATATGAGCAACACCGTGTGAACTCATCTGCAGGTTGTGAGCAGTATCTGTTAGAATGCGAGTAAAGCTCTTTGAGTATACGTACAATTATTGCCACTGTATATTTTGGGAATATTGTTAATATTTCGTGTATCTGCAATTTATGTCAGACTGCTTAGGTGGTTGTTAATGAAGTGCT
This sequence comes from Schistocerca gregaria, assembly GCF_023897955.1. Taxonomy (NCBI): domain Eukaryota; kingdom Metazoa; phylum Arthropoda; class Insecta; order Orthoptera; family Acrididae; genus Schistocerca; species Schistocerca gregaria. Next base: position 620,189,038 of record NC_064931.1, on the reverse strand, counting down.
ATTGCCACTATCGGTAAGGATTTGTAATACCCTTTTGTGTATATACAAACAGAAAACGTGACATTTAATGTTCTTTTGCAGCCGGCCGATGTGGCCGAGCGGTTCTAGGCCCTACAGTTTGGAACCGCGGGACCGCTACGGTTGGTTCAAATGGCTCTGAGCACTATGGGACTTAACATCTTAGGTAATCCGTCCCCTAGAACTTAGAACTACTTAAACCTAACTAACCTAAGGACATCACATAACACCCAGCCATCACGAGGCAGAGAAAATCCCTGACCCCGCCGGGAATCGAACCCGGGAACCCGGGCGTGGGAAGCGAGAACGCTACCGCACGACCACGAGATGCCGCTACGCTTGCAGGTTGGAATCCTGCCTCGGGCATGGATGTGTGTAATGTCCTTAGGTTAGTTAGGTTTAAGTAGTTCTAAGTTCTAGGGGACTGATGACCTCATAAGTTAAGTCCCATAGTGCTCATAGCCATTTGAACCATTTTTTTCTTTTGCATGATTCGCAGATGTTCGTTCCTTACCGGTTAGAAAGATGTAAACTGGTTCGCATTCCCCGTTAAACTAGAGGTTCACTTACAAGGAACCCCTTGAGTGTGAGATAGCAAAAGGACATTCGACGCTCCACAAATTGTCTACCAAGCAACCACAATATTGGCTGCTAATGGTAAAGGGGATGAGACTGGAGGTATCCAATGGTGAGCACAGCATGAGGCTACGAAGTGTAGAAAGCAACTGCTTAGTCGACGAGTAACTCGCAACAGCGCTATAGTAAACTGTGTGAGACCTGGTCATCATCGATAGGAAATCAGTGACATAAATAAAATTAGGAAGAATTTTCCGTGTGAAATTATAAAGCAACGGTTTGACTTTTCATTTAGTTGGACGTAGAATCCTGTCACATAAGTTTCCAGATGGTGAATCAGCGTGTGTGCGCAGCTACCGATTGGAGATAATTCTACAGGTAGGAGCCGAAACTTGACAAGCTTCAAACATTCTGTATCTTAATGTAAGTGCCTGCTACACACTAAGTCATCTGTCAGAGGAATGTTTGATTTTATTCAAAAATGTGTTGTGTTAGTTTGTAAACTAACATGGTGTATCGTCGGACGCATTCATTATATCAGTGCTTTGTTTCTAATTTCTGTTATTGTAATAAACAACCATATACATAATTCAGGGAAAAACAAAACTGTTAACCCTCTGCTGGCACGCCCTATCCTTAGAGAGAATACGCGATGTCGTTCAGGTCTTATCCCCAGCTAGTGTGTCCTAGACTGTCACTCTCCCCGTATTCAAGGGATCCCTACTCCGCGGTACGTACTACCCAGGTGGAATTCCACTAGACCTTGTTAACGCCCTTCCAATCCACCTTGTGAGCAGAGGGTTAACTGATAAAACATTGTTTATTAAATACACTCCTGGAAATTGAAATAAGAACACCGTGAATTCATTGTCCCAGGAAGGGGAAACTTTATTGACACATCCCTGGGGTCAGATACATCACATGATCACACTGACAGAACCACAGGCACATAGACACAGGCAACAGAGCATGCACAATGTCGGCACTAGTACAGTGTATATCCACCTTTCGCAGCAATGCAGGCTGCTATTCTCCCATGGAGACGATCGTAGAGATGCTGGATGTAGTCCTGTGGAACGGCTTGCCATGCCATTTCCACCTGGCGCCTCAGTTGGACCAGCGTTCGTGCTGGACGTGCAGACCGCGTGAAACGACGCTTCATCCAGTCCCAAACATGCTCAATGGGGGACAGATCCGGAGATCTTGCTGGCCAGGGTAGTTGACTTACACCTTCTAGAGCACGTTGGGTGGCACAGAATACATGCGGACGTGCATTGTCCTGTTGGAACAGCAAGTTCCCATGCCGGTCTAGGAATGGTAGAACGATGGGTTCGATGACGGTTTGGATGTACTGTGCACTATTCAGTGTCCCCTCGACGATCACCAGAGGTGTACGGCCAGTGTAGGAGATCGCTCCCCACACCATGATGCCGGGTGTTGGCCCTGTGTGGCTCGGTTGTATGCAGTCCTGATTGTGGCGCTCACCTGCACGGCGCCAAACACGCATACGACCATCATTGGCACCAAGGCAGAAGCGACTCTCATCGCTGAAGACGACACATCTCGATTCGTCCCTCCATTCACGCCTGTCGCGACACCACTGGAGGCGGGCTGCACGATGTTGGGGCGTGAGCGGAAGACGGCCTAACGGTGTGCGGGACCGTAGCCCAGCTTCATGGACACGGTTGCGAATGGTCCTCGCCGATACCCCAGGAGCAACAGTGTCCCTAATTTGCTGGGAAGTGGCGGTGCGGTCCCCTACGGCACTGCGTAGGATCCTACGGTCTTGGCGTGCATCCGTGCGTCGCTGCGGTCCGGTCCCAGGTCGACGGGCACGTGAACCTTCCGCCGACCACTGGCGACAACATCGATGTACTGTGGAGACCTCACGCCCCACGTGTTGAGCAATTCGGCGGTACGTCCACCCGGCCTCCCGCATGCCCACTATACGCCCTCGCTCAAAGTCCGTCAACTGCACATACGGTTCACGTCCACGCTGTCGCGGCATGCTACCAGTGTTAAAGACTGCGATGGAGCTCCGTATGCTACGCAAACTGGCTGACACTGACGGCGGCGGTGCACAAATGCTGCGCAGCTAGCGCCATTCGACGGCCAACACCGCGGTTCCTGGTGTGTCCGCTGTGCCGTGCGTGTGATCATTGCTTGTAGAGCCCTCTCGCAGTGTCCGGAGCAAGTATGGTGGGTCTGACACACCGGTGTCAATGTGTTCTTTTTTCCATTTCCAGGAGTGTAATTTACAGGATGTGCATAATATGACCTACTACGTTATGCGCATCAAATTGCGAGCGACATAGATTACAGTTATTTCAAGGGAAGCAGTGGATTGTTGCATAACTTCAGACAGTGATAAAGAATTGGAACACGTAGATTACGAAATTTCAAACAAACTGTCAACTTGAAAATTTACAACAAACTACAGAATCGGCCCGAAAATTTGTGGATGAGATAAACAAACTTACTTCCATCTTTAGATATGAAATTTGTTTTCAGCTCCGACCAATCGGGATTTGAAGAGGAAGTACATATCAAAGGAACCCCCTAATTAGAGGTACCAGGAGATTTGTACCACGATAAACTAACACCAATGCCTTAGCGCATTCATATGATACGAATCGTATACAATTATGCCGACTGTTGATCTGGATGGTAAATAGGCTGGAAAGTTACCTATTGTGCTGCGAGAAGCTGGAGGTGCTATGCCCCTTACGTTTGTTTCTCATGTGCGTGATCTGGCAAGGGCAATAGGAAATATTTAAGCCACAGCAAGCGAGAGTGGGAAAACGGGAGTAAGAGAATTACAACCATGGTATGAGCATTGCTTTTGGCCAATAGCTGGTCAAAAAACTTGCTTTCCTTCATTCCAGATCTGCGTATAAAAACCATACTCCTTTCGAGCAAACTATCCCTCCTGAAAAGTGTGTGAAATTGCAGTCATACCATCTAGAACCACTCGAAAAATTCAGCCATAGGATGTTTGTCTTTTCCGTGCCTATAAAATATCTTTCGCACTATCTGCAGCTACGCCTTGAAAGACAGCCAGTTTCACGATAAGCTCCAAGACAGACTGTTTCACAATCGGTTGCATGCCATCATAGTCCATCGCTTCTTATCACACCGTTACACCAATATCATTCTATATGCATTCTTTAAAAGTGGATACTTAGCTGGACGTTCTGCACCATTTGTAACTCCCAAGGAGTTCCCTTTCGATCTTGATGGTGTGAACCTTTGTTGACTGTGACACGTCATTTTTCACTCGGTATTCAATGTGCAAGTTAATGGTTTGTTCAGAACAATTCTTGAATGTCCATTTTGCGACGTGTAATACACACAGCCGATAGACGGTTGATCTATGTAACTGCCGGACACTCATTTTCTGTCGCTCTTCTGATGCAAATGGTAAATCGTTAGCAGCTAACATTTTTCCTGTCGTAATTGTTAACACAACACTTTCTAATGAGCATTACTAAAGATTGAACTTGTGATCTCCCATTCAAGGGGTCCCTTGGTAGAAAAGTTTGCGTAAGCCAATTCTTTAGTTGCAAGAGGTTAAGAGTATACCAATTTCAGTAGTATTGTGCCTTTAGGGGGGGGTTGTGGTCGAGAGGCGCGAAAAAGGCTGAAGTTTAGAATTTTACTTATACAAAAATCGTTTTTATGAAAACGGGATTTTATCACTTTGTTATATATACATTCATGTATGAAAAACATTTTTATATCTCATAACAAATTAAAAATGGCGGCTGTAATCGTTGTCAAAATATGCAGCTCGCTGCGCGACCTGGTTTGCAGGAAGCGTTATACAGACTCGTGGTTATATCTGAATCCCACAAAAACAAAAAATTCTTGAATTAGAATCGATTGGCGTGGGAAGGGAGGGAATCATGATGACGTTTTGAAAAATACCTCGGAAGAAAAGGCAACTATTCGAAAAAATGTCAATTTTTTGGCATGCTTTTCTAAGTTCAAATGATCAAAAAAATTTTAATTGGAATTAAAAAAGCTATCACTAATGCCCCTGAATTTAATTATCTTTCATTTAAAAAACAAATCAAATGAACTGGTTAATATGTCGAGACTTTACAGCACTTCGCGCGCTGAAAAATGTTGTACCGATAAAAACGCATTTTAAGTTTGGAGTAACAAAAGAAACGCTGTTTTAAAACGTACGATCAATCTACGAGCCCAGGACCATCGCCGTACTTTTCCCCTTCCTCAAACATACTATGGTTCTGAATTTGGTGCTGTGTTTTTGCAGTCTGTGCTCTTTTAACAAACTGAGACATTCCTTGCTTCACGGAATCGCGCGACCACTACGGTCGCAGGTTTGAATCGTGCCTCGGGTATGGATGTCTGTGAAGTCCTTAGGGTTGATTAGGTTTAAGTAGTTCTAAGTTCTAGGGCTGATGACCTCAGAAGTTAAGTCCCATAGTGCTCAGAGCCCTCCCCTCCGCAAAGTTCTTGATGTTCCTCCTTGTGACGATCCTGTTGCGTTCATGGTCTTTAGAATAGACGAGTAACCTTCACTGAATATACCTGCAGCTACATATGCTGCTATGTCACCAGTTTTTGCCCCACAATGGAGATGTTTCGGGTCCAGTTTCCAAATGCATGCGTTGAAGCTCTGGTTGTCATTTTGCTTATTGGCACCGGTGCATCTTTCAAGGAAATCTTCATTGGACACACATTCGTACACTGATCAAATCTTTAGTTGAACTAATTCATTGAGCGCGTACAGCTACCTGTATTTCGGTCGGCGCACGGTTCAGTTCAGCACGCTGTAAATTCTAAAATAATTTCATAATCAAAAAATCCTTTTGCAGACACAATCTATACATCTCGGATATGAAAATTGTGAAAAAATCCACTTTTTCAACGGTCTCGACCAGAACCTCCCCTTAAAGCACTGTAGTATTCAAACCAGCCCTCGAGTTAACAACCACTTTACTTTTTAGTGCCACGTATATATTACAAATATTGAAGTGAAACATTGTCATCTACCACAGTGTCAGCGTAGCTATGGATATTTAATACCAAGGACCAGCGTCGAATAGCAAGAAATGTTCAGAGCAGTCAGTAAGTCACACTGCATAACGTGACACTGCAAGAGAACTAGAGGTATCGGACGTGATAGTAGCTGACAGGGCAGCCAGCCTTGTTCCATTGAAATGTGTTTAAACTCTACTGCATTATCCGGTTTGCGAAACGTGGGCCCATTAAGCTGGTTGAGCTAGGTACACAATCTGGTCAATAGTATCTGCACATTCATTATTGGAGATTTGTTAGTGTGTATCCGACCTTCGCCTATATGACGGTTTGAACACCGCTGGCGACACTTCGAGTGAGCTGTCTGAATATCTATTGAGGAATCTCCCTCAAGAGCCGAAACCAAAGTAGTGATGTTGGACGCTGGTGTCTGAAGAGAATTCGACGTTCTAGCTCATTCGAATGGTATTCCATTAGGTTCAGATCGAGATTCTGGGCAGGTCACTCCATTTCAGGAATATTGTTGTCCACAGCTGCAGCTTTATAACAGGGGCATTGTCATGCTGATAGAAATAGTCATTGTCTCCGAACTGCTCCTCTACTGCACACAGTACACAATGCTGTAAACTGTGGTTACATAGTTCCCCATCTAGCGTTTTCGTATGCGATATAAGAGAACCACGCCCTTATCACGAAAAAATCACATGCCATAACACCACCCCCTCCGTACTTTACTGTTGGCACCGTATATGATGGTAGGTAACGTTCTTCAGGCATCCACCAACTCCAAACCCTTCCATCAGATTTCTATAGGGCACAGCGTGATTCATCGGTCCAAATCACTCGTTTCCAGTCATCCACTGTCCTGTAGCGTCGATCTTTACACCACCCCAAGCGACGCTTAGCATTGACTACAGAAATGTGTGGATTATGAGAATCAGGTCGACCATCGTACCTCATTCTTTTAAAGTCCCTGCGCACAATCAGTACGCTAGGTGGACTACTAGAAGCACTTTGGAACTGACGGGTGATTTCTTCCGCAGATTTAATGCGATTTTTTACAACCATCCTGCACAAAGTTCTATAGTCGCTGCACGTCAGTAATGAGGTCTGCCTGGTCTTGGTTGTTCTATGTCGTTTCTGCTTGACAGTCACATAATCAGCAATCGAAATGGGCATCTTTAGAAGGGTTGAAGTTTCCCTAATGGATTTGTTATTAGATGACATCCAACGACTAGTCCACTTTCGAATTCACTGAGCTCTCTGATCGACTCATTCTGCTATTACTGCTTCTCTAATGACAAAACAATACCCCACCCCCCCTCTGTTACTGCTTCTCTACTGACAACACAATACTCCCCTCCCCGCGTCCGGCCATCCTGATTTAGGTTTTCCGTGATTTCCCTAATTCGCTGCAGGCAAATGCCGGGATGGTTCCTTTCAAAGGGCACGGCCGTCTTCCTTCCCCGTCCTTCCCTAATCCGATGAGACCGATGACCTTGATGTCTGGTCTCCTTCCCCAAAACAACCAACCAACCAACTCCCCTCCACCATTTATACTGGCGGGTCCACCTCTTGGTACATCTAATGGTCAGTTCCGCATTGCATGGGTGTGCCCGGATGCTTTCGATCAGATAGTGTAGTTCGGTTGCCCCAAGCAGTGATCGGGGCCACTATTAGTACTACTGCTACCAACGCGGAAGTGGTCCTCCAGATTGGACAAATTAAGTCAGTCAATTAGCCTGAAGCCTGTTGTTCGACAATTAATTTATTTCAAAGAACACAAAATGAATTACAATGGTTTGGAACCAGGGTTCTAAGTGTCAAGTCCAACAGACTGGCTGCCATCACACAGTGCGCAAAGAAGCGAGAAAGAAAGTAAAGAAGATTAGGAATTAATACCCTGTCGACGACGGGATCTTCGGAGAAACCTAAATATGGATGGCCGGCATGGAGCTTAAATCACGATCCTACCTAATGCAAGATCAGAGGCTTAACCACCGCACTGCTTCGCATGCTGGTAAAGAAGCGGCACGGTGGGCAGAATTATTGTCAGACGCACGGGGACCGATTTTGCAGTGTCTCCCGTCTTCTCCCTCCCTTGTCAAGTCGGCAATCCTGTTAATTCAGCGTGCACTGACTGGTTTGTAGTTGTCAGTGGTAGGGACGGCTTGTTCTTTCACATGTGACGTCACCACCCCAACCCTTTATGTCACATTCCCTCCTCTCTTGCCAATACGGTCCCACTCCTCTTACGTCACACTTCCACCGATCTGACTTCTCCGTATCCACAGAGAAGAGACGCTCCACTTACACTTTACCTTTTGTCCTCAAGCCTTTGTCCAGTTTTTGGGTCTTTTGACACAATGAAGATTGCAGATTTATGTGCTGCTGTCAACAACGGCCTTTTACGAGTTACCTAACTCCAGATGCCCATTGGATGCTATTACCTTCTCAACGTTCGTTCGGAAAATGACAAGGAAATTTGTAACTGGACTGAGGATTTTGTGGTATGGATGACGCAGCAAGTTATATTGAATGGAGAGTGCTGTTCACAATCTTGTCCCTCGATTAGAGGTATTGTTGATGAATGACGGCCGACATGTTGAGCCTTTACTACAAAGAACATCGTCTTTGCTAGACACCAGTTGTTCCGCTAATTATTGCTTTTGTACCATATGAAGCACCATCTGTCAGTCATTTTGTGGACTTTGTGCGGTTTCAATAAAACCTCGTTCATTTCAAACTTGTGTGTCAATTTTTACCTTTCTACCTTCTTTATTCCGTGAAGTATTGAATTTTCAAATGTTAACTGATTTTTGGGTCGCCTGGATAATATTTCACGCACTTGAAAGTCGAAATTTGAAGTTACGCCCGCACCCATAAGTGCGTGCATCCATCCATACACACACACACACACACACACACACACACACACACACACACACACACACACACACACACAAGCACGTGATCCAGATTCATTCTAGCATGATATTCATTGTGGTCACAGGAAATCAAGAAGATCCAGTTGTAACGAATCCTCCTCCATAGCACCCAGTCCCTCATCCTGTCGTAACTGCTAGACAGCCCATAACACTTCCAGTATCACTATTTCGAGTAACAGGCCTATTTATAGCGTACAATGGTATGAGCTATATTTCTTTGAAACTTATTGGACATGCGCATAACTCTCTGTGGAACAGATGTGGCAGTTGCTGAGCTATCATCGTCTAAACCCAACTGGTAACCATAGAAAGAGTGAATGTCAGGGTTAACGTCGCGTCAACAAAGATCTTTAGACAGAGTGTGTATTAGCTCTGAAAAGACGAGGATGTGGAAGTAAATGAGCCGTGTCATTATTTTCGAAAGAACTACCTTGCCACTTGCCTTAATAAATTTAGGCAAACAACGCAAAGCCTAAAGTTTGGTGGTGTGAAGTGGGTTTGAACTGCGCTTGTTCCAAATGCGGGTCCAGTTTCTTAACTGTTACCAGTGAGGCAGCTTGAGCAGTTAGCCAGTTTCAAGTACTTTATATCAGCACATTGCAGCCCTTTCACGGGTCGGATCGTTGCAATACTCTTTAAGTGGAGAGCATTCATTTTAGATCGAGTTGAACAAACTTCACAATCACCTCAGCCTTTACTAGACTAATAGTCTTCTTGTTCGGTGACACAGTACTAAACTGATTATCGGTATGCATGCGGCAGCTTGCGCTTCCTAATACGTTCCAAAACGCCGTGCATTGAAAGCGGATTTTTCCGGGGCTCATTCCGGGGGTTCTGCCGGTGATAGAGAGGGCCAAGTGTTTTGGATAACCCTTGGACTAGGGACCATTTACATACCCAACAGAAGGATCGTCCTACTGTACCAATCCTACAGTACAAGGTCAAAATTGGACTATTACACACATTCTCCAGCTGGGGAAAACGGAGCAAATCGGTTGGTTCTTTTAGCATTACATGTGGTCTATGGTGCGCCTTAAGGAATTTATGGGAGCACATTTAGAGCATGGGCGGTTCCTGACAAAACACGAAAAACGTGGTTTTCGGCTACAAAATCGAGCCGTGGATTCCATGACGGCTATGCACAGCAAATGACTGAAATTTTTACGATTTATTCCTGGGGTCCAGATCTCGAATAGCCTCGAAAATTTTCAAGATGTCCGATTCCTAGATACGGAGGTACAAAGTTACGCTACTTGCACATATAAAATACGCAGGTAATATCAGGTGTGAGGCGCAAATGTAGTTTATAAAGTCATGTAGCAGAGAAAAATATGCTGCAAAGTGTCTCCGCTATCATCAGAAGGGTTCTGGGAAACCAATGTTGCAGTGCTGAAGCACATACCAAATTTTTGTGCAAGTAATATCTGGTCTGAGGTGTCAAATTAAATTTGCGTTATTTCAATTTCACATAAGTTAACTATCTAAATTTTACCGACTTATCCTATCGGAGCACAAGAAAGGTAAATATGCTCCCGTTTTAAAAGACTGAAAATTGGAGTACTATTGCCTCATTCTACCTTCTGCAGCGCTTTTAAAAATTTTAGCATGCGAAGATATTCGCGCCTTTTTATGCTGACAAAGAAGGAGACCCTGGCAGTGGGAAATAGAAGGAAAAGAAATAAATACTGGAATGCAGTAGACAGTGGTTGTGGTTTAGAAAGAGCGAAGGGGACAATGGCAGTATGAGAGAAAGAGGGGGACACAGAGGCAGTGGAACATAGTTGACAGTGGCAGAACAATGCTAGGAAAAGAGTGAAGAATACAGTGCCAGTGGGGAAGGAATAAAGAGAAGGAGAAATAGGAAGTGGGTGAGAGCCAGTGATAATGAGAGACAAAGTATATGACAATGACAACGAAGCGCACAGAGGTAGTGACAGTGAGAAGAGACAGCAGAAGTGGGAACGAATGAGTGAGAGACTAGCAGTACTAGCAGTAAGAGAGAGCAAGAAGGAGACAGCGACAGCGAGAGGAGACAGTATTAGTGGGAGAGAACGAAGGAAACTGTGGCTGTGAGACAAGGGACAATGACAGTGAGAGAGATACATAGAGATAATGACAGTGAGTTGGGCTGACTGAATGGATGCGAATGGGCAAGTGAGAGTGGATAGGTATGAGCAATTTACAGCGATGAACTAGTGGGTGTAGCCGGCCGGAGTGGCCGAGCGGTTCTAGGCGCTACAGTCTGGAACCGCGCGAACGCTGCGGTCGCAGGTTCGAATCCTGCCTGGGGCATGGATGTGTGTGATGTCCTTAGGTTAGTTAGGATTAAGTAGTTCTAAGTTCTAGGGGACTGATGACCTCAGCAGTTAAGTCCCATAGCGCTCAGAGCCATTTGAACCACTTTGAACTAGTGGGTGTGAGCGAGTTACATTTAGGAGAGCTTGTGGGACTGAGATGTGAGTTGTTTCTGGGAACATTTTTAAAGGTGGTATCAAATTCTCCGGGTTTTCATTGTACCACTTGATGTATCTGAAAGCCACACTTTACAGATTAAACTGTCCATCTCAACTTAAAGGAAGTAATATGTGTATCTAGTGCTTAGGTATGTCTAAAATGCACATTCCTGTGTAGATTGCTTTATACTGAAGCACCAAACAAATTGGTATAGGCACGCGTATTCAAATACAGAGATATGTAAACAGGCAGAATATGACGCTGCAGTCAGCAGCGCCAATATATAAGACAACAAATGTCTGGAGCAGTTGTTAAGATCGGTTACTGCTGCTACAATGGCAGATTATCAAGATTTAAGTGAGTTTGAACGTGGTGTTATAGTCGGCGACGGGACACAGCATCTCCGAGACAGAAGTGGGGATTTTCCCGTTCGACCACTTTACGAGTGTACCGTGAATATCAGAATCCAGTAAAAAATCAAATCTCAGACATCGCTGCGGCGGGAAGAAGATTCTGCAAGAACGAGACCAACGACGACTGAAGAGAATCATTCAATGTGACAGAAGTGCAACCTTTCCGCAAACTGCTGCAGATTTCAATGCTGGATCATTAACAAGTGTCAGCGTGCGAACCATTCAACGAATCATCATCGAAATGGACTTTCGGAGCCTTGATGACTGCACGACACAAAGTTTTACGCCTCGCCTGGGCCTGTCAACACCGAAATTGGACTGTTGATGACTGGAAACATGTTGCCTGGTCGGATGGGTCTCGTTTCAAATTGTATCGAGCGAATGGACGTGTACGGGTATGGAGTCAACCTCATGAATCCATGGACCCTGAATGTCAGAAGGGACTGTTCAAGCTGGTGGAGGCTCTGTAAAGGTGTGGAGCGTGTGCAGTTGGAGTGATATGGGACCCCTGAGACGTCTAGATACGTCTCTGACAGGTGACACGCACGTAAGCATCCACTCTGATAACCTGCATCCACTGATGTCCATTGTGCATTCCAACGGATTTGGGCTATTCCAGCAGGGCAATGCGACACCCCACACGTCCAGAATTGTCACAGAGTGGCTCAAGAAACACTCTTCTGAATTTAAACACTTTGGATGGCCACTAAACTCCCCAGACATGATCATTATTGAGCATATCTGGGATTCCTTTCAACGTGCTATTCAGAAGAGATCTCCATGCCTCGTACTCTACGGATTTATGGACAGCCCTGGGGGATTCACGGTGTCAATTCCCTCCAGCACTACTTCAGACATTAGTCATGCCACGTCGTGTTGCAGCACTTCTGCGTTCTCGCAGGGGCCCTACATGATATTAGGCAGGTGTACCAGTTTCTTTGGCTCTTCATTGTAGTATGTCGCTCACAAACTTTCGCCATTTCAGTATTGAAATTTTTTCATTAGAATAGCTAAGCATCTAACAGCAGATTTTCCATGAACAACTTCTATCCACCTCTGCCACCCCTCCCTCGAATTTGTTAATCTTGGATTCTGGCGCTTCCTAATATTCAGAACGATTTTCCATTTTCTTCATTAATCTGGGGTATATTTCAAATGAAGTGCAAGCAGAGGAAAATTGCTTTGTATTTGAATTGATGTAGGCCTTCAGCCATGGGTGTTAAGTGAAGGCCATCAGAGGATTATTTTGACTAGCTTATTGCCAAATAATGCTATAAATTTCCAAATGTTCAATTTAACGACATTTATCCGTAATTATAGTGGTTAACATTTTACGTATTAGCTAAGAGACAAATCTCGTGGAAAAAATGGTGTGAACACACCAGAAGATAAATGCTCACCACAAGGTTGATCTTGCACCCAAGTCTAGCTCCACAATGTACTGGTATCCGACCGCTAAACTTAGCGGAAAGCTCACGACTAGTGAGTCGGTAGCATATGCCAAAGCACAGAGACTGCTTCTTTGTGTGTCCACAAAAAAAATTTGATGTTGAAATAGCGTACAGGTTAACAGACGAAGGACATGAAATGGAATGAGTGGCTGAGATGGGAGTCAGACAGGGTTCTAGCCTATCCCCAATGCTATGCAATCTGTACATTGAGCAAACAGTGAACGAAGCGCAGGACGAATTTGACCAGGAAATTGAACTTCAGGGAGAAGAATTAAAAATTTCTAGGTTTCCAAATGACTTTATAATTCTGTCTCAAGTGACACTGCAATTATAAGAGCACTTGAATGGAATGTACAGTGCCTTGAAGGAAGGTTGTGGTAGTAACAGCAACAGAAGTAAAACGAAGGTATTCATATGTAGTCGAATCAGATCAGGTGTTTCGAGGGAATTAGATTAGGAAATGAGATACTGAAAGTGATCGATGAGTTTTACTATTTGGATAGCAAAATAACTGACGATGGCGAAGTAGAGAGAATACAAGATGCAGACTGGCAATAGCAACACAAGTGTTTCTGAAAAAGAGAAATTTGTTCGCTTTTAACATAAATTTAAGTGTTAAGGAACTCGTTTCTGAAGGTATTTGTTTGGAGTGTGCCATTGAACGAAAATGACATAAACGATAAACAGTTCAGAGAGAAGAGAACAGAAGTTGTAGTTGTGTACAAGTTCTGGCGCAATGGGTGGTGATGGTGAGGGTTGAAAGGGGGGGGGGGGGGGAGGGCATTGTTCTCCTTAAGTAAGCAAGCTAGCCAGTTGCGCTTGCCTACTTTAATGGCCATTAATAAAACAAACGATTCACTTCGGGCGCATGTTTTGTTTATTTAGGCCACAATTAATAATTAGTAACTGTTACGATAATTACCATAATTTACGAGCACGCTTGCGGTATTGGTTTCATGTTTACCCAGGGTTTCAATGATTTTAGCGTGGTAGCGATTTGTGACAAATAAAGAAATGAGGCCTTTCTCACTCCCAATGTGATGCTATTGAATGTTCTCCCACCACCATCACCGCCTCCACTGCTCCTTAGAGTATCAAAGATTGTCATTCTTAATGTGACCCTTGTTCGAGTAACACTTTCATCACCATAAAGTGCCAGAGATCATCCACCAATACTAAGGAGAATAAAAAAAAGAAAACTGTTTCATTCGAACATAGGTATTGATTTCTCCATCTCTATTCTCATTATTGTTCTTATTATTTCTTATTCTTAGAAATATTTTTTTATTTATCCCACAGTGCAGCAGACTTTTGATGATAATGCAATTGACCAGCCTGATGTATGGGACGCTTTCGATTTTGCCAACACTTAACTAATTTGATAGCCTTCAGGTTGTTGCCGCCTCTCTCATCCAAATTTGAGCCTCCGACACGTCATCAAAAGTTGTCCACCAACGACATATCACCAGACAGTACAAAAGAACTCTTCTTCTATGATTATGAGTTACCACTTTCACCTATGTCTGCACGACCATACATGCAGCTGCAGCGGTATAACACATGCATTAAAGTGTTTGTACTCAATGTTATTTACGGTCTAAATGTGAGTGACAGCAAATGTATAGTTGTATGAATGTCCTCAGGTCATGAGTTCAATACTCTAATAGTGCTTGCAAACCCAGTAATAATTTCGTCATACGAGTGCTGGCATTTACATTAGAATTTCTCAAAGGTAAAATCTCTGAACAATGATCAAACTGCAGCCCCTGTGTTACTGGGTTGTCATTCAGGTATGTTGATGACTATCCAAATACTATTAAAATTATCAGTGATGAGGACAGATTAGAATACACCCATTTACATGAAACAACTTTTGGAAACTTGGTGTGTGCCAGCTCAACAATTCAATGGGGGGGGGGGGTGAATGATGATGATGCCTTGTGAGATTATGGTAATCGATTTTTTTGGCAATGCTTGTTATGCTATTTCAAAGTTGATTAATGAGAAAGCTTCTGAGGATATATGCACAAGAAACTTTGATATGTGTTGTGAAGCTGTACAGAGCATGTACGGTGTGCCATCACTACCTGATGTAGGCAAAGAAATGCATGCACACTTACATATATTTATCATCTCCACAGAGTTAGCTAAAATTCAAAGAGAAAATAAATTACCTTTAAAAAGTTCTTTGTGCTTTTAATTTTCAAGTAAAGATGTAGTGTCATTGCAACTTGGTCAGTAGTGTGTGTACTAGCAATAAGAAAAAAAAAACGAGTGTGCCTCCACTATAAATCAACGTTAAGCGATATAACAGCCTTGCACGAGTGGTCACCTTACCATTAGGCTATCTGAACATGCCTCATGGACAGACCCGAACTTCCGTATATCATCTACTATGTGCCTGTAGCCTCCACTCATTCACCCATTATCTATATTACCATACAGGTTGGCTGGCCGATTGATTTGGGGTAGGGGACCAAACAGCGAGGTCATCAGGATGGGGAAGGAAGTCAGCCGTGCCCTTTCAAAGGAATCATTCCTGCATTTGCCTGAGGTGATTTAGGGAAATCACGGAAAACCTAAAGCAGGATGGCTGGACACTGATGTAATCCATTGTCCTCCTGAATGCGAGTGCAGTGCGCTAACCACTGCACCACCTTGCTTGGTTCTGTACAGGGGAGACATTTTTATTGAAAGTCTCCTGCCCATTCTTGGTGGGTAAATACAATACTGCATTACCATTGTGGCTCGGAAATGATGCAATGTTCCTTCAGACATGCGTGCATGTATGTTTATCGGTATTTTGGCAATGTTTGGTATGCTCTTTCAAAGCTGGCTAATGAGAACACTTCTGGGAACGTATTCACAAAAAAATTAGATGTACATTGTGAAGATGTAAAGAGCATGTATGCCGTTATGAAAAATGTGAAATGTATTCACAGTCTGAATGTGGACAACCATCACCTGTAGAATGGAATGACAACAATGAAAATTTGTGCCTGGCCAGTACTCAAAACAAGATTTCCTGCTTATTGCTAGCACTCACATTACTTTTAGGCTACCCAAGCATGCCTCATGGCCAGACCCAATGTTTTGTCTACGATGTGACTGAAACCAGAACTTGTACACCCATTATGTATATTCATTTTGATTGAAAGTTGCTTGCTGATGTTGAGAGAAAAATATGATACTGCAGTTCCTCTGTTGTTCACAAGTATGATGCAATGTTCCTTCAGACATATTCCTCCAGAAAAGGCTTGATCTGAGGATGTCATCAACAGATAGCCACTGAAACTCTCAAACAGGCAGCCATTGTTGCATGGCATATCCATATCAATTGTTGACATCAAGGTAAACGATGTAATTCTCATTCTCAAATTCTTTGAACAAACCACCCATTCATGGGTTATTCACCTTTATGTGCCTATAGCCACATTGGCAAAGCCCCTGTGACTCGCATTATCACATCAGTTTCCTGCCCAAATATAGATGTTAACTTTCTCCTCAACACCATCATCTTGTTTGGGGGAATACATTAATTCACAGAATAGTATGGTGGCGCATTTTGTGACAGGATAACATGGATCTCTTAAGATTTTAGGCGGCTCCCTTTCCAGAATGAGTAAGCACATGTTAAGGTGTGTGTACCCTCAGTAGATTTTTCTATGTGGATAAATGAGATCTGCTCCCTAAATGTGCCCACAATCATTGAGTAGTGTAATGCTTGTGTGTGACTTATCTGGTCCAGTCCCAGTCCTGCAGCATGGGCGAAGAAGCTGCTACTAGTGAGCTGGAGTCTGTAGGTAGATGGCATTGCAGGTCTTGGGTGAAACCATGAGTGTCAGGGGCGAGGTGACGGTGCCTTATGTGACACCACACGCAGGTATGAAGCCACGAATGCTCCCAGATGTGGTGATGGCACCATAGATAGCCCCACAAATGGGGATTGCAGCTACAACAGCCGTGCTCATGGGAACTTCAGCCATGATGGTCCCAATCAAAGTGATCACGCCATAGACAGACCCACATGCGGGGAATTTAGCCATGAAAGCCCCACACATTGTGGTGGTGATGGTGCTTGCTGCCTTAACAATGGGTTAGGAGATGGAGTGGTTGTCGCTGGGTGAAACCTGCCTCCAGATGGCACACTCAAATATTCTGCTAAGGAAAAAAGACAATGATAAGTATCTTGTATATCTAACAATGTTGGGACTAAAACAATCATATGGTAGTAACGATTTGTGGTACTTGCTCATACATTGATCTGCAGCATATATTGCCTTATATCATAAATATTTATCATTATCTAGCATACCTAGAAACAAAGAAACATGTCATAAGCCCTGCATGACAAAAAAGTTATGCTCGTCTATGGTGGGATGGATCCAGCCCTGTGAGCTGATGGGTGAGAATGATGGGGTCGAGTTAACAACTCCATCCATTTTGCTAGAGTGGCTTCACTGTTGTCCAAGGCACCTAGAAACAAGAAGAAGATCATTTGGCAAGCAATTCATGCAAGCATGAATAAATTTATAATAACAAGGAATTACTTCTATTATATACGAATGCATTCATCGATAATTGGTGTCGATCCCTGCAATGCAATGAACGAAAATGGCGTCATGGTCTGGGATGGAATGCATTCTGAGTATCGACTGCATATAGAAAGAAGGAAAACTTGTAAGCAAAGCATACAGATGATGCAATAGTAATGATAATTGTAGAAGAAGAAATATGTATCAATACAAACATGCAAGTTCATTCACAAGCTGCATCAAACCCTGGGAACTTAGAGCTGAAAATGGTGTCATGGGCCCACAACATTAGTGCCATATGTACATTATTGAAAAAAAAACTATAAAGAAAAAGAGGAAATATGTCAGATAATCGTAGTATCATTCACACAAAGTTGTGCATTCACACAGAGAAGCAATATGTTAGATTATTGTAGATCACAAATATGTGCACTCACCTTCACAAAGATCTCCAGTTAAAGGCTATGGGACCACAGGTCTGAACCATATCGCTGCCGCCTCAGGCCAATCAGCGAACAAGAAATAAATTTTGTCACTTTCCATTTCTGACTTCATAGTAATGAACAAGTACATTGGAACATGCACAATGTTCATGATACACACCGCCACTAATGAGAGCTCATTTGCCTCCATCTCCATCAGAGGATGAAGAGCAAACTGATTGCTGTCGCTTCATGCCCGAAGTGGTTCTCCTCGCTGTCTGATCACTACTGACTTGCAGTTCCGCAGCACTACCTATTAGTAGCGCGCCGTTGTTAGGGAAGGCAGGCAGCTAGTGCCAGCTTAAATTGCTACAGCCCACCCATCACAGTATTTTTTCAACCAGACATAAGTATGCTGCCACCGTTATTACTCCTCCACCAATCAGACTGTCTACGTCCACAAAAGCATGACGCTGATACCACAGACGAGCTGGAACCAGGATATAGCTGATTCAGTATGTAAGCTAGATATATAAACCATGGGCTTGACTGGATTATTGCAAAGAGTCTGAGTTGATGCAATATACTGCTTCACAGAGCAACTATTGATATGACCCCAGCATGATTCGAGATGATGTAATAAATTTTTATATCAGACAAACGCTGCCTGGAAGAGCTGATGCATCAGGCTCTGCGACAGTGGACAGACGTTGCTCCACAGCAAAGCCCTGTGCGCAATGTATAGGTTGAGTCACTAATTATTGTCATCTAGAATAACTCCGAAAGTATGACAGTAGCTGAAAAGTTTGTGGGACAAATGTTGCATGGGACAACAGGGGCCATAATAGGATGTTGGTTTTTGTTGATAGGTGGGGTCGCTTCAGAGATATGAAGGTCAACTTTGTTTTTTTAAATGAGATGTTATAGTTTGGTACTTATTTTCTGATAGCGGCTATCGAGACGAATCCAGTTATGTGTAACAGTAAGGTCTTTGAAGGTCAACGACGGTCACATAGGTGGCATGAACGTCCATTTACAGAAGGTGCTCGGAGCGATGACCATTGGTATCAATGCAGTGCTGCAATCTTCTTATCATCGATTGAGTGGTATTCCTTATTACTTAGGCACTTATCGAAGCACATGCTCTGACAAACGTATAACTTAGTTTTTTCTTAAATAAAATAATCTATTGATCACCCAACTTAGAAGTAATTTCACATTATTTGAAGCAGAAAAGAAAGCACTGTCCTGTTCATCTTCTTCTCTGCACCTCTTCCTTAGTTGTTAGCCTACAACCATATGATTCGAGAGCACATACCGTAGCGTTTTTGAATATTTTCTTCATCCAGGACACTTTCCACTTCATTTGCTGTAAACAGCACTACAGGTGTGATCAAACTTCCGAAACTTCATCAACACATGTTCCAGAGACAAGTCAAGTTCATCCCAGTCCTTTTAATACTGATTTCATGCCAGCCATAACATTACCCTTCAAGTTTTCGCACATTTAATACTCCTGAATGCCTTAGAAACCTGGACAGTAGTGGAGAATGTAGCTATTACACGTCCAGAGTTCGTAAAAGTTAGAAATGCTATATGAAACATTGGTAGGTCCAGGCTGGAATAATGACAGTATTCTCAAAAGGATAGACTTCTACTCACCATATAGCGGAGATATTGAGTCGCAGAAAGGCACACCAAAAAGACAGCTAAACAAGTAAGCTTTCGCTCAAAACGCCTTTTTATAAAGTATGCAATACAGACATGCATTCACATAACATAACTCGCACATACGTGGCCTCAGCTACTTACCGGTACTTGTTTAGTAGTCTTTTTGTTGCGCCCGTCTGCAACTCAACATTTCCACTATATGATGAGTAGCAATATATGCTTTTTATAATACTGTCAGAAATGTTATATCTTTAAACGCAAACTCGCCGAACTCATCCCTGAACCCTTGAGCATCAGCGATAATATTAACACTCTGAGTCTCCTTCATGAAATGGTGTTGTATACACGACTCTAGTGAGCGGACAATAATTCACCACAATATCATGTAACAACAACGATAATGAGACAGTTTCTTTGAGGAAATTGTCTGATGACTCAAATTCCATTTGAATATCAACAGGTCAGCCTTTGATGACCTCGTTCTACTTTATGTGTTTATAACAACGATTGGCGCTAATCCCTTAACTTCTGTTGGCTCAGCAGGCATCTGAATCCGTCATCCATCTCGTAATAGCAGGGACGAAACTTCGAATACATCTCGTATAATAAGCTGTACACTTTATTATTCTGTTCAGTTGTAAATTATTGTATGGGCAGAATTCTCCACTTAGAAAGACCTAAGCATTTGTCAGTTGACAGTTGTTGAATATGCTTGAATCTTTCTTCGGGTTTTCTTTCCATTTGCCCTGAAGCGTCATGATAGTGAACTACAGAGTTTCTACCTTAATATTCTGCCCAAAACAAACGTCCAGTGGTTGGAGGAGCTGGATATTCATAAAGTTGCCATGAACGGAAAGATAATGGTATCATAGCAGAGGAATTCAGTATGCACAGGCATTATAGGTGCTCTTTGTCGATAATGTGAGATACTGCAGTTTCCAGATGATCTTCTCCAGCACTATTTTACTTACTTCCAAATTTGGTTCTCCCTGAACGAAACAGTTGTTATCCGTAACACTTCTCACTAAAATCAGTTCCTGTTTTGAGTGTAAGATGACGCATTTCATATCTTCAAGAAATCCCTTAAGCATCTTCATGGGTAAGCATACACTGAAGTGGTCATATTTACTTATTGATAGGTTTATGAATCATCCTGCATTCTACACACAGTTCTCGTCAGAAGTTGATTTGGAAACGCATGTCTTCAGGGTTGATGTAATACCCTCATTGCAAGTGTGGCAGATTTGAATTCCGTTCAGTTCATATCTTATTTCTTGAAATAAAAAGGCAAAGGTGTCACGAAGTCTATGTGGGGTCTCCATCCTCCATGAAAAACCGCCCTCCTAGATAAAAGAAACTACTGGCAAAAAAGTGTCAACATGTCCTGGTGTTGAATCAAATTTCGTATTTTTTCATTGCTATTAAAAGTCTCTGAAGCAGATGGTTTATAGGAAAGATATTCCTGACGGATGATTCGTTCATCATACTGAACTGGAGCTGTTATATCGAGACCGCTATTGCACAGTTTCAAACTTATCACATTGAGGAACTTTAAATTATCCGGTGTTATTGCATTGTGCTTCCGTTGTGAAATGACGCACCGACGACTGTGAGAGTCACATTTATATCTGATTGCTTCAGGTGTATAGGTACAACTATGTCCCCACCATAAAAATCATCTTAACGTCCGTCCTGATGAAGAAGATTAATCTGGAGATGGTCTAACATCTGGACAGTTGCTGGAAGATATATCTTTTTATTTATTTATTTATTTGTCCATATAAATCTCTTTTTAAGTACATATATTGTGCACAGGATATTGGACAGAAAACCTTTTTAGCTATTGGATTTTCAAATGTCAAACATTAATTTTATAATTTTTATGACAAATTGGATCTATACAGTTAATAATTACAAATTTTTGAAATACTGTATATTTATAACTTATTTCTACAATTAAAGATACAAATTACATTTTTTCTTGCATAAGATACTGTGAGACTGAATAGTAGCAGTTTTTCAGAAGGTAGGATGTCACAGACTTTTTAAAGCTTTGTAGTTCAGTAAGAGATTTTATATGTCTTGGTAATCTATTGTAAAGTTTGTGTGAATCCTGTACAGTCTTGTATTCTGGGTCTACCTAGGGCAGAACCTGGTCATTCACGTATGAATTAATCGCAGTGTTACACTTAACATGGATTGTGTTTACTGATGGTATATTCACAACCTCTCCAGACTAATAAAATTTATCGAGTTTCTTCTGTAAAACTTCGCTTCTTGAGAAATCAAGTAGTGGTTCTATTGAACCTTTCTGGGTAAAGTCTGTTGTCTGCACTATCGTTTTTATCTTTGCTTTAAACATCCTAACGTTTGGACGTAACTCGAATCCTTTTACAAATCGCTTTAAAATCGCCTATATCGTATGAGCTAGGAAATACTTCCAAGACTTTGCCACCTGATTAATAAAGCTTGTGGTTCATCTCGGTGATGTTTGGAATGCTATTGTAAGTTTCAAGACTGATCAACACAATACTCCGTTCTTCCTTACTTAAATGTACAACTGTGTGTGAAATCTTATGGGACTTAACTGCTGCTAAGGTCATCAGTTCCTAAGCTTACACACTACTTAACCTAAATAATCCTAAGAACAAACACACACACCCATGCCCGAGAGAGGACTCAAACCTCCGCCGGGACCAGCCGCACAGTCCATGATTGCAGCGCCCGAGACCGCTCGGCTAATCCCGCGCGGCCCTTACTTAAATCAATGGGCGGAAAGTAATTCGCTTTAACCGAGTATCGTTCTTTCAAAGTAACGGTGTATGATATGATATCTGGATATCGACTGACGCATTAATGTACATAGAGTTTGTTTATATGGATTTGTTAGGAGAAACACTACACAGAAATGTCCATGGAGACATGAATCGAAGTCTTGGTAGTGTCATACATTGTAAAACACATTGTTGTTGTTGGCAACAGTGAGCTCCAAACCCTCCTGCAACATGGACGTTCACAATGCCACATTGACTGGCTAAAATACGCCGAAGTTAAACCTCTTTACAAGAAGGGGGATAAAAAGATGCCGTCAAACTATCGACCAATTTCACTTTTGCCGGCTTTTTCAAAAACATTTGAAATGGTTGTGTTCAAGCGTCTCCTTAAGCATCCGACAGCAAATAATATATTGTCCAAGTCACATTTTAGGTTTCTGAAGGGTTCTGATATAGAGAAAGCTCCTACAGCGAGCTTGTACTTACTTCATTAGCTAATGAATCAGAGGATATCGGCATTTTCTGTGACCTGACAAAAGCCTTTGACTATGTGAACCACAGCATTCTCTTAAGTAAATTAGAATATTATGGTGTCACCGGCAATGCTGTGGAATGGTTTGAGTCTTATGTAACTAACAGGAAACAAAGGGTGTCGCTGTGAAACATCTACGCAGTAAGCAGTCAGTCTTCATCTGATTGGGAATCAAATACATGTGGTATATGCGGTTGCAGTCTTTCTCGGCCAATTCCACTGATGATGGGTACGAAACTCATTTAAACGTTACGACAAGACGACGCCACCACTCTGCTGATAACCCGAGAAGAATTCATCAAATACATGTGGTGTCCCTCAATGTTCCATCTTTGGTCCGTTGCTTTTTGTTGTGTACGTTAATGACTTCTCGTCTGTAGTATTTCCAGGTCCTAAGTTTGTCTTGTATGGAGATGATACAAACATTGCAATAAGTAGGAAGTCGAGTACAGATATAGAAATAGTTGCTGATCAAATTTTCATGGACATTAATAAATGATTTAAAACTAATTCTCTGCCATTAAACTTTCAAAAGACCCACCATACGCAGTTCAGAACATGTAAGAGATTTTCTTCCAGTATGTGTATAACATATGAAGACATGCAGATTGAAGAGGTTGACAATGTTAATTTTTTGCAATTACAACTCGATAATAAATTCAGTTGGGAAGGGCATACTACAGAATTACTGAAGTGCCTAAACAAGTCTATATTTGCAGTGAGAGTGGTATCAGATGTAGGAGATATAAATACAAAAAAAAAACCTTGCATACTTTGCTTACTTTCATTCTATTACATCAAATGGGCTCATATTCTGGGGTAACTCATCAAACCGAGCAAAAGTTTTTAGCATGCAAAAGCGTGTAATAAGAATCATTTGTGGTGTAAATTCAAGAACATCATGTAGAAACCTGTTCAAGGAACTTTGTATTCTAACCACTGCTTCTCAGTATACTTATTCCTTAGTGAAATTTGTTGCAAGTAATACGTTTCCATTTCCAACCAATAGCTGAACTCATAGTTTCAGGACTAGGAATAAGAACAACCTACATAAAGATCTAAAATCTCTTACCTTGGTCCAAAAAGGGGTCGAATATTCAGGAACTCACATTTTCAATAAATTGCCAGAAACCATTAAAAACTTGATTTCAGATAAAGTGTGGTTTAAACAGAGTTTGAAAGACTTTTTGATAGGCAATTCCTTGTATTCTATATATGAATATCTTAACACTGACTGTTAGACCTGCGTAAGTAAAAATATATGTTAGATTTCAGTTTTGACAGCACTTGGCCATAACAGTCAAGATTTGATATTTTTTGCATGACAAAGTTATTAAAAGTGCATAATGATGTTTCAATATTCTGAGGAGGAAAGTTGCTATTCACCATATGATAGTGATGCTGAGTCGCAGATAGGTACAACAAAGTTTCATTCTGACAGTTTATTAATTCCGTAAATATTAGCCACTCCAGTTTATTGTAACACATTCACCTCTTTTGACAATCTCCTGACAAATGATCAGTGTAGCAGATATTATGCTCAAATGATTTTTTATGTTATTCATTCTGACATGTTCCACACCCATGAGAATCATCTCATTTTTGGGTCTATGGAACAAAAATTGAATCTAATCTAATCTAATGTAAGCCACTTTTCCACATCTTCTTTGGGAGTCTGACCCCAGGAATGTGTCAATAAAGTTTCCCCTTCCTGGGACAATGAATTCACGGTGTTCTTATTTCAATTTCCAGGAGTGTTCATGTAGCACAATTATGAGCTTCCCCCCTCCCCCTCATGGTTACCTGATAGCGATAGATTCCATAAACTTGTTAGGTCTTTGTGATTCCCGAAGCTGCCATTCCACACCTTGTGCGTTCCACAAGGTAGAAAAATAGGATCTAAATGTTCATTAGAAGAAGCAAGGCAGTTAATGGAAGAGGCCTTACCCACACCATTTGATACAATTGAAATTCCACCCACCTCTCCTTCTTTGACAAAACACAGTATATTCAGTTCCACACAGTAAATGGAATGACCCCATTAATAAATATAGACTTTGATCAGAAATCGGTAGCTAAGGTAGAATATTCAAAATTTCTAGGTGTATGCATTGATGAGGGGTTGAACTGGAAAAAACACACTGAGGATATGCTGAAACGTTTGAGATCAGCTACTTATGCTATTAGAGTCATTGTAAATTTTGGTGATATACATCTGAGTAAATTACTTTACCACACCTATTTTCATTCTCTGCTTTCGTATGGCATCATATTCTGGGGTAACTCATCATTGAGTAAAAGAGTGTTCATTGCACAAAAGTGTGTAATCAGAATAATTGCTGGAGCTCATCCAAGATCATCCTGCAGACACTTATTTAAAGAGCTAGAAATCTTCACTGTAGCCTCACACTATATATATTCACTTATGAAATTTGTTATTAACAATCTGGACGAATTCAAAAGTAATAGCAGTGTACATGACTACAACACTAGGAGAAACGATGATCTTCACTACTCAAGGTTAAGTCTAACTTTGGCTCAGAAGGGGGTAAATTATGCTGCCACAAAAGTCTTTGGTCACATACCTAATAGCATCAAAAGTCTGACAGATAGCCATATAGCATTTAAAAGGATAGGCAACTCCATCTACTCATTAGATGAATTTTTGAATATAGTAAGAGGGTAATTTCCCAAACTCCAGACGCTTTTGTAATTTTATTCCTGGCCCACAATACAGATAGTCCAGTACGTGCTTGGAAAGACCGCATGCATATTATACAGCATGTCTTTAGCATCCACCCAGCTGTTATGCTGTGAAGGGAAGTGCAGCCTTTTCACTAATGCCCTGCTCCCTCAACATCTTATAATGCTCTCTATGAGAAACACATTGGATTTAGAGCTGTTCTGTAATTCTTCTGTGTAGAAACTTACTGCAATTTCTTCAGCTTCACCACATTTTAAGGTGTAAGTCCTCAGGTTTGTACATCATACTTTGGAAACTGTAAATATCTCCAGTGACCAGTTTGGTAGGTTTGATTTCACAAATACTTCTTGTATTTTGAAATATGCACTTAACTGCCTATATTAAATCCTTGTCTGCATGGATCCAGCATTTTAATGTGTTTAGAAGCTCATTATCACAGATATCTATAGCGTCATTATCACAGATATCTATAGCGCACATGTTAATGGTATTACATTTAAAGTGGTTATACTGTGCAATTGTTTGTGGATGAATACTGGGCCACTGCAGTGATCTTCAAAGATTAAACTGAACCAACATATGATTTTTTATTGTACTGTTTAAATGCTCCACAATACAGGGTGTCTGAAAAGTCTTTCCCTGATTACATAAATTGATAACTCAGGCTAGAAGTACGTTACAAATTTGAAACTGGTGTCTAATTGTTTACAAACTATCAAAGTTTTTTTCACACATCACTACTCCACTGACAAAAAAGGTCGCTTCGTCGGAAAGGGTAGTTCATCTGAGATAACCATCTTCGTGCTCAATACGTGATAGCATTTCGACCGCAAAGTAATATTGACATGTACTGTCATTGGGCAACATAGCCTGAATGAACTGCACTTTGTATGCATGAAACAATAAGTAATGTCATGGAGAGAGCTTTTTGGCACCTGTAATTCACGCGAGGCCCTGCGCTCCAATTTCTTCAGACTTCGCAGAAAAGACTGCCTTACAGCTCCCACCCTGTCTGCTGACGTTCTTGGTCGACCAGACCTCGGAAAGTCAGCAACCGATCCTGTGTTCTTGAACTTCTCATACCAGGCTTTAATGCTCTTGACATCAGGTGGATTCCTTCCAAATGTTGTCTGGAAGTGTCTCTGCACTGTAGTTGGTGATCGTGTCTCATGGTACCACAGGACACACTGTGCCTTCTCCTGATTGGTTAACATGGCTTCTTGGGCACTGCATCTCATCCACTTCTGTGATCCTAAAAGAGAAAAAAACTTCGATAGTTGTAAACAATTCGACACAAGTTTCATATTTGTATCTTGATTCTTGCCTGAGTTATCAATTTATGTAATCAGGGAAAGTCTTTTTGGACACCCTGTACATGCTTTCATGTGAATGAATGTAGAGTAGCAATGTATTCTGTGCCAATCCATTACTACTCCAAAATAGCAGTTGTAAAATACCCCATCATGATCAGTGCGAAAATTGACAGGGCAGTAATTCATCTCTGTCTGCGGCAGTATTTGCTACTTCCTTACCAGTCTTCACCTTCACAGACAGAGCCCTGGCAAATTAAAATACATCTTTATAGCCATTAAAATATATTTGAATCCTCTATTTCCCCATGAATATTGCCTCATATCCAAGAAGTCTGTCTGCCACAAATCATCCAAACTACGAGTACATATAATAACATGTCTACAATGAAATACCTTTCACATTGGTTTATGGACCTCTTGGACAACTGCTTCCATGATTATTCAACAATGCATCATTCTCTTATCTTACAGGTGATTGATATAATTTCAACTGCGTACCCTCTATTCCCTGTGACAGATGATGCTGTGAGCAGCCATAACTGTTCTACTGTTTTGTTAGGGTCATCATAGTGTATGTAATCCACAGGTCACTTATTCATTTTCTTAAAGCCGATGTTAGTACTTTTAGACACACCATGTACAGCTTATAATGCACATTCAATAATATTCAATATTTCTTGTTATGCAAGCTTTTTATTTTTATGTTTTTTAGCCTATGTGCAATAGTCATACACAATACACTGAGGCAGTAAAAGTCACGGGATACCTCCTAATATCAAGTCTGACCACTTTTTGTCTGGTGTAGTGCAGCAACTTGAAGTGGAATGGACTCAACAAGTTGCTGGAAGTCCCTTGCACAAATATTAAGCCATGATGCCTGTATAGTGGAATGTTGTAAATATTAATTCAAGCAACATAGTCCAGGGACATAATTCTGACTAGGGAGAAATAATATATGGGGCTCCTCATTGTTCAGTCTCAGGTCCACTATTGTTTCTTGTATATGTAAATGATCTTCCGTCTAGTATACAACAAGCAGAATTAGTACTTTTTGCAGATGACACTAGTATTGCTGTCAATCCAAGTATATGCACAGAAACAGAAGAAATGATAAACAAAGTTCTTAAAAGTATCATTGACTGGTGTCCTGTAAATAGTCTCACCCTCACTTTTAAAAAGGCACAGCATATTCAGTTCTGCACATCTAGAAGTACTACACCAATGATAAGTATAATAGATGGTGAGGAAGTAACAAAAAGGGTGGCAACTTCAAAATTGTTAGGGGCCCATACTGATGACAATTTAAATTGGGAAAAACACGTGATGGCTGGGGTGGCCGAGCGGTTTTTGGCGCTAAAGTCTGAAACTGCACGACAGCTATGGTCGCAGGTTCGAATCCTGCCTCGGGCATGGATGTATATGATGTCCTTATGTTAGTTAGGTTTAAGTAGTTCTAAGTTCTAGGGGACTGATGACTTCAGAAGTTAAGTCCCATAGTGCTCAGAGCCATTTGAACCATTTTTGAAAAACATGTTTTGAAACTCCTAAAAAAACTTAGTTGAGCCACATCTGTGCTTAGATCATTGCAAATCTTGGAGAGAGACAAATCAGTAAGTTGACATATTTTTCATATTTTCATTCAATAATGCCATTCTGGGGTAACTCATCTTTGAGAAAGGAAGTCTTCATTGCCAAAAATATGCTGTAATAATAATATGTGGTGCTCACCCATGATCATCATGTAGACTTATGTGTATGGAGTTGGGCATCCGGACTACTACTTCACAGTAGTTTAATTCCTCATGAAGTTTGTTGTAAACACTCCACTACAGTTCAAAAGGAACAATGAGGAACATAATTACAATAACAGAAGGAAAAATGACATTCATTATTACTCCACTTTAAGGTTGTCTTTTGCTCAAAAAGAGGTGCACAATGCTGCAACAAAAATTTTTGATCGCTTACCCGGTGCAATAAAATGTATGATAGACAGCAAAGTAAAATTTGACAACAAACTGAGAAAGTTTCTCCTTGACAACACCTTCAATTCCATAGAAGAATTGCTATTACTTTACTGTGTAAAAAGTGGTGGGATTACACATTCACATCTGTATATCTGTTTTCCTTTTTGTAAATTAAAAATAACTTAGAAATGTTTAGAAAGCAACCATATGTACAAATTAATTTGCGATTTGAATATAAAATGGCTCATTCCACATCATTATGATCAATCATGCAAATATGTAATTAACTAATAAGGGAGCCATCCATAATTGTGACAGTGTTGTCAGTGAAGCATTTTGTGCACAAACTGACCTCTCAATTATGTCCCAAAATGTTTGATAGAATCACATCAGGCTATCTGGGTGGCCAAATCATTTGCTTAAATTGTCCAAAATGTTCTTCAAACTAGTCGTGAACAGTTTTGGCCTGGTGACATACCATGTTGTTGTTTGGGAACATGAAGTCCATGAATGGTTGCAAATGGTCTTCAGGTAGCTGAACATAGCCATTAGCCAGTCAAAAACTGGTTCAGTTGGACCAGAGGGCCCAGTTAATTACATGTAAACACAGACCACGCCATTATGGAGCAACTGCTAGCTTCCACAGTGCCTTGTTGGCAACTTGGGTCCATGGTTTCATGAGGTCTGTGCCACACTCCACCCCTACCATCTACATCTACATACATACTCCGCAATCCACCATATGGTGCATGGTGGAGGGTACCTCATACCACAACTAGCATCTTCTCTCCCTGTTCCACTCCCAAACAGAATGAGGGAAAAATGACTGCCTATATGCCTCTGTACGAGCCCTAATCTCTCTTATCTTATCTTTATGGTCTTTCTGCGAAATATAAGTTGGCAGTAGTAAAATTGTACTGCAGTCAGCCTCAAAAGCTGGTTTTCTAAATTTCCTCAGTAGTGATTCATGAAAAGAATGCCTCCTTTCCTTCAGAGACTCCCACCCGAGTTCCTGAAGTATTTCCGTAACACTCGCGTGATCAAACCTACCAGTAACAAATCTAGCAGCCTGCCTCTGAATTGCTTCTATGTTCTCCCTCAATCCAACCATATAGGGATCCCAAACGCTCAAGGAGTACTCAAGAATAGGTCGTATTAGTGTTTTATAAGTGGTCTCCTTTACAGACGAACCACATCTTCCCAAAATTCTACCAATGAACCAAAGATGACTATCCACCTTCCCCACAACTGCCATTACATGCTTATCCCACTTCATATCACTCTGCATTTTTATGCCCAAATATTTAATCGACGTGACTGTGTCAAGTGCTACACTACTAATGGAGTATTCAAACATTACAGGATTCTTTTTCCTATTCATCTGCATTAATTTACATTTATCTATATTTAGAGTTAGCTGCCATTCTTTACACCAATCACAAATCCTGTCCAAGTCATCTTGTAACCTCCTACAGTCACTGAACGACGACACCTTCCTGTACACCACAGCATCATCAGCAAACAGCCGCACATGGCTATCCACCCTGTCCAAAAGATCATTTATGTAGATAGAAAACAACAGCGGACCTACCACACTTCCCTGGGGCACTCCAGATGATACCCTCACCTCCGATGAACTCTCACCATCGAGGACAACGTACTGGGTTCTATTACTTAAGAAGTCTTCGAGCCACTCACATATTTGGGAACCAATCCCATATGCTATTCCCTTAGTTAGGAGTCTGCAGTGGGGCACCGAGTCAAACCGGAAGTCAAGGAATATGGCATCTGAAATCAGGACTCATCTGACCAGGCCTTGGTTTTCCAATCATCTAGGGCCCAACTGATATGATCACGAGTCCAGAAAAGGCACTGCAGGCAATATTCGTGCTGTTAGCAAAGGCACCCGTGTAGGTCGTCTGCTGCCATACCCCATTAATGCAAAATTTAGCAGCATAGTCCTAATGGATATGTCCACTATACGTTGCACAGTAATTTCTGTGGTTATTTCATGCAGTGTTGCTTGTCTGTTAGCACTGAAAACTCTACGTTAACACCGCTGCTCTTGGTCATTAAGAGAAGGCCATCGGCCACTGTGTTGTCCATGGTGTGAGGTAAGCTTGAAATGTGGTATTCTTAGCACACTCTTGACACTGTGAATCTTGAATTCCCTAATTATTTCTCAAATGGAACATCCCATGTGTCTAGCTCCAACTACCCTTCCACGTTCAAAGTCTGTTGATTCCCATCATGCAGCTATAATGTAGTGGGAACTTCTGCCACTGAATGTATCAGGATGACCAAATGTAGTAGGAAGAGGTAGAAGGCACCGTATTTAGACTCGTCCAAGCTTTCCAAGTGATTTATTGTTTCCAACTACAGTGCCGTGTTCCCCTCTGTCTGCATCACTGGGTCCCACAATACTGAGGACACCACTTCACTGACTGTGAAACAGCTTGGCACGGAATGGCTGCCTCAGTGACCGGTGCATGCACTGTGTGTTGGCCTTGTATGCCAGCAGAGTTGTGTTGTCATCAGGATGCCGGCAGTTGACTCAGCAGTCTGCGTCCCTGCCGACTTAGTGCCGCTAAGTGTGAGCCGCAGGCTGCCAGCTGTGTGCTTCTCGCTGGCATGGCTGAGATCGCAGCAACAACAAGCACCCATGATACAGCATCAGAAATCTGCTGCCCTTGCCTCGGGATGCCTCTGGCAGGTGTTGGAAGCCAGGACAACTGCCTGCGGTAGTGAGCCTTGGAGTGGCCTGCGACTGGCTGGCTACGGACCCTGCATCGGCCTCAGAGGGTCCAATCAGCGACCCGCCATGGACTGGAATACTGGTGCCCCATCTGCTGCTGCATGTAGCCGGTGATGTTACACGCCCCACCATCCATACGCACCGCTTCACGTCATGTACTCATAACATGCTAGGTTGGCCAGTGGGCCCCTTCTGCCTGTGATTTGCGACATGAAAAACTGCTATGTACACTCTTTCAGCAATTTCACAGCCCGGTGGCCTCTGTTCTACTTTGCAGCTGTTGCTATGCATAACTCACTGCCATCTGGCCTGCACCTGGATGTAACTTGTGCTCAGAATATTGCACAAAACTAGCTTTCCCTATCCTAAACAGTAGAGCCACTACACTTTTCACATGAATCACCCGAGTACAAATAACAATTCCAACAATGCACTGCTCTTTTATACCTTGTGTACATGATACTACCACCATCTGTATATGTGCATATGGCTATCCCCGACTTTTTTCATTTCAGCATATGATCATATCTCTTTGGGAAGCAATGAGCTAGGATTCAAAGTTTTTAAGAATATCAGATTGACTAAACCAGGTGTTCACTCAAACTCCTTCTCTCCAATGTGTATTAAATATCTGGTTAAGTGTATTGGATGCTTTTCCAAAATAGACAGTTTTCCCTGATAACTCTGTAGTCCTATCTATTTTGCTAGCACTGTGATGGTTACTGTAATCGGTAATGGTATATCCCTTGCCTTTCTCCTCTCATTCACTTCTTCTTCTGCCTCCATCCTTCATGAGTGAGAGCCTTTTAGGACTTGTGGCTACTGGTATAAATGTCTCTGAACCAGTATTACCTCACCTCAACTGTCCTTAACTTCAGCAATCATAATTTACAGTGAATAGCCTTATGCGTGGGCCTCATTGCTTATGTATTTTTTCATGTGCTGCTGCATACTAAACTGACTTTGAGATAGTACACAACTTAAATGTTTATTTTAATGTCTAGGGTTCCTCTTTCATATGTCTAACACTCATTCAATCTCATTAACATTTGTGTTTACTATATTGATTAACCTCATAAAGGTTCTGATGTTTTCTTCCAGTGTATTTCTTTCCTTAATATTTATGGGAGGAGTTTTTTACATATCTTCTAAAGTCACTTCACTTTCATGGGCCTGTTCAGCCGCTATTTTGAGGGCATCCCCCAAAAGCTTGCATTTCCACAGCATGGCTTTTTGGTGATTTTTTCAAAGCAGTTTTTAAGACTTTTAATTTTCGTGTCAATGTATAGGTATATGCTTGGTCTCTGAATCACACCCTCTAAATGAATGCTTGACATCCTTGAAAATCTGTGCATAACAAACAATGTACTGGCACAATTGTGTATTGTTACAATCTCTTTTAACCAGAACGTCCTGAAAATTTCATGTGTACTGCCCACCAATCAATTTCCTAGTTTTCAACAGTAACAAGAACACCATTCTGCAAGTTATTCCAGCAGTCACCACCCATTATGATAAATTTATTGAATTACAAGTTGGTTCCCACATGAGCCTGGTAAATATGCTTTAAATTCAGATTATCTTGTTTGAAAGTGATGATAAGGTTTGCAGTATCCTGAATCAGCTGCTTTGTGATCCTTGAGTATGTCTGACTCGAATAAAAGACATTGAGTTTCATATGGTGGCCAAAGAAGAAATATTTTTCGATCTCATACTGGTTCTCCACTGTAGCATTGTCAAATATGGGAATGGTGTTTGGTTTGACTTTCTCAGATGGGGGAATATTGCTGCTTTTGCAGAATGTCTGGTATGTTACTCCCTAAATGCCATGCAAACTCTCTTGCAGTAGCTGCTATGCGCTCTGAAACAATGTTTTTGAAAATATATATACATGTTCAAAGCGGACTCACTCATATTGGGTTAGCAGTGACAGGACCAAATTAGTTTTTCCACGCCCTGAAGGACCAATAATTAAGGCACAGATGAAATTAGGAAGGAGTGACCCTTTCTTCTTCTTCTTCTTCTTCTTCTTGGCATCATTGTAGGACCAGTCAGTTACTGCAAAATCCTTGTGACGAGGATGTTTTGTCCACTCAGTTATGGTGATGACTACAGGTTTACATTAGCACACAGGATTTTATAGAGAGAAAACACATATTGCCCTTACACTTTTATTCATTTATCAGTTCTTGCAAATGGGAGGGTAAATATACATTCTTAATACTATCATAGTTTATTGTCCATATCAGGCATGGTTGGTTCAAAAATATTCCCATACATCAATGCAAAACATGCATCATGCAGCGGTGTGGTGATTTCTGTCAAGAGTTTGTGAGTTTGGCAGGCCAACTCCATTAAACTGGTCTAAATTTCCTCATAGAATCAGTACACACATGGTTGTATGCTTATCCACCTGCTAAGAGCATGCTGAATTGCATAACTGGCATACATTAAGTTCTTAAATGTCTGCCCCTGTAGATGAGTACATTCATTTTCATTATAAATTTTAAAGGTGCCTGAGAAGTCCCCAGAGGTAACTGTACGGCACCTGAGGGAGCTTGACCAATTCCATTGAACATGGCAGTAATCCACATTTAAGTTTCACATAGGCAACTCCAATCATCTAGGGATTTATGACTTTTGTAGCAGTATATCAAGGATTTTTGAAAACTAGCACTGGGTAAAACACACAATCTGAGGTCATTCCCAAACTAAAAGGTTTGTTGTCACTGATGTTTAAACTGTATGTAAGATTATATAACATAATTCTAAGATCTGATGGTTTCACCTCATCTGCAGCAAGACAAAGAAATATGTATTAGATTCATACACTTGTAGTCACATTCTTTTTTAATAACTCCATCATGACTAATACTTACTTGTCACTTGCATCAAGGAGGTGAGCTGAAATTCACAGTTTGACATCCTCTGCCTATAAGAGTGCTTACTCAGCTGATATAGAGCTATTTTAAAGTTCCTTAACATATATATCACTTGCAACAGTGTATGAAGCAATAAAGAAACAAAGGACAATGTGTCTGTCATGTGTCTGTCATGATGAACCATACAGAGGATGACACAGTCAGTTCCTTGCATGACATACAATGAATAAGGTCATGATGGTAGATGCTAAATGTGATAAGAAGAGAGTAATGGTATTAGTCATTAATTTTTAAACAGATAATGAGTGTGTATTGCAAGTTCTCAGTGCTGAAGCATCTTTGAATACACTGCAGTCAATCATTAAGGTGCTTTTAAAAGCAAATTGTGACTGCAGGATATTGGTATTTTGGGGAACCTCCTAAGTCTGACCATTCTAAATATTCTGGACCAAATTATACCAAAATATGTGATGATGGTGTAGCTAAAAAACTATTGATTTGCCAAGACAGAGAGTGTTGATGAATATTACCTAATGAAATGACTTAAATCTAAAAAATGTTTATCAGGTGTTTCTTTAAATTTATAAGAAACTTATAGATGAGTGCTATAATTTTAATGGAGTTACTTGTTTTATGTAACATCACACACAAATTTAACAGGCTGCCACTAGAATTTCAAATTGGTCAGTTTATTTCCAAGTACAGCTACTGTGACCAGTGGCGGCTTGTGGGTATACGTGCTGGATGTTCACAGATTTTTAGATTCAGAAAAAATTTGACTGTGTGAAATTAATAGCATCTGCTGTATAACAGTTATGCTTAATAACAAGTTTATACAACTATAGCCGCTGCCAATAACAATAATAATAATAACAGTAAAAATAATAATAAGATGCATACAAATTTTTCAAAAAGAAAGAATTGATTTGTGGAATTTCTTGTTTTTAGGGCAATAGCAAAATAATGTGTAAGTTTTTCAACTCCCTACTTCACATTTTTGTGTAAGTGGGAGTTTTTATGCTTTTCAATTTTTCTAGATAAATGTACAAGATCCCTGATAGATGTATTAGTTCATGAATTTACTTCCAGGCTGAAAATCAGATATTCTTATGCTGTACCCACACAACAACTTGTGCTAACTGTACACTTCCTTGTAAAATGTTTACTTGTAGTCACACTTATTTGATTTTGTCCCTCTCTCAATCAAAGGATCTGTTCTCAGAGGCTGTATATGCTTTGCAGCTAACTTTCCCTGGTAATATTCTTTTCTATTTCCAGAATGAGATTTTCAGTCAGCAGCGGAGTGTGTACTGATATGAAATTTCTTGGTAGATTAAAGCTGTGTGCCAGACCAAGACTCAAACTCGGTCCCTTTGCCTTTCACGGGCAAGTGGTCTGCCAACTGAGATACACAAGCACGACTTCCCTGTTAGCGTTTAAAATAGATTCAACATAGCTCATGTTTACACTGCACATGAAAGCCAATTCCCACACAGTAAACAACCAACTTAAAACACAAAGTGCCATTTGTGGAAATGATTAAACTCAAATAGTAATGTCTACCAACACTGTCACTTCAATAGAATACAAATGAGGGACTGAGATCCATAAGGGCCTAATGCACACTGCCACTGATCCCAAATTTAAGTGAATATCAGAGAAACCAGTGATACAGCTTTTCGTGAATTTTACATATATACAATGTGGGCCTACAGCATAGATAAAGCTGACTCACCATAAGATCAATAGAATTTGGAAGTGTAAATAAAGCTACAATTTCACAACTGATGGTGATGTGCTTTAAGCTCTTGCATTTCTCACAAGGGAAACTCCTGGTCGCATCCCACTCAGATTTAGTGGTAAAGGGCCCAGTGAACAGTCCGTCAAAAACTGAACACAGATTAAGCATGAAAACAGGAAGAAGGTGTACTGAACTGTGAAAAAAAATAGAAATAGTGAACAGTCCAAGCTCAAGAAGTACAACATCATGCACAGCCAAAAAGCCATGGTGTGATGGTTAAGTGGCGATGGAGTTGGACTACAAAGCGGACAAGCTCATGTTCAGAGCTTCATCGTGCCAATTTTTTTCACAAAATTGTGGATTGGCCATCCTGTCAATGACCTGTCTGTTCATCATATTCAAATTTATGTCTGCATTGTGGTGTAAAGCCCATTTGCAACAGCAAAATATAAGGAAGAGATCTATAATGAAAGTCGATTCTGCACAACTATTCTATTAGCATACAAAAGGTAGTGGCTTTCGAAGGGGAACTACAAACATTTGGTGACTAAGTCAAAAGTCAACCGAATCCTCGACTGGAAAACACGTCTCGTGTGCCATACATGGCATTAGTGACAGTATGTGTGTCATATGTTAGGAATCTCTTATCGATACACCTAAATTGTACATCTGATGAGTGAGTGAGTTATGACTCCTTGCCAAGTTAGGTGGTCATATGAATGTGAAAGTGATCACTCCTAAAGAAATGATGGAAATATAATAGTCTGTCACATAAGCTGCAATAAATGAACACAACAGTTTCACGATCACATAATTTTCTCTGTGATTTATCAAAACAAATGTTTTTTATCATTTTTGAAGTTGCACTCCATTATGGAATTTTTTACTCTTGAATACCTTTGTTGTAACATTGTTCACATTTGTTTATTTGTTTTTTTTTTTCATTTCTGTGAGATGTCTATGTGGTATCTACCCTATTCTCACTAGTCATCACATTTACTTGAAAAGTAATGAATTCTTGCCACATGACTGATATTCTATAACCAATGAACAGTATGACAACTTCCAATATTACAGAAAGAAAACAAACATTTCAATGACCAGGTGGATAGTAGATAACTTTGTGAAAAAATAAATAAATAAAAGGAATTGGCACTAGAAAGTTTTGAACACCACGACTACTGAACCACGACACTGTAGCTATCTAAACGTGTTCAATGTTGTACTTGTTTAGTTTGGACCATTCACTGTTTCTATTTTGCTTTCTTTTCACAGTTCAGTAGACATTCTTCCTGTTTTCATGCTTCAGCTGAATTCAGTTTTTGATGGTCTATCCACTGGATTATCTTACTAATAAATCTGAGGGGGTGTGGAAGGGGAGTTTCCCTTGTCAGTGCCTTAAATGGATTACTGTATGATAACTTAATAGCTTAATATATTATAACTCATTCAGAAACCCACAAAACATATTTACTGTCAGTACAACTTAAACATATACTGGCGTCTGATCTAATTTTACTACAGGGTACATTGAGTGAATTAGCATATCTGAGGAGTGGGATATCATCTAGTGGGATTCATGCCAAGTGAATGTAGGTAAAAGTGTACTACCACCTGGTGGCACTGATGTAAACTTCTAGTTGAGGGGCAACATCTAACTTTGCACGTTGTGAGCCATTTGTTTATCAAATCTGTATTTATTTGGCCCATAAGGCAGTTGCGTCATGAGAGTTATGCATGTGCAAAAGCTCCTTAAAATGTGCACAACTGAATATATGCCCACAACCCTCATGCAAAGTTTCACAGAGTCTAGAGGAGGAGTAGCACGGTAGATTTAAGTACTGTATCTTTCTGATTACAGCATCTACAGTATCCTTAACAGTATTCAAAGAAAAATAACCAATAAATTAGCAAGTTGTCGAAAGTTGTGGTGTTCATGTGCTCTTGTGCTCGTGCACAGCAGCCACCATTGATTGTGACAAGAATTTACAGTTGCATAGAGATTGTGAGGTTGTGGTCCTACACACATTAGACTGTGATGTGAAGGTTGTAAAAAAAAGAATTAAATAAAATAAATGGGTTTTTTAGTGCATCTTCTTATTATTTTCATATGAAATGTGAACTGATTTAGCACAACCAGTAGTAATGATGGGGGCCACGCCTTTTTCTGTATTTGCTAATACATTACCCATTGCACTAAGCCAGTTGCTCATCTGCATGCTCTGTGACTAAATTATTGATCCTACAGTGGAAGCCAAGTGTTTATAGCCCACCATGGCAGAGGAGGGATAATGACCCTGCCTGTGCTGGCAACTGCTGCATTCCCCTGTCAGCCGCCCACCCGCCACTGTCCACCGGCACCTGTGGTCATTCGCAGACGCACCTGTGTACTCCACCAGCATAACCCACCCACATTCCTGACATCACATGAGCACAGTGTCAATGTCTGAAGAAAATGAAATGCATAGTTAACATGCCCCAGTGTTATTTGCTGCAATTTCAGAGGAGCAGCATAATTTTTTTGATGCAGTGTGACATTAATTGGAATATTTTTATACAAGATTGCTGGCTATGCATTGTGATGTTAGTTGCAGGAATGTTGTATTAGAGTAGCAAGAGCATATTTTTTTAGTGCACTGAGATGTTAAGTTCTATATCTGTATTCTTGTTATGTCATGTTGCGCTACAGAGTAATGCTGGAGATCAGATGGGCAGATCAAACAACTAATGTGGAGGTACTGAATCTAACTGGGGAAAAAAGAAATCTGTGCCATAACTTGGGTAAAAGAAGGGATGAGTTAACTGAAAAATTCTTAGGCATCAACAAATAGTCACTTTTGTAATGGAAGGAAACGTTTTTATCTGGGAGGGGGAGGTGGAGTTGTTGAGGGAAGCCAAGGCTTCACTACAGTAAACAGGTTCAAATGGATATCAATGTGGAGAGCTGCAACAACCAGTCTTCAGACAGGAGACCACAACAAATACTTGCAGTGTCTAAGCAAAGATTTGTGTATTTATCGAAATTCTAGATGTCGATATACCATCAAACTAGTACCATATTTCCATACCCCACACCCAAATTCAGCTCTTCACTTGGGTTTATGGTAAAAGCAAACATCTAAGGTATCTTAGTTTCATACAGTTTTTTCCACAACTCTAGCTTTTGGACAGCTTGAATACACACTCTTAGGGATGCACATACCTTCCTCTCAAATAGGTTACTGTAGCTGCTACAAGAAAGCAGACACCACTGTCGGCTGTGGACCATCAATAGGGAGGCTGCTTTTTTTCTTGTTTAAAAATACATTATACAATTTTGCTTTCTTTCTATAGTTGTTCCATCTTGTTATTTTGTATTCTTCCTTTTGGCTTCTTTCCAAGGAGGGCCTTTAGTCTAATTCATTTAACAATCTGATTACCTGGGGAATGTGCAGCAGTGGATATTCCACTGAGTGACGAAAGCACTGCTTCAGACATGGGATGCCAGCCATCTGACACACTATCCCTGATGGAAGATTGCACTAGATGTGTAGCACCAGCCTGAGGTTCCTGACATGCACCACAGCTGCATTATCTTATTAGACTGTTACGTATTCACACACAGTGTGGAGGAGCACCTAGCACAAGGTAAAACCGAGGTGTGACGCCAGGGCTGAGTTTGGGTTTATAACTGGATACAAGATTGGAGCTGGTTGAGCTTTGAGAGCAAGATAGCAATGTGTTGACATCATGTCATACTCTTGATCAATGTGATGCCGAGGTAGCGTGATATGTTGCGCAAGAGAACTGTACCACCGTTACCTGGATATTCGTGAACTCTCCTGGGGTGCAGCGGCCTTGAATGATGTTGTACTACATCTTGGTAGCATTGTAGATCAATTGCCATTCTGTGGCCCCAACAGTGACATTGTTTCAGGCATTCTGAAGGTTATGGTGCAAAATGTGTGGGATCATACTGCAAATGAAGACCACTGAGTCATCTGAGTACTGAGCCAGCTGCAGGTGGTCAGTCCATGGAGTACCGGCAGTGTACAGTGTGTACAGGATCAGCTCATGTCACACACTTACGTGGGTGTGCTACATGTATAAAGTGGCATTTTGGGTCAGCATATGAAACTGCATGTCAGCAAGGTAGCTCTGGAAGAGGTAGCTCTTGAGGATGTGCAACACTGACAACCTCTGCACAAGAAGCTCGCACCACTTGTCAGCAAACGGGGTGGAGATGACAAGACACACTGTTCTGAAGCATTCACAATGGTAAAAATTGGTGAAGATGTCTCTCACTACCGTGAGAAGCTGGTACTCAGCTCATTTTGCACAATAAAACACGAATTTCTCTGCAATAATGATGGCCTGATCTTCAGTGTTATCAGAAGACTTTGGTGGTATATCCTCTCACACATCTCCCAGAGGGCCAAAATCAGGCTTATAGGATGGTAACTATAAGCCAGCTGAAAATCTATGTTGATCTATGGAAATGTCATTATGTGGGTGTTTTTCTACACAGTTGGACAGCGAGTGTACTGGAAAATGTTGTTGATACACACCAGATGTATGATGATAGTCAGTGGACACTGCTTCAGGAGGAGGTTTGTGATGCCAGCTACTTCACTCACCTTCTTGGAGTGAAGATATTGGATTGTGTCTGTGATCTCTTCTGCTGACATGTGCTGTATCTTTTTGGTCTCCTTGTGGGTTGCTCTAAAGACACTTATAAATAAGTATTAGCTATAAAACTGTCCAGGATTTTCTGAGATGCCATGTTTTGAACAATGATATTGATTTTCTGTGGTAAATCTTGATCAATATTCATCTTATACATCTAAAGGTAAAAAGGAACAGGGAAAAAAATAATGTTCTCCTACCCAACGAGATTCATGAGATAATATCTGGCGCATTTACTTATGGAAAAGTTAGCATCACTTCCCTTCAGAATGTTGCTTGAGAATCTATGTATATTTTCCAGCACACATTTCCAACAGCAGTATCAAATACTGGGAAAAAAATTCTGATGCATTCAAAGTGTCTCATACCAATGAGAACCAAGCTGTGCCACCAGGCAGGATGTTCAGTGCTAACACAATGGATTTGCTTTCAGGAATATGAAACTGGGACAAACTGCAGTTGATATATAAGGTAGAAATGAAAAGTACATTGGGGGGGGGGGGGGGGGGGGCGGGGACTGAAGATATTTGAAAAGCTTTTACTGTTTTACTATAAATGAAAATATTGTAATTTTGTGAAATATTGCCGTTGATTAACATAATTTAAGGTAAAAATTTTTATTACTGTGAAGTTGTTCTTGAATCTTTCTGTCACTGCCAATGTAGAGATGATTATTTGGCATGTTATACACAGCTTTGTTGAATGTGATTAGAAAATAGTTAATCCTGTCATTCTTATTTGTGTTTCAGCAAGTGCTGAGAGAGTGTTAATTATATTTTTCATATGACAAATGTGAGTATGCAAATTTTTGTACATGAAACACTGCTGTTCAAATGAGATACTGTATGAGAAATATTGCCTTTAACATAGAATTTTGTGATCAATGTAAATTTTTTTCAACTTTTTAAAAATTTAATCGTATGGCTAGGGCCCCCAGTTGGGCAGGCCGTTCACTGGGTGCTGGTCTTTCAATTTGCCCCCTCTTCGGTGACCTGCAGTCAATGAGGATGATAGGATGGTGATGAGGACAGCACAGCACTCAGTCTCTGGGTGGAGAAAATTCCCCAACCCATCCAGGAATCGAACCCAAGCCCAGAGGATTGACAATCCGTCACACTGACCATTCAGCTATCGAGGACGGACTTTTCTCAACTAATAATTAGGTACATAAAGATTTGTATAAACGATCTCAGCTTTTTGTTTTAAAGTTTGCAATTGTATGTGCAACAGTATTGACAATTATTTTTACTTTAAGAGGTGTCAGCTCTTGAATTCTTGTCTGTGATGACAGTGAGACCTACTATGAACATAATTTTACGTTGTTGGTTTTTTTTTTTTTCCTTTAATAGAAAAAGCGAGCTCTCAGTTCTAATAAAATGAAAAAAATTTCAGAGGAATACTGGACGTGGTGTGAAAAAGAAGAGTCCCACATGATGTAGACATTATTTTGAAGACACAAGACTGATGATTCGTTGACAGGTGTAGCCTGTAACCATGACTGTCAAATAGCCAAGACAGCACCGAATAACAGTTTGGGGAGCTAAGAAAGAATGTATGGTTAGTCATAAATTTTCTTAAATCTATAATATATTCTGAACAAAGACAGGAATTTGATTACATTTTCATACTACGAAAAATAAATCTTATTACAGACCTGATTACATGTGTTTCATACTGTGTAAAAAGTTTCAACAACAGTTATTCACAGTGAAAGAATCAGTTCTGAAGGTTAACATAATCTGAAAAGTGTGGAGGGGAGAGGTGGGGGGGGGGGCGGGGGGGAGGGAACTAAAATGTGTTTGGGGTGAAGGAGGGTGAAGGTAAAATTCCTTTACTGAAGTAGTCAGTCCAAATATTTGATATATCTTGTGATACAAACTTACATATGCATGACTTGGGACATGTGATCACATTGATGTTATTATTTCATTGACTACATGTTGTAACTGACAGAAGCATTTCTTTTGCATTACTGTTAGATAGATATATAGATAGATAGATAGATAGATAGATAGATAGATACGTTGAACATATAGCCACAAAGATTTGTCATTTCTTTGTTTATTTTGGAACACAAGAGGCACTTAGAAGAAGAAGAAGAAGAAGAAGAAGAAGAAGAAAAGGAGCAGCATATTTATTTAACATTACAGTTTTCTCTTACAGAATTTATTAAGTATGTAGTGAGTGATAGACAAATTACAAAAATTATTATAAACATAGTTAGAAAATTTCTTACAGAAACTTGCTCTCCAGTATTTAATAATCAGTATCCTGAGTATAAAAAAGCTTAAGTTTTGTTTAAAAAAATTCATTTGCTAAACTTATAAGTCAGGTGAAGGAGAAACAGTGATCTGTATTATTTGTTACACATTTTAATAATCTTGACTGCAATAAAAATAAAATGATGATTCGCAGATTTCCTGTTTTGGTTGGTTAACAACCACCTTCAGAACTATGAAAATCAACAGAAACTTGTGTTCCAATTTAACATGAACTTAAAACACTTTAAGAAATATCCATTGCTTAAAAACTATTAAAACATAAAAAACAGATTATGTTTACTAAAGAATCAGTACCTATGGATAAGATTGCCCACAACAACATCATCATCTATGGCAATAAATGAAAAATTGCCTTTCAGTTAACGTGCACAATTAACAGTCCGTAAAACATACAGTACATAAAAAAGCATTAAAATGTGAAAACAATAAAAATGTGCCATGCTTCTTAAAGAATCATTATCCAGTTATACTGTGGGCCATAACACCGTCATTACAAAGTGTAATTAG
Organism: Schistocerca gregaria; assembly: GCF_023897955.1. Classification (NCBI taxonomy): domain Eukaryota; kingdom Metazoa; phylum Arthropoda; class Insecta; order Orthoptera; family Acrididae; genus Schistocerca; species Schistocerca gregaria. The sequence continues at coordinate 620,145,424 of NC_064931.1, read as the reverse complement.
AGAGCTGTGCGTGGCTCGTGTTCCTGCCATCATATATTTTACACCCTGTTTTTAACGTACTTCCACTTCACTATGTTAATTTAAATTACTGCTGTCACTGAGATGCTGCTTTGCCTAATCATGAGCAGTGCTAGCAGCGTGTGTAACTATATTGCATCTTGTAGTATCTTTGCTCAACTGCTGTTACTTCCAGGTCATTGTCTGTCGTAAGCAAGTTCTGGCCAAGAGTTCAGGTCGCGATTTTGGGTCTGGAGTGCAGTCTGGACCTATTGGTTGGTTGTCCTACCAGACGACACGTTTTGGCTCGCTGATCATTCATGAGTCGGCACTGTGTGTGTGTGTGTGTGTGTGTGTGTGTGTGTGTGTGTGTGTGTGGTGCGCACGACGACTCCAGATTTGTCTTCGTGTGTGCTTAGTTACTGTTGGGTTCCATTCAGGTGATCTTGGAAGTGTATGTCAGGTTGTGTGTGTAGTTGGTATTATTTCCACTGTGACTATTTTAAATGTTGTCGGCATTCTGAGGGAGTCAGTCGGTTGCTGCGGACCAGGAAAGTTATCTCTGCACGGTGCAATCGGCTGGGTCAGCTGGCGGTCCCTGCGCGGTGTCGGACCGTGTGTGGAGCTGTCCGATCGCTACGAGCTTCATAGTTCACCAACCCAGGACGTCAAAGTTGAGTAGTGGTTTCAAGTACCCAAGCCACATTCATTCATGTTGTGTAGTTCATTTTGGTGGGAAGGTTTTCCTATGAGCAATACCGAGTGTTGGTATTGCTGAAATTTAGCCACCATGCGGTGGAACTAAACATATTCGTTGATTACAATTCAACTGCACCAGCAGAATTTTTTGCCTTGTGGCCATTAGAGTTCTGGTTACCTGCTCTGGCCACTAACGTAATTTCAGGCAATGTCCTTTCATTACCGGTTGTCGCTGTAAAACACAGTATGTAATTTTGACAGCTTAATGTATATACATATTGATTATGGATAATCACGCTAATAACATTTTGTGTTTGGATTCTCATGTACCGATTGGTGGCAAGCAAGTCGTTTGTCGGTCGGTCCCTGGCTGTCCCTTGGTTGGGTTCCGACAGATCAAGTGCAGTTGGGCTCACCACCTGTCTCATCTAAGTGTACGAGGGCAGACCGACCCTCTGGAGGCTTCTGAGTGCTGTTGCCTTTGCTGCTTTTCTCACCAATCTTTAATTGTCTGTTTATAATCTGTCATAGCCAATGACAAAAGAAAAATTCTTTGTTTTACTGCTTTATGTAAGTAAGTTTGAATTCTGGCAAGTGGGTATTTGCTGAAAGGTTATTGCCATTGTGTTGTCTTTTCTTTTAGTCTGGTTTCAGCTACTGAAAACTTATGGCTTATAGCTATATTTTTTTTTAAATTTTGGAAAAATTAATTGTGGGCCTTCAGCCTTGGAACCTTAAACACTGTGGCCTTCTGCCTTTGAAAGGTTATGGTAATTTATTTTAAAATCTTGAAAATTTTATTGTGGGCATTCAGCTGTTTGTTTTGCATCTTGTTTATGTTTGTCTATCCACCCCTGCCTTGAGGCTTTCAGCCTATTGAGGCTTTCAGCCTATTTTTATATATATAACTGCAGTTGCTTCTAAGATTTCTCATTTGGAGACCTTCAGCCATGGAAGAATTGCATTTTGAAACTAGTAGTTGTGAAGGTTTGGCTATGTGCTGTTTTGGTTGTAAATGTATTATTAAATCACAATAAATTACAATTTTAAGGTGAAACTGACCCCAACCTTATTTGGCCCTTTCCACAATCCTAATCACCTGTTCTACCTAGCAGGTTTAGCGGGCTTCTCATTGGTATTAGAACGTGGCTACGCTCGTGCTTACCAACCTAGTTGTGGTCAGTTTCACTCTTGTTTCTATTGTGTCTGTGGCATTGTATTGTTTGCCTTCTTATTGTTTCAGGTGTTATGACAATGGCAGTCAGACAGAGTCTGGGGATCAGCCTGCTAAGAAGCACATGTTGTTTACTAAGAAGCCCATGTTGTTTACAGGTTGGCAATAAGGCACCAACCAGCTGAGGGCAGTGCTCCAGAAGTAGTAGCATGTTTGCGGGCCACCATGCTGCAGCCAGTTGATGTCACGTTGGCGGTGGTCTGAGAGAGAGGAGCGGCAATTTGGTTTCCTTTAATGCTATTGAAGGCCTTTAAGACACTATTTGTCTTCTAGAGGGAACCCAACCTGGTGCCAGTCAGCCGGATTGAGTGCGGGAACTGATAATCCGTTAAGTTCAGACATTACCTTCTAGTCTTAAAGTTCTGGTAGCTCTTGGTTGTCAGCTTTGAACAGTCCCTTCAACTTTGGTCATCTTGAGAGGCTAAGCTCAGTGCCTTCTACTGTGTAGGGATGTCGGGTTGCCTGGGGCATATTTCCTCCGCATTGTTGAAGTCCGAGCAGGTATCTTGCTATTTTCGTTGCTGGCTTAGCAATGGCTGTGAACTGGTCATCTTGCCGGACTTAGGTCGGTCTCTTCCCAGGACAGGGATCTCGGGTAACCAGTGGGCGTGTTTCTTCTGCAGGGGTGGGTCCGACCAAATGTTTCACTTGCGGCCTTTCCCGGCTACTGTCTTGTGCCTTTTTAGAAGCTGCTAGTTAAATTATTTCGACATATTACCCTCAGGTTTTTGTTTGAGGGGGGGAGGTTGAGCTGTGCGTGGCTTCTGTTCCCGCCATCATATATTTTACACCCTGTTTTCAAGGTACTTCCACCTCACTACATTAATTTAAATTACTACTGTCACTGAGTTGGTGCTGCTTGACCATGAGTGGAGCTAGCAGCACATATTGCTATATCACCTCTCATAGTATCTTTGCTCGACTGCTATTACTTCCCAGTTGTTGTCTGTCGTAAGCCAGTTCCGGTCATGAGTTCGGGTCTGCTAGTCAGTTGGAACGCGTCTGGAGTACAGTTTGGACATGCCAGTCGGGGAGTTGCAATGCGGCACTAGTGCAGTCGGGTTGGAGTAGCAATGAGGTCTGCGTCGACATGGCTCGCCCGACCCTTGTTGCCACGCATCACTTGAGCTGGGCCACGGTCTTGGTGGATCGTCGGTCAGTCATCCTATGACGTGTTTCCTTTCATTCACGAGTCAGCTGTGTGTGTGTGTGTGTGGGCGCGCGCATCAACTCCCAATTTGTCTTAGTGTGTGCTTAGTTACTGTTGGGTACTGTTCAGGTCTTCGTGCAAGTGTTTGTCAGGTTGTGTGTGTAGTTGGCGTTATTACCACTATGACTATTTTAGATGTTGTCAGTGTTCTGAGAGAGTTACTCGGTTGCTGCGGACCAGGAAAGTTATCTCCCTGCAATGAAGTCGGCTGGGTCAGCTGGCGGTCCCTGTGCAGTGACGGAGCATGTGTGGAGCTGTCTGATCGCAACGAGCTTCATGGTTCACTGACCCAGGACGTCAAAGTTGAGTAGTGGTTTCAAGTATCCAAGCCACATCCATTCATGTTGTGTGGTTCATTTTAGTGGTTCGCTGTGGGGGACATTTTCCTGTGAGTAACACCGAGTGTTGGTATTGCTGAAATTTAGCCGCTATGTGGTGGAATTAACTATATTGGTTGACTACAATTCAAGTGCACCAGCAGAATTTTCTGTCTTGTGGCCATTAGTATTCTGGTTACCTGCCCTGGCCACTAAAGTAATTTCAGGCAGTGTCCTTTCATTACTGGTTGTTGCTGTCCAACACGGTATGTACTTTTGACAGCTTAATGTATATACATATTGATTGTGGATAATCACGCCCATAACATTTTGTGTTTGAATTCTCATGTACCGATTGGTGTCATGCAAGTCGTTTGTGAGCTGGTCCGTGGCTGTCCCTTGGTTGGGTTCCGATGGATCAAGTACAGTTGGGCTCTCCACCTGTCTCATCTAAGTGAACGATGGAAGACCGATCCTCTGGAGGCTTCTGAGTGCTGTTGTCTTTACTACTTTTCTCACCAGTGTTAAATTGTCTGTTTATAATCTATCATGGCCAATGATAACAGAAAAATTCTTGGTTTTCCTGTTTTATGTAAGAAAGTTTGAATTCTGGCAATTGGATATTTGCTGAAAGGTTATTGCTGTTGTGTTGTCTTTTCTTTTAGTCTGATTTCAGCTACTTAAAACTTAAGGCTTATGGTTATATTTTTTAAAAAATTTGGAAAATTAATTGTGTGCATTCAGCCTTGGAACCCTATTCTTAAAATTATTTTAAAGCTTAAACATTGCGGCCTTTTCCCTTTAAAAGGTTATGTTAATTTATTTTAAAAACTTGAAAATTTCATTGTTGGCCTTCAGCCATTTGTATTGCATCTTGTTTATATTTGTCTATCCACCCTTGCCTTGAGGCTCTCAGCCTATTATTTTATTTGCATTTTTACCTAGTTTTGCTTTTAAGATTTTCTGTTTGGAGGTCTTCAGTCATGAAAGAATTGCATTTTGAAACTCGTAGGTGTAACGGTTTGGCTATGTGCTGTTTTAGTTGAAAATGTGTTATTAAATCACAATAAATTACAATTTTAAGGTGAAACTGACTCCAACCTTATTTGGCCCTTTCCACAATCCTAATCACCTGTCCTGCCCAGCGGGTTTAGCAGCCGTCTCAACTATATCTACAATAACTATGTGTAACTTGTGTTCTGGTGGTCATATGTTGAAAGCGTTTACACAGAGGATTGTCAGCAAGGAATCACCACATTTCTGATAGCCCAGGGTGCTCTTTTTTCAACATCGCCTCTGCTACACATGCCTCCTAGAAGGTGGTAGCACAAGTGCCACCAGAGGTTGCTAGCCATATTGACCTGTTTACCTCTGCGGGCTGCATGATTGCAAATATGTCTTATAGTATCCACATGTGGCCTGGGTATTTAGGGCGGTGAAAAACTTTGGTCCAAGCACTGACTGTGCCCACAGTCTGAACTATAAACTTCAATACATATGATGCAATGCTGCACAAACCACCACCAACCTAGTCAGCAAGCAGTGTCTGCCTTAACCATCACCCATACTTGGCCTCTGCATTGGAGATGTCCAGGAACTTGGTATTGACTGTCAACCCTCACTACATTATTTTGCTCTGCTTCTGAATGAATATTAAACTTTGTTTCATCATTTCAGCCATCAGTCTAAGTTCAGAATTATGTAAACTGAGGGCAAATCAAGAACTGTTACAATCTATAGTAGTGACTAACTTTTCTCGAAAGGAAGAGATTTTGGTTTTATGTACTTTTCAGTAAAGCTGTTCAACATTGTTTACCTGGGCTGTATTCTCTTTGCACCCCCAACCAGCACAAGACTTAGCACTTGTGACTCAAATTAACCATTGCCATGTATTATTCTAGTAACTAACTTTACTTCAAAGGAGGAGATTTGGGTTTATGTTCTTTTCAATAAAACTGTTCTACATTGTTTACCTGGGCTGTGTTCTCATTGCACCTCAACCAGCACAACAAGACTTAGCACTTGTGACTCAAATTACTCATCACAATTTTGCTGCTTATATTGAGAAGTATACAATTCATATATATGACTACCTTATGAAGCAATATCATTGTGTTACTTTTATTTCTACTGAGAAAGTCTGCTGTGAAGAAGTGATAGAGTGTGTAAGTGGGTGTGGGGGAAATAGAGCTTAAGGAGAGGCTGGGAGTGATGGAGAAGAGAGTGTTTCATTTAAATATGTGCAAGGGAGAAGGCAGTCGTATTTATTCAGGCTTGTGTCACTGTTGTATTGAGATAGATCGTCATTACTGAACAGAAAGTGGTCAATTATATTCACATGTCACACAATGCATTTCTTAATCTGAAATGAAAAAGGTGCTCAGGATCACACAGCTGCCCTCTTTCATGAAATCGTTTGCTTCAGCATTGAAGCAGCCTATGCAGAAGACTAGTGTTGACACCCAGATTTTGACAGCTGTGCAGAGCACATCAAACTTTGCCTGTAAATGTAGCTACAAACCTGCACTTGGAGTGCCACAACCAAGCTGTCCTACCACTGAAATAAAGTTGGCTACAGATCATAATGTCAGAAAGGGTAACAGACACTCAGAGCAGACTGAAGAAGAGAAACAAATACATGTTTCTGTTAAATCAGCCTCACTACATCCTTAAAACCCAAGCTGGGCTGGGATTGAAAACTAACAGGTCACAACAGTCAGGTCTAAAGCCATTAGACTGTAGAATTATTACTCTACTGGGTGACAGGGAACATCCCAATAACAGAGTCAAGATGGTTGATTGTGAATATACTTCATTCACTACATGTGATACATGAACATGACTCGGAGTGCAGTGCTGTCTTTGACTTGCCCACAAATATTCCTCGGTCCTCTGGTCAGTGCATGTCACTCTGGACATCACCATAGAGCTCCCCTCTACCTCTCCCCATAGTAGGGACAGCTGAAAGGGACATATAAACCCAGCTGGATCAGTGTGTGCATAAGGATGCACTACCAGCTGTCATGGCTGGCTGCAGTGCAGGACACAATTGGATAATTTCTTGAAGTCGTGTCTTGTATGGCACTTGTGCCGTACAGCTGGTAGGTTAGCACGTGTTGAGAGAGGTCCCTAGTGTGACCTTCCCATGCAGCTGGGGACAAAGGTAAGGTAGTGGGGGCAATGGGTGGCAGGATCTGCCTCATCCTGTGGTGGGGGTGTAGATGGCAATTGTGTTAGTACCCTCAAGCAGGTGATGGTGAGGGTGCCATCTGTTGAAAGTCAGGATGATATAGAAGCACAGTCAATGTTGTTGGGTAGTGTATGCTGGGTTGAAGTCTCTGAGTCAAGCTGGGTTGAAGTCTCTGAGTCAAGCCTAATGATAGCAGAGTGTGCTACATTTGAGTTGGCTGCCCATGCATTGGCTAATGGCCAATAGTCGCCATTGCTGTTTGGGGAATTTTGGACGATGTTCTCCCAGAGGACCAATGCTGGTTTCAAACAGTTAGTCAAAACAGGCATTTGTTTGTCATTGATCAGAATGGCACGTGAATGTTTGCTTCTCTTAAGAACTTTGATAGGCCCTGTGTAGGGCAGCTGCAGTGCTGGCCAGCCCGTGTCATTCTGTAGCATGACGTGTTCACAGCGTAACAGGAATTTGTGTATGAATACCTTTGGTGCCAAGTGTAGAGTAGGAAGTGGCACATTGATATGTCTATTGTGGGCACTTATCTGCTAAGCCAGTGCAGGTAGGTCTAATTTCTCAGGGTTCCAAGTGGGTAGAATGAAATCAGTGGAAAGCACCAGTGATTTGTTGTATAGTATCTCAGCAAGGGATGCTTGTAGGTCCTCCTTGAAGGTGGTTCAGATCCCAAGTAGTACTCATGTTAATTCTTCAGTTCACAACCTGCTGTGGCCCTTAAGGGCAGCTTTGACAGCCATATGCCACTGCTCAACTACCCCATTACTCTGGGGATGATAGGCTGTAGTGCAGATACATTTGATTCCACAGACACTACAGTGTTTGCCAACAGTATCTCCTCAAACTGGCAGTATTGGTCTGCAATTACCATGTCTGGCATGCCAAAATGCACTATTCATGTTTCTAGAAAGGCATAAGCAGTAGACTCTGTCATGATGTCCTTGAGGAGAACCACTTCCACCCACTGAAATGCTCTGTCTATCATTGACAGTAGATACATGAGTCCCTCTGACTCTGGGAGAGGACCAATGAGATTGATGTTTACATGCTGAAAGTGAGCATTTGGAATTTCCAAATGACCTAATTGTGGTTTTGCGTGTCTTTGGGCTTTATTGCCTTAGCACAGTATGTACTTCTGTGCCAAGGTATGGTGGTTCAGCTTGATGTTGGGCCACACGAATCGCTCTGTAATGAGGCGGACTGGGAGACTGATACTGCTAAGTTGGTGAAAACCTACATGATGCACTGTTTGTGGCACCAATGACCAGATCGAGTTAGGAGAGAAATCACAGATGATTGGTGTTTCAATCCCCAGAACAGAGCATCATTTGATTTGTAAGCCTGTATCATCATTGCCCATCAATTCTGCAATGCTCATGTCATTGCACTGGTTGATGGCCAGCTTCTCATATTCATAATAAGTAATCAGTGATGAGATTGTCATCTCAGTGTAGGTAGGAGGTATCCATAGTGTACTGTGCAATAAGGTCCAGGTGTCAGTAGCATCAGGGCCTGATATCCTATGATGGATACCGTATGGCATCAACAAATGGTTTATGGAGTGTAAACATTATAACATGTCGCCCTTTGGTATTTTTATGGAAGTATCTTATTACTTCGTAATTGGTGAGAAGTTCTTGGTCAAAGGCTGACCATCTGGACTGAGAGGGTGTACATTCCCTAGAGAAAAATGGAAGGAGCTGTGCCTCCCCAGCCCTTAGCTGTTGCAGTGTGGCACCAATCATGATGTTGCTTGGATCAGTGGTGACTGTGTGTTGTGCATCTCCAATGGGGTGATTGCATAGGCAAAACAGCTCTTAGCTAGTTTGTATGCATCCTTCATCTTTGCAATCCAGTCAGTCTTCCTTCTCTGTTGCTTGTTGGATTCTGTCAGTGCATAGTGAGGGGTGCCTGTATTCCACTGCTCGTGACAGGTGACACTGGTAAAAGTTCAAAATTGCTAAGAATCAATGCATCTCTTCATAATTCTTGGCAAGAGTAAGCTGTCTTATGGTGTTGGTTTGGTCCAGGGTCAGTCTGATCCCTGCAGCACTATGTGCTTGAGGAAGGTAACTTCTATCGTCTGTAACTGAGTTTTGCCCTTTTTGATCTCCACATCCCCATCTGTTAGGGCAGTAATACTTTGTTTGAGGTGTCCTTTGTGGTGTCTGGGCATAGACAACAAATGAGAATGACATCTATGTCATCCAAATAGGTGTAACAGAAATCAAAGCAAAAAAATAAGCCACCAATGAAGTAATGCCACATCTTTGCTGGATTCTTCAACCCGTATGTCATAAAATGATGTTCAAAGAGACTGAAATGTGTAATAATTGTGGCTTTTGCAGTATCATCTTTGTGCATGGGGATTTGTACATAACAATTTTTACAGTCAGTCCCTCTCACTTGCTAACGAGAAGGTGAAGTCTCATATGTTGGGTGCCAGGTAGCTGTAATGAATGGTATGGATGCCAATAACCCTGTAGTAATCGCAGAGTCTCAAAGTTCTGTCTTTTTTCAGTACTAGTTTGATTGGCGATACCCATGGTCTGTCGGATGGGTAAACTATGCCTGTCTGTGACAGTTCATCAGTCGCTGCATTAGCAGAGTGTAAGCTAGACCAGGCAAGTCAGGGCACCTTGTGACATACTAGAGGTCCAGCAGTTGTTAGTATATGATGCGCTGTGTCTTTACATATCACACAAACTAGAGCCTTCATGATAGAGTGAGTAGAAAGGGTGGTGAGGCCTACATCTGAGATTCTGTGCATTGAGGCAGAGTGAACTGTACTAGCCTTTGCATTGAGCCGCTTGCTCATGGTCATTGGGGGTCATTGCTGAGTGCATGGGCAGAGGGGCACATTCACTCAGTGAAGGTGAGGCTGTATGCACTTTCTCATACTCGTCAGAATGGTGGGTTTGAGAGATCACCTGGAGATGCTCATGCGCTAGTGCGAGTGCAGCGGATGAGTCCTTAATGTGCTCTAAGAGAAATGCACTGTCAGTGTGGAGTGCATCGGAAGCTAGATGACAATCATCATAATGAAATTTTTCTTCCTCCGTGACACACTCACTGAGCCTCAGCATATGCAAAATCGTCATCCTGCTGCCCATGTGGACAGTGTGTTGTGTTGTGTTGTGTGGGGATGGGGTTGTCGGGGTGAAAGTCCTGGGGTATGGCGGTCTGTATCGTGGTGCAGGAGCAAAGCATGTTGTATGTCTGGAAAGAGATGGAAGTGACACAGGAAATGAATTCTCATGATCAGTTCCATGACGTCCATGACAAAAAATGTCCATGTGAGTTGGTGATGAGGTGACAGTTATAAGGTGTGTATGGTAGATCCATATACCATGATTGTTGAATTATTAGCTATATGAAATTTTAGTGCTGATGTTTTGTCAAATGTCGGTGTGCTCTCCAGCAGTATTGAGTTAATGTTGGATCCAGAGTCCATCTAATTGTGCTTTATCAAACTAAGGTCAAAGATGGACCGTCAGCCTCCCAGATGTGTGGTCTAAGGAGTGTGTGCTTCAGCTACACATAATGCCTGTTGGTAACTTGCTAGTACTATGTGAGCAGGTGCATCTATTGCAGCCTGTGTCTGGAGTTTGGGAATGTACACAGTGCACAACAGTTACCAAAAATAGGATACCACCACCTTAGCTATGAGCTTGGTGTGTCTGTGACATCAGTGGCCTTGTTGCCAGGTAGCACTCATGTAGTGTGTGAGCTGTTTGTTGTTCCTTTTGGGTGGGAGCAGTGACACACTCTTTGAACGTAATCATGGATGATAGGGTTGAGGTAGTCAGCAGGATACCTGAAGAAAGTCATGCGCTGCATGGTGTGGCATTATTCACCTTGTTGATTTTTTGGTGGTGCAGTAGTACTGTAAACATTCTGTCTGCTGGAGCCAACCTGTGTAACCTCTGTGGAATCAAATACAGCTGCACTACAGCCTATCACCCCCACAGTAATAGGCTAGTCAAGCGGTGGCTTAGGGCTCTCAAAGCTGCCATTATGGGCCACGGCAGGCTGTGGACCATAGCATTACCACAGGGATTACACGAAATCTGAACCACCTTCAAGGAGGACCTGCAAGCATCCCCCACCAGGATCCTATACAGCATTTCACTAGTGCTTTCCACTGATTTCATTCTACCCACTCAAGACCCTGAGAGAATGGACCTACCTGCACTGGCTTAGCAGGTAAATGACCACATTATACATATCGACGTGCAGCCTCCCACAGGTATTTGTACACAAACTGCTCTTACACTGTGAACACATCATGCTATAGGATTACACAGTCTGGCCAGTGCTGTAGCTGCCATACACAGGACATTCCAATGTTCTTAAGAGAAGCACACATTCACTTGCCATTCTGATTAAAGACAAACCAATGCCTATTTCGACTAACTGCTTGAAACCAGCATTGGTTCTCTGGGACAACAACGACCAAAATCCCCCAGACAGCAATGGCAACTATGGGCCATTACCAAATGCGTGGGCAGCCAACCCAAATGCAGCACACACGGTTATCATTAGGCTTGACTCAGAGCTTCAACCCAGATGATATTACCGTGAAACTCATCAATAACAATCTATGCCTCACAGCCCACAACAAGGACACTGTGAGACAGGACCTCGCGTGTGTCCAATTGCTCACCCTCAAGCACACACTACCCAACAACATTAACTGTGCCTCCTATCATCATACCAATGAACAGATAGCATCCTCACCATCTCCTGCTCGAGGGTACTAACACAATTGCCACCTACACGCCACCAAAGGCTGGGGCAGATCCTGCCACACACTGCCACCACTATCTTTGTCCCCAGCTGCAAGGGACAGCCACACTAGGGACCTCTCTCACCACCTGCTAACCTACTAGCTGTACGGCACCAGCACCACACAAGACATGACTTCAAGAAATAATCCAACTGTGTCCTGCATTGCAGCAAGTCATGACACAGCTTATAGCGCATACCTTTGCACACACTAATCCAGTTGGGTGACAACACTATTTACACGTCTCTTTCAGCTGTCCTCTCTATGGGGAGAGGTGGAGGAGAGCTCTCTGTTGATGTCAAGAGTGACACGCAATGGCCAGAGGACAGAGGAATATCTGTTGGTGAGACAAAGACAGCAGTGCATTCGCAGTTATGATACAATATAGACATGTTCATGTATCACACATAGTGAATAAAGTATATTCGCAATCAACCATCTCTGTTACAACAATTTATCTCAGTGTTCAGTTCACTGTTGACAGCATGTTCTCCATGTTGTTTGGCATTTAAAACCTTGGGTACTTGGGTATCTCTCCGAATCTTCAATTTATCACTACACTTCCTCCTGAGAGATTTAAACTGCCCTGCAAGCTCCTCTAGTCTAAGTATGTACAAAAGGTGAGAAGGTAGACTTATCAATGATAAATATTGCCACAGGATATGTGGTCCAATACTATTACTGGAAGCACTGGTATTCACAGATGTCTCAGGTGGACTATCCACATGAGATCCCTTTGGGGTTTGGGTGTTAATACAACCCAACAGATCACCTGGACCATTGGAAGTAAAGGAAAGTGATTCATGCTTCATGGAGGTCCTATGAGCACTTAGGGAATATGTATCCAAGTAGATAGAGCCCCACTTGGCTGGGTAAGTCTTATACAACAGAGGTGCAGCATGTTCCCCAGAGATTGCCCTCTACTGATTGTTCTGCCTCAAGAACTATGCACCTCATTGGCATGTAGCACACCTTGATATTAAGGGTTGTTTCATAGAGATTTCTACCTCTCACAATTGGGGGACACACCATTTTCCACCACCACACTGCACAGTGGTCATTGAAGTGTGCTCAGAGCTTACAGTTACATAGGACTGGCAGTGCTCACCAGGCTCCAACTCAGCCAAGCCTGTACCCAGCAAATGAATGCTAATATACCTGAGGGGCTTACCATTTAAAACAACCTTGGGGGGGCATATGTGGCTTTATTGAAAATATATGTATGGAGCAAGCATTAGCCCCTGTAGTATGATTTCTTGATCCTCCTGCAGTCAGCTTCTGATATACATCATTGAGCACTATTTTGATTGGATGGCAGAAATGAGGAGTCAGGGACTAAACAGTGACAGTTTTTTAATTCCTTGTGGCAAATCATGAGCAAGCCAGTACCGTGATGAATAATTTTGCTTCAGCAGTGTGTAGTAGCAGTTGATACTACCCAGAGTGTTTTATACCTCCAGCCATGTGTACTGCTGCACCTGATGGTGTATACCTTTCATATATACCTTTAATTTTGCATTAGGTGTGTGTCAATAGTATGTTTCACCAATGTGTACCAATCCACATTCATGGCTGACTTCGATGACTCTAGGGATGGGTACATTGTCGATGGCATCCTTTCTGGAGCCATGCACATAGATCATTTTCCAAACTTTGGTACATAAGCTTTGTGTCCACTTGCCAAAGAACATTTCCCACTCTTTCAGTGATGACCTCCATGCTCCATCTATGCTAAGATGGTACTGGGCATTTGTGCTGTCTCTTCCTCCTTTTTGTTTCTTGATGCCCTAGAGCTTTGTATTTTTTTTATTGCTGTAGTCATTGACTCTGAAAGTAGTTCTTAGTTTTTCAGTTCCTGCTTCAAGTGTCTTCCATCATTGATTCAGTGTGCCCTCTTAGTTAACAATCATAGGGAGTAATTCTCCTGTTTTTGGTTATGGTGGGCTATCGCTTCACGGTATCTGTTGACAATACTGGTAGGTTAACTATAGACTCTGGGGTAGAGGAGCCATCAAGCTTTCTATATGCTTCCACATCAAGGAAGGGAAGCACACCATTCACTTTAATGTTCACTGTGAATTGGATATTGGTATCGGTTGATTTAGATGGTACCGGAAGTATGCAGTTCTTCTTCACTAGCCAGATTTCAAAAGTGTCATCTATGTACTGAACCTAGTATTTGATGCACAGTGGTAAAGAGTGAAGCAGTAATTCTTTAAATGCCTCCATAGAGAGGTCTGTTGCAACTGGCAAGAATGAGAATACTACAACTATACCATATGTCTATAAGTAAAACTTCCCTTTTTACCTAAAGTAGGTGGTTGTAAGACAGTGATATACAAACTCACAGACATCCCATACCACAGATTCCTGTAGAGCATTGGAATGTTGACAGTTCCCCGTGATGGTACATTTGAGAAAAGAATTTTACATAAAAACTTACAATATGGTCAGAAGGTGAGACAAACTTGCATTTTAGAAGTGCAACAAAGTGAGTGGTGTCCCTTACAAATGATTACATAAGGCCTTCCAAATGCCATAGTTTCCAAAATGGTTTTGTCAGGAGACAGACAGGTTGGTGAATTGATACCATTCACTACTGGCTTTATGGGATAAATTTCCTTGTACCTTGGCGGCTGGATATAATCTGAGTGCGATAGGAATCTGTGCTATGAGTCTTTTGGGTATGGTGAATTTTGTTCTGGATTGCTGTAGCATGGCCTGCGTTGTTCTGATAGTCTTGGACATCAGATCTTCCATGAGGTCATTGCAAATTGATTCACTGAGTAGGTTCTGCACTCTTCTATCAAAACAAGGTATCAGCCCCTGTTTCACAATTCCTGTCATCCAATAAGAATAGTGTTCTGTGCTTTTCATGACAGCTGTACTCTGCGAGCAGGATGAAATTACACTATATAAGAACTGAACATGGCACTGGCCCAATAGTAAACACATAAATCTGGTGAAGGCCATTTCTAAAAGTAGGAGAGAAACTGATTTTATAAGCAACACGATGATGCTGGTCACATATCCAGAAATATTAAGTGAACAAATAGTCAGTGAAAATAAGTGACCACTTTCTGTTCAGTAATGACTGTCTCTCTCAATACAACAGTGACACAAGCCTGAATAATTACAACTGCCTTCTCCCTTGCACATATGTAAATAAAACACTCTCTTCCTCTCCTTAAGCTCTCTTTCCCTCACACCCACCTACACTCTCTATCATCTTCTTCACAGCAGACTTTCTCAGTAGCAATAAAAGTAACACAATGATATTGCTTCGTAAGGCAGTCATACACTACTGGAAATTGAAATAAGAACACCGTGAATTCATTGTCCCAGGAAGGGGAAACTTTATTGACACATTCCTGGGGTCAGATACATCACATGATCACACTGACAGAACCACAGGCACATAGACACAGGCAACAGAGCATGCACAATGTCAGCACTAGTACAGTGTATATCCACCTTTCGCAGCAATGCAAGCTGCTATTCTTCCATGGAGACGATCATAGAGATGCTGGATGTAGTCCTGTGGAACGGCTTGCCATGCCATTTCCACCTGGCGCCTCAGTTGGACCAGCGTTCATGCTGGACGTGCAGACCGCGTGAGTCGACGCTTCATTCAGTCCCAAACGTGCTCAATGGGGGACAGATCCGGAGATCTTGCTGGCCAGGGTAGTTGACTTACAGCTTCTAGAGCACGTTGAGTGGCACGGGATACATGCGGACATGCATTGTCCTGTTGGAACAGCAAGTTCCCTTGCCAGTCTAGGAATGGTAGAATGATGGGTTCGATGATGGTTTGGATGTACCGTGCACTATTCAGTGTCCCCTCGACGATCACCAGAGGTGTATGGCCAGTGTAGGAGATCGCTCCCCACACCATGATGCCGGGTGTTGGCCCTGTGTGCCTCGGTCGTATGCAGTCCTGATTGTGGCGCTCACCTGCACGGTGCCAAACACGCATACGACCATCATTGGCACCAAGCGGAAGACGGCCTAACGGTCTGCGGGACCGTAGCCCAGCTTCATGGAGACGGTTGCGAATGGTCCTCGCCCATACCCCAGGAGCAACTGTGTCCCTAATTTGCTGGGAAGTGGCGGTGCGGTCCCCTACGGCACTGCGTAGGATCCTAAAGTCTTGGCGTGCATCCGTGCGTCGCTGCGGTCCAGTCCCAGGTCGAGGGGCACAGGCACCTTCCGCCGACCACTGGCGACAACATCGATGTACTGTGGAGACCTCACACCCCACGTGTTGAGCAATTCGGCGGAACGTCCACCCATTCTCCCGCATGCCCACTATATGCCCTCACTCAAAGTCCGTCAACTGCACATACAGTTCACGTCCACGCTGTCACGGCATGCTACCAGTGTTAAAGACTGCAATGGAGCTCTGTATGCCACGGCAAACTGGCTGACACTGGTGCACAAATGCTGCGCAGCTAGCGCCATTCGACGGCCAACACCACGGTTCCTGGTGTGTCCGCTGTGCCGTGCGTGTGATCATTGCTTGTACAGCCCTCTCGCAGTGTCCGAAGCAAGTATGGTGGGTCTGACACACCGGTGACAATGTGTTCTTTTTTCCATTTCCAGGAGTGTATATATGAAATATATACTTCTCAATATAAGCAGCAAAATTGTGATGAGTAATTTGAGTTACAAGCGCTAAGTCTTGTGCTGGTTGAGGTGCAATGAGAACACAGCCCAGCTAAACAATGTAGAACAGTTTTATTGAAAAGTGCATAAACTAAAATCTCTTCCTTTGGAGAAAAGTTAGTCACTACAATAGTTCGTGACTGTTCTTGATTTGCAGTGAATTTATATATCCTGAACTTAAACTGAAGGTTGTAATGATGGAACTGTCAGAGTTTAATATTCATTCGGATCTGGACCAAAATAATGTAGTGAGAGTCAACAGTCGATACCAAGTTCCTGGATATCTCCAGTGAAGAGGCCAAGTGTGGGTGATGGTGAAGGCAGACACTGTTGGCTCTCTAGGTCGGTGGTGGCTGGTGCGGCATTGCATCATACATACTGAAGGTTCTACAAGACTCTGACTGAAAACTGTGGATGCCAAAGCTTGACAGAAGCTGCCACAGAGTGGCTTTTCACCACCCTAAATACGCAGACTGCATAGGAATAGTAGAGGAACTATTTGGGTTCATGTGGCCCATGGAGGCGAACAGGTCTGTGGGGCTAGCAACCTCTGGCAGCACTCACACTGCCACCTCCTGGTCTAGGCAGCATGCATTTTTGAAGCACTGTCATCTTTTGATGTAACCCCTTCCTGGTTATGCTGGTGATACATCACAGCTGTAAGAAGAGTTGCCAGTCGGTAGGGCATACAGCCCATAGATAGCATCTCTCCCCAACCTCAAATGACGAAATGGTGTGATATATCTTGATGTCTGAGGAACATGCCACCTCTTTGATAGCTGCCCATAAAACTGGTGACCTTGGTGGGCTGAGGTCATTGTCGATCAGAGCTGGTGTCTGGACTGGGGACGGGCTGTCCCCACCAAAGACCAGAGGATGTGGAATTTCTGGCTTCTGCAGTTGTGCTTTGTTGTCCAAGATTCTGGGGGGGGGGGGATATCCGACTCTAGAACAAGAGATCATGGCAATTCACTGCTAGGAGGTGTCAACTGTATTACACGGGCACACCTGGTTGACATGCTTGTGACAAATGGGACCACTGTGTAGCCTTACTTCCACCACAGCCTTTCCCAGTCAATGGGTGACCACTGACAGGGCCTACTGGCCATGATTTCTGGAGGAAACCAACATAAAGACATCATATTTGACAAAATAATGGTGGCATCAAGAGTGCAGGTGCGGAGCTAGAGTTCTTGTAGGTTGGAAAGATTGGGTTCGTGGTCCTGTGCGTGAGGGCTGATACTGTCCTGAGGGGGATAGCAATAACATGGCAAAAACAGAGTGAGACCTTCATCTAAATCATGATGGCAGTGAAACTCGCTAACTGTGACTTGAACATGTCAACAAAATGTTCTGCTAATCCATTTGAAGTAGGATAAAAAGGTGCTTTGTGCACTGAAGCAGTGATGTTAGAAGAACAAAGAGAGGTAAATTTTGAAAATGTGAATGGATGCCCATTGTCAATAATCACGGTTTCCAGGAGTCTTTCTATGGTGATGATGCATGCCACAGCCTGGACAGTATGTGCCAAGGATGCTGAAGACATCCGATACATACAGGGGAATCTCTTTCCCATTTCATCCACAATAAACAGAGAATAGGCTAGGAATGGGCCTGCAAAGGCACTGAAGCATCCAGGAAGGGAAGTATCTGTGAACAGGAGATGCCTGTTTGCTTTGGCAGCTCTCACATTCCATCACTATGCTGGCAATATCTGCATCGATCGCACACCAATATGCATGTTGTCTGGCCAGCCTCTTCGTGAGCATAACCCCCCAATGGTCCTGATGTCGAGGGACAAGATGATGTGCTGCAAGATGGATGAGATCATTACACGGGTGCAACCATCTTCTCCTCGCAACAATAGGACTTCACTGAAGGTGGAGAACTGATGAGCAGAATGCTTGGACTTCCAGCTGACCAAACTTTTCCTGATCTGTCAGCCATTCTTTTTGCACTAGACAGAGTACTTCCCGCATAACTGGGTCGTGCAAGTAGTGACAGGCAATGACCTTTGCATTCGAGGAAAGGGAGGCTAGCTTCATCTGCTGCTGTGTCCATGTGGCAACAGACCACTGATTCCAAATTAGATTGCATGTCCTGTCCCAATGGAAACCAGGAAAGAATGTCACCATTGGTATATTAGCTGTTAAGCAGTATCTGATGTCATGTGAGTAGCTACACAAAAACAATGACCGCTTCTGCAGGCGACACGCCAATTTGGTCAGAATATTGGAGCCTGCAGTGAATAACAGTAAAAGTGTTTTGGGGTAAGTCAGTAATGTGAAACGTTGGCTGTACACACATTTGTAGAGTTTATTGAGTGCAAACTCAACAGCCCAGGCTTCCTTTTCTATTTGACTATAGTTGAGTTGTGCCTGTGTTGGAGTTTTGGATATGAACATAGTAAGACATTCCGCACCATCTACTGTGTGGGATAACACTTCACAAATCAGAAGCATCAGCTGCTACAATTAAATGTTTTGCTGGGTCATAGGCCATAAGGCATGTTGAATGGGGCAGGGCTTGCCTGAGATTTCAGAAGGTTTAAGTCCAATAGCACTTCACATTTTTGCATAACAACTGATGGAGTAGTTCTGCTATGGCTGTGGCATGAACTTTTGATAATAATTAAGTTGGATGAGCACAGATTGTAATTGCTTAATGTCTTTTGAGACTGGACATTGCTGGACAGCTTTAATATATTGTGGTGTTGGTTGTATTCCTGAAGTTCTGGGAACATGATCAAGATATTCCACCTGAGGGAAAAAAGGCATTTGTCTATGCTACATTTGGGACTGGCTTGTTGAAGAATGGCTAAAAGGGTATCAAGGTTGGTTGCCAGCTCCTGATCATTTTTACCAGTGACTAGAACACGCTGGGTACATTCCGTGTTGGCTGTTCTAAGTACTACTGAAAAACAGCTGGAGCACTGGCAATGCAAAATTGAGGCCTGTTTATAACAGCCCAAACAGTGTGTTAATGAACAGAATGCTCCATGATGGCTTGTCAAGAGGGAGCTGAAGGTAAGCATCCCATAAATCAATCTTGGCAAAAGTCTTGCTTCCTGTGAGTCATGCCATAATGTTGTCCACTTTTGTAATCAAGTCAGTGTCATTGATGGTTTGTGCACTGATTGAGGCCCAGAGATCACCACAAATTCAAAGTGACCCTTTCAGCTTTTCCACAAGAACTATTGGAGTAGCCCACTGATTGCTGGTGACTGTGGTGAGAATAGTTTCAACTGAAGCTTGTCCATGAGAGCAAATGAAACATTTCATGCTTTCAAAAATCAGGCAGTGGTTGTTTGAAGAAGGGTGACATGAGCCTAAAAACTAGTGATACCAGTAGTAGGATGATAAAAAACTGACTTGCACCTTGTACTTGAAGTGTGTGTCACTTAAGTAGGAGCTAGCCCCTGACAGCTGAAAGCTGTCGGTGGAGTCATGTCTTCCAAGCCCAAAGCACTAAGAAGGTCCAAGCCAAGGATGTTGGTGGCTCTTTTGGTGTTTACCACCAAGATGCATCCCATGAAAACAGTAGAAAACTGAATGCTCGCCATGAATTGTCCTTTGCCTTCAGTAGTACTGTTGCTGTAGCTACGCAGGTGTCTGAAGAATTTCTGTAGTGAGGTGAGTCCAAATGGCAATACGTCCCTCTGAACCTGTATCAGTTTGAAACTCCACAGGGGCTGTGTTCACTTCCACCATGAGTATTAAGAGTTTATTAGGTTTGGGAAGCACAGCACGGACATGTAAAACACCTGGATCTTAGGAGTCGGACATCTCCTCAGTTGCAGAGGAAGTGGAATCCGTGCATGTGTAATCTACATTCATCTTGAGAGAAGACTGACAAACTTCTGCCTTATGTCCTGTCTTGCCATAAGAAGAACATTTAGCCCAGTGATAATAACACTGTTGCTGTGGGTGTGAGATAAACAATAGCTCCATGAGGGTAACTGTTGCGACTGACACACATTGGTCAAGGGCTTGCCAGCCACAGGTGAATTAGAATGCTGTGATGACCATGGCTGGAACTGGAGGTGGAAAGCTGGGCAACCGCTAACACCTGCTACATGTTATGTGTTGTTGCTGATGACCAGAGACATGTTCAAAAGACCTAATGGTGGGGAAGCACGTTTCTAATGTGGGATATTTCAATTTGACGAGATCATTACAAAGTCCTTCATCTGGTGAATGTTCAAGAATCATGTCTCTGAGAAGGGAAGTTGTATAGTACTGTTTACGTTGAGGGTTAGTACTCTGGAACTGACAGCCATGGGGCAAACCCTGCAATTCGGCTAACCACTCTCTGTAAGATTGTCCACCAAGCTCGTAGCAGCTAAAAAACTTCCAGTGGACCATCACAACATGCACTTAAGAGACAAATATTTTAGTAAACAAGTATCTAAGTGTTCATACAGGAGGACATGGGGCTCCATTTCAAGGTTGAGTTGCTGTAGTAAATGATAAACTTCAAGGCCTGCATGTGCCAAGAAGAACGTGTGCTACTGGGTGTCACCAGTGATACCATGGAACAGGAAATGTTGATCCATTCTGGTCATGTAGTTCATGTAGCCCTTGACCAATCTTCTGGTTGGACACCTGAAATGGTGGCAGTGCCCTCTGAATCCCTTCACCAGTGAATCTATGCGAGACAGCCAGTTGAACAGCTTCAAGGTTGGATGTGATGATGGCCACCATCTTGTCCACCACTGTGTTCATGACCTGTTGCATATTCTGGGGCAGCAGCAAAATTTGAGTAGTAACGTAGTAACATCTGAAGGGTTAGACATTGTGGAGCAAAAATTCACTGTCGAGGCCTTTGTGACTTAGGATTCAGATGTATGCTGATATAGTCTACCTGGGGTATAAAGCATTCATCAAAATAGTGCACAGAGAATTTCCTAATTGTCACTCACTAAGTCTTGCAACGGTTGAGGTACAATGAGAACACAGCCCAGGTAAATAATGTAGAGCAGTTTTACTGAAAATTACACAAACCAAATTAGTACTACTTTGGAGACCAGTTATTCACTACAACAGTTGGTGACAGTTTGTGATTTGTACTGAATTTACACAAGTCTGAACTCAAGCTGATGACTGTAATGATGAAACGGTGAAGTCTAATATTCACTTGAAAGTACAAGAAAATGACATAGTGAAGGTCAACAGTCATAACCAAGTTCCTGGTTATCTCCAGTGCGGAGACCTAGCATGGTTGATGGTGGAGATAGACAGTGGCGGCTCCCTTGGTCAGCAGTAGCTGGTGCGGCATGGCGTTGTATGTAACATAGGTTCTGGCTGAGGCTCTGATTAAAGAACTGTGGATGCAGTTGGTGCCTGATTGAGAGTTCAACAGAAGTTGCATCTGAATGGCTTTGTGCCACCCCAAATACCCAGGCCATGTGGATATACTAGAGGAACTATTTGCAATTATGTGGTCTGCGGTGGTAAACAGGTCTGTGGGGCCAGCAACCTCTGGTGGCAGTCGATATACCAACTGCAGTCTAGACAGCATTCATGACTGTAACCCCTTCGAGGTTATGCCACTTTAACACAATTGCTGTGAGGAAGGTTGCCAATCTGTAGCTCATACAGCCTGTAAAAAGTAACAAGCATGCCAAATCATGTGCAGTAGCTGCAGAATGTAAATTTGATTTTAAACACTTTGACTATCACTCCCATCAACTGACAGGATATGAAAATTTCGGTATACTGCTGATCCGGTCATTTGACAGAGTACATTTCCTTCCACTTTTAAACACAAAATCACATATATTGACAGGCTCAATTGGTCTTCATTGTATTGCAAGGGATATGTAGTTTCTAAAACAACCATAAACATGGCTGGCATTGTAAGAAAGCACAAGATTTAGGTGGCCAGCAGTCAAAGTATTAACCGACCCTACTTTGACCTATTTTACCTATCTATTGTGTAAACAATAATTATCTGGCCATTGCTTTTTTACAGCAGACTAAGTCTGTCATTTGATTAACATAGTACAGCCAAAACATGTTATATTATTAGGAGTTAGAGCAAGTGTAGAAGTTTTTCACCGACACAGAAGGTTAACAATTCAAGGCCAAATGACGGTAGCCATTAGTAATACTTTTGAGTAAAGTAATCTAAAACCAATTTGTTGCTGGTTGCTGTAAACTATCAACAATGTATTTCATATAACACCCACAGTCTCCAACCATGTCTGTATTTGACAAAATTGCATTGATACTTTATTTATTTCATTTATCTCACATGAAAAGGTTTTCATGTAAAACTAACTACTATGTTGTTCATTTACTGCTTGGTTATAAACTGAAGCAAATGCAATGCCCAAACAACATCAGTGTAGTCTTTGAAAATGGATCTGTAACTCCAAAATGCTTTGACTAAAACAGGAAATAAAATACTGTGAGTGAACATGATGTATTACTAAAAAAAATATTCCTGGCCTATATCAGTTAAAGTCAGAGACAGCCCTGGGTGAAATGTCTGTTAATAATGTATGTGAGTGAGTGGTAACATAAAATATAGGATGAACAATCTACTCTGTGACACATTTATGTCTTCTCCCTATTATTTCAGTAGGGAGTTTTAACAGTACACAAAATTTGAAATATATACTACATTTGTCCTACAATCAGATCATATTGAGCAAATGTCATTTCAATTAAAGCTGCACTCCCATCAGGGTATGCAGAAAAAGGTTAATTAATATTTATTTTATTGTGTGCAGTGTATCACAAATACCACATACAGAGAGGTCATTTTGTCAGAGCAGGACAGAATGTAGGCATATGCAGATCAGCAAGAGTAACTTTGTTACATCTTTGCAGCTGGATGGACAAAACCTATGGCTTTGTTGTTGGTTTCACATGTGGAATTTTACTGTAACTTACATCCAGCCTCTGCAGCGTTTTATCATCTTCTACTGTCACCTAGATATGAAAATTGACAACTAATGAGCAACATGTCACTATTGCCACTTGTCACTGTAACTGGTGTAGTGGACCTTGAATAGTCTGTACAGTTTTGTTTACTGGGTATGACAACTGGACACACGGCATATAATTCGAAGAACTGAGAACTGGAACAGACAAGGAACTTCAAGCCTCCATTTCATATTTAACAGCTGTACTATTTTCAGAATTGGAATATACCATCAGTCCAGTAGTGAGCTCGATTTAAACAACAGATTTGAGATTTTATTTTTACCATTGTTGGGAAATTTATTTCACACCACAACAATATTCAAGATTGTGCGTTTGGATATGGAAGTTTTTAAGGATGTCACTGTATGATTTTCAATAATTGTATTGATGACCATGGTTTTGAGAACACAAAAGAAAATACCACCAATGAACTTCATATTCTAGCACAATCAGCATTTCGTGGCTTTTATAATATACTAGGTCAGATAAACATTTAATTTATATTACGCAACAATGTGACTTTAAATGCAATTCATTTTATGTTTCAGAACAGGAAATTCATGCTGAAAGTATTTGCTACAGTTCCTTTGTGTTATTGTACTATATTACACAAGCATTTTTTATCTTTTATTATAATCCTGATTCTAAAACACAGTCTGCACTGCACACAAAACAGTAAAGCTCATAAAAAAGTACTTTCCTCATAGTAGTCATTTATTGCTATAATTGTCACTTCTAATAACTGCAATATTCTTCGAACTTCTTTGACTTTTTAATTTCTTCCATAGTGGATTTCTATGCCCAGTGTACAAATTTCATGTTCACTTCCTGAGAAATGTATGAAGATTTATTTGTCATTATGTGAAGTTTCTATAATGGTTTAAATGGAAAGTAATCCAAATTTTCACACTTCAGGAATTATGGGAGTTACTGCATTTTCATAGGAATGGAAAACTGACAATAAGTTGTCTAAAAGCCATTAACATGATATAAATATTTTCCTTGATATGATTCTGTGATTGTCATGGTTAATTTTGCTACTTCTTTTCTTAGTTTCATTTATTTAGTTTTTGACTCGTGATCTGTAGTCCTCTCTTATAAAATTCTATCATAATTTTATCTAATGATGGGAAAGTGTAGCTAGAGATAGAGTCGTTTTACTCATTTTCTGCGAAATGTGGATTGTCACCTATACTTGAAATTACTGTATGTGTAACTGTTTGGTGCAATGAATGAACCATCTATCATATGTTGGCCTATTCTGAAGCTAATACCAACTAGTATGAAGAAGTTGCAAGTCAGAAACAATAAATTCCAAAACCAAATTAAATGTACCTAACGAAGTAAGTGGCATCAAAATTGGAGACAAGCCAAGATTTTTCCTGGGCTGCTAGGCAGACACAAGTACAGTCACTTTGTGTTTCTGGGGAGGACACAAGGAGCACTCCTTCCATGAGCTTGGAAACTTGTCACTGACATTCAGATTTATAAGTCACTGGGATGCAAAAAATTACACCACAAATTAAATCATACAAATTAATTTAAATGGGTAATCTGGTAATATTAATAACATTTTCCTGGCAATAACTAACAATTTGGTTCAAAAAATAGTGGCATTTTATTTGCAATAGTCATTCCATAACAAGTAAATAATTTAAGTACTTGTAATTTATAACATGCAACAACAAGGACGGGGCATAAACCTGTTTTTACAGACAGGTTTTCAGGCCATAAACTCCCTAATTATTAACATTTTCTGATACAGTATAAGAAATAAATAAATTAATATAAGACAATATACAGCTATTAATATTGAAAACTGTGTTTCAGTTCAAAAGACCTTCACTCAAGTATAACAAGAAATCAAGTCTTGCATAAGACAGTCCTAAATGGTTATTTAAACCAGTATTTTCTGGCATTTCTCCACAATTTAAGTTTCTATTATAACAACAAATAATTACAATAATTTGCTGCTAATACAAAACCAAAAAAATACTGTTAAAGTAAAGGCAAATCACAAGTTCAAGTATTCTACACAAAATGAATTCCTATTATATTAAATATAATTTTTATAAAGGCTATGTCATATAACTTCTACATTATTAAAGTTTGACTGTGCACCTTTGTCTTTCTGCTTCATCCACATTTCTCACAGCATTTATGACATCATTAATATAACGAAGATTTTGGATGTGTCAATGACCACTTTTTTTTATGCAACTAATTAATGTTATAAAATATTTTCCTGTAATCTTATTAAAATGAAAGGCAACAGTACATTACTAACATAATCAATGAAATGAACGAGAAAATATAGATTACAAGAAACACTAGTTTGCCACCATATAGTAACTAATTTCAGATATGATGCCTTAGCTACTGCTCTGCCAAGTAAGCCAGATGCTTCACATGCTTGAGAATGATAGAAGGCTTATGACTACCTCTGCCAATATTATGATGCAGATTTTGTCATGATAATGACTGTATTAATAACTATGAAGCATATTCATTAAATGTGTGAAGGCCACTACATATACTCTCCAAGGAAATATGAACACTCTTAAGGGTAAATGTACTTGTGTCTTATCTGCAGTATTCCCGAATTAAAAATTATTGGGCTAAAACAACAAAAGTTTCTGCACTTACACTTAAAGTCTGCAAATAAAATTTTTCATGTTATAAACCATCTGAAGGTGGACGATGATAATCCTGTTTGTTACCAGTCAGCAGATAAAGGAAGACAGGTTGTGGAAGTTCAGACCTATAATGTGTAAGATAATGAAAGGGATATGTGAATCTGTCTAGGGGGTGCTGTATTGTTTTATTCGTGACAGATGATCCCATTTATACAGGGGTTTGTCCAGTGAAGCGATTTGCCAGGGGAAAATCATATCCACAAGCACTTAATAATTTTGTTTTTGCACTTCCTTTTAGTCTTGTCCTTGAGTTTGAAGTGTATCAACAAAAAGAAACATTTCCTGAAGGAACTGAATGGGGCAGGGGCATAGATATTGGGGTTTCACTGTTTCGAGGCTATCAGAACAATCAGTAATGAAATCCATATGTTTTTTAATAGGTATTTCACATCTTTAGCTGTTATTCAATTGATGGTTGCAAGAAATAAAATCCCAATTTCCAACAACTGTATGCTTCACTGATGACAAAGTACTCAGTAACATGGAATGTAGATCTTCAGATGATTTCACTGAAACAAGACAAGTTTTGAAACATAGCCAAATGGTCTCATAAAAAGAATCAGTACTTTTATCATCAGTGGATATTGGTGTTGTTGATGTTCAAAGGAGGAGAAAAGCTACCTGCAAGTATGAGTTTTACATAAATTGCTTGTCAGAAACTTGCTGGGGTCTTGGGACGTTCTCACAACTGTTAAGCAGCTAACAATCAGTACCATTTTTTTATCACCCTGTGTGACTTGACTAAAATATGGACTGAAGACAATCATGATAGCTGAAAGGAGGGGAAAGGGTGTTATGACAAGTGGTCTGAGGGATTTCGTTAGTATATTACTTGCTTGAACTCTATTAACTCCTAAAAGGAAACAGTATCTGATGGTGTAAGTTACCTCATATGCTCAAAGTGGCCATGGGATGGCCATTTTGCAACAGCCCTTCAAAAGGAAATGAAACCCAGAGCATTTTGTTGTTATGAAAGAAACCAGACCCTTCCAACCACTAAAAACTATGTAATATTTTGCTTCAACCCTATTTAAAAGGAACAAAAGAAAAACTAATGAAAAGAATAAACATCCACAAAGTTTGACCAATCTGTCCCAAGAGGTCTGATGTACAGTGGCGACAGGCAAAGAAAACACTTTATGTAATAATTAAATAAGCATGGAAGCACATTCTGTTTGTAATTAGCTGCAGCAATTGCAACTCTATAGAGTACTGATGCACAATATGGAATTTATGAAGGAGAGACCCTAAAATATTGTGTCATATTTCATGTAAGAACTTCTTACAGTACAATTTATAGGTAATACCCAGAAATATTGCCTGCAAGAGTGTCACCAATATTGACAACTAAATATCATCCTTGGCATCCCACTGCAATGAATTTCTTGACAGAAATAACATGCTTTGCAATTAAGAGTCCTCAGAGATGGAGAAGTCAAATAGAAAAAAGATAAGGTCTTCCTAAAATGTGGCTCACACTTTCTGTGCATAATATTTGCATGAAAAAAATAAAATTGGTTTCAAACACATACAGTTACTTGATTAAAGATATTTTAATGTACTGCAAGTCATATTGACCAAACAAGAACTGCTGCACTGAATCTCTTCAGAAAAAATAAAGTGATTCATCACAGCAGCTGTTGGTCGTTAATAGGACTTGATAAATATTTAAAGGCTGTGGGATTTTACCAACTGAAAATCCTCTGTAACAGGACTATGGTAAGTATAATTACCATCTCTCAGCCTACAAAATATTATGTAAAACAATCTCAAATTTAATATATTACAATAATACAATAAGTATCTTGAATCAAATACAAAAAAAGCAGAATATTGCACAACAAAAACAAGCCACAATACATGGTATGTAGAGAAAGTTCCCAGAATGATTTTTGTTTTGTAGTCACTACTGAGTGATTGTGCACAGTGACAGATATTTTTTCTGTTCCAGCTAAGCTTCACCAGAGGAGTAGTAGTAATTGTTCTCGAGTCTCTCTATGAGAACAATGAAGCAAAGTAATAAAACACTGTGGGCAACTTTTGGTTTGAGGAGGGATGGGTGTGAAGCTAGCAACTTTCAGCTGTTGCACAAAACTTACAGTGACGACCAATTTGGTACCAGAACAATATACAAATGGTGAGAATAATCTCATCTATGATCCAAAGATACCACTAAGGGGAGGAGGTACTGGTGGAATTAGAGCTGTGAGGACAGGTTGTGAGTCGTGATTGGGTAGCTCAGATGGTACAGCACTTGCCCACGAAAGACAAATGTCCCGAGTTCGAGTCTCAGTCCAGCATACAGGTTTGATCTGCCAGAAAGTTTCATACTACTAAATGTTGTTTAAGTTATTGACCTACCTCCTTTACACATGGAAAAACAGACACCTGTACCACACTTTGCCTAAATATTTTTGGTGAGGACAGTATTTTCAGAATGAACCTTTCATTTGCACTACCACAAAACTGAAAAAATTCCAGATTCAACCACTGATCCAGCACATAGTTTTGTCCTGCCACAATGTTTGAAAACAGTGTACACTCCACTGCAAAGTGAATGATCATTCTAGATGCAATCCCCTGTGCTGTGGGTAGGCCACTTTTCCACAGTATCCTTTCGTTTGCGTGAACTAGTCCAGCAAAGTATGCAGGAGAGCTTCTGTGATGTCTGAAAAGTGGGTGAAAGAAGGCAGTGAGGAAAATTAAGGTTTAACACCCCGTTTACACCAAAAGCATTACAAATGGAGCAAAGCTTGAGTTGGGGAGTCATGCTGGCATTTGCCTTAAGCAATTTAAGTAAACCAACACTCCAGATCTGGATGGCAAGATGAGAATTTGAACCATCATCTTCCCAAATGTGAGTCAGTGTCTTAACACTGTACCATCTTGTTTGATGAAAGTAAGAGAGAGGTACTTTCAGAAGTGAAGCTGTGAATAAACATCATGAACCATACTTGCATAAGTCAGTCAGTTAGTGCACTGTCTGTGAAAGGTTTCAAAAATAAATTATTTAATATCCAACCCCAAATGCTGAAACTGGAAATCTCCTCCCACATATTTTTCTCTGGAAACTGTCTTGTCCCCACTCCAACCTTACTAATATATAACTGAAAAGAATTGGAGTTTCTACAACTACCTGACCTCATCCCATAAAAAGAAACAAAATAGACAAATAAATAAATCAAAATGTATGAAGGATGAAGATCACTAAGAGATGTCTTTCCTCGATTAAAATTTAAGCAGCTCCACATCATTAGAAAAGGAGCATTATCTTGATTGGAAGAAAAATGAAGGAGAAGAAGAAGAAGAAGAAGAAGAAGAAGAAGAGGAAGAAGAAGAAGGAAGAAATTGACTGTGGCCTGTTGAAGGAGTTATCCTGGCAACTGACTAAAGCCATTTTAGAAAAGCTCAAAAATTCTAAATCAAGACGTCTGGACACAGTTAATTACAAACTAAGGCAGTGGATAAGTCAAAATACATCAAAACCAACATAAGGCAGAAGATGATTACTAAGATACAGATCACATCCTTTGATTGTAAAAGTAGTAGCCTGAAGGGGAGGCTCTCAATGGAATGTTCTATAAACAGTGATATATTATACCTACTGAAAACAACTACACGAATTAAACTGCATATTTACTTATAATCAGTACTCAGGCTAGAGAGCAATTTACTGAATTCACTTGTACAACTAACATATTTCTGCTAATGTCATCATCAGAATATGTGATAAAGTGCAAGTTACAATGAGCAATATACACCTAATCACAGTATAATGATCACATATAAGGAAAGTCTCACATAACAGAAGAAATTCAACGTATGTTGTCAGGATTAGTAGGGTAAGGTAGGGAGGTTTGACCATTCCTGGTTTTATCATCTTTGGAGCAGAGAAATGTGGTACTGTCTAGTGGTAAATTACCTTCGAAAATAATCATATGCAAAGAGAAGTGATTTTGTGAAATAGTACAGCAACAGCTAATGTTTATTTGTTTACTGTGAACAAACTCAATATTTCTCATTTCACTTGAAGGCCTCTAGGTAAGTCAAACTAATATTTTAATCAGGATGGAATTAAATGCAATTTATTTATCAGTTATTTCTCTTTAGTTTTATATAATAATTTTGTAAATATTTCAAAATCTTTATTGCTTATACTGCAGTTTTCTTGAGATATTATGTCAGGCTTGTGTATCCAACAATCAGTTTCATTTTACTGCATTTTTAATGATATTCTGTTTCTTTTCTTCAGCATGTCCTTATTTGGAATGCTAGCAAAAATGCCAGTAAGAGAGATTCTCTGAAGGAATGAAAGATGTGATTGTGCAGGTACTGAAAATAGTGAAAGTATCAGAAAGGCTGCAAAAGATTTCAATATGGACAGAAAAACATTGGAAAGATATGCTGAGAAAGAAAGATGTGCAAGGAAACTCCCATTAAAGCAAACCATGTATCTAATCAAATATTTGCAATGAGCCAGGAAGCTGATCTGATAAATTATGTGATTCAGGTCAGTAAGTTAAATTATGGTTTAACAACAATTCAAGCTAGAAATTTTGTTTATGAATTTGCTGCTGCCCTTCACCAAGCTACTCACAATTTCTGCTACCCAGACAATCAAAAGATTAAAAAGCAACAAGTTATGCTTGTCTCCTTGGATTCATGCTATGGAACAAGAAACTATCTCTATGAACTCCACAACCTACAAGCACTGGAAGAGCACCCACTTTTAACAATAAACTTGGTCTTCCTCCAGGATCGGAGTTCTGGTGTCATGACAGAGGGTGGATGACTGGCAAGAATTTTAAGAATTTTCTTACTCACTTCATCAAATGCTGTAAAACATCCATTGATCAACCAACAGTAATTACACTTGACAATGATGCCTCACACATCACTCTAAAAGTTCTAATGATTGTCAAGGATAATGGAATAACACTACTGACTCTACCACCTCGTACTAATCACAGATTGCACCCTTCAGGGCTATATTCGGTCATTTTAAGATCTTTTATTATAAAGTGGTTGATGACTATATGATCACTCATCTTGGGGAGACAATCTCTACATATAAAATTCCCAACTTGGTTGGAATGGAGTTTCCTCATGCATTTAACACAGTTAATATCCACAAAGGTTTTGCCTGCACTAGTATTTGGGCCATTTAACACCAACATTTTTACTGAGATGATTTTTTTAGAGTCATATGTTATAGATAAATCATATGTGGATGCAGACTCCCCTTCTACAGAAAAGGTAGCAGCCACATTAACTTGTAAGGATGTTCATGCAAATGCACTCATTTCTACAAGGGGCTTCCGACAGCAGCCACTTCTATGGAGGACCATCTACTTCTATGGAGGACACTGCAGTAGCATCCACTTCCATAGAGAATAATGCAGTTATGTTTACACCTTTGCAAGGCCACACAGCAGTTTCTGTATCTAAAGCTTTTCTTGAAACTCATGGGAAATGTAGCCAGACTGCTGCAGAAACCTCGTCATATTACTGAGAAAATAGTCTACTTATCTTTATAGGGAGTCAGACCATTTCCAAGAGCATGTCCAAGAAATAACACTGAAGTTGGTAGAAAAGATGTTTCAGTAGAATTATGACTGACACACCCATCATAAAAGTCACTGAAGAGGAGTATGCTGAAAGGCTAAGTAAAAGAAATAAGAAAAGTGTTGCAAAAACAGTGAAACGAACTCTCCTAACATAAGAAGATGATGAGGATTTCCAAGAGTTTCCAGACTTCATTGGAGGACTATGTTCTTGTGAAATTTGATGTGAGAAAAAGAGAGGGATGCTTTCATGTATTAAAATTTATAAACGGCAGTGAAAGCAAAGTAAGTTTTTGAGAAGAGTAGCACCCAAATCATACTATTTTCATTTTCCTAGCATTGATGAAGCTCGTGTAGGTATTTTAAGAGTTGCTAGAAAATTACCCAACCCAATTTTAATTTGGGGAATGCATCATAATGCCTCTAAGATAATGTTTCCTGTCACATTTTCAGCAATGGATGTACATTAGAACTATACACAGGTATGTTTTATATTCAACGGTTTTGCGTGACATAATTAATACATTTACCATCACGGAGGCCTCCCATAGTCAGGGAACTTTGACCCATATTTTAGCCATTAGACAAAACTGATCTAAAGTTATTTTTACAAGATGGAGAACGCTTTTATAAACCAGGTAGGTACTGTAAATATTCAGGGGGTTACAACATACATTTTAAAAAGTGGGCCAAACCACCTTAGGTTCCCCTACTTAAAAACACCACAATAATCATGATATGATCCATTGTACCATATCTATTTTATTTATTTCTAGTTAAGTATAACTTTTCATATATGTAGTCATTATATTGTGATTAGGTATATGCTCAATATTTTAATTTTCTCTTTGTTATTACAGATTTTGATGATGGATGTTAACTCAAATACATTATTTACAAGGTAATTAAGTAAACTGCAATTCGGACTGAACATCTATAATGATCGCTGATCTCTACAAAGAATTTTTATCTGACACTGTGAAAGACTGTGTGCATTCCAAAGTGTGGAACAATTCCGTGCCATGAGACACTGTTTAGTAAAACACCACATAGCCACATTTCCCACCTCTACTATCAGATTTAACAGCAGAGTTCAAGGAATGTATCTTAATTTACATGACTGTGAACACGAGTCAGCATAATATTTAGAAGAAAGTATTCTCCCATGTCATACTGAAGGCTTCGAGACATTAAAGCTAAAGGCTTCGAGACATTAAAGCTAAAGACTGCAACACAAATTGTTCCTTGATAATGTCAATATTGTTTTATAATTTCTTTAAAATCACTCTGGGTTCCTTCTTGACATACAGAATACAAGAAACATCATAAAAAAATAAATCAACTCAACAATGCAAATTTTGCAATGATATTGTCAGTTTTCAAAAATAAAATGTACTTAAAAAGTGATACACACTGTCAAAAATAGATCACCAATTTTCTTCGAAAACAGGCAGCACAATGTCTACTGCAATCAAGCAAAAATTATTTTTTAAATGCTAAACATTTTAAAGCAGCCTACATCCAGTAATTAAGTCTGCAAAACAACACAACAGCTGGAGTAACAGAGATAGTCTACAGAATACACAGAAACAGATCATACTTTCTACCTTGTATCAACAGCCAGTTTCTCTAAATGGCTCCTTCACACAAATGCCAGCACTGTTCTTTAATCAAAGCCGTAAGCAATTCCTTTATCATATTGAACAATGGACATACATGAATGAATCTACATTAAATAAATCAAATAATATGGTTCACTCTTTAACTGTAAATCATATTTTGATTGGATTTTGTCACATATTGTACAGAAAATCATCCTCAGTACTTTAAATATTTCATACATGAGAATGTATGAAGAATGGCAACATCAGTTAATCATAACATATGTAAATCATTGGTGCATCTCAATCAAATTAAAATTATCTCACAACAGCCATGATGTGATACGACACCAGAAAAATTTGAGTGCATTATATGCAAACAACAAATTTAAAGAAAAAATAAAACAATAACATGTGTATGGCATCAGAAATAAAGACAGGGGAAGGGTGGAATTATCAAGTGTAGGCCTATACCACTTTCCTCTGAAGGTGAAAAGAGGGGTAGACTCGTTGTTCTCATAATAAGACTGGTAAAATTTTATTTCATACCATATATTTTCCTATTGCCATACTAATATGGCATCTCAAACAATGTTTATATCGTTCTACAGGCTATATTTCTTTACATCAACTAAACTAGCATTTTGACCAACTTCTTCAAAATTTGTTCATAGGTCTCCCATGGTGTTACATCTTTATTGGCCCCCTTATTGTACTTTCCAATGTATTTGGTATTGCTTATTCTTGGTGTATGTGTATTTCTCTCTACTCCCATTTTCTAAGATTACTACATGCCTCGCATGAACTTCCATCCATACACAGTAATACCACACTATAGTACATATAACAACAAGTAAACCTTTATCTCAACTTTTCCTTCTTCAGAAACCTCTGAGAAGAGACATCAATGTTCACATTTTCACAACTTATGATTCACACTGTTTTATTCAATCCCCCAACTTCAATAGGTTAGCACAAATTCCCAGCGTTAAAATGATTGTCCAAGAACTACATGTAAAGAAGGCCCCCCCCCCCTCCCTCTCTCCCTCTCTCTCTCTCTCTCTCTCTCTCTCTCTCTCTCTCTCTCTCTCACACACACACACACACACACACACACACACACACACACACACACAAAGAAACCACACACCAGGGTACATGTTCTTCACATCTTCAGCACTGTATGAAGGAGCATGTCTGTTAAAAAACTGGCCTTAATGAGAGTAACGTTATTAAGTATAAAAAACATGGTGTCTTGTCAGTGACATTCATCCAATGTTAAGTCACCTTTTCCACATTTTGTGAAATCAGCAATTAAGTATAAAAAGCAAAGCACATCGGAAGTAACAGCCTTCCATTATAAGTCACACTCTCCACTTTTTGTGGAGTGACTAGGCTATTAAAATACATATTACAAATTCATAAAACATTTTGTACATTATCAAAATAATCAATTTTTCACACATATATGACTTGTTCCTTATAAATTTCATGAACACAATAACCAAACCTTTTATCACAGAGTAAAAAGAAACCATCAGTATAAAGTTGGTCCTTCGAAGGCAAACAATGCTCATAAGGTATTAACACGAATCTCTTTGGAATACAATATGACTTCAGATTTAAAACTATAACAAAAAATAACAGGAATCACATCAGCATAAATAATCCCAATTTCTGGTAAGACTTAAAGAAATTTCATAAGCTTTGTCCATAAAGATAGAAAAGTTGAATTTTGGACATGTATCTCTGTAACAAATCTAGTCTGCTTTAGATTCTTATTAAATAAATAATCAAGAATGAAGGACGATATTTGAAAAGAAAACAAGTTGCTTCAAAAGCAGGTTAACAACTTCATAATTTCTACAGCTTGTCCACAAGTTACTCCGACTATTTTACATTCAGGACCACCACAACCCTATTTTTGACATGGCATGGCTCAAAGTCAGCGAGACTCCAGGCTGTGCACAACACCCCGACCGCTAGCTTGCCGTTGTCTGGCAAGGAATGATTGCCCCTGTCCAGAACTGAGGGCTGCAATTCTGTGGTCTACAGCTGCACTTTGGAGAGTCAAACTCTGCAACAATGTTACAAATGAAATTAAGCACAAAGAAGAAACTATAAAACATATTTGTCATTAACTGTGGCAAATGTATGGTTTAGCTGTAAAGAACATATTTCAAAGCTGACAAACACAGTGTTTAAGAAACAGTATGAGTACTTTTACTTTCATTACTTGATGTGGCTTGATGCTCGTATACCTGCAGATATATGGATATGAAATGGTACACGAATGACTTCACTGGTGATCACTCTACTTACTGCCACAGGCCCTCCCTTCCCTTCCATTCACAAATGGTGCACTGGAAGAATGATTGTACAGCTCTGTAGCTTAACAAGCTAACATACCATGGGAAGCAATGTCGCTGATTCTATTGTAATGTGTGTATTGGCCCGGATAAAACTACAGTGAATATAGTAAACAGAGAGAAACAGACAGACTGGCCATAAGGCAAAGTATTACTATCAACAATTTAAAACAGATGCCAGTAAAGACATTTACCTCATCAGTATACACTCATAGTGGATTCAGAAAACATTGTAGCACTATGTACTGCACATTGCATACAGTATTTCTCAAATGTTGTATTATGCACCACAATACTTGTGAAACAAGTCCTGTGCATTACAAATACTTAGCCAATCAAGTTTCATTAAGTACTGCAAAGCAACAGAACATCACATATATAATGATGCATTTGACGATTTTTCTTTCAACCTCAGCTTTTGTTCCATGCTACTTTGATAAAATTTCGTCCCACTCAGTTACAGATTGGATATTAAAAAAGTTTTTTTTTTTACATATACAGTAACCTGTGCAATTTTCTCAATATCTTTATGTGGAAAAAATCTTTCATTTTATGTCTAATTCCTATCTCATTACTTTGTTTACATTATAAATTCAGTTCTAAAACCAAAGCTTTGTCACTGTAAAGTGTCATACAACAGAAACATCAATGGCATGATTTTTGTTCCTCTCTTCACCACGATGTACCTCTATGTACCTCCATTCACAAGCTTTTCACTGTGATAACAGCAGAAGCCATTACACTACACATTAAACCTTCAAATAGTGGACATCAACTTGCAAACTTCTGTTAGTTTTCGTGAGCCGCATTTACACCACCAGCTAGCTTGTTGACCATGCATCACCAACATGATTATCAAGTTATAGTTACTCCACAGAAGTCAGTAATGCAGAGAGGATGGAGAATATATATGTTACCTTCCAGGCCAGTTCTTTCACATAGGAAAACTGACTGATTTATCTGGACTAACCATAATGAGGTGACCATGCAAAGCAAGAAAACTGGTGGTGTAAATATCCATCACTGATCATGTGGCTCATAAAACTCTTTAGGGTACCATGGATAGCATTGTTGGGAGGCTCATAACTTGCCTTCATTGATTCAGGGAAGCCTTGGAAAAACCTAACCATAGGTGAGCAGATGGGGATTTCAACCATGCTGATCGTGAATGTGAGTACAAAGCTTCAAGTATCTAGGTGAATAGGTGAAATAACTGGAAACATTAGCAATAAAAAGGTAGCTAACAAAAAGCCCACAGAAAAAATGTGTAAAGCCTACACAATTATCTGAAATATGGACAACAAGAAATCACAGTCCAATAAAGCCCAACTTTGTCACTACTACACAGTTATTCCTACACAAGCACTCTACACAACAGAGAGATCATCATTAACTACTTCATCAAGAAAACAGGATGACAAATACAAAGAAAAATATTTGGAGCAAAGTTCTAGATGTTATCTGGATGTGCAGAACCTTAGAAGAACTATATTCCATGACTGAGTGGTTCATCTCACTTGCATAGAAATGATGTATGAAATTCTACACACTATTTCTGTGGCATT
The DNA here is from genome assembly GCF_023897955.1 of Schistocerca gregaria. NCBI lineage: Eukaryota > Metazoa > Arthropoda > Insecta > Orthoptera > Acrididae > Schistocerca > Schistocerca gregaria. The sequence continues at coordinate 620,108,587 of NC_064931.1, read as the reverse complement.
TAATAAGCTTTATATATACTCTAGGTGGTGCCAAATATGATTGGAAATCAACTACACTAAGCCAAGCATGTGGTTAGAAAAGCTGAAATTTCTGAGCTGAAGATCAATCAGTACTGTCAGTTTTATTAGTGTAATGACCACTAGCTGTGTCACACACCACAGCAAGCTTAATAATACTGGAATGTAGCACAATCACGCATATGAGGTTCTGCACATGTGAGCTATTATTTTGTTAGCTGCTTGTGTAACCAACATGGAGCCTAATGATCAACTCTTTGAAACTTCCAGTAGCTTCTGTGCTCGTGTCAACTATCAGGTAAAGTGGAAAAAATAATCTAAAATGTAATAATTATGATGTATTTATCATGAGGACTTATGGCACACATTTTTTCAAGTAGGTACTATGTAAGTTATTACATATTCATTGACTCTTACTCAATAAAGGAGAGAACTATTAGACAGAAAACTGTGTGTCTTTATCAGTGTTATCTGTGTTTTCAAAAATTTCAAAAGGTAATCTACCCATTACTTTCAGCACAAATTACTGAAAAATGCAGTTAGGTTTTAGAAATAACTCTTTCGTTAACTAAGCATAATATTTTTTTTTTCTTGCACAAAATATTGGATGGTAAAAACAACAGCCAGTAACATAACAAAATCTCTTGACTGAGTGAATAACAGCATACTACTAACTCAGACCTCGCTAAGATCTGTGCTCTCAGCATGCACTCGCATTCTGGGAGTGCAGCCAAGTCTGCTTAGCATTACAGCTTCACCCACCATTGTGCTACTCCAAAGAATTGTGCAAGTGAGACAGTTACATGCCAAAGACTGCACAACCAGGAAACATTTGAAAATATGTTTGCAACACAATTTCTGCATTTATGTGAGACAACTTCTGGACGATGAAAATCAAATTCCAGAAACTGTTTTTCCCTGTCATGTTTACATGTTTAGGCATGAAGCAGTTTTGCTAGACTGGCTGAATGTTAGTTTTATGATAATCAGTTGTTTGACACAAATGGCCTCTGGAAATCATCTGTTCTGGTTTCTAATTTAGTCAGCACAAAGCCTGTCTCTCTTCAATTAAATATCAGCATTAGTCAACTTTGTCGTCAGTGTAGTATTTCCACTTCTAGTTCACCGGACAAAAAACCACTCTTTCCAGATTATCTAAAAAGTTTTAAAAACAAGACATAACCTGACAACCAAAGCAAGTTTCAAAAATGGTTGAGAGTTTACATGGGAGCAAAAATTAACTGTGGAAGAGGAAATCTGGCAGCTAGAACTACATTTCCGAATCAATGCTAGAGTATTTACTTGACCAACACTTAACTCAGTTTTATCCCTAAGGGCTACCTTCATTTCATCCAGCATTCTCTCTCATTCACCAGAAGACAAGTGCGTCATATCGTCCTTGTGGCTGGTGCAGTAATATCTTTCCAATGCATGTTTTTTTGCAGCTCATAACAGGGCAATGGCATATTAAGCAAATTTGCATAGCCTTCAAATAATACAAAACCGTAAAGTAATTCGAATTCCGAACTGAATGATATGGTACTCAACTTTTTCTTTTTTTTGAATAGTGTGTAGACACCACACAGTATTTCTGTGGGAGAATGTAAACTGAATTTAACACAATTGGGTATGACAAGTTGATGACTCTTTTGCTCTAGCAGCATTTGGCTGCAACATCCTTTTCCTCCTCAGCCCATGGCCCCATTCAATGCTGTGCTATGAGAGCTAGAAAGGAGTGCAGCCAGATTACTTGTGTCCACAGGCTCGGTTTGGCCAGGCCTGAGCTAAATAAATGAGAACACCATTGAAGTATGTTAAAATATTCAACTAGTTTATGTTTTATCTGAGAAACAAGATGCAGACAGTTGGTTTACAAAGGAAATACACTAGCAAGTGACTGAGGTAATTGTAACATGTGATGATTCTGCTTGCCTTCAACACTATTACACAACTCAAAACTATCTTATTAGCTAATGATACAGTCATACATATAACTACAAATTCAGGCCAGGAATTGAAAAGCAGTAATTCATACTGTGGAGAGGAGTAACTATTGGTTGTCATCTAATAGGCTGACACTTATCGGCAGTAAGAAACAGTTTACTACATACAATTCTCTTCATCTACATATACATCTACATGGCTGCTCTGCATTTCACACTTAAACAGCTTCACAGAGGGCTCAAAGAACCACTTTCAGAATATTTTTCAACTGTTCCACTCTTGAATAGCACATGGGAAAAATGAAAACCTAGATCTTTCTGGGCAAGCTATAATTTCTCTTATTTTATTATGATGGTCATTTCTGTCACTGGAAGTGGGAGTCAACAATTTTTTTTGCATTCAGAGAAGAAAATTACTGACTGAAATTTCATTAAAAGATCTCGCCACAGTGAAAAATGGCTTTGTTTCAATGATTGATACACCAAGTTGAGTAACATATCTGAGGCACCATCTTCCCTATTTTGTGATAATACAAAATGAGCTGCCTTTCTCTGAACTTCTTCGATGTCCCCCCTTGGTACTATTTAGTAAGGGTCCCATAGTGACCAGCACTTCTTTAGAAGAGGATGGACAAACACAGTGTAGGCAATCTCTCTATTAGATTTGTTTCATCTTCTAAGTGTTCTGCCAATTAATGCAGTCTTTGGTTCACCTTCCCCATAATATTTTCCATGTTGTTGCTAAAATTTAAGTTATTTGTAATTGTAATCCCTTTGTGTTTAGTGGAATCAAAAACCTTTAAATTTTTATTATTTTTCATGTAGCAGTCATTCAACAGAACTTTTTTAAGACTCACATGGATGACTTCACACTTTTTATTGTTTGGGTATAACTGCCACTCTTAGCACCATGCAGATATCTTGTCTACATAATTTTATAATTCATACTGTTAACTTCACTAGATGGTAAATGGCAGCATCATGCACAAACAATCTAAGAGGGTTGCTGAGATTATTTCCTAAACTATTCACAGTGACAATTTTCTTGCAATTGTAGCATAGTTAGTGAAACAGAGAAGACTTAATTTCTTGGACTGAGTCAGTGAAAGCTCTTGTCTAAGGAACATATTTATGACCTCCTGCATAGATTGAAGATGGCTATTTTTTTCCAATTGGACTGTTGTCCAGTCAGCATCTGTGATGTACAGGGTCAGCAAAATAAAACTAGCCCGGGAAATATTTACAATGAGACTAACTAGGGAGTTCATGGACATAACAGAAAATGATGGAAACGGAAACCACTGACACTGAGGCAGCACAGTGATTGATTTATAAAACTGTGAGAGACACATAGCAGCTCTACTGGAGGGATAGCAACAATAGTGTTTTCAGTGTGCTGCTGTAGCTTTTCCAATGTGTGTTGATTAATAAGTGCATCTAACCCTTCAATTTGCCTGAGGATTATTTGAGTACACCTGACCCTCCAATTTGCTTAACAGGTAAAAATCACAGGGAAAGAGATCAGGTGATCAAGGTGGCCAGCAAATTGCACTCCCTCTGCTGATTGTCCGCTCCTCACCGAACACATCATGCATTTATGACAAGGTCGTACTGTTGCTCCGTCTTTCTGAAAATATCCATACAGTCTTTCATCTTCTATGAACTCTTTCATACATGGATTACACAGTTTCTGAACATAATAGTTAGAGTTAACAGTTTGGTGATTGAAGCACCAAGCACCAATCTTGAGATGATGCAACGGCTCTTCAAAGCAATCATGGGGTTTTTCTGATGCATAATGGTGCTTTTTCAGTGACTTCACATACCCTGACAGACTGTACCAGGTGTAATCTGATGAAATACAAAACTTCGAATCCAAAAGTCCCGATTCCACTTCACTCAGAAACCACCAGCATAACTCAACATGCAGACGTTTGTCTAGATACTATAACTAACGCGCAACAGTAAATTTGTAAGGATACTGATGCAAATCCTTTATGATGTTTTGACATGAAGAGTTCTTAATTCCCAATTGCACAGATAAATGACGCTGAGATTTTATCGGACTTTGTTTCTTGGATTTTGTTTCATGCTTTCCTTCACTCAAGCAATGTTTTTTGTTGTTCAAACTTGTTGTGAATAATCACAGTTTTTATTCACTACAAAGCCTGTTTTATGCAATTTTGCCATTAACTTTTGCATTGCAGACTTTGGAGGTTTTACCACAATTCTTCCAATCTTAAACTCATGCCCAAAAAGTTCCCAGCACATTTTTGACGAATTGTGCTTAACATAACAATCTACAATGGGACAGAGAGCATTCAGAAGATATGCATGCGCAGACGTATGACAGCAACTGACTGGTGCATCAAAATCGTGGTTTCCAGCATTTTCTGTGATGGACAGTTCTATTTGCTGACAACAGTCACTTCCATGCCAGACTCATAAATATTTTATGTATAACAAATGTTATTTACTTTGGATGTTTTAATTAATTTGTGATGCATAGGAAAAATTATCTCAGCTCCCAGGCAGAAAAAAATATATTTTTATTCCAAAATTGAACTCTCTGGACCACAAATAATGTTAATTCTTGATGCCATTGTAGACCTTTAATTACCATGCTGAGTATTCTAACACTAGCACCACAGTTCATCAACTCACTTGTAAGATTCTTGTTTGACAACATGAACTTGTTTAAAATGATATATCATTCTTTCAATGAACACAAAACAGAGGACTCATCTTCATATGGTGCGTACATCCTTAATTACTGTTCAAAAAATGTGAAACACTTCTCACCAAACACTTTCTGTTAGTTTCCATGTGTATCAAAGTCTGGTAGTAGCAAATTTCAAGTTTGTAAACCCAAGTTCCTCCTGACAAACTCCATCTATTTCTTGCAGGAATCCTTTAGGTTTTCTAGTTGTGTTATAGGGATGTAATTCAATGAAGTGAATGGACTAGCAGACAATGTTGTTCATATATCAGGAATTATTAGGGTCAGCTTGAATGGTTTGTTGTAATGATAAGACATTTAAATACATTTTGAAGTGTGAAAACGTTTGGTTCCATTGAACTTGAAAGAGAAAAGGACTAAGGTTGTTAGGAGGACTCGAGTCATTCCTCTTTTAACACAGTACCCTTGTCCTCTTAGAATTTATGCAAGTGTTCTTTAACTTTAAGACAAAGGATTTTTGCCTGGTTCAGCTATCTTAACTTGGGCTTTGCCAAATACTTTCAGGAAAATTCCAGATTTGTTCTTACTAACAGGCAATAACATGGTTATTATTAGTAGTAGTATTGTTTTCATTCCACATTGACTTATGTTTTTTTAATTTCTTTATTTTATTCTGTTTTGGGTTTTCTTATTTTTATGTTGTATTATTCTGCTTTATTTCCTTGGCACAGGTGTTCTAGGGAATAATAATTTAAGAAACATTTTAAAAATTACTATTTTTGATTGAGTGGAGATGATCTAATGTCTACATCTACATCTACATCCGTACTCCGCAAGCCACCTGACGGAGTGTGGCGGAGGGTACCCTGAGTACCTCTATCGGTTCTCCCTTCTATTCCAGTCTCGTATTGTACGTGGAAAGAAGGATTGTCGGTATGCTTCTGTGTGGGCTCTAATCTCTCTGATTTTATCCTCATGGTCTCTTCGCGAGATATACGTAGGAGGGAGCAATATACTGCTTGACTCTTCGGTGAAGGTATGTTCTCGAAATTTTAACAAAAGCCCGTACCGAGCTACTGAGCGTCTCTCCTGCAGAGTCTTCCACTGGAGCTTATCTATCATCTCCGTAACGCTTTCGCAATTACTAAATGATCCTGTAACGAAGCGCGCTGCTCTCCGTTGGATCTTCTCTATCTCTTCTATCAACCCTACCTGGTGCGGATCCCACACTGCTGAGCAGTATTCAAGCATTGGGCGAACAAGTGTACTGTAACCTACTTCCTTTGTTGTCGGATTGCATTTCCTTAGGATTCTTCCAATGAATCTCAGTCTGGCATCTGCTTTACCGACGATCAACTTTATATGATCATTCCATTTTAAATCACTCCTAATGCGTACTCCCAGATAATTTATGGAATTAACTGCTTCCAGTTGCTGACCTGCTATTTTGTAGCTAAATGATAAGGGACCTATCTTTCTATGTATTCGCAACACATTACACTTCGCTACATTGAGATTCAATTGCCATTCCGTGCACCATGCGTCAATTCGCTGCAGATCCTCCTGCATTTCAGTACAATTTTCCATTGTTGCAACCTCTCGATACACCACAGCATCATCTGCAAAAAGCCTCAGTGAACTTCCGATGTCATCCACCAGGTCATTTATGTATATTGTGAACAGCAACGGTCCTATGACACTCCCCTGCGGCACACCTGAAATCACTCTTACTTCGGAAGACTTCTCTCCATTGAGAATGACGTGCTGCGTTCTGTTATCTAGGAACTCCTCAATCCAATCACACAATTGATCTGATAGTCCGTATGCTCTTACTTTGTTCATTAAACGAGTGTGGGGAACTGTGTCAAACGCCTTGCGGAAGTCAAGAAACACGGCATCCACTTGTGAACCCGTGTCTAAGGCCCTCTGAGTCTCGTGGACGAATAGCGCGAGCTGGGTTTCACACGATCGTCTTTTTCGAAACCCATGCTGATTCCTACAGAGTAGATTTCTAGTCTCCAGAAAAGACATTATACTCTAACATAATACGTGTTCCAAAATTCTACAACTGATCGACGTTAGAGATATAGGTCTATAGTTCTGCACATCTGTTCGACGTCCCTTCTTGTTTCTTGTTTCTTTTTGCAGGACCATTATCACAATCTGTGTACACACTGACACTGACACACACACAAAAGTGTGTTTGCCGCCCACCCTTCCCCCCCCCCCCCCCCCCCCTCCCATCCACACACACTGAATATGGATGCACTAGGTGCAAAAGATAACATGCAAAAACATGTGAAATGATAAACTCTTCAATGTTATAGAACTTACATACACATAAACCTTCTCAGTTTTAAGTAACACACTTGATAAGCCTTAACTAACATCCTATACAATCAAGATCCCCACATATTAAGCAATGATAATGAAAATATGTGGATGTTTTGAAGCATATCTGAGTGATGGCTTAAGTCTTTTGTTTCTTGTGATATAGTAATATAAACTCTCACTCTCAGATGTAACACTTATTCCACCTTAAAACGACAAAAAACATTTCATACAAAACTTATGATCTTGTCACTTAATGAACATCAATTTGCAGGCATTAATCACAGAGAAAGAAGTAAGGTTTTCAGTTATAAAAACCTACCCATTGATGTGAAGGATCTAATACATAATTAAATCAATTACAAATGCATAATGATATCATATTTGTTTGACAATGTAAAATGTGTGTGTTCATTGAATGAATATCAGCTTGCATTTGTAATTAATAAATTATGTATTAGATCCTTGACATCAATCAGCAGATTTTCATAACTGAATGCCTTACTTCTTTCTCTGTGATTAACGCCTGCATATTGATGTTCATTAAATGAAGAGATCATAAGTTTATAAATCAATCAATAAAAACCAATTAACATGCCTGTAGTTTAATTAGTAAATTAAAATTGCAAAGTAATTAACACTTCCACATCATACTAACAGAGTGCAATTATGAGCCTTGGAACATGTAAATAACTAATAATAATGTAAAAGTAGTGATGAATACTCACAAGTTTATAAAATGCTGATGTCATAAGTCTCTCCTCCAATTCATGGCAAACTTTATTTTGTTCTTTTTCTTCCTAAAATTTAAGAGAATTAGCATTAACAATTTCAAATAAATAGTCAAAAACATGCTTTTGCTTACAAATGCTGTGGCGTACATACTGATATTAACACACATAACTTAATACTTAGAGAAAATTGTAATTTTGAGTTCTGGTATATAAATGCTAAGAAGTTAAATAGCTAACAAACTTGAATGAAATACAATTGGCTGGCAGCTGGCCACTACCACAGAACTCACTGAAACATCAGTCACAAAGTTATTTTACTCAATGTATAATAGAAGAGTTAAGTACGTTGTTAGACTTTACTGTAACACTTTAAAGGTCACCTCAAACTTGCTGGTTGTGTCATCATCTGCAAGTACAAATGGTGAAGACATACGTAATTTCATCTTCCTCTTCTCTTGAATGAAGTGACAGTAAGGTATATACCATGGTTCAGTGGGCACCACACTCTAGAGATACGATGAGTATTGTAAAATACAACTGTGGGTTAACAGGTTATGACCAACATGTATTCATCACAGCATATAAAACTCTTTCCTGTGAGCTTGAAGAGTAGGCCAACATAAAGCTGTGAGACATTTCATTATTATTAGTTTACTGGGACTGACAAGGTTTACATTCCGCATTCCAAGTATTTAAAATAATTATATTAGTTCTGATTGCAGACCATGACCACAAATTATATAATCCAAAAGATTCCAAGTTGTAGTCTTTCAATCTGGAAATTCATTTGGCTGGGATGACAATACGACTCAGTATTCACAAGTATGTAAACTTGGCGGTCACATGATGAAGCTCAGCTAGCAATCACGAGTATGTGACACCACAGTATTCCGCAGGTAACATTGATCAATAGCATACAGACAGCTGGTCGAGAGTTCTTGCTTTTCAGAATCAATGTGAGTTTGAAAAATGATGACTGGTAACTTGACAGTAAAAATGTTGCATGCAAAGTGAGAAGTTCACTGTTAGTACACTACAACATGCATTCAAGTATAACCAACTCTGTACTTCCAAACTAGGATACAGACAAGAACAATCGCCAAAACATTGTAGGATCTGTGTTCTCCTTTGAGTCATGGGGCAGGATGAGGTGTAACTTAGGGAAAACTGCATGCTAACAAGGTACACACATATGAAACAGGAGAGCTTATGTCTTGTAATTAATGAAAATATAAAAACTGCAGAGAGAATTCAAAGTGATGTTTTAAGACTTCCAGCCACACCAGATTTTGATAGTTAGCTCTAGGGTTATTCAGACAAAATGTGTGATATTGGTTATAAAACTAAACTAGATAACTTGAATGGCTAAACAGCTGACTGAGCATTACTGAATAGTTAAAAAGCTGCAGCTGACACACAACTTCTGCTGGCTGGGCATCAGCCTCAGCCAATTCTTCAGTTGCTAATATCACATCACTGTGGTGAGCAGGATCCAGCAAGCACAACAATGACATGTCGCAGATGTGCATGTCGAAGATCCGAAATGTCCACAGGATAAGAGTAAAGACTCATGAAAGTGTAACAGGATAGTAAGACCATCTCTGTCTGGAATCATTCAGCCACAGGTGCGCAAGAAAAAGCTTACTATCCAATAAAAGGCCCACGAACCAATGTTGCTTTACCACATTTAGCAGTCTGTTGCTTAAGTAGAGATCAGGATCAGGGTGAATGTACTGATCCTACAGAAATCATAACAGAGGTTTTCAGAGGGTAGCTCTGAGTTTGCCTTGGGTAGGGATGTATTTCAAATTCTTCCTTTCACTCAGCTCTTATCATAGGTCTTATAGGTCTTTTCTAATTCTGGAATCAACAGGATACTTTAAACAGAATAACGATTTAGACCTGTGATATACTAAAGTTACATATGAGACTTTACATTTATCCTCTAAAACCATCATGCAAATATTAACAGAATTTATCTCTTAGAACTACAAATCTCTTATGGACAACAAAGCATGAATGTTTAAAAATCTTTCTAGATTTTTTCTTCCCAATTAGTGCAGATTAGATAGTAAAACTCAATTAGTGCAGATTAGATAGTAAAACTCAATGAATTCCCGGTAATGAAAACACAGTTTTTCACGGCTTATATAGGAATGTCTACAAGAATATTACTGTTCAACAGTGCTAATCTCTGTGCAAACTTTGAGCATATTGCCTGGCTTCTACTGTTTGAAACTAAAAATCTCATTAGCTTTGGGTTATTTCTGTTTATAATTTAGCATTCTCTTTATAACCAGATTCTTATGTGCTTATTTCTCTATTAGTCCCTTTAAGAGCCTGGTCGATTAAAGACCTATGAGTGTATTGATCTACTACAGATTTTATACTCCTCATACGCTACTGCCCTCTCTCCTTATGGTAAGTAGGCTGAGAAATATTTTACCTCCAGGTCCTCAATGATCTTTTCCTTGTCTTGGAGCTGGCTACGGAGAACTGCAACTTCAGCTGTGGCGTCTACACTCTGCTTTGGATCCATTATCTTAATGACATCTTTTGCTTTTTCTACATATTTTCGATACCTTTCATTCTGCTGCTGAAGTTCCTGATCTTTACGGCGCAATGTATCCTGTAATGTTGCATCCCTTCGTTCTGGAACAAAATTCGGTAATGGTTACAACACTCTTAAAGTAAATCATTCATATTTTATAAAAACGTGGTTTTAAGCGGCCACACTACTGGTTTCAGCTTACAGCCACATCTTCAGGTACAACAAAAAGAAATAGCACTACAGTGCATTTGTGACAAAATTCTGTTGCATCACTCAGCACCACTATGGCTAGTTCTCGGAGACAATCACAAATGACAATGAGGTAAAATAGCAATGACACATATCAAGACACTAAAGCAGTTTATACAGTTGTCGTTATTCAGCCATTCTCTCTGCAATACAGCACACTTTTGACATGTTGTCACAAATGTACAGTCATGGACAAAATGAGCGATACCCCTCACCTTTTCCTTATGCTGATCTGCACAGCTTTAAAGTCTGCTACACAGCTTAACAGGCAAGGCAACGAAGTGCTACCAATGTACTATGCATAGGCGTGAAATTGAAAAACTACCCGAACTTAGTCAGACTGTTTTCAGTCATGTGTAAGACTGATCAGTGTGTTAAACACAACACGTAAATATATGATATAAATGAAAGAAGAAACGGTAATTAGTATGAACTGTGCTAATAAAAATTAATTTCAGCTTATTGAGATAACATAACTGTTTTAGTAAGACAAAGTACCCCAGATCATTATGAATTAGCAAAATATTATGCACATTCGGTCGCAAAACGGTCTGTGTCAACATTCAGACCAGTCATACTGGATTACCATTGCTGAAAGTGTGCAAATTTAGCAATGCATGAAGATTCATAACGAAATTCAGTTAAAAATCATAAAGTGCCACACTTAAGTCAATTCAGTTATTGACAGAAGCGGAAAAAGTTGGCAGTAAAACAAGTATGAAATTCTACAAGAGTTTCATATTGACATCCACAGAGCACCAGTACAGAATAAAGGTAGCAATAAATCGTATTGGAGGTGCGAGAATGTCTTAAAATTGCTTTACTGATTGCCTCCATCGAAATTAGAACCGAAAACAAACCAGACCTCCCTTGCAATAGCAAACACCTTTAAACACCTTTCACTACTCTAGCATACAACCCAGGAAAACAACCCTCTATTATTACCCCAGACATTAATAAGCTAGCAATTTCGCAATGAAAATGGCAAAATGATCTGCAGTTTCTGTTGCACAGAGCTTTCTGGGCTCAAAAACATGAATTTTCTACCTTTATGTCACCACTTATGTGAAATCATTTGGGATGTTTATGGAAATAACAAAATACTGTTATTAGTGATTAAATTTAGTAGGATAATTCTGCACCACTGCAGGAAATAAACGGCGACATAACTGCCAAATGTATACAATGGTTAGAATTCTCCATTAGACTCACCACAGCCAGAAAACGTTCATTAGCCGAAGTGTTTCTTAAGCCAGCTAGCAATGGGAATTCTAGCACTTCTAAAATGTGGTGACATTAATACTGATACCTGAATTACCCAGCGTATAGGCAAATGGATTTTATTTGTATTCTTGTAGACGTGATTTGGATCAACAGTGTAGCTACGATTAATATGCTGATGTATCGACCGCAACTAGAACATTTCGAATAAAGAGTAGGGGGATTTTTTTATGCGGCCCTCATCTTTGGTAACTGTCGTAGCTATTTTCGTTGTTTGGATTGGTAAAAATGAAACCCTGCTAGTCTCACTTTCTTGACTGTCTATCTGTCTACCCAACTCTTAAAACCCATTTATCTCGAGTAATACATAATAAGACATAATAAGCGGAAATGTATCACACTTCCTGTGGTATACAGTCCCTTGGTGGTGTAAAATGTGAGCTTCTATGTCAATGCAATCTAAAGACATGGCCATTTATGTAAAGAAAATTTACGTGAAAGGTCAAAAAATGGCTCAGAACTATGTGGCCAAACTTCGTAGGTCATCAGTCCCCTAGACCTAGAACTACTTAAACTTACCTAACCTAACACATACACACCTCTGCTGACACTGCTTAGTATTGCGTATAACCTCCTACGGCTTCCACAACGGCTCGAAGTCTGTTGGGCTTTGAGCCCACAAATCTAGCCACATAATTAGGAGATTCCAGTAACTCATTCCAAGTGTCATGAATCACATCAGAAATCTGTCAGTGAGTCGACAGTGACTGTCCCTTTTCCCGTATTACTCTGACCATTTTCTGGCCAAATATTCTAAATGGGATTCATGTCAGCTCCTTTAGGTGGCCATTCCATTACAGTAATATTACTATGGTCATAGAACCACCTCTTGACCACACGCGCCATATGAATAGGCGAGCGATCTTGTTGGAACATGATCTGATCATCACCAAATCTTGCCGTCACAGAAGGCAACATCACGTTCTCCAGAATTGGTATGTAATTGCGTGCATCGAGTCTTCCTTCCACTTCCCACAGGACCCCATACCCTTTAGCCAATATCCATAATATACCATTACTGACTCCCTTCCACTCCTTCGGCAACTGTAAATATATTTTGTACTATACCTAGCACCTTTTGGCTGGTAAACAAGTACTTTTCTAGTTGATGGCATAGAGAAAACTTTTTCGTCTGTGAAAATCATTCACCTTCAAAACTGGAGAGGTTTGTCGACATTTTCAGCAGCAAAAGCAAGGCGGGCTTCTCTGTGGGAAACAGTCAATGTCTCTTTCACAGCAACGTTTCTTGCTCTCAGTCCACCTTCTCTTAGACAACGAGTGACGGTCTTACTGCTAACATTGAAACCCAATGTCTGCAGAGTTTGTCGTGCGTTGACAAATGAGTGGTTCTAACTGAAATGGTGCATCTGCCGATCTTGAGCTACTGTTGTTTTGCAGCAGTGTCTACGAGGCCTTCCATCCAGGTTACCAACTCTTCCTTTCATCTAATCCACCTGGCTACCGTCGACTTGTGAAGACCCGTAGTTCTTGCTATATAGCCATTTGAAAATCCCTCTGCATGGAGTGCTATTATAGCGCCCTTGTCTGCCTCAGCCAGGTGGGCCATTCAGTGTTGACTGAATGATTCGTCATGGTCAATATCTGCTGCGAAAACGGCAATAGTAGGAAACAGACTCCTCCATGACTGCAGCCATAATGCAATGGCCAAATATGTGTAACACGGAAATCGATGGTATAAACATTCGTAGATAATTCAGAGAGTGAAGGAGAGGGGGGGAAAAAAGGAACAACCAGGTTTTGAACTTGCAGCACAAAGTTCTGAAGTCATGACAGTAGCCGATGAGCCACCCCTTCAATTGAATACTTACATGCTAAAAGGTATCTCAACTATAGCGACAGCGCATTGAAAACTTTGACCCTCATTTTCTCAGAAGTGGTCGAGTGTATGCAGATAAGCCAAGACACGTGTTCGCTTATTTTGTCCCCTCATTCACTGAGCGAAGTTTCAGCAAGATCAGGGTATGACACTTGGTGGGTCCCCTCGTAAATGGCGTGCATAACGATTCAGTAGACAAAATGCGTCCACTTTCCTCGACTACTTATTAACATGTTAGGAAATTTACGTTCCCGTAGTGGCGGTTTGCTTAATGAGGGCTGGTTTTCCTGATAACGATCTATTAATGGACTTTGCTCCTAATTTATGCTACTGTGTAGTAGACCTACTGCAATGACCTACTGCAATGACATGAACTGGAAATGTTTGTTTATTTGGATAGTCCACTTCTTAGTTGCCATATTTCGCTATAATATTTTCCTTTGTTTCAAAAGGCAAGTTTAGATGACCACTGCAACTTGGTAACATCAGTAACAATTTAATAATTTGAAACAGTTATGTGTGGTGTACGAGGGGTATACTCTGTTGAATGAGAAATACATTAAACACCAAAGCTGCATACAGTAACAATAAATAACTTTCGCTTACATGACAAAACACAACTAAACTACCACGTAATCCTCTTATCTGAAACGTGGTTAAAACCACACATATCCTCTGCATCTATTAATTTCCCAGGGTACACATTTCTTAGGGCAGACAGATCAGAAAAGCGAGGTGGTGGGGTCGGCGCGAATATAGGAACAGATCTCAAAGCGAAAGTCTTATGTACGTCAAACCCTGCTGAAGAAAAGAGGCTGAATTCATGTTCATTGAAATAAATATACAAAGTCGGAAGTTCTTGATTGGCATCGTGTACAAGCCACCAAAAATAAGCTCAATGAGTTCCTTTCAGTCGGAATTACATTCACTTCAGTGTCAATACGAACATGTCATCATAATGGGTGACTTGAACATAGACCTGCTAAGAGACACTCCCTCCGCAATAAACCTAAGAAGACTGTTTAGTTGCAATAGCATGAACATTCTTCCATTACAACCTACACACCATACGGCGCACAGTCATACTCTTATAGACGTAATTGCAATGAAACAGACTGACAAAGTAAAAGATGTTGGTTAAACATCGGCCCCTGGCCTCTCAGCACATGATGTGATATTCCTGGCCTACTCTGGGCAGCCCCCAAGGATCAAATCGCATTACATAACTTGTAGGAACATGAAACGTATTGACCTTGACATTCTAACAGCTGATTGCTCAGAAATCTCATGGCATCAAATAATCAGAGAACCTACAATTGATGGCAAAATTAATGAACTTGGTGATAAACTCACTGCCCTCTATGACAAACATGCACCTGTATGCACAATCCCCGTACGAAAATCTCCTGCTCCATGGCTGACAGCTGAATTACGTCAAATGATGACTAATAGGGATGCTGCCCACAGGCGTTTCAAGGCAGATCCGAAACCTGAGCGTTTCAAAGAATATAGAAAGCTATGGAACAGAGTGAAACAATGCATTTGCAATGCTAAAATCAGGCCCTCTCGCTCCCTTGTATGTAGCGATCTGACGCCCACGACTCTATGGAAGAATTTCCGTAGCTTGGGGGTCGGAAAGGCAAAATCGTAAACTACTTTTCATGTGTCAGCTAACGAATTAAATAATTCTTCTCTGCAACTCTGAATACCCGCATGGCTGATAACTACCGTCCACAAGAATCCCCAAACTGGATAACTAACAATGATACCTTCCATCTAAAACATGTAACAACAAATATGGCAAGAAAAGCAATAATGAGAATCTCTTCTGATGTAATAGGCAACGACAGTATCGGTATAACCATGATTAAGAATGTTGCCGATATCTTAGTACCTGTCTTAACTGACATATTTAATTTTCCCTCGTGAACGGAATATACCCCACTGCATGGAACAGAAGCATAATTCGACCCATCCATAAGATCGAAAAACCGCAACTGCCTAGTGATTACCGACCAATTAGCATACTGCCTGCTCTTCCCAAAGCACTTGAATATATTGTCCATGACCAAATCACTGAACACTTGCATGAATTCAGCCTGTATGACAAATTTCAATCCGGTTTCCGTAAACATCACAGCACAAACACTGCTCTAATTAAAGTGACTGATGACCTGAAACATGCCATCGACAATCGAAAGGCAACAATATTGACGCTGCTGGACTTCAGCAAAGCTTTTGTCACTGTTAACTTTCACATATTGCTCAGAAAAATGCAACAGCTTAATTTCTCAGATAGTGCAGTGAGATGGTTTGAAAGCTACTTAAAAGACAGACAGCTATGTGTTGTCTGCGTAAATGAAAAATCTTCCTGGAAACATGTTTCCTCGGGAGTGCCACAAGGATCAGTCTTAGGACCACTTTCGTTTTCTTTATATGTCAACGATATTTCGTTGGTTCTGTCCTCCTGTAAGTATCATTTCTATGCCGACGACCTCCAGCTCTACCTAAGTGTCAGACCTGAAGAAGTAAACACTCCAATCACACAGATGAATGATGATCTGTCTTCAGTAGTGACATGGGCGAAAAACCTGGGGCTTAAACTAAATGCAAAAAAGATGCAAGTAATCTTAATAGCCCATCAGAAATTAATAAGTTCAGATTTCCACGAATGCCTACCTCCTATTCTGCTTGATGGTACTCCAATACCATATCAGAAAACAGTTAAGAACTTGGGTGTAACTCTGGATGAGCATCTCAACTGGGCGGAGAATACAGTCGCAATGTGCCGAAAGACGTCTGCTTGTCTCTATGCTCTCAAAAAGTTTTGGAACATATTTCCACAGGACTTGAAATGCCAGCTCGTGCAAGCACTCGTTCTACCGAACCTCCACCATTGTGATGTAACTCAACAAGGCATGAGTAGTGAAAACAAAAGACGGCTAGAACTAACCATGAATGCCTGTGTGCGTTACACCTGCAACATTTGCTGATATGATCATGTTAGTGCTTCATACTCCGACCTAGGGTGGCTGCGACCGGACAAATTGCGTGACTACCACACTCTATGTCTACTTCACCGACTAATTGTCGTGCAAGCACCCCAGTACCTTGCTTCAGAGATTGAAAACCTGTCATGCCATCATAATCGAAACACCAGGTCACTCTTATAAAACAAGCCCAAGTTGGCATTTACTTATAAACATAACGTAGTTTTGCAGCACAATATGAAAGGGGTCTTAGCAGTGTTATCCTCTAAAATTATCCTCTACAGTATCCATGAGTGAAAATGTGGCAGTGCAGCGAGAGAGACTCCTCAATCAAAAACCAGCTGGCCAAAGTTTTTCAGTAGCTTACTTGATGTGGAATACATTTACATTTACTATCTACATGAGTATTTATTTTATTTACAGCTAATACATTAAAACACAAGGCTTTATTTTCTATCCAATTACTTCAATTTCTGAAATGTATCTAATTTCTGTAGTAAACGCAAAATTCTACAAGCCTTTAGTTAAAACTGTGGAATCATATGCTAACAGTAAAAAGTAATTATGCCCGTTGTGTGAAAAATATCAGCAAATTCATGAAACTTGAGCGTCTCCCAGTGTATCAAGTGTCCAAATACATTTACTTCAGGAACAGCTACATGTAACACAGCAGGCAATTTGCTACAAACACAGAACCTGAACTGAATTTTATCTGAAGCAATAAGATGTACTACTCCCATTTCTATAGCCCTTGATCTAATCAGATACAAACATATGTAAAGTGATCATGTCTTCCTGTTCCCTTGGGAAAGACGATGCTGAAACCTAATTATAGAGTAAAAGGAAAGAATGAGATAACTTTCATTCATGCCGAATATCACAGTCCCCCCAGAAATAGCGATTTTCAGCTTAACAATATCAACATCTGATTTCAGCCAAGTTCACATTGCAATTAGGCAAATTATCATCATCTTCAGATTCCCACTATGGTAGCAGGTCCTTTGTGTCTTATTATTCGTGGTCTGTCACTTCCTTTTTACTGCTGCTGTATGTGCTGTCATCGAGCATACTGTCCACAATTTTAAATCTCTTCCCCCGTGCTTTTAAATCTCCTCCTCCATCACTTCCTCTTCCCTTCCACGTATCCTTCTAAGAAGGTTTCTGTAACTTCTCTCTACTTTTTTTTTAATACATGCCATATTCAGTTCTTTTTTAGTTGTTCCATCTTGGTGCCCTTTATCTAGCCAATGCCTGGTCGGAACTAGTATGTTACTTTACCCATTTTGTGAAGGATCAAGTACATCTCCATAGGCTATGGTGTCACAACCCCACAACGCATTTTAAAGTTACTGCCAGTGCCCCCATCCCCTCAGGATTCTGTTTGTGACTAGTGTAATCACATGGTTCAATGGGACACTGTTTTTCAAAGTGTCTGCACACCGCACATTTGAGGTGGATCTGTATTTACCTAGGTGGATGTTGAAAACTACCTAAAAACAACATCCACAAGGCAAATTCAATCCAGGGTTGGCATGCCTTCTCATGTCCTGGAAGCATGTGCTTTCAACATGCTTGGCTCTCCTCCATCTTCGAAATCGTTTCCTATATAACACTTTGCTTTTTTGCCCTTTTCACCTTTATGTATCCCACACTGTTCTGCTCAGGTTTTATGATTCCTTCTTTCTGCATATGTCATTATATACTGATCTTATCAAGTGGTTCTAGTGCTAATAACCACAAGTGATATCATTTTTGATATATTTCCTTTTCTCGCTATATCTTCTAAAGATCACAATTTTCAGTTTTCCCATGAAATATGCAAACTGTGATCACCATTGTAGCAGCACCTGGTGATGTGTACACCTTCTTCATTCCATTTCTGTACCTTTCTTCCAAATAGTGACTAATAAATAACATAATATACATAAAAGTGCTGCAAGGGGCAAAATAATTTTTGGAAGATTACGTCATACAGCACCACACAAGTATTTTCCAAATTACTTCAGTGACTCTGATGTGATAACACGTTAAAGGAATATGAGACCTAACATTTAATTCCTGAATCAACTTCACAGAAAATGCTTACTGTACTCATTAATTGAAGATTCAAGGTCTTCAAGCTGTGATGCCAATCGTTCCTTCTCAGACTGAATGACTCTGAGTTGTTCCTGGAGTGTGGTGACACAGTGCCGTAAACCAGTTCCACCACTGTCATCACGCTCATGTGCCTCCTCAAGTTGACTTTCTAGCTCCATAATACGTTGGTTTGCAAGTCTGAAATCACAAATAAAACCAATTGAAAAGATTATTGGACACAGAAATGGCAAAAGAAAGTTTAAAACACATAGTACAACCATGATATTACATTGGAGACACTCTAGCTTAGGCTCCATTAAACTAACACATTTGAAAAAAGTATCAGTGATGGGCCAAGTCAAGGGAAGTACCAAGTTAAAAAATTATATTCTGAATAACTAAATAACTGCAACATTTGTCACTGTCCAATCTGTTACAGCAGATAATGATTATGATCACTTCCTGAAATATGTTATCTCGAGTATATTCATACTGATACTTTTGATATTTACTTTTTTATTAATTTTCTCTGGTAAGGTTATATATTGTCACACAGACGTTTACTATTTAAATGTCACAGGTGTAATATCTTGGCTCCTGTAGTAAATACAAATGACTAGCCCAAAAAGCTACACTGAATTCCGGGTCAGCTTTGCTGGCTACTGTCCTCTCATTACCCAACTTCACTTGTTCTTTAGTGGAAAAAGTATCAAAATTCACTTTAATACATCTGAATCTACTCCCGACCACCAGTTTGTTTTTATTGAAAGCTTCATTTGCTTTACATGTGCAAACAATCTTAACAGCATTCCCAGGGTTTGAATTTTTATTTTCCTCTTTTCAATAGCCACACAGAAACTAATAATATTATGATTCTGTCACATCTTTGTTTACTGATGGAAGTTTCTATGATTTCTCTTTCAATACTCTGTTGTTTGCTGCTGTGGTCTTCATTTCAATGACTAGCTTGGTGCAACTCTCTATGCTGTCGATCCTGTGCCAGTCTCTTCATCTCTGCACAATTACTGCAACCTACATCTATCTGAACCTCCTTTCTTCATTCAAGCCTTGTTTTGCCCCTACAGTTTTTACACCCACACTTCTTTCCATTATCAATTTGAAAATTCCTTGACACCTCCAGATGTGTCTTATCAACCAATCCCTTCTTTTACTCAAGTTGTGACACCAATTTCACTTCTCCTCTGTTCGGTTCAGTATTTCCTAACAAGTTATCTGATTTATCTATTTAATCTTTCAGCATTCTCCTGTTGCATCACTTTCAAAAGCTTCAATTCTCTTCTTGCTTGAGCTGTGTATCATCCACATTTCACTTCCGTACAGGGCTACTGGGCAGACAAATACTTTCCTAATCTTTATATTTATTTAATGTTAATAAATTCTCTTGCTAAAAAATGCTTATCTTGCTATTGTCAGTCTACGTTTTATATCCTCACCATCAATTAATTGCTGCTCAAACAGAAAACTCATCTACTACTTTTAGCATTTCATTTTCTAACTTGCCAGATTTAATCCGATTACATTATATTGCCCTCTTTTCACTTTTCTCAAGACACTATACATCTCATTCAACTGATCTTCTAGGCATTTGATACCTTCAACAGAATTACAATGGCACTGGCAAACCTCAGTGTTTTTATTTCTTCTGCCTGAAATTTAATTCCCTTTCTAAATTTCCCCTTGGTTTCCTTAACAGTTAGCACAATATAGAGACTGAATAGTGCTGGAGACAGGCTACAGCCCTGTCTCACTTCCATTTCAACTACTGCTTGCCTTCAATTCTTATAACTACAATCTTGTCTTTGCACAAGTAGAAGATAAACTTTCACTCTCTGTATTTTATTCCTGATACCTGCTATTTCAGTAACCTGTGTACACTGTTCTTCCAAGCTTCCACACAAGTATCTATGATTCAGGATTCACTAAACATCAGAACCAAAGGTGTACAATGTGTCCCAACCTTTTAGGGTCAAAATTGTACATATGGTGCAGAATCATAAACCTGGGACAGTCAGAAATGAAAAATTAATTTTTTCTTAGCATAAAAAACTGACACGCATAATTCAATCATGGTAGCAGCAAATAAGGTCCTAACAGATAACTTTAAGGAATTCGAAGTCACAACCTGACAGAGAAATGTTGCTAGTGATCTGATAGCAGAATAGTGTACGGATATTATTCCAGCCATAGCTGTTTTGGCAGTTGAAAATATCACTGCTACTGAAAGAAGCCTTGTCCGTGGAAAATTTAAATCACTGAAGTTTGGCACTGCAGTACTGTTCTGGGTAATCCATTCACAAAGCTGACGTCAGAGCTTGAAATCATTTGGTATTATTGCTTCTACAAACTGTTTGTTATACAGGTATTACTGCTGCTCCACCAATACCCTGCACATTATATTCTTCTAAGTGTGCAGTTACTGGCAAGCTGACAGGTTCTTATTGATGTATCTCTCCCCACATAACCAAGCATGATCTCCTCAAATTCTACACTTTTGCTGAGAATCTTGGCTGGCTCTCCTGTGACTTGAGTGACACTGTTCCTCAGACACTGATGTGACAGAAGTCATGGGATAGTGATATGCATATATAAAGATGGTGGTAGTATAGTGTGCACAAGGTATAAAAAGACAGTGCATAGATGGAGCTGTCATATGTAATCAAGTGATTCATATGAAAAGGTTTCCGACATGATTATGACTGCACAACGGGAATTAACAGACTCTGAACACGGAATTGTAAATGAAGCTGGACACATGGGACATTGCGTTTCGGAAATCCTTAGGGAAGTCAATATTTTGTGATCTACAGTGTCAAGAGTGTGCTGAGAATACCAAATTTCAGGCATTACCTCTCACCACGGACAACGCAGTGGTTGATGGTCTTCACTTAATGACTGAGAGAAGCGGCAGTTGTAGAAAGTTGTCAATGCTAACAGACAAGCAACAGCGCATGGAAATAACTGCAGAAATCAATGTGGGACATGTGATGAACATATCCATTCGGACAGTGCAGCAAACTTGGTGTTCACGGGCTACGGCAGCAGACGACTGACATGAGTGCCTTTTCTAACAGCAAGACATCACCTGTAGTGCCTCTTCTGGACTTGTGACCATATCGATTGGACCCTACATGACTGGAAAAATGCAGGCTGGTTAGATGTGTCCCAATTTCAGTTGGTAAGAACCGATGGTAGAGTTTGAGTGTGATGCAGACCCCAAGAAGTTGTGGACCCATTATCAACAAGGTCTGTGCAAGCTGGTGGTGGCTCCATAATGGTGCGGGGCTGTATTTACATGGAATGGATTGGGTCCTCAGGATGTTCAGCTACTTGGAGACCATTTGCCACCACTCATCGATGTCACATTCCCAAACAACAATGGAATTTTTATGGATGACAATGTGCATCATCATCGGGCCACAATTGTTTGCTATTGGTTTGAAGAACATTCTGGACAATCTGAGTGAATGGTTTGGCCACCCAGATCACCTGACATGAATCCCACTGAACACATATGGGACATGATCGAGAGGTCAGTTTCTGCACAAAATCCTGCACTGGCACTACTTTCACAATTATAGACAGCTATAGAGGCAGCATTGTTCAATATTTGTTCAGAGGATTTTCAGTGACTTGTTGAATCCATGTGATGTCAAGTATCTGCACTACGCCTGGCAAAAGGAGGTCGGACATGATATTAGGAGGTATACCACGACTTTTGTTACTGCAGTGTATGTTTCAATCTGTGGTAATGAGGCAGTTTGCATACAAACACCTCATGTGCACTGATTATTGAAGACCTCATGCCAGCCGTAATATTTATTTCTGACTATTGGTGCCTGATTTCAAAATTGTCAGTTTATGATCTTCTACTGACCCTAAAGATTTGGGACACACCACAAATTCAGTCACAAAGGAATGACTCCAAGACAATTGCAATCAACACAAATATCATGTACTGTACACCAGGAGATGAGAAACAACAAAACACCTGACAAAAAAACAAGTGTAAATCACTCAGCTGTTGAGACAGTCTACCACACATATGAAGGGATATGCTTCACATTCTTTCGACACTGACACTTGTAATCACATTCTTGCATCTGTAGAAGTCACCCAGTACTCTATCATAGCCAACATGCTTGTCAGGTTCCAGAATCAACATAGGGATATAAGTCACTTGTGATACAAAGTACCATTGTACTCTTTTATGATAGAAATCTACTGGTGAGAATGGTAATACACTGTAAGGATTTTGAATCACATGATCCCCATATAAGATGTAAAACTGCCAATACTCTTCAGTAGTGGTAGACACAGAAGGAGATAGCTACATCTAATCTACATTTACATTCATCCTCTGCAAGCCAATGCATGGTGCATAGCCATTTCTTTTCTGATCCATCCACAAACAGAGTGACAGAAAAAAAACAGTCTATATGCCTCTGTATGAGTCTTAATTTCTCTTATTTTCATGATCCTTAATAAAAATGTACATTGGTGACAGTAGAATTGTCCTGTAGTCAGTTTTAAATGTTGGTTCTCTAAATTTTCTCAATACAGTGTTTTCCCAAATGAATGTTGTCTTCCCTCTAGGGAGTCCCACACGAGTTCCCCAAGTATCTCTGTAATACACGCATGTTGATTGAACCTACTGATAACAAATCCAGCAGCCAGTTTCTGAATTGCTTTGATGTCTTCCTTCAATATGACCTGGTGGAGATCTCAAACACTTGAACAGTACTCAAGAATGGGTTGCACTAGCATTCTTGTTGTGATCTCCTTTACAGATGATCTACACTTTCCTAAAATTGTTCCAATAAACCGAAGTTGACCATTCACCTTATGTACCATAGCTGTTAACATGCTCGTTCTATTTCATATCACTTTGCAATGTTGGATCTAGATATTTAATTTAGGCAACTGTGTCAAGCAACACAACACTAACACTGTATTTGAACACTAAAGAATTGTTTTTCCCACTCATCTGCTTCAATTTACATTTTTCTACATTTACAGCATGCTGCCATTCATCACACAAACTAGAAAGTTATCTCATATCATCCTACAGTCACTCAGTGACGACACTCTCCATACACCATAGCATTGTCAGAAAACAGCTGCAACATGTTGCTCTCCCTGTCAGTCGGATCATTTATGTATAGAGAGAATAAGAGAGGTCCTATCACACTTCCCTGGAGTCCTACCAATACCCCTGTCTCTGATGAATGCTCACAGTCGAGGATCACATATGTGGTTCTATTACTTAAGAAGTCTTCAAGCCACTAACATATATGGGAACCTGTTCCATATGGTGACAAACTCTTTCCGTAAACACAGAAATATGTAATCTGCCTGTTGCCCTTCATCCATAGTTCAAAGGATATCATGTGAGAAAAGTGCAAGCTGAGTTTCACATACGTGATGCTTTGTAAATATATGCTGATTTTTGGACAGAAGTTTTTCTGTCTCAAGGAAATGTATTATACCCTAACTCAAAATATGTTCAAGATTTCTGCAGCAAACCAATGTTAAGGATATTGATCCGTAATTCTGTGGGTCCCTTTTACTCTTCTTATTTATACAAGAGCCACCTGAGCTTTTTTTCAGTTACTTCAGACTTTGCATTGAGCAAGAGATTTGTGATAAATACAGGCTGAGAAAGAGGTTAATGCCACAGAGCACTCTCTGCAAAACTGAATTGGGATTCCATTTGGACCTGGTGACTTAATTGTTTTCAACTCTTTCAGTTGCTTCCATGCCACAGGCATGCCTATTAATATGTCCTCTTTATCAGAGTCTGTGCGACTGTTAAATGATGATAGATTTGTAGGACCCAACACAAAATTTAATACTTCACTTTCCTTTTACTGGCTCCTATTGCCACACCAGACTCATCAATGAATGACTGGATAGAAGCCTTTGACTTGCTTATCAGTTTTAATGAGGACCAGAATTTTCTGAGGTTCTCAGCAAAATCTTTTGCTAAGGTGTAAGAGTGGAAGTGGTTGTATGCTTCACACATTAATCTTTCCTGTGCATGGCATTAGTGAAAGTATGTGATGACAAAAGGCTAAACTGTTATATGACTGGGCTAATTGAAACTTGAACCTGATATCTATACATATAAATTTTGTTAATGAAATAATATATAAAAAAATTGTTGACCAAGACTAGATATTTTAAGTCAGTAAAATATGATTGACATTATGTCCACAAATAAATAATTTTTAAAACAGGCTCCTGTTTCAAATGCAAGGTGTTCTGTTACAAATGACTGAAAATCTATTTGCAGTCACAATTAAAGAGAATTACACTCCTGGAAATTGAAATAAGAACACCGTGAATTCATTGTCCCAGGAAGGGGAAACTTTATTGACACATTCCTGGGGTCAGATACATCACATGATCACACTGACAGAACCACAGGCACATAGACACAGGCAACAGAGCATGCACAATGTCGGCACTAGTACAGTGTATATCCACCTTTCACAGCAATGCAGGCTGCTATTCTCCCATGGAGACGATCGTAGAGATGCTGGATGTAGTCCTGTGGAACGGCTTGCCATGCCATTTCCACCTGGCGCCTCAGTTGGACCAGCGTTCGTGCTGGACGTGCAGACCGCGTGAGACGACGCTTCATCCAGTCCCAAACATGCTCAATGGGGGACAGATCCGGAGATCTTGCTGGCCAGGGTAGTTGACTTACACCTTCTAGAGCACGTTGGGTGGCACGGGATACATGCAGACGTGCATTGTCCTGTTGGAACAGCAAGTTCCCCTGCCGGTCTAGGAATGGTAGAACGATGGGTTCGATGACGGTTTGAATGTACTGTGCACTATTCAGTGTCCCCTCGACGATCACCAGAGGTGTACGGCCAGTGTAGGAGATCGCTCCCCACACCATGATGCCGGGTGTTGGCCCTGTGTGCCTCGGTCGTATGCAGTCCTGATTGTGGCACTCACCTGCACGGCACCAAACACGCATACGACCACCATTGGCACCAAGGCAGAAGCGACTCTCATTGCTGAAGACGACACGTCTCCATTCGTCCCTCCATTCACGCCTGTCGCGACACCACTGGAGGCAGGCTGAACGATGTTGGGGCGTGAGCGGAAGACGGCCTAACGGTGTGCGGCACCGTAGCCCAGCTTCATGGAGACGGTTGCGAATGGTCCTCGCCGATACCCCAGGAGCAACAGCGTCCCTAATTTCTGGGAAGTTGCGGTGCGGTCCCCTACGGCACTGCGTAGGATCCTACGGTCTTGGCGTGCATCCGTGCTTCGCTGCGGTCCGGTAACAGGTCGACGGGCACGTGCACCTTCCGCCGACCACTGGCGACAACATCGATGTACTGTGGAGACCTCACGCCCCACGTGTTGAGCAATTCGGCGGTACGTCCACCCGGCCTCCCGAATGCCCACTATACGCCCTCACTCAAAGTCCGTCAACTGCACATACGGTTCACGTCCACGCTGTCGCGGCATGCTACCAGTGTTATAGACTGCGATGGAGCTCCGTATGCCACGGCAAACTGGCTGACACTGACGGCGGCGGTGCACAAATGCTGCGCAGCTAGCGCCATCCGACGGCCAACACTGCAGTTCCTGGTGTGTCCGCTGTGCCGTGCGTGTGATCATTGCTTGTACAGCCCTCTCGCAGTGTCCGGAGCAAGTATGGTGGGTCTGACACACCGGTGTCAATGTGTTCTTTTTTCCATTTCCAGGAGTCTATATATTAACAAATATTTTTACATTTTGGACTGAAAATAAGTGATGACTTGCTTTTTATAGGATCTCACATATGTGCACAAGATACACTGAACACTTATAATGTTGAGGTTAGTAAATACAATAGATGGGTACCAGTAGCTCCATGCAAACTTCTGAAACAACAAAGTTTGTAAGTGTTTAAATTTTTCAAGCACAGTCGTATTAAAAGCAGAAAATTAGATGCCTAGGTTGAATGCTGTTCATATTATTTTACATGTGTCACTCAAATGAACAATTCGGGTGCCTGCCGCATTCTCTTGAACAAAATCCATTACAAAGCATGAGCTTACTGGACACCAGTAAATTAGTAGATTATTATAAATTGGGAAGTATTGTTAGAGAAAAACAATGACAGCCAAATCAGAGTAAATCTAAACATAAGATTAAAAAAACACAAAAGTCAAACATGTAGGATGATATTATGTAATTTTCTGCCACACATATGAAATATGGTTATTATTTAGTAAAATACCTATTATCTGCTCGGAGCTGTGAAACTCTTTTTGTCGTATCCTCAAGCATTGCCTGCACAACTGATAATTTTTCATCATCATCACCTCTCTGATTCAGTTTCAGCATCTTGTTTTCATGCTGCAGCCTCAGAAGTTTTTCCCTGCACAAATTGAAAATCAAATTATCACACATTTCATAAGCAACAATCTCATGCCTATTCTTCTGATTACATACAATGGAAACCCTAGAAAACATCAGAAAATTGTCAGGTATAGAAAGTGTTAAGATCAATCCTATTATACAGTTAATTATATATCACTACTAAGTAATTTAGCAAAAAACCTACAGAGCTCTTAAGAAAGTATAGCTTAGAAATGTAATTCTGCTTGTTCTGTCACCCATCAAAATAAAAGGAAACCACACACCCTCAGACATACACAACAAGACACAGTAGCCAAAAATCAGGCAGAGTTTTATTCCTGTACTTATGCAATCACATGAGCAATAACAGTTAACACTGTAAAGTCCAGGACATATATACAGAATTTTAGGAAACCATATAATCAGTCATCTTAGATACACAACAATATGAAAAGGAAAGATTTGCTACCCACCACCAGAGGATTCATTGAGTGGCAGACAAGCACATTGAAAAAGGGACTGCTAGACATTGTTAGTAGTTATCAGACTATATCCTTCATCAGATGTAAACACACACACACACACACACACACACACACACACACACACACACACCCACACCCACACCCACACACACACACACACACACACACACACACAACTTACACACAGACCATTGTTGTCTACGGGCATTAAGGCCCGTGTGTGACTGGGTCTGAGATGCGCAGCAACCTTTGCTGGGGTGGGCAGAGAGAGAGGGGGCGGGGGGGGGGGGGGGAGGAGGAGGAGGATAATGCGAGTACAGAAGAGGTATTGGGTGCAGACAGAGAGGGATAGCAGATTGGATAGGAGTGGGGGAATATGCTAGTGCTGCCGTGGGGATGGGCAAGGATATAGAGGAGACAACACAGTGGGCTTGCAGTTACAGTATCAGGAAAATGTATTGGGTGGGGGTGGGCAAAGGGGAGAGGAGAGAAGGTGTAGTATTACACAGGAAAGGATTTTATAGGTATACTAGTGGGATAAAAGGCATATCTACAACTGGAGTGGGAAACTTCAACGATTGCTTCACAGTCTGTGGCATCTGGGTTCTTCCCACCAACACCAGTTTTTCTGAATTGCACAGGTGTGTAAGATAGACTGAGCCAGGAAAAAATGGGAGGGGGGGGAGGGTCTGTAGAAAACTCATGAATTAGTACATCATTATAAGCAAAGATTATGAATCAAATCTGGCATTAATTTCATTATATCTATTTCCTGAATATAAAAACTGTGTGGTTTAAACATCATATAACACACAAAACATTTGCATTTCAGTCCGCAGTCAAACTTAGGAGTACTTTTAGGTGGTTAATTATTTTCTCCTCTAGCAAAAATTGTTTTAACATAAAAAGATCAAACTACACTGTGGTTCAGTTGACACATCAAACATATTAAATATATTCCTCTACAACTGGGTGATAAGCCATTGAAGTTAAGTCTGAGAGAACTACTACCTTCTCCTTCTCCTTCTCCTCCTCCTCCTCCTCCTCCTCCTCCTCCCGCCCCTCCCCCCACCCAAGTTGAGTATCTATGGCCTGCGTGGTAACAACCAATTGCATTTTAATGTCTAGGTCTTGTTCTTGTTCCAGCTTTGACTTCCTGCCAGTATCTTCTGAGCCCATCAAGAAGTGCCTGTTTATGCTCTTCACACAGAGGTCCTCTCCGTCTTTTGGACATTGATGCCATTTTAAAAGCTTCATAGTTGTTCCCCAATCTTCAAAATTTGTTCCTGTCAGGAATTTCCCTCTATGAGATACCAATCTGCCTGAGATCTTTTCCATATTCTTCAAACCATCTCGACTCTGTTTTCTTAGGTTGGGTGAAACTTGATATTCTTTTTGTTAGTCGGTCACTGTCCATCGCCATGAGATGACCGTAAAATAACAATTGTCTCCTCTTAATGGATGCTGTGATAGGTTCTGTCTTGCTGTACAAGTCCTCATTTGCTCTCATTCGCTATTGTCCATCAACCCATCTATTGCCTAGGATTTTCTTTCATGTCCCATGCTCTCACTTTTCCAGCCACTCAGCTTGACCTTGTGTATTCATGGTCAGGTTTTACAACAGTATAATAATGTTGGAACTTGCCCCTTATACTCATAGACTTTTTTTATAGATATTATTTGTCCATTGGCATGCCTGGTCTAGCTTCCTCATCCTGACATTAATTGCTTCTTTTTCTAATCCATTCTCCTGGATGACTTCAGTGAGATAGCTGAAATTCTTAACTCGTACCATTTTTTCCCAAATTGGTGATAATCCATTCAGGTCCATCATAGATGTTTGTCATATATTTTGTCTTTTGAATAGAGATCTGGAGTACAACTTTTGCACCAATTTCCGACAGCCTATTTCTCTTGTTGACTGCTGACACACTGTTGTTAGCAAAAATGGCCAGGCCATCTGCAAAGACCAAGAAGTCGATGTACACCCCTTTGTTCTTAGGACTAAGTCTGAACCACTCTTCATTTGTTTCTTCTTGGGCCAACAACTTTCTCCACTCTCGTTTGACACTTTCCACGATGCAGTTGAAAAGCAGTGGGGATAGTCCATTTCCTTGTCTTATGACCGTTCTGATTGTAAAGGGTTCTGAAATCTCACCAATAACTTTTATTTTTGACACCGTGTTAGTGAGAGTTTGTTTGATCAGCTTTCTTTATGTATCATCCACCCCAAACTCTTCCAAAATATCCATAATGCCTCTCAGTTGAAAATCAACAAACACATAGTTATTCCCTCCAGTATTTTTTTTCCCCCCTGATGATGTTCTTCAGGTTAAAGATCTGTTCTGGGCAAGAAAGGCCCTTTAAGAAACCAGCTTGATATTCCCCAATTAGTTGGTCAAGATGACCTATTCTGTTCTGTATTACTTTGGAGAGAATCTTATATGGAGCAGATAGTAATGAGATGCCCCTATAGCTATGGATATTCTTTTTATTGCCTTTTTTTGTGTAGAGGATGGATTAAAGCTGACTGCCATTCAGTTGGTATCTTCCCAGTTCTCCTCAAAAAGTTGGACTAGTACATCTAGAGTTTCGCTATTTGCCAGCTTCAGTAGTTCTGCCACTATTGAATCCTCTCCAGCTGCCTTATTATTCTTAAGGTGGTTGTTGATCTCTTTGATCTCCTCTTTACCAGGTGGAGATGAGTTGGGTAGTTTGTGGATCGGGGCACATACATTGAATCTTTCTTTCGGTTCATCACTGTTATACACTCCTGGAAATGGAAAAAAGAACACATTGACACCGGTGTGTCAGACCCACCATACTTGCTCCGGACACTGCGAGAGGGCTCTACAAGCAATGATCACACGCACGGCACAACGGACACACCAGGAACCGCAGTGTTGCCCGTCGAATGGCGCTAGCTGCGCAGCATTTGTGCACCGCCGCCGTCAGTGTCAGCCAGTTTGCCGTGGCATACGGAGCTCCATCGCAGTGTTTAACACCGGTAGCATGCCGCGACAGTGTGGACGTCAACCGTATGTGCAGTTGACGGACTTTGAGCGAGGGCGTATAGTGGGCATGCGGGAGGCCGGGGGGACGTACCGCCGAATTGCTCAACACGTGGGGCGTGAGGTCTCCACAGTACATCGATGTTGTCGCCAGTGGTCGGCGGAAGTTGCACGTGCCCGTCGACCTGGGACCAGACCGCAGCGACGCACGGATGCACGCCAAGACCGTAGGATCCTACGCAATGCCATAGGGGACCGCACCGCCACTTCCCAGCAAATTAGGCACACTGTTGCTCCTGGGGTATCGGTGAGGACCATTCGCAACCGTCTCCATGAAGCTGGGCTACGGTCTCGCACACCGTTAGGCCGTATTCCTCTCACGCCCCAACATCGTGCAGCCCGCCTCCAGTGGTGTCGCGACAGGCGTGAATGGAGGGACGAATGGAGACGTGTAGTCTTCAGCAATGAGAGTCGCTTCTGCCTTGGTGCCAATGGTGGTTGTATGCGTGTTTGGCACCGTGCAGGTGAGCGCCACAATCAGGACTGCATACGACCTAGGCACACAGGGCCAACACCTGGCATCATGGTGTGGGGAGCGATCTCCTACACTGGCCGTACACCTCTGGTGATCGTCGAGGGGACACTGAATAGTGCATGGTACATCCAAACCATCATCGAACCCATCGTTCTACCATTCCTAGACCGGCAAGGGAACTTGCTGTTCCAACAGGACAATGCACGTCCGCATGTATCCCGTGCCACCCAACGTGCTCCAGAAGGTGTAAGTCAACTACCCTGGCCAGCAAGATCTCCGGATCTGTCCCCCATTGAGCATGTTTGGGACTGGATGAAGCGTCGTCTCACGCGGTCTGCACGTCCAGCACGAACGCTGGTCCAACTGAGGCGCCAGGTGGAAATGGCATGGCAAGCCGTTCCACAGGACTACATCCAGCATCTCTACGATCGTCTCCATGGGAGAATAGCAGCTTGCATTGCTGGATATACACTGTACAAGTGCCGACATTGTGCATGCTCTGTTGCCTGTGTCTATGTGCCTGTGGTTCTGTCAGTGTCATCATGTGATGTATCTGACCCCAGGAATGTGTCAATAAAGTTTCCCCTTCCCGGGACAATGAATTCACGGTGTTCTTATTTCAATTTCCAGGAGTGTATTTATATTTTAAATACATTTGTAACAGAACTGGCTTTTTCTAAATGAAGAATAAATGATAATTTATCAACAAGATATCATTTAGAAAGTGTCACATACACCGTGTACTTACTCATGTAATTTCATTAACACAATTCTCAATATCAAAAGATCTGCTCTCTCAGGCTATGGAATGAGCACGATTTTAAGGCTATCAAAAAATGAAGAAATTGTGAAGATGTGATATTCCTAAGCCACTTTCAAAATACAAATGATCACACACTCATAAGATGCACAGTATGAACTGATTAGGACATTCCATATGAAATCAACCAATAAAAAATAAATTTGACCCTTTGTAATTTAGAATTTTGTAATTTTTTGCCATTTTATTCTACCTATCAAAATAAGATAAAATCCGAAATTAAATTTTTTTTGGACATTTTGTTATGGAGTTATTAATTTTTAAAGTTTCCAAAATTGTGTGATTTTTGCCATATTTCAAAACCTTAAAATGGCCATATCTCAAAAAGTATTTGATGTACAGACCTGAAAATTTGTATCATTTTATTTAGTTTATTATAGACTTTGAAAATATGTGCTACTTGGCCAAACTGAACCATTTTTTTTTAATTCTGAATATTTCAAAATGGATTTTTTGTTTTGGAAAAAAGTCTGTCAGTTGTACATTATTTGTTAATTTGTGTGCCAAATTTCATGATGGTTTTCCAAAGGGAACATATGGAAATAAATGTTATTTTACTGCTATTTGTATTGACAACTGTATCTCAACCACACACGGTTTGCAAGATGGTTCCTTAAACTACTCTTAAAATGAAATTATTGAGTACTAATTAAGTATACTTCACTTTATAATTTTAAAATTGTAGTAAACTATACCCTATAACAATACCATAAATAACATAATGAATAATATGTATTTTCCGTTTTATATAACTACCCATTTACAGTAGTTGTGGTGAGGAAAAGAGGACCAGGTTGCTTTGTGCACGTATAATCTTAAAATGCTTAATCCCCCAATAAAATGTTGAAACGCACCTGTTGGAATATGACAAGTACCTAGTGCAGTCCACAAAGTGGAGTATTGTACTTGTTCTATTCTGACATGAGGGTTCAAAGTTTTATTAGGAAATTATTCATTTCAAATCATAACACTGGTGCTTTTGTACCACTTTGTCACCTAAGGATGTTTGTATAGAATGAAACCAGTGGCTCACTACATGCACATAAAATAATAGCGAAAGTGGTTTTTTTTAACACTCATATTAAGAAGCACAAAATGATCAAATATTAATTTCATTCCAATTGTATGAGTGGGGTAAAGCACAAATGCCGTCAGTCACTTCTACATGACAAATGATGAGCAAGCAGCATAAAAAAGAAGCTTGGAATTTTTTTTAATACAACCATAGCAGACACAGGGACACAAATGTATTGTGCATTTATTCCTATGAGCAAAGCCAAAGGTAATGGTAAAGCAAAAATTGGTTTTTGCTCATAAAATTCAGTCGGGTCCAGATGCCGCATGCTTTTGAACATTCACACAACATCTTGCTTGTGCTTGTGACAACAAACGGTGGATGGCTTCCGTGCTATCCAGAGATGAAAACACAGAAGTAAAGATTTTATTTACATATCAGCATGGGCCAGCTCTTTCTTTTTCGAAGCCAAAAATATCAGATAAATTGACTAATGAAAAAATTTCTTACTTTGTAAATTAAATCCCTCAACTGCAGCTTCAAAGAACATACAGACTATCAGATGAAGAGCTGCTAAAAGCCTCAGATTATATTGGAAAAGAACGTTATGTTACAATTATTTATGTCATTATTGCTTGAGAGAACTAGGTTATATCATTTAAAAGAAAAGTGCAACACATCTTTTTATACTTGAATAAAATTGTTATTTGGTCACCATAACATCTTTCTTGTTGAAAATGAGTAAAAAATTTCTCTTTGCATGGCACTCAAATAACACATTGTTAAATAATTACAGCTACCTCACTGTTTAATTAATGATATTGATTAAATTTAATGTATCTGTAAAATGAAGACATCATTAAGTAGTCTGTTTTGAGAATGTGTTTTTATGGTGTATGTTAAAATATCTTCACAGTTAACACAGGACAGTCAAATGCAAATTCAAATATAAGTGTACAGTTATAATACTGTAATACATTGATTTGACAGCCTTTTTTGGTTTTGACATATTACATCTTAGTAACAAGTCCAAAGCCCTACACACTAATCACGAGGTGCTGCACTAATCAGTAGAATAAAATTTATTTTAATATGTTCCCACTGGAGCACCATCATGAAATTTGGCACACACCTTAACATATATTGTGCGAGTAATGCATTGTTATGAATATCATCAATTGGCATACACTTTTAAAGTTTATAAGAAACTGAATAAGATATGTAAGTCAAATAATTTTTGAGATATGCTGGTTTTAAGGTTTCAAAACATAACAAATATCACATAATTTTGGAAGTTTTAAAAATTAATAACTCAAAAAAGAATGGGCAAAAAAATTTTTAATTTGGGATTTTTCAGGCAAAAACTATTACTATAAGTTTACAAAAAATTATCAAAATCTGGGACCTCAAGAACCAGAACATTGGCTGATTTCATATGGACTGACCCAATAAAAAGCTTGAAAGAAACAGACTCAGGCAAGAAGTTAGAAAAATGTAAATTATGCTGCCTAATATAAGAATATGAAGTTATACCACATTAAATTAAGCAACAATTCAACATCTTACAAAATAAAGGTTATACAGTTTTTAGCAAAAGAGGATGAGAAATTATTTAACAAAGGTATGTAAGCAAACAGCAAAAGATGTTTCAGGTATGAAGAAAGCAAAAGAAACGAATATTTCAAATGGAACAAAGCAGGTATTCAAGAGGAGGTGAGAGTTTCAAGCAAACAACTGTAGAGACACGATAGAGTATTATTCAATAGTGTCATCAAAGAGGTGAACAATATAATAAAAAATTTATAACAGATACAACTGAAAATAATTACAGTATGAAGAAAACAAAACAGAAACTTATGTGGGGTAAATGTACAAATGTTCTTAAATTTTTGTATGGTTTAGTAGACGAATACAGAGAACTGATACTTACTAACAAAATTGACATTCCAGAAGTAATGTCAGGTAAGGGAGACATTTGTGGTATGAAGAAAGGAAAGGTGCCTGGAGATGATAATGTTTCGATTCAAATATTTCATGCTTGAGGCAAAGCAATAGATGACTGTTCCCCAAATCTATAAAAATGGTGTAATTATTCTACTTTCTACAAGAAAGATGATAGCTTTACCTATTTTATCGCAGAATGGACCACTTGCAAGTCATTAACAAATGTATAGAACTGCGCAATGAATAGGAGTTACCATGCTGTATGGGATTCCTACATTATGAGAAAAATATTAGTTCACTTTCAGTAAAATCTCTAATAAGAATCCTAGAAAAACTAGACACTTTTTCAACCTATGTTAGGATACTGAAAAATATATACATCAATGCTAGAGCTTCCATTATACTCCATATGGACAAGGAAAAACAAGAACTGAAAGCAGAGTAAGGCAAGGAGATTCCATATAGCAACAACTATTCTTTTCTTAGTAGCAGAGAATATTTTCAGATCACTAAACTGGGAAAAAAATAAGGAATATATGTTAATATGCCAGAACAATCTTTATTTGCTGAGGATATTGTACTGTTTGTTTCCTGTGCAGATAAACTTCAACAACACATGGAAGAACAAAGCAAGTTTGAAAGTAGGCTTGAAAATCAGTTACAGGGAAACTAAAACAATGTGTACAGCATTAATGGAAATTTCTGGATGGAGTAATGTGCAAAAAAAGGAAAAAGCAACCACTCACCTATAGTGGACCAGTGAGGAGAGCACAGTAACACATAAAAGAAAACAACATTCATACTAGCTTTCAAGCACTATTTCTTTTTATAACAATAGTACACACTCCTGTGGTCATGGCAAGACTTGTCATAGGCACAGGAGAATGCATTTGGGTGTCTGTGTGCATGTGAATAAGTGTACTATTGCTAGAATAAGAGCTAGTGCTCGAAAGCTTAGTGTGAATGCTGTTTTGTTATGTGTTACATGCTCCACGAACATATCCACTACAGGTGAGTAGTTTCCTTTCCTCTACAATAATGTGCAATAAGTATATTGAAAATAAAATAGTAAAAATTAAAAATGAAGACACACAGCCCCAGTTAATGACTATTATATTCATAGCAGTTGAGGACAACAATTGGATCGATAGCAGATTATACACTGACAGCATAAACAGAAACTGTCAAATTCAAGATACACATCCTCTGTGGAAAAGAGTCCTGCACTCCATACACATACCTCTTGCACAGACCATAAACTCTTGAGTTAAACATTCAAGTCACTCTTAACAGTATATAAAAGGGGAAAAAACAAATTTTAAATAAACAGAAATCTTCAGATGGTCAATTCTTTCACATCCACTATCACCACTTCATGTTTCAATAAACTTGCAGATTTCCTCAGAAATATCATGTACTTTTCATGTTTCATAAATGTTATCTTAATCTTTCCCATCTCTCTTTTAATCTTACAGTTTTCTCTATACACTGGATGGTTATAAATAAACTGATGGTGTTTTGAGTGCTGCAGTGTGGGCTGTATACATTGCAGAACACTGATACAGACCATGTTCATGTCCATTAATAATTTTCGCACTCGTGGAGTATGCTGAAAAAATTAACAGTTCCACTTTCTGACACCAGGTGAAAATATGGCACTGTAAGCAGTCAAAATGTGAAATGTTTCTTGCTTCGACATCAGTATGTTATTTGTGACATGGTGATGCACGTTCATTTCCAGTGAAATGACTCTTGGTGTAAACGGTTAAGAAGGCTGAAGTTTTCCAAACAAAATGTAATTGCTATTGTGAAGAAAGACCACGGACTGCTGGTAAAGTTGTTTTATCAGAAAGCTGGCAACAGCAGTGCTGCATTGCAGGAATATTACTGACAGAAACAGCTGCAAAGAGGCTCCCTGTCAATAAATGGGCTAAAGAATATGGTCAAGACAGCTGAAGAAACATATGCATTAGGTGGTGCAGCACGAAGAGGGAGGCAGGCCATTTCCATGACAGTTGTTGTTGAAGTTGCTGTAGCTATAGCTGACCATGCAGCACATGCCTCAAATTCTGCAGCCAGTGCTCAATCTGTGTCATGGGAATTCCCCATTAACAACAACATTATCAGCTTCATGCCATATCCAACACCCAAAATGCTTCACTGGTAATTGATAGCTTGTATTAAAGTGTTCTTTCACATAAAATAAAGGGTGAAGAAAAAAATGCCGCAATTTGAGATCGGCATGTCATTCCTCATCCAGATTCAAGACAAAAGTTTATTTAGCAAAATCAGACTGTGTCATTTTGAAAACACCTGTATGGAAACAACGAGATAGCAACGCAGTCACAATGTGCAGCATATCGCATTGTATAGAGGAAAGTGTATCACCTCGCACTACCATACCAGCCACTGTAGCTCACTAAGTAGACTGCTGGGACACCAAACCCACATCCGCCACTGAGTTATGGTTCGAATCCTTGTCAGGTTCCTTTTCTTATTTTCTAGATATCTGGTCCCTAGTTCTCATCATTTATAAGCACGATATTGTTTTCTCATGTGACAATAGCATATCACATGACAGTCCGGTCCATTAAACTTCATGCTTGTGTCTACTAACCACATAGTGCACAAACATAACAGGTCTTGTCAACTTCATGTAAGGAAATTTCCTGATGGAGTAAACAAATGATGAATACGTCAACATGCTTTTTGTGCCGGGTGCGTCTGATAAACAAGCTGCTGTTACTGCTCCTGCTCATGCATATGCTGCATGGTACCCTCACAGGCACCTTCCATATAAGAATGTTTTCCTTTGCCTGGGGCAACACCTTCAGGAAGCCGGTAATCATCATTCCCAAGTAACGGACAGAGATCATCAAAGGACTACACATACTCCACAAACAGAGGACATGATTTTTGAAACCATTCACCAATCACCTCAGCAAAGTACCCACAATATTGCAAGGCAGTTCCAGATACCTCAAACACTGACTGCTGATGTGTTGCATGATGAAGAATTGCATCCATATCATTACACACTGACTCAACACCTGGGGCCAGAAGACGAATTCAACGAGTACAGTTCTGTCAATGGCTTTTGTACCAAGTGGAAGATAATGAACATTTTATAAGGAATCTGATATGGACTGATGAACCCAACTTCACTCATGAAGGTATTTTTAACCTCCACAACAGCCATTATTGGTCGGAACACAACCCATATTACCCATGAACATGGCTTTTAGACATGCTTAGGCATAAACCTGTGGGCTGGAATTGTGGGAGGAGTGTTTTTGGACCCTTATGTACTGCCGGAGAAGTTGAATGCACCTCTGTATCATACATTTCTTTACAATACTTTCCTTGATGCATTAGAAAACATTCCACTTGGTGTTCGGCAAGAGCTATGGTTTCAGGATGCTGGTGCACTGTCGCACTTTGAAATGAATGTGCATAACTATTTAAATGAAGCGTTTCCAGGGAAATGGATTGGTTGTGGAGGCCCAATGTTCTGGCCTCCACGTCTCCTGGACCTTAATCCACATTTTTATTTGTGAGGACACTTAAAGGAACAAGTTTATAAAACTCGACCCATGAATGTACACAACCTAATAGCTCATGTGAATGCCATTTTGGCAATGGTGGATGCAGGTGTGTTGCGTAGGGCTCAGCAAAGTACGATCCAGCGAGTGGCAAAGTGTTTGTAAATGCAAGGTGGTCACTCTGAACATCTTCTCTGAAGTTAACATTGCTATTGCTTGTACGTGTATGTATCGTCTCTGGGAAGATAATCCTGGACATCATACATACAGAATGAAATTATTGTACTTAGAATAATGTGCAATCTAGTGTAGCCTACCTATAGCATTTTTTGTACCTCACTGGCTACAGACAACGGTACTGAATCTACTGTTATTTTCTGTCGGCTTTGTTTGCATTTTGAACAAACCAAAGTGGTCATTTACATTTGTAAGAAGTTTTGTTACTCTTAATGTTTAAATAAAGGTAACAGTAAGAGAAAGAAATACATAAGATATTGCAATGTGGAGGTGTAAATTGGATACAATTTGCTGCTTTAATTGAAAAAATTTTTGGTGTGAATCTGACTCAAACACTGGTGATTCTGCATATCCATTCCCCATGGCATAGCCTCATCTCACTGAGCTAACGAGACAGCTCCAGCACAGTGCAGAGCTCATGCTACATGTTTTTGGCCACACTGCACACAGCTACAGCATTGCCAGAGCCTTGTTTTTCACATCACATTTCTATTAAACCTATTTGCATGACTATTAAATGACTTTCATAGTTAAAACTTTTTTTATAGTTAAACTTTTTTCTTGAACTGGAATGACAAATTGCATGCTGTCCACCAGAAGCAGCATTTTTTCTTAACCCTGTATAGTGGCTGCTTCCTCATTTCAACCCCCAAAGAATTCCAAAGCTACAACCAAGTTATGAAAGTGTGTGTACGGATGTCTCTCTCTCTCTCTCTCTCTCTCTCTCTCTCTCTCTCTCTCTCTGTGTGTGTGTGTGTGTGTGTGTGTGTGTGTGTGTGTGTGTGTGTGTACCTTTACTAGAAAAAGAGCAAGGGCTCTAAAGCTAGTTGAATACAGTTTCCTGTTACATGTTTCCATGTTCCATACATCGGTCTGCTATAGGTGACTGGTGGCCTTTCCTTATTTTACACATTACTATTCCAGAGAGACTTGATTCAAGCATGGATTTTCCCCATGAATTTATCAAAAACTACACCATGAATTTTCTATCATTTTTCTCTGTCAATTTAAAAGGGAAGGAAAGTACACTAATACTTACTTAATTTCAGGAGCTATCATGTTTTCAGGCACAGTTTCAACTAGAAGAGTATCTGGTGTACAGTTTCCACGCTGCTGCAGTTGTGAACACTTCAGTTCCTCATTTGTCTCTTTCAGGGAATCACGCTCAATGATTAGCCTCTACCAGCAAAAAAGACAACACTTAGTTAAGTAGTGCATATCTGAAAGAGAGAATACTGAAGTGCAGTAACATGTAATACACAGTCAATACCTGATTTTCTCTCTGGAGGGCATGCAGTCGTTCTTGAAGTTTTTTACTTTCAAATTCAACTCTATCGGCTCTTTTTGTTTCCTCAATTAATTTTTCATCTAATTCTGCTACTTGTTTCTTATACATTTCTAACTGCTGCTTCAGTGTTCCACTTTTCCTCAACTCCTACAAAGAAAAAGGAACTTTATCAGCAAATTATGTTGCACTTCACTTTTTATTCTACTTTTTAGAAAATATATTTTCACTTTACTTCCATGGCGAATGTCATTCAGTCAAAGGGAAGTAACAGACCAACAGTATTTTAACATTAAGAATATACTCAGTTTTAAATGTTTTCTGTCAGGAAACAAAGACTTTCTGGTTCCTTATTCAGAAGCATCTTATCGTTCCTGCATGTTCTTTGCTTGTATTGTAGAAACCTAAATCAAAATAGCTCAATAACAGAAGAAATACAGTTCTCCCACACACCTATTTTGTGTTTTAATCCTTCATCATAGTGTGCAATCTTTATCTAAGTCAGTATCTCATGAAACAAAATGAAACTTTTCCTTATATATTGGAAAACTGGTTATATGTGTTACCTCAGGATTAATATAACAGAGCACTTACTGAGGAACCAGCCGTTACTGATGAAACTGGTCATTTAGGCCATTATTTAGAGTGTTACTGGCACATACGCAATTGATGTATCTTCAAGTGTAATAGATACTAACAAGGACCAAGCTTCAAGATTTATTTTTTCTATTTGCTCTAGTTCTTTGATAGACTATGAATTTTACATTAATGATGACAGAAAGTATAATTATCCGCCTAAGAAAAAAGTGTGAAGTGAGTTATTGAGCAATTCCTTCCTCTTGAGCTTCCAAACTTTCTTGCTCACTCAAACAACATGACATATTTGTAGCAGAATTACAGCAAACTGCCAAAGCTTATCAGTATAAGCACAAAATTATGTCAATGCAACCAAAATGGCTCAGCCATCCATGACAGCAGCTATTATGTTTGCTAATGTTTCTTTCGAAATAATACTATAAATTGACAACAGAAGGCAGCAACAGTTAAGGGATGGGTAGGGAGACATCTGTACAGTGTTCTCATATGAAATGAGTCCAGTTTTGAGAAATAGGTGGCTCATGTATTGAGAAAATTATGGTCTGATCTATACTTGGCTGCGGTTAAAAAAAAATTAAAATAATAATAATAATA
This sequence comes from Schistocerca gregaria, assembly GCF_023897955.1. Taxonomy (NCBI): domain Eukaryota; kingdom Metazoa; phylum Arthropoda; class Insecta; order Orthoptera; family Acrididae; genus Schistocerca; species Schistocerca gregaria. Next base: position 620,067,444 of record NC_064931.1, on the reverse strand, counting down.
AATTCTTAGCAGCACCTTCTAAAGCTGCAATTAATACAAACCACTTCAAATCCTCACATATGCAGGATGTATCATAATTAATAGTGCAAGAGCATACAGCTGGAAGTACACAATACTAGATGTAAAACAGTCTCAGTAAACATAGGTTGCAAATGAACCGTTTGTGAGATAATAGCAACTTTGTGGTTACCAGCCACCACTGATGTGATTATGTGTAAATGCTGCATGTCAGTCCATGGTTCTTTGTTTACATTTGAGACATGGAGTAAACAGAATGGATACAACAGTACAGTACACAGTCAGAGTGCCACTCACGTCACTTGTTTGTGGAGTGACAAGGAGAATGTGAATATGCATTTCATGTATGGCAGAGCTAACAGCAGTGCACGGGAGGGTGCATGTTTGTATCAATAAGCATACACTGCCCAAAGGAATCCCAAGAGTTGTACATTTACAAACATAAATCAATCCCTCTCAGAGGCTGGGAGCTTTGCACATGCACACCTCAGTTTAGTAGTGCATATCTGAAAGAGAGAATACTGAAGTAACGTGCAATACACAGTTAATACCTGATTTTCTCTCTGGAGGGCATGGATTATACCTATGCTTGAAGATGTGGTGCTGGAAACAGTTGAACACTCTCCAGGAATCTTGACAAGGAGACTTGCCACAAAAATTCTTGGAGTGAGTCACAGCAGTGTTTGGAGAATGCATCACAGTGCAATTTACCTATACCACTTCCAATGACTTCAGTGTATTAGTGATGAGGACTTTGGTCCAAGATAACCATTCTGTTAGTGGATGCAACAAAAGCTATAGGCAACCCTATTTTTGACAATAACGTTTTATTTACAGATAAAGCAGGGTTCATTCCCAATGGTGTGTTTAATTATCATAATTCTCACATCTGGAGTCATCTAGGCTCCAACCCACTTGCTGTGCATAACTCTCCACATCAGTGACATTTCTCAATTAATGTGTGGCCAGGAGTACTAGGTGATTGTCTTATTGGGCTGTACAAGTTACCAAACAAACTCAATGGATGGAATTAACTTTGGTTTCTGTAGTTTCATCTTGCTTGAGGATGTTCCTCTAGAACAATGCCAGAGGATATTGTATATACATTATGGAGCACTGGCACATTTTGCTGCTATGGTGATGGTGACATCTAACGTGCCTGGCCAAAGATAGAGTGGGTGAGAAGACGTGTACCGTAATCAAATTGCCTGCTTACGGAGCATCGTCTCAGCCGCGTGACTGGATTCATGATTTCCTCTGAGAGAGGTCAAAGTTTGTAGTGATAGATGGTAAATCCTCGAGCAGACCAGAAGGGATATCTGGTGTTCCGCAAGGTAGTGTCATAGGCCCTCTGCTGTTCCTGATTTACATAAATGATCTGGGTGATAACTGAGCAGCACCCTTAGATTGTTTGCAGATGATGTTGTAATTTACGATCTAGTAAAATCATCAGACGATCAACTCCAATTACAGAATGATCTAGACATAATTTCTGTATGATGCAAAAAGTGGCAAAGTGTGAGTTCATCCACATGGGTACTAAAAGAAACCCAATAAATTTTGGGTATACGATAAATTGCACAAATCTAAGGACTTTCAGTTAGACTAAATACCTAGGAATTACAATTACGAGCAACTTAAATTGGACAGACCACATAGATAATATTGTGTGGAAGGCGAAACAAAGACTGCACTTTGTTGGCAGAACACTTAGAAGATGAGGCAAATCCACTAAGGAGACAGCCTACATTACACTTGTCCGTCCTCTGCTGGATTATTGCTGCGCAGTGTGGGATCCTTACCAGGTAGGATAGATGGAGGACATCGAAAAAGTGCAAAGAAGGGCAGCTCGTTTTGCATTATCGTGCAGTAGGGATGTGAGTGTCACTGATATGATACGCAAGTTGCGGTGGCAGTCACTGAAACAAAGGCGGTTTTCTTTGCGGCGAGATCTATTTACGAAATTTCAATCACCAACTTTCTCTTCTGAATGCCAAAATATTTTTTTGACACCCACCTACGTAGGGAGAAATGATCATCATAATAAAATAAGAGAAATCAGAGCTCGAACGGAAAGATTTAGGTGTTCCTTTTTCCCACGCGTCATCCGAGAATGGAATGGTAGAGAAGTAGTATGAAAATGGTTCGATGAACCCTCTGCCAGGCACTTCACCTTATAGGTGCAGTGTATGCCATTAACCCCCCCCCCCCTCCCCACACACACACACACACACACACACACACACACACAAAAGAAAATTCGAGCAGAGGCTTGTCAATGCTTGCCAAGAATTTCAAAATAATCCAGGAGTGTCTGAAAGGATTTGAAACCTATTGTGGTGTGGGTACATGCCTGCATTCAGGTACGAGGATGACACTTTGGACACCTCCTTTGACTATGAGTACAGTCACATAACTGTTGTCATGTTAATTCAGAACACCTGCACTTATACCTAAGTATCTCTAATAATTTTTCTTAATGTTGTATGGTGTTGTTACCTTTTCCTAACTCGGATGACATTTACACAGAATCAAGTCAGTGGTGGCTGGGAGCCACAAAGTCACAACTATCTCACAAACAATTCACTTGTGGACCTAGATTTACTGAGACTTTTTTGCTTCTACTATTAGGTACTTTCAACTGTATGCATTTATGCCATTAATCATGATACATCCTGTATTAATTACTTACATGAAATACATAGTCAAATAGCTTGCCAATACATGAGTCCACAGTTATTTTCCCCTAAGATGTCATTGAAGCAAGAGAAAGTGAAACAGTAATAAAATGACACAACAATATTAGTAACATGAGTGTACTAAGAACACAGGAAAAAACAAGGGAGGATATAAATAAAACCTTAGAGAGATTAAAAAGTCAAGAAAATGGTGGTAAGTAAGTTAAAAGCAACAGCAAATCCCAGATTTAAATGAAGTGAAATAAATAAAAACATGACAAACAGTTCCTTGAGCCAGTGAGGCACCCTGAAAGATTAAAAGAAAATAAATAAATTAAATAAAAGACAACAGGTACTGAACAAACAGCTGGCTCAGCACTAAGAACAGATGCAGTGTTGTGACAATTAAAAAAGGTATTCCCTCAACTGAAATAAAGTGATTAACCTAGAAGTCTTCTAACCTCCTCTAGCTCCATATTCTGCTGCATGTAGTCAGTATTCTTTTCTTCAAGGATTTTGATTTGTCTCCTAAGATCACCAACTTCCTCCAATCGTTTCTTATATGACTCTATTGTAGCTTCATATTTTCCAACCATATCTGCTGTTTCTCGCAAGATGTCAACTTCATCTTTCAGGTGTTGTGCTTCATCAGCCATTTTCTGCAAGTCTTCAATCTTTGCTTGCATCTCAAGATGCTCTTTTTCTTGCAATTCTACTTTTGCTCTAAAATCATCTCGTGCTGTAATGATAAGAAAATTAATATTTAAATAAACTGGTATTTTAGACTTATTTATTTATTTATAACAATTACACATTGAGCTCTATTCAATCACTACTAAAATGTTGTTAAATACATTTCTTACATTATTTGCAACAGTAAAATTCTACTCAGGACATGTAATTTGTACAGGAATAGTAAATTAATTTGTCAATGTGATTAAAGACTGGTAGTAATAACTTGACTAAGCATAGCTATGTGGAATATGAATAGAAAACATATGAAAGTGAAAGAAAATACTGTATTCTCTGTAATGATGGAGCTGCTATTGCCCTTATAAAGGCAACAGGTACTAGGCTGCTTCTCTTAAGCAGAAAACATAAAAAACTAGAACTTTTATACACCAATAGTTTGTAAAATTAACAAATACTAAAGCAAGTTCAAAATTCAGTTGATTCAGCTGATCATCAGAAGCATGTTATTTTCTATCCAATAATACTATAGCAAGGCAGAATATTAATGGAGACAAGAAGGGAGAGAAAATAATGTGAAGAAACAGTGGAAGAAGTTTAACTGATGTGATTAAAAGCTTAAAAATATTCTCAAACATTCAAAAACAATACTTGGGGAACAATTTGACTGTAAACACTAGTAAACGAATGCAATTGAATGAGTCGAAAACAATGACGCAAAATCTGTGAATCTTCCAAGATGAGAGAAAATAGCCATGGATGTAAAAAGTGCTCCACTAGGACAAGGATGGGGAAGGAAATCGACCTTGTCTTTTTCAAAAGCACCAATCCAGTAGGTGCCAAAATAGATTTAGGGAAACAACAGAACACACACACACACACACACACACACACACACACACACACACACACACACAAAATACTCATGCACACATATCCACTGTTGTCTCCTGGCATGGCAGCCTTACTGGGGTGAATAGTTATCTTAGATCGGTCAGTAGGTAGGAAAAACTGAAAGTGTGTGAGAGTGTGATGTGGGGAGAGGGAGGAGGAACATGACAATCTGAATCTAGGAATGATTATGCTGGTGTGGAACATAGTGGGAAGGAGGAGGATAAACAAGTATAAAAAGAGATGAGAGAAAAGGAGAGGTTAATACAAGTGGGTACAATTCATGAACACACATGCTGGGAAATGGGTTGAGGTAACCACATTGAGTACTATACTTCATACAAGCACAGTCCAGTTGATCCACAGCCACAGTGGATGTGGCCATTCACCCATGTGGATAGTTTGTTTATGTAAAATCCTTTTCAGTGTGTTTCAGTGTCGTCACAACAAAACTAGTGTATGATGTGGTTACTGTCATGCTAGGACCTGTATTTGATGGGTTCTCCAGTTCCCACCCATAAGACATTCACCAGCCTCTCAATGCCCCTGCTCATATTATACTTTATTCACTCACTTGTATCTTCATTTTCCTAATTCCTTAACTCTTTCTCTTACTCCACATTCTCCATTTTTCCCCTTCAGCTAGTGGCCCCTTATCCTGCTCACTACCTTGAGTGGATTCAGTAAACACAGAATAACTCTTTCTTTTCGCTTAGAATGCCAATGTAAACGAATAATTTATGTACCTGAAGAATAACTTGTAAAGTTCATGTAACAAAAATACAACCACAGCATGAGTATTTTACTTATCTTGTTAGTTCCACATGTAAGTGACTGACTACGGTTACAAACATTTGATACAACTCAGCTAGTTCAACAATTTCTTCCCCTCACAATGCATCTACTTTGAGGCTGGCAAACCACAGCAAATAAAAACTAAAACTAATATTCAACCAAAAATGTCGCAACCACCGCCCACAAACCCAAAGTTACTTATTAGTACTTCCCAAAACAAAGCGGAAGTAAACACGAAATCTGATGAAAACCAAAAATCGTATGGCCAAAAGCTCAAGGCTGTTATCTTCGGTGACAGCCAAGGATGCAATTTATCTAAACTTTTAAATTAAAACGCTCAGATTGAATGTTTAGACTACGTTTACCCTCAAGCCAATACAAGTTTCGTACTCAAAAACGTTAACCAAAACACCCCCAAATCTTGCACCTCTGACATTGTGGTAATTGCAACAGGAACAAACGATGTTGCTTGCAACAACAGCCAACATCTAATAAAAACTTTAAAAGCCAAATTACCGTGCATTGTATCGAAGAAAGTGTTTTTAGTGGATGTGCCTTTCAGACATGATCTTTCGAACTGGTCATGTGTAAACACAGAAGTAACCAGGGTAAATTCGCGGATCTACAAACTGTGCTCAAAATTTGCAAATATTACGATAATTAAAGCAAGCGAATTTCACAGAAAGTTTTATACACGAAACGGGTTTCACCTAAACAATCTTGGGAGGAGAGAAATCACAAATTTCATATTAGAGACTGTAATGAAAGAAAAAGCACTAAGTGGGCCCATAATACCACTCAGTTATAGAGAACCAAACATCAGTGAGGAAAATATTGTACCCAAAGACAAATACAGCGTAAAACATGCTGAAAATGCAAATGAGTGTAGCATGTTTAATTGCAAAAACTTTTTATGGCCAAACCACTTATCCCATTGTGTGGAACCGACATCATCATCAACTGAAACAGTATCATCATCTGAAATAGCAGTGCCTTCAGTACGAGAACTAGCAGCTGAACCACACACAGTGGAAGCAGCAACTCGTCCTACACGAAACAGAAAGATAACTCAGCATTTTTTATGCTGAGTGACACGAGAGAAAAACAGTCAACATCATGTGAAACATCTCTCTCGTGTATTAAACATGGGACTCCAGTGCCACAAGCAGAACTAACTAGTCTACTGAGAAAAAATACCACAAACAAATATACAAATGTAAAGGTGAGCAAGTCTCAAACTTTGTCTGTATTTCATCAAAATATAAGAGGTCTGAAAAATAAAATAGACCAACTGCTAATTCACCTAAGTGATGAAGAGTGTGGAAGTGAACCTGATATATTGTGTTTCTCTGAACATCATATCACAGACGGAATCAACATGTTACAGATTGAAAACTTTTATTTAGCTGCCCACTATTGTAGATCTAGTATGGGAAACGGTGGTGTCGCAATATTTATTAGGAATAAGGTAGTGTATAAATCTCTAGATTTAAGCAAATATTGTGTGGAACAGCACTTTGAGGTGTGTGGTATTGAGATAACAACAGACAGTGCAACAGTTATTGTGCTGTCAATTTACAGAGCTCCTGCTGGATATCTGAACGTTTTTATGGGAAATATTGAATCACTCTTGTCCCGCCTGTCTAGAAAAACTAAATCAGTCATTGTAACGGGTGACTTTAATGTGGACTTTTTAACAGAAAACAGGAATAGAACAGATCTTGAACACCTGATGTGCTCTTACAATTTAGTGTCAGTGGTAAACAGTCCAACTGGAGTAACAGCCAGTTCTAGTACATTAATAGATAATATATTTATAGATAAGGATGCATATAATAATTTAAGTGTAAAAAATGTTACAAATGGCCTATCTGATGATGATGGACAGTTCCTCACCATAAACCAAATAAATGTACAAAGGAGAGTAAATTTCATTTGGAAAAACATTAGGATTACAAACACACACAACATGGAAAACTTTAAACATAAACTACAGCACATGGACTGGTCTTCTGTGTATGCTGCTATTGATGTAAACTCCAAATTTAATATATTTATCAACGAGATTACAAGTATTTTTGAAGAAACATTTCCTAAACAGTTAATTAGAAAAAATCTGTATAAATCAGATCACAGGCCTTGGGTTACTAAGGGCATCAAAATTTCCTGTAGAACAAAAAGGGAGCTTTATGCAGGAGCCAAGACATCAGATGATTCACATAAGATTAAGCATTAGAAATTGTACAGTAAAATTCTTAACAAAACCATACAGGCATCGAAGAACATGTTCTTAAAGGCAGAAATTGATAACTCGAACAATAAAGTAAAAACTATATGGAATTTTGTAAAGAACGAAACGGGGAAAAGTGCAGTTCATAGTGTAAATATTCAAATAAAAAATCAGTATCATATTGTTAGTGATCCAAAAACAGTTGCTGATATGTTCAACAAACATTTTTTAACAGTAACAGAATAAATTGGATCGCAAGGCTCCATAAATCAAGCCATTAGTTTGCTGCAAGCCAGCATACCTGGCACAGTACCACAAATCAAAATAACAACAGTCACTATTCCAGAAATTGAAAGGATAATTAGATCCCTGAAAAGTAAAAACTCCACTGCAGTTGACAACATATCTAGCAAATTATTAAAATACTGCTGCGGCCACTTAATTAGAATCATTTGCAACATTTTTGATGCGTCACTTAAGCAAGGAATAGTGCCCGAAAGACTTAAGTATGCAGTTGTGAAACCTCTGTATAAAAAGGGAGAAAGGCAGATACTGCTAACTATCGGCCAAGCTCACTACTGACGAGTTTTTCTAAGGTTTTAGAGAAACTAATGCATGCCACGATTGTTAATCACCTCATTGAATATAAGATCATCAGTACAAGTCAGTTTGGATTTCAGAAGGGGTTATCAACAGAAGATGCAACATTTGCATTTGCTGCCAATGTTTTGGAGTCCATCAACAAAAAGATGAAGATAGTTGGAATATTTTGTGACCTCTCAAAAGCGTTTGACTGCGTCAGTCACCAAATACTTTTGCATAAAGCTTCATATCTAGGCATAAGTGGGGCAGCAGGGAAGTGGCTCCATTCTTATCTTTCAAACAGAAAACAGAAAGTTGTACTGGATAGTCAAGAAGGTGCATCAGCATCATCGGAATGGGGAACAATCACCTGTGGAGTGCCTCAAGGCTCCATTCTGAGCCCCCTACTTTTTATTATTTTTATTAATGATCTTCCTCTATGTACAGATTTTTGTAAATTCACCATCTTTGCTGATGACACTACACTACTGGTTGATAACTCAGTGGATGAACTTGAGGTGACAGCTAATAAGGTTTTTGGTGATATTGTGAACTGGTTTAATGTAAATAGTCCTTCTATTAATCACAGTAAAACAAACTATGTCCAGTTTCAGACAGTCTCTAAAGAAGATGAACAAGAACAAAAACTAGGTGACATGCAGATAGCTAAGGTCGATAGTACAAAGTATCTTGGCTTACATATAGATAGCAAACTAAACTGGTCAAACCACATCTTGGATCTCTGCAAAAGGCTGAATTCGGCAACTTATGCTTTACGCATTATCTGCTCTTACAGAAATACGGAAACCAGTAAATCAGCTTATTATGGTTATTTTCATGCCATTATGGCATATGGAATCATATTCTGGGGAAATCAGCCACTTGCTAGGAAAGTGCTATCTGCACAGAAAAGAGCCATAAGAATCATGAGTGGAGCCCACCCTAGAGCCACATGCAGAAATCTTTTTAAAGAACTTCAAATCTTCACATGCCTTGCACAATATATATTCTCCTTGATGTGTTTCATAAGGAAAAAAAGCCCCTCTTCAAACCTAATAGTGTTTATCATAATCATGATACTAGAAGAAAAGATGATATCCACTATGAGCATGCAAACCTGAGTAAGGTACAGAAGGGGGTCCACTTCAGTGGTTGTAAGATTTTTAATGCCCTCCCTTCACAAATTAAGTGTTTAGTAGATGATGAGTTCTCGTTTAAGAAAAGCTTAAGGCAGTTCCTATTGCAAGGGTCATTTTATACTATAGAAGAGTTCCTGAACCACGATGAATAGTACCCTAGTACCTGTACGGATAAGTCTCAGATACATTTCCCACTCTTCATTTGTGATCCTGTATATCTATTACTTGTAAACATCTTAAGTTTTCAGTAGTATATTTTCTGTATGTACGTGTATAGAGTCTGTAATACTTAACTTTGTAACATTTATTTTTTTGTGATTTTAATTTGTAATGTTAATCTAAGCCATATAATTTTAATATGAATAATAGCAATACTTACAAAATACCATAAAAAGTTTGTAAAACTGACACGTTCCATATCCTGTGATGTATTCACAACATGGATCACCGGAACACGAAATAAATAAATAAAAATAATAAATAAATAAATAAATAAATATGAATAATTCCTAATACTGTCACCGTTTGGATTCCATATCAAAGGGCTTATCCTCCTGTGTCAGGATAGATTGGCCAAATTCTTAGCTGGACTTAAATTTCATTCATATAATTATCTCATGTGATGTGGTTCATCCAAGTGAACTATAATCAATAGATCAAGCATCATGGTGGCATAGTGATTAAGACACCAGACTGCACATTCAGAAGTGGCAAGGTTTCTCTTCCGGCTATTCAGATTTAGAATATCGGTGGTTCCCCTAAATTGTGTAAGGTGAATGCAAAGATGACTTTTTTGAAAATGATAGAGCTGATTTCCTTCGCCATCCTATTCCTACCTGACTTGGTAATCAATGTCTAATGATTTCACTGCAGATGCAATGCAGAACCCTAATCTTCCTTCATTTTTAATCAATATATGAACCACAATGCAGTGGAATTTCAAGCATTTGTTATAGCCAACAACTGAAATAAATGACAAAGTAAGCACTTCTGGATCATGCAAATTCTAGAGAAAAATGTGTTACAACATATACTTACATGTTTCCAACTTAAATATTTCTTCCTTCAGGGCATCAACCTGTTTACGCAATTCTTTGCACTTGTGACCTGAAGCGGCCATGGGGCCTTCTAACATCTCAAACTCTCGCAACCTCTCATGTAACCTTTTGTTTTCATTTAATACACTTGCTTTTTCCTCTTGCAGTAATGTAACCTGTAAACAACAGAGTTGATATAAGAGAGCATACTATTGCAGTGTAAAATTCAATATCAACAGAGAGCACCAGACGTAATTTGTAAGGAAGAAAATGGAATACTTTTACTTGAAACCTCACAAACAATACCATGACTTATATGGAAGTGTGTAATGTGACACCTTACCAAAGCACAATGTGACACCTTACCAAAATAAACTTGAAAGTACAGGATGATTATAATGTGATTATAGTTAAAGTTCCAGTTTGAAAATGCTTAAAAAAAGAGAAAGAAAAGAATCATTGCTCAGAATGATGTCAAACCGAAACAGAATACTGTCAAAGAAGAGTAGGGAAACACTATGGAGAAGAAGAAAAATTAGCATTAACTAGTGCTGTAAGTGGCATAATATGAAAAATAAAAGATGTGGTGTACATAGCTGTTCCTAAGTTTACATCTGAGATACTCAGCACAATTTTCTCAAGGTCGGATCACATGCTCTTGGTAATGCTCTCTTACAAATATGGTGGCTGTGCATCAGTAGCTCCGCAGAACTTCAGCGGACTTAGGGATATGAAAAAAAATCATTTGTCCTATGTCTACCAAGGGTTTGGAGAAAATGATACTGAAATTCAAAAAGACATGTTTTCTTTTGAAGTGAGCTGTAGCAAAGAGAGAAACAAATGCTTTGACATCAGTAGATGTGGCCACAACAATACATGGGGGCGGTCTAGTTATATTGTGCAAACATGCAGTGCATGGGAAATAGCCTGAATTTTGGACACATCTCTGAGCACGGTCCATAAAATTCTATGAAACATCCTGCATTGCTATCCCTACAACACAACTTATGTTCAAGAGTTGTTCATGCTGACCTGCCAGTAAGACAAATGTTTGCTTCACAATTTCTTGCTCACATGGAAGTGGATAATGAATGGGCATGAAACATTTTGGACAGAGGAAACCCATTTCCATTTCCAAGTACATTTCAATACACAGAACTGCACAATATGGGCAACAGAAAATCTACTCACACATCAAATGGTATCACCTCATTGTGCAAAGGTAACTTTGTGGAACAGGTTGACGGCATCATTTATCATAGGGCCATATTTTTTTGAGGAGATTGGTCCCGCAGGTCCTGTTGCTTGTACAGTTACTGGCAAATGTTATGAGAGTCTTTTGTGCACCAACATCATTCCAACCCTTCCACAATATGGATGTCTGGGTAGGATCATTTTTATGCAAGATGGCATTCCTCTGCACATTACACAGCCACTGAATCAGGTGCTGCAGAAATATTTTGGAAATGCTAGGATTATCAGCTGTCATTTCCTAACAGCCTGGGCATCCAGATCATCTGATCTTACTCCGTGTGACTTCTGGCTGTGGGGTTATCTAAAAGATGCTGTGTTCAGTGCTCCAATTATAAATGTAGCTGAAATGGATGCACATACTGTGTAATGCATTCTGAATGTGACCCCTGAGGCACTCCAATCTGTTGTTCAACATGCTGTTTCTTAATTTCAACTTGATGCAGAAAACAGTGGGTACCATATTGAGCAGATCTTGCATGTGCATCATAACAATTAAAAACTGATCTCATTGTTGCTCTTTATGCTGTTTCTGCCCTAAAGACAATTAAAAACCAATTTTTCCCATCCTATGTGGTACGACCTTGCTGTGGTTGAATGTGCCTACCAAACTACCAGTCCCACAACTGTTGAATGCCAGACTTGAAAGGTTATGCACATTGTACAGTATGGTTGGTTTAACATTCAACTTACACCATAGCCACCACACTGGGATTCATTTCTTATTTATAGTTGAACCTTTTTACATTTTGGTGCCTACAGCACGACACAGTGGTGTAACATTTGCTAAATTTGTTTTCGCTTCCATAATGTTTCCCAGTTCTTTGATAATATTCTGTTCAAATTTGATGACATTTCAAGCAGTGGTTCTTTTTTTACACTGTTTTGAAACTGCGACTAATTAGAATTGCCTGTATATTAAACAATGTCTTCAGTCAGTAATATTTGCATTTTTTTTACACTACATATGCATTAATGTAGCTACCTAGATACACTTGAATATCGGCCCACAGGGCCTGAAATGCATTGTGTTATACTGTCTCATAAAACACAAATATTATTGACTGAAGATGTTTAACATATTTTCAGTGTATTCAATATAGCCACGTCCACAAATACAAAACATATTTTCAGCCTTCCCTAAATTTCTAATGGCATGGTACATAAATTACAATATACTCCCGACAAGATTGTAATGCTCTGAATAATAATCTTCAAGTTCTCTTGCAGCAGAAAGTTGATACAGAGATCTTGAGGTAAGAGCCAAATGCTACAATTCAGCCAGCACAGTAAATGAACAAGTTATGTGGCAATGACTTGGTGAAAAGCTGTAATAAGGACTTCTTGAAAGTATCATCCTCTTCCTGCCAACTGTAGCTTTTTCACAGCTGTTTTACAATTGTCTACTGCCAAGAACAGTAATAAGGATTTCTTGAAAGTATCATCCTCTTTCTGCGAACTGTAGCTTTTCCACAGCTGTTTTACAATTGTCTGGTGCTAAGAATAATGACACTTGATGAACTCTGTGCGTCTGTAGGCATTGCCTCGAAATACAAACATTCTCAGCACTGTCACAGAGATCACGATCTGAGGACATACCTGGGACTGATCTCCTGTGGTCACTCAATAACAATGTGAACAAACTGAAGGTAGTTTTCCCACTGACATTCTTGGATAAATGTTTCTCAGCTTTCTTGCTATGTCTGATTTGTTTGCATACTCCAGCCTCAAATGATTTTCGCTGTCATCATCATAGGGAGTTAAATGCCATAGGCCATGTCTTACTTTTACATTTAGTTTAAAGCTTGAGTGTACACACAAATTTGATGGTACAAATAAACCAAGGAACATTTAAGAAAACATAGTTTCTTCATAAAATAGTATGCTTGCTACACAACTGAACCATATTTTTAAGTGAGAGCTTCTTTCACAACAAGATGGAAGTTAAAATTACAAATAACGGCTTTTGAATGAAATACAGAATGAGCTAAGGACAGATGCATAATAAAAGTCAACAGTCCCGCATCTGCACTGGATGGTGTGTCAACGCTAATTAACTTGAAAAGGATAACATATTGATTTTTTTTCTTAACAATTATTTTTCAGCACAACTTATCATGTAACACTATTACAGGCTTTTCAGACTGTTTCTGACCACCCTGTGTATTGTTTACATGGTGATGAGATGTGAGAATGGCAGCACTGAGCATATGGAACCACGTATATTTCATGAATATTTTGTGAATGTTTTGGACAGTAAATAAATGCTCAGAAAAATCTTTGTTGGTGCTGAATGGTAGGCACCTGAATAAACAGAAATATGAACTAGAATGATTCCACTAAAACTGTGAGGATGGGTCATCTTCCACCAAAACTGTAAGGATAGGTAGCTTGGGTAGCTCAGTTGCCCACAAAAGATGAAGGTCTCTAGTTCAAGCTCCCATCTGGCACACACTTTTAACCTGCAGAAGTTAGATACCATTGTACACTTTGTTGCAGTGTAAAAAATGCATTCTGGAAACTGTCTCTCAGGATGTTTCTAAGCCATGTCTCTACAGTATCCTTTCTTCCAGTAGGGCCAGTGCCACAAGTTTCGCAGGAGAACTTCTGTGAAGGTTGGTAAGGTAGAAGATGAGGTATTTGTGCAAGTAAAGCTGTGAGGATGGGTTGTGAGGCATGCTTGGGTACCTCAGTTGATAGAGCACTTGTCCACAAAAGGAATAGTTCCAGGGTTTGAGTCTACTCAGTCCAGGACAATTTTAATTTGGCAGGAAGTTTCAACTAGTGAGGTATTTCATGTGTCTGACTATATAAAAGTACACACTATCTCAGGCCAACATTATTTGGTGAAAGAAATTACAGGGAAACTTTATTTTAAATTTCAGTGAGTTGGACAGAATGATGTTTAGTCAGTCTGGAGACTACAATGATTGATCATTTTGAAAATAATTTATTGTCCAACATAATCACACTAATTACAAACAAAATCACCAGTTTTGGCCAGCACTGGCCATCTTCAGATCATAAAATACATGCTGTGATTGAACCACAAAACTGGCCATTACATTTGAAATTAGTATGACTGTGTCAGACAATAAATTATTCGTAATGGGCTGGACATGATTTTCATGATATAAAAGGGAAAGTTTCTGTTCCTTGTCTGAATATATTTTATTCTTCCTTGTTGTTGTGGTCTTCATGTCAAAGGCTGGTTTGATGCAGCTCTTCATGCTACTCTATTCTGCACACGCCTCTTCCTCTCTGAGTAGCTACTGCAACCTACATCCCTCAGAATCTGTTTCCTGTATTCATCTCTTAGTCCCACTCTAAGATTTTTACCCCTCACGCTTCTCCCCAGGACTAAACTGGTGATCCCTTGGTGCCTTGAAACATGTCCTACCAACTGGTTCTTTCTTTTAGTCAGGTTGTACCACAAATCTTTGTCCTCCCCAATACTGTTCAGTACCTCCTCATTAGTTACTGATCTACTCATCTAATCTCCAGCATTCTTCTGTAGCACCACATTTCAAAAGCTTTTATTTTCTTCTTGTCTAAACTGCTTACCATCCATGTTTCACTTCCATACACGGCTTTACTCCATACAAATACTTTCAGAAAAGACTTCCTGACACTTAAATCTACTATACTCGATGTTAACAAATTTCTCTTATTCAGAAAAAACTCTCCTGTGCCATTCCTCCCAATTCGCAAATTTTGTCTAATGAACTGGTTTATATTTCCAAACACTGACAGGTATTGTGCTGGCTAGCATTCTTTCAGTGCGGTGCATCCATTTTTCCATACAGGCACAAATTCATTACAGCACCAGTACTAAAATCATTTTAGTTCTTTACAAATATGTTCATTGTGGAGTCTGTTTAACGTTGTGCAACCTTGACCACACTTCTGCAGCTTTTTACTCTATATTTTATCTAACATCCCAATACCCATACCTTGCTTCCATACATTCCTTGGCATCAAACCCCAGTCTTTGAAGGTGATGTGTTGTACAGTGGAGTGATATCCTGCATAAATACACAAAAAATTTCCACTCAAATTCCAGAAGCTGCTTCAGAAATATAGTGCTCAACCCTGACACCATAAGTTATAAATCACATCATGATGGAAAAAATTACAGTTTGGTGATGTGATCCTTGGAAGTTTATCACTTGGACATCTACTGGAGGTATCAATACAGGTGAAGTGTCAACACAGTCTGACCCTTACTTAGCTCAACAAAAGTAGCAGTTACCATTGGTGCATATTATTTTTCAGGTTTTGGCAATTAAAGTCATAAAACATGATAAATGTGTTCCCAAGAGCTCACTGAACAGCACATAATGTGTAGTCATCTATGAGATACCCTCAGTGTTATTAATAGGGATACATTTCTGGGTCCACCCATGACGATGACTCCACTTTTTGGCACAGTATTCAGCATATTTATTGAGATAAAGTACTAACCAGGACAAATGATGTAGCTCATAGTAAATACTGTCTTTTGAAATTTAGTACTAAATGTATTGTACCAATTTTCCTTGGTGACATACAATGACAGAAAAAAAACACAACACCACGAGAGACGATGCCTATTTAAATTTCACACCTATCACATAAGAGTGGCACTAGTAGCACCATTATGATGATGCAAATCAGATTTGCTTTACATATACTCTGTAATGGTCAGGAGCATCAGTTACCTTTGAGATAGGAAGTGGTGAGTTGATGTTTGTCAAGTTGATGGTTGTCAAGAATGCCTTTAAGGTCACAAAGATGCCATTTTCAACAACTCATTGAGTTTGAAGGAGGTCGTGTAATTGGGCTACAAGAGGTAGGATGTTCTTTCTGTGACACTGAAGAAAGATTTGGCAGGAATGCAGCCACTGTATATGATTGCTGGCAGTGGTGGTCACAAGAATGTATAGTCGCAAGAAGACCAGGCCTCTGACAGCCATGTGCCACTACCAAGAGGCAAGACCATCATGTTCGGCGTATGGCTCTGATGCATCATACAGCATCCGAAACAGCAATTTGAGCAGCAGTTGGCACCATAGTGACACAACAAACTGTTAAAAATTGGTTATTTCACAAACAGCTCCAAGCTAGATGCCTTGTGGCATGCATCCCACTGACCCTACACCATCACCATTTGTGACTTCAGTGGTGTCAAGTGAGGGCTCATTAGAGGGCAGGGAGGAGAGGTCTGTTGTGTTTTCTGATGAAAGACAGTTCTACTTTAGTGCCAGTGATGGCTGTGCATTAGTTAGAATGAGGCCAGTTGAGGGTCCACAGCCAACCTGTTTGCATGCTAGGCACACTGGACCTACACCTGGAGTTATGGTCGGGATGCAATTTCCTATGACAGCACGAAGACTGTGGGGTTATTCCATGCACACTTACTGCAAGATTGCATGTGAATCTCGTGATTTGACCTGTTGTGCTGCCATTCATGAACAGCATTCCAGCAGGTGTTGTCCAATAGGATAACACTCGCCCACATACAACTGTTGTAACCCAACATACTCTAGAGAGTGCTGGCACGTTGCCTTGGCCTGCTTCATCCCCATATCTGTCTCCAATCGAGCACATATGCGAAATCATCAGATAGCTGCTCCAGAGTCATCCATAAACAGCATTAACCAAGCCTGTATTGCCTGACCATGTGCAACAGGCATGAAACTCCATCCCATAAACTTGACAACCAGCACCTGTACAACACATTGCATGCATGTTTGGATTCAACATTCTGGTGGTTACACCAAATATTGATGTACTAGCATTTCACATTTGCAATGGCTTATCTCACGCTCACATTAAGCTGTGATTCTGCAATGTTAATCAGTTAAATAAAAAAATAAATAAAAAAGTGACATGTTCCACATCCACGAGGATCTCCTCAACACGGATCTATGAAATGAAAAACTAATCTAATCTAATCTATCCAAATGCATTCCTGAAATTTCTCTACTCTACATTAATTTTTTTTTTTTGCATCATGATTTTTTTCCTGACAGTATAGAAGCAACATGTAAATTATAAAATTAAAGATGTAATCAAGTTTTGTACAAGACTGTATTGTGAAATGATAATTACAATAAGATATCTAGCAAGTTCCACAAAAAGCAAACTGAAGTTTTTGCCTGTTTTCAGAAAACATACCTCTGGCTAAGTCTTCCAAAGTCATCAGTTTTATTTTCTCTCTGTGAGTGTTTACTAAAACACAAACTGGCTACTGACTAACTGTGATTATAAGCCATGTTTCCACTCAGTCAAAGGTGTTAAATGATCTTGCAGCAGTGCAAAGTGTTGGATGGAACAGTCATATTCATAAAACAAACAGAACCCTTTTAACAGAAGAAAAATGTAGTTTTGTAAGGAGACACTGTAGCCTTTTCCTTGCTTCTCTATAGAGTACACACAAGTTTTTGCTTTCCACTTCAAGCTTTTCAGTATCATAAAATTTTGGCAGTTTGTTTACAATTTTCATAGGAATATTATCATGCAGAAGTTCTAGGCAACTGATTGTCAGTTTACAGAAAATCAGATATATTTTCTACTTCCATGAAAATCTCAGAAATTTGTCATTTGGGAAAAATGTCAAAGAGCCTGGCTTTACATAAAGCACAAAAAGGATCCTTCATACTGTCTGCATTGAACAGTGTAGCACTGTCATGTTTCATTTGCTAACTCTCTCTTTGTTAGCTGCATTGGAGTACAGCAACATTAAGGCTAACAAATATATTTTTATAATTATCATCTCAGATACACCAGAGTGAACAATGAAGCATGTTTCCTGGCAAGTGAAATAGCAAAGTGGGTGGTTTTCACAAACAGTCTGGAGATAATCCAATTTTTATCAAAGGAAGGAAGATAAGCATTTAATATCTTGTTCACAATAAAGCCATCAGAGGTGAAGCACGAGCTCATATTGGGAAGAATGGTGAATGAAGTTGGCTGTACCCTTTTCAAAGTAACGAGCTTGGCATTCACTTTATGCGATTTATGAGAAACCTAGCTCTGGAAAGCTGCACAAGGATTTGAATTGCCACCTCTTAGAAAGAGTGTATTGTCTTACACTGTGCACTTCACTTGGTAATTCTGACCAAAAACTGAATCAAAATCAACATACAAAATACTTTTCAACAGTCTTGATGGCTAAAATAATAACTGATAACTTATTTTAGTGATTAACAGCACCTACAGATCCATTATTACAATTTTTTAATATTTGTTTAATGTTTTCAGGGATTCTAATATTCATCCCATGTGTCCCAATATGTACACTAAATTAATTGTGTACTTCTCACTTCCCTATTACACTGACTGACAAGAAAGTGAAGCACACAGAAGACATGGTCAGATAACAATGTAACTTCTGTAGACAAACTGCACTGGTGAGTATGTAAATAATTAGGAGGCGCAATTTTCTGTGACAAGTAGAATAGAACAAAAAGTGTTTTAGTATTGTTTATGTTTAGATTGTTATCAGGCCTGGTAGGGTAAATAAGGAGAGTGAGTTGTCAGATGTGTCATCCAGCACCATTAACAGTAGTCTAGCAGAAGCCAGACTAGGGATTTATCATTCCATGCAAAAGCTACCATCAAAAACACAACACGAACAGCTGCATTTGGGGTGGTGCCATAAATGGGAAGCAGGGACTTCTGACAAATGGTTTTGCATTGTGTTCATCAATGAATCACTGTTCTGCACTTTCTTGAATGTCTGTTGTGAGCAAGTAAGGTGGTGACCTCAGGAAAGATCCCATTCTTCCAATGTTTTGGAGAGGCACAGCATGATTAGTCCTGGCTTCACGGTGTGGGGAGCCATCGGGCACGACTTCAGGTAAAAGCTCGTAGTGTTTGATGGAATTTTGATGGCACAATGGTACTTCACAGACATCCTGCTTCCTCAGGTGTGATAGTATCTTGGTGCCGTTTTTAATAGGATGATGCTCATACACACATGGGACATGCCTCTATAAATTGTTTGCATGTTGCTGAGATACTTCTGTGGCCAACAAGATACCTAGATCTGTACCCAGTTCTTGAAAAGTCTATTTTTGTGCAAATATAATATTTTTAAATGAAAAATGCCTGCTGACATTAACAAACTAAAAATAGTATAAATCAGAATGTCAGTGGTGCTTGTTGCAAGAGTCTAGTGCAAGGCATTTACGAGACATCATATTTTGAAAAGCTTCCACACCAAATGTTGTTTGTGCCATTCAACCTACGTAGTTGTTCGGTACAATGGTGTTATGTTTGCTTACAGTGTTCTTGTGTGTTCCTTGAGTGGACTGCAACTTACTAGTCAGTTATGGTGCAACAGTCTAAGTAGTAGTTCAATGGTATTTACCAATGCAGAAAAAGCTGCCACATGCGCATGGTGTATGAGGAGTGTAAGAAGAGTGCAGTTCATTCCCGTATGGTGTACATGCCAAGATATCCCAATTGACATCAACTATCTCAGCAATTATTTATCAACCTCTTCAACCAGTGGTAGTATAGCACCTAGACAAGTGATGATAGAAGAGGAGGAAATTACAGTTCTCCTGCTGTTGTAGTGGATTCACCCGTTAGCTCCCACATGATTACATGAGCTAGTGGCATGAGTCAGGGGAATGTACTACGCATTCACCATTGATATAGGTTCTGTCCCTATCACATCTTTCTCCATCAAGAGCTGCATGGAAATTATTATAAGAATCATGTTAATTTATGTATATGGGCATTACAACAGGATATTCCAGATGTATGACGTATCTTGTTTAGTGATGAAGCCACATTTACCAGATTTGCCAGATAAACCACTGAAACGTGTGCTATTGGTCTGTTGGCAATCCCCGTTGGCTTTGTGAAGTGCAATGTCAGCATCCATGGAGTGTATACATGTGGTGTGTGGGATAGAGAACCATCAGCTTGTAGGCCCATGTTTCATGTACGGAATCCTGAACATGCACGTCTTGCAGTCTCCTAACAGCCTATCTTCCACGGATGCTAGAAGATGTTCCTCCGCAGATTAGGAGCAATCTGTGGTACCAACACGATGGCTGTCTAATCCTTAGAGCATGAAGTACTACAGAATGTTTTCATGAATTACTTCCAATTTGCTGGATTGGATGCAGATGACCTGTACCTGTACCTTGGCCTAAACTTTTTTATGTGGGGAATGGTGAGAGACGCTGTTTACAAGGACATAGCAACTACATCCAATGATATACAATGATGTATTACTGCAGTCTGCTTGGACATCTCTGCTGAAATTCTAGCACATGTGCAGCAGTCATTCCATAGCAGAGTGGAAGTGGGAATTGCCGCTGCTGGTGGTAATTTTGAACACAATCTGTGATGTTAAACTGTCTTGTTATTGGTCAGAATCCACGTAACTAGTGTATGCACTTGAGTTCTTTAAGGTGTGCTACTAAATATGTTGTAAAAATGTTGGTGATAGAAAATATGATATCTCATAAATGACGCGCACTAGAATCCTGTAACAAACAGAGAAGGGCAGCACAAATGGTGAAAATTTTGTTTGATCCATGGGAAAGTGTCACAGAGATACTGAAGGAACTGAACTGGAAGACTGTTGAAGATAGATGTACACTATCCAAAGAAAGTCTATTAACAAAGTTCCAAGAACCAGTTTTATATGATGACTCTAAGAGTACACTACAATTCCCTATGCATCACTTACACAGGAATCAAGAGGGTAAGATTAGAATAAGTACTGCACCCACAGAGGCAGTCAATCAATCATTCTTCCCAGGCTACATACATGAATGGATCAGGAAGAAACCCTACTAACTGGTACAGTGGAACGTACCCTCTGCCATGCACCTCACAGAGTGTAGATGCAGGAAAACCACAGACATTCTCATTTATCCTGCTTCTAGTTTGTCAATGTCAATAGGCATTGTCCCATTCAAAAAAGTGTGTGTTTCCACAAAAAACACAATTTCTAAGTATCAATACAACCTGTTTATTGTCTGACTGTCACAATATGAGCCCCTGACTAACAACCCATTCTGTGAAAACCGCACTTTTCATTTACACAATAATTGCGGTACTAGTTTCAGGTGATTCACCCTGTATATATGAGATAGACACACACACACACACACACACACACACACGAGGGGAGGAGGGGGAGAGGGGGAGGGGGGAGGGAGAGGGGGCGGGCAGGGGGAGGGGGGAGGTGGAGAGAGACAGAGAGACACAGAGAGAGAGAGAGGGAGGGAGGGAGAGGGAGAGGGAGAGGGAGGGGGAGGGGGAGGGGGAGGGGGAGGGGGAGGGGGAGGGGGAGGGGGAGGGGGAGAGGGAGGGGGAGGGGGAGGGGGAGAGGGAGAGGGAGGGGGAGAGGGAGGGGAGAGGGAGGGGGAGGGGGAGAGGGAGGGGGAGAGGGAGGGGGAGAGAGGGGGGAGAGAGGGGGGAGAGGGAGGGGTGAGGGAGAGAGGGGGGGAGAGGGAGAGGTAGGGGGGAGGGAGGGGGAGAGGGAGGGGGAGAGGGAGAGGGAGGGGGAGAGGGAGGGGGAGAGGGAGGGGGAGAGGGAGGAGGGAGGGGGGGTGAAGTGGGGTGGGTTGCTTACCAAAGATATCCACCCAAGAGAAAGAAAAAAAGCACAAAATAACAATCAAATAAAATTCAAAGTGGGTTACAAAATTTTGAACTCGGGCAAGATAGACAATGAAGCTAATGTGCATTCAGAATTAATGAAAACAGAAAGAAGTAGTGACATTATTAGCATAGAAAAATGCTATCACATTTTCATAAAAATATTACATCTGGAGATTGTGATATGACAACAGAGAGAAATGAGAACATTATTACACAAATGAGGCATAAATGTTTGGTCAAGATAGAAATGGAAAGTAAAATATATGTATACAATGATTATTTTTTTGGAGAAAGATGACTGTATTCTAAAAATGATTGTGGCTATGTTCTCAGTAATGGAGATGAATGGGAACTAAACAAATAAATCTATTTCCAACTTCACTATCATATGATTAATGGACAGATGTTACAACCACAATAATGACTGAAGGAATGCAGCTGAACCTCATTAAGAAATTGACTTGAGAACATGATTAGTTCTGAAATTACAAATTCACTCTTCACATTTTACCTGCTGTATTGGCTGAAATCCATATCAATTTAATTTAATACACACTGCTGCAGAGGCAGAAATAATCTCATGTACATTAATACATAAAATATTTCAAGTGTAATACAGAAAACTATTATAAGTGTAGATGGAACTTTTGTATATACCAGACTACACTAAATGAACAGTTATGTCCATCATTCGGCATAGATAATGTTAGAAGATCTCCAGAACACTGATATCTATCTGACAAGCAAAGAAACTCATGTGTAAGACTGCCTATTTTCTACAGATAAACCAGGAAATTTCTCTGGGATTGCATCAATGCCTATTGTTGGTATTAGAAGTGTGTGTGTGTGTGTGTGTGTGTGTGTGTGTGTGTGTTCAGTTTTACAAAACATTAAACAGGGTGTTTGCTCAAACATTTCTATTATTTTTATAACTATCCACGTAGCACAAAACAGTGAAAATCGAGGGCCACATTAAAATACTTACTTATTTAAAAGCTACTCATTTTAAATTAATATCCTACTCAGATTTCTACAAAAAGTAATTGCTTTCTAGCATGTGGAAATAATAAGAAATCAGTGTCTCATTCAGTTACCTGCATGTCAAGTTCATGGCACCTTTGAGCCATTTGCTCACGAGCCTCAGCAGCCACCTCTAGAGCTATAGCTAGCCTTTGAGCTTCTGCTTCTAGTTCAACTCCAGCAACGGGACCAAAACTTGCCTGGCTAGCAGACTCAAGCTCTTGAATGGACTGCATTATTACCTGTTGCACTGATTCCTCCAACATCATTATCTTGGTTATATATTCTGGAAATAAAAATGTGTAGCTTTTCACACACAAAGCCTCAAAAGATGCACAACTCTTAAACACATCACTACAAATAACTGAAAATTTTACACTTCATGGCAAGTTAGTAAATGAAGTTTGCAAGTGTTACCCAATCTAGGCACTATGGAATTAATAGTGCCCCTCCTAAAATACACACATAAGAACTACTCTCCATTAAAAATTACTCACTGATAATTTTGGCAGTAAGTTGGACATTTCACAGGATCTTAAATCTCATGCCATTAATCTTATATCTTCTAAAACAGAGGACAAGTCCACAGGTAAACTGGCCTCTGTCCTCTACTCAGAATACCCGGACCAATCAGTCAAAACATGCTGTATTATAATATGTACATATGAATGTCACAAGCACCACATAATAGGAAGAGGATTGGGGATCATCACCTTATAGTAAGAAGCCATGTACATCAGACTGTCACCTATCCATACACAAGGGAGAAGGCTTTCATCTCATATGAGAGGCTCAAAGGAGGAATGCCAGAGCAAATTTATTGTCTATCACTTCCAGCCATTCTGCTCCTCTCATCAATGTTTATATTTCACCAACAAGGTGTGTATTATTTATGGGGTGAATATTGAGCCACAAGGATTTTCGGATCTTGTTTTCTTTGATGGAACACCATCACATTCATTTTCTTGAATACCAATGAGCTCTATATCAGCACAGTAGATGTTCTGCAGTATTTTATCTTCTTCTTATAAGTGCTGTACAAATAGGAGGGCAATAAGGAAGCTGGAGCAGACGAGGAACTTTGCAGTCCAAACATTTATCACATGTTCCAGTGCCCTACAAATTATGGTTCGTCAGTATCCCAAGAAGAACGCAACACTACTGCACACACACTTATTGGAGATAACTGAGAGGGCTGTGTGGTCCTAAGCCATAATCAATCGCATCTACACAATCTATTTGGTATCTTGGTGTCTATTACAAACAATAGAAAAGTACCCCAGCACTGTGATTTGTAAAGAAAGTTAGCATGGATCCACAAGGGATGAATTTAAATAATTTGCACTGAGTTCTCTTCATCAACTAGAACAAGATTTGTCTGAAACCTGATAATCATTGCAGAAGACTGTGGGAATGGCCAGATACCCATACATGTCTCAGAGAGGCAGTTCCATGAGTTTAGCACTCATTTTTAGAGTTGTTATAAGGTATTCATGTTGATGGATGTGGTGCAAAACATTTCTTTAGTAATTTACCCAGTGTACAAGCATGAAATGTGGATTTCAGACAACAGATTTTGCACCAATGCAGTTTGTGCAACAAAGACTTGACACTGCACCATTTTGTTGTGTCATCAACAAGTGACAGAGGTGCACAAGTGATAAACTGGAAAAGTGTGTGCACGGTGTTGTGTTGTTGTGTTCAACATGTCGAAATTTATACCAAACAAAGAGCCTTTGCTGACAGCATTAATTTTTTGTTTTCATTAGAGGAAATTTACTTTGAGAAGCTTATTGTGAACATGCTCCATGGCAAGATACATGTGAATGATGGTTTCAGTGTTTTAAAAATGGTGATTTAGATGTCGCAAATAATGAATGTGGAAAAGTGCCAAAAAAAAAAAAAGTACAAAGATGTAGAATTAGAAGCATTGTTGAATGAAGATGATTTGCAAACACAAAAACAACTCACCGAGAAGTTGGGCATTAGTCAACAAGCTGTTTTCAATTGGCTACGATGAGAGGAGGAAGATTCAGAAGACCGACAGATGGGTACCATATGAGCTGAACGACAGGTAAATGGAAAAGCGCAAAAATCCATAAGAGATTTTGCTTGCTAGGTTCAAAAGGGAATCTTTAAAATCATGGGTAGACCCATGCATGCCATCCACACTGACCACAGGAACAAATTGCTTTGGCAGAAAGATGATGCTCTGTGTTTGGTGAGACCAGAGGGGCATGGTCTATCATGATCTGTTAAAACATGTGGACACAGTTAATACTAAGCATTACCAACAATTGACTGATCTCAACCATTAACTGCTCGAAAAAAAAAAGGCCACAATACCGAAAGAGGCAACACAAAGTTACTTTTCTTCATGACAATGCTCCTTCACATACGGCAAAACCATTTCGCAACATGTTGGAAGCACTCGGCTGGGAAGTTCTATCTGATGTGGCTTACCTCACCAGACTTGGCTCCTTCCAATAAATAATTGTTTGCATCGATATGTCATGCACTTGCTGAGCAGCGCTTTGGTTTGTACAAAGATGTGAAAAAATGGCATGATGAATGGTTTGCGGCAAAAGGGGAAACTTTGAACTGGCATGGTATTCAGAAATTGCCTGAAAGATGGGGAAAAAAGTATAACAAATGATGGAGCATACTTTGAATAAAGCACTATTTATCATCGTTCTGAATTTAATATATATATTTTTTTTAGACACAAAAATCTGCATTTCATACTTCTACACTTGGTACTCCTGATTGAGGGTTTTGGGTTAGGCACGTAGGTTAGATGTAGATGCTGGTCCAGAATTACCGTCATACCAACCCATCCCACAGCCTATTATGGTGGCCAGTTTAACAAATTCTGTACATGCGATGAGAATTTGCCTCCCTCAAGCAAAACCTGTTATTGAATTTAAAAGTTCTGACAGTACCCGATTCAGTCAAGACAGAATGTAGTATTATGGGCCCCAGAGAAACAAGACCAACTTCATCTGAGAAAGCGCAATTATAAGGCTAAGAATTGTTGGAGCTGAATGCAAACCCATCCTTCTGTATAGTCACAAAGTAGAAGCAGAATTTTGTATCCTGGCTGGCAGTGGTAATATCTATCAAAAGGTGTTCTGAAATTGTCCAAGCAAAGTTCTCATGTGTTGTTAGAAGACACCCATGCCTCAGCACAACTGTTATAGATGGCCAACAGATTTTACCAGGTGACTTATTGATGGCTTCCAAAACCCATCTAGAGCAAGTGGATTAGTTGATTGAGCCCAGTGTTTGCCATAACAATTATTTGCTACTTATGAGTCTGTGTCAGGATTTGAATCTCTCAGTCCACAAGTTGTGATATTTCCTGCCTTTAGTTGGTATTTAAACCACTGCAGAGCCACACACTGAGCACAAGTGTAGAACTGCACTTGTCATTCCACCATGCCTTTTACAATGACCTGATGACTTTTGGATGGATAAGTCAGTCATATAGTGAGTCACACCTGTGATGTGATTGACCCAGTCATGGGTGCTGATTCTGTTTTCAAAAACACCTAGTTTTCTCTGTTAGTCAGCCATGTTGACTGCTTTTGTTTGGGAACTGCTCCTACTGGTGGATGTATCCAGAGTGGGAAGTACTCATTGAAATAATCTTCAATTAGCACTGAGGAGAATCTGCAAGGATTGGAGATTATAATCATATGTCTATGGGTGAGTATGGCCCAGTAGCAGTGCTGAAATGTGTGTGACTGCCAGTGTTGAAGATACACAACTCCTTAGGCATCATGATTGAGGCACTAAACTCTACCACTGGGGTAGATAGAAGATAAGCCCCTTGATACAATGTTAAAATCTCCTAGTAAGAGAAATAGTCATCGGAGCTGTATTGAGAGATCTGTGGCACTCCCATTAATCTAATGCTCTCACTGTGATAAGTTCAGAGAGCATACTGTTATCCTATGTCCTACATAAATTTTAATTTTAAATGCTTGAATGGCTGTAATCGGGGGAACAGCAGTGAAGTATTATGAGTTATTTAAAAATATACATTGTAGTCCTTTGGCTCTATCCCCAGTAGTCATCCTTGTTGTGGTGGGTGTGGCCTATTAACACAAAAATGGCAGTGAATTTAAAATGTTTTTCCTATAAATAAAAGCACTGAGGTTCTCCCTCTTAAAGAGCCATCTCAGCAATGAGGTTCCCCTATCTCTTTCCCCTTACCTTTCTGCTAAGTTGGAAACCTAAAATGGATGGTGGATTGGATGAGGGGCTACAGTTCCTTCAGAAAGATGATGTAGTCCATCACAGCTACAGAAATTTCATCGAATCTGATACATGAAATAACAGCACAGTTGGAGAAAGAATATCTCTGACAGCTGCCAGTGCTGTAGCCAACCTTGTAGGGGAAAACAATAGTGGTCTGTAGAGCTGTGACAATGAATTGCTACCATATAGCCATATACAAAATGGCGTTCCGTGATTAGTTGAGGCAGACATGCATAGCAGTGGCACCAAGCCCACTGCAACTGTCAGAGATCTTCTTTCACAGACTATACTTTAGTGTTGAGTGGTTTTACAGCACCAAATACAATTTCTTATGTTTCCTACTGGAGGAGACTGTAGCTTCTTACTGTCTCCAGAAAGCCCTTTCATGCTACTCAATTCAAGAAAATTTGGTGTCCCCTTGCAGCAATTCTTGTAGTGGTTGTGACTTACAACTGAAATTTCTTATGAAGTATCTATAGTATAAACACATACTGAACAAGCCTCTCACATTATAAATTTGTCAGAGCTCAAAAATCGGTTACGGCTCTTAATTTCGTTAGATCAGAGCAGACTCTGTTTCTGTCAACCAGATACACCAAGATTTTCCTTTCTTGGCTGATGAAGACGTGCTTTCTTGATTATAGGCAATCAGGGACACAATTCAGCACACTTTTTAAGTGGCTTAGATGCTGTTCAAATGTCCTCGACAGCAAGTGTTCATCAGAGACAAAGGTATCATCAGGAGGGCTTTATTGAAGTGTGATAGGATAGCTATTATTATCTATATACGTAAATGATTTGGTGGACAGGATGGGCACCAGTGTGCAGTTGTTTGCTGTTGATGCTGTGGTATACAGTAAGGTGTCGAAGTTGAGTGACTGTAAGAGAATACAAGATTACTTGGACAAAATTTCTAGTTGTGATGAATGACAGCTAGCTTTAAATGTAGAAAAATGTACGTTAATGTGGATGAGTAGGAAACACAAACCTGTAATGTTCAGATACAGCATTAGTAGTGTTCGTTCTGCTTGGCACAGTCAAGCCATTTAAATGTCTGAGCATAACACTGCAAAGCGATACGAAATGGAATGTGAACGTGAGGACTGTGGTAGAGAAGGTGACTGGTCAACTTTGGTTTATTGTTATTGGGAGAATTTTGGAGAGTGTGGGTCATATGTAAAGGAGACTGCATATAGGAAGCTAGTAAGACCTATTCTTGGGTACTGCTCGAGTTTTTGGCATCCATACAAGGTTGGATTCAAAGAATACATCAATGCAATCCAGAAGCATGCTCTAGACTTGTTACCAATCAGTTTGAACAACACACAAATGTTATGGAGATGCTTCATGGATTCAAATGGGAATCCTTGGAGGGAAGGCGAAGTTCCTTTCGAGGAACACTACTACTGAGAAAATTTAGAAAACTGGCATTTGAAGCTGAGTGCAGAACTGCCATCAACATACATTGCACTTGAGTACCATGAAGATAAGATAAAGAGGAAAGTGTTGAACACACTTTCTTCTCTTATGGCAGTGTATAAAATGACCATTGTGTCCACAATGAAAACATATTGGCATGTTATTCACCATTCTCTATATGTCCACTTATCTGCATGATGTCTGAATTGGTGAGGGAGCCAATTGCATCTGTGCCACTGAGAAACTTGAATGCTGTCTGATGGTTGCAGTATAAGCCCAGGGTTTCTGACTCCATTCCTTAGTGTTGATCTGCCTAGTAGAAATTCATGGCAATGATGGAGGAACTTGTTCTAGAATTAACTATACTACCTCCTCCTGGCTGGGTTTGACATTTAAAACTCCTATTTCCTGGGTCCCAAATTAATAGACACAAAACCCTTCATCTCTCTTCTCTTACTATTTGTTGTATTAGTGATGTGAGGGCCTGATGGTATTCCATAACTGCCATCAGTACAACAATCTGATGTATGCTGAACATCTTCATAATATTTTGTGGGGCATTGCGTCAATGAGCTCACTCTGCTAGATGAAGTCCTTTGTTTTGGTGAGATCCTTCAAAATAAGCACCTGATAGATGTCCTCTGCCATGTCCTTCATTAGGTGCGAAACTTGGTCTGGGTTCACTGTGTGACACAGTGCCAGAGACACACTGTATCTGTAATTGCATCATCCCCTCACCCTCCGTGGGACTGGACACTGACTTCAATTGTTCTTTGGCTATCTGGATCTGTTGCTGGTTGTTGGCAAATGTTTTCTTCATTTTTGTCTGAAATTTGTCGTATCTCTTGAGCTTTCCCTCATTGTTAAACCAATGCTGGGCTATACCACACAAATAATAAGCAGACATTGGGGAGACACTTTGTGTCACCCTACCTGTTGTATTTAGCACCTCGGTCAAATCCCTTCAGCCATTTTGTCACTCTGGCCAATGTATCCCAAAAGTACTGGTGGATGCCTGATGTGCATCTGACTCAATGATGTTTTTGATCAATGGTGGCTCAGTAAGAAGGGCTGTAGAAAATTTAAATGTACTATCTGAATTTGGGTCTCTGTTCATGAAGACAATGGCTTTTGCGTAGGCTTATTGCGACCGCAGCACCATCAATGACCAAGATACCCAGCCTCTCCAAATTATGTCAAGTGGAATCCAGAATTAAGTACTAGTTATGCGAATAAGATTGACAATCAAAACTAACACATCACATGAAAGCAAATTTATTATCACTTTTGCTGTTACAGATGTGTTGCATTGGCCATGCTGAATATGGTGTTGTAATGGCCTAAGTCGACTACCAGCCTGAAACTCCTTGGTGAGTGCTTCCAGCCTGCTGTTTTACCTGTGTCAAGATCCTGGCACTATGCTCCATATTTAGAAGGCAGTTTATGAGCTAAATGTTGTAGAATCAGTATGTCCACTCTCTCTCCAGTTTATCTGTGCTCTTGGTGCATGATAGCACAATAATGCATCCACAAATAATTCACAAGGGAAAAGAATTGCTTGTTGGAACACACTTCTGATGCGTCTAAATATGTTTCTAGTACATAAATAAACTTAACTGTTCTCTGGCAAAATTCAAGAGCAGAAATCAATGTTTTCAAATACAAAATCTTTTCCCTTACATCAGAGTTTTCAAATACAAAATCTTTTACCTTATATCAGAATAATTTGATTACATCACAAATAGTGGATTCTGCATTTTTTTAAAATTAATTGACACTATGTCTGCTGTGTATTTACTTCGTACACAGAAAATATATTACTGCATATGAAGTCTGTCTGTTGCCAGTACACTATTTCATCTGGAGAAGCTTTGAACTCATAACCTTTAAGTTTTTTTATTTTTAAAACATGCAATGCTCTTACATGTCCCTAGCATATCATAAGCAGATGAACATGCACAATTTTTGCTTTACTGACTAAGTGTATGTTGTGTAATTACATCAAGTACAAAACAGATATGGTGCCATCTGAAACAGCAAGTCTGTTTCTTGCCAGCATAATTCTTCATTTGGAAAGACACTCGGGAAACTTAATTGTCTGAATACTTTCTACATTATTGAGTACGTATTTTCAAGCCTCCTTATGTCCTTGGGAAAGTTTCACAGCCAAAAAAATCAGGATTCCTGAATTTAATTGTTTCTGTCATGCTGGAATAATGTCATCACATTTTAAAGTGACGAATATGAGTAGTTTTTGTTTCACTTGCAGAACTAATCTTGTGTATTTACTTGATACTGTACCACACGAAATACCATATCTGTTTGTTACCAGCATATTTCATCATCTGGAGAGGTGCTTCAGACTCGGAAACTTGAAGCATTTGAATACTTGCTGCAATGTGGAGCACTGCAAGTAGCCATGTACATATGAGTATTGTTTTCCTGGTGCAATTTATGCTGTGAAATTACATTATGTTCAGTATACAAGTTACAAAAAGGTACAACCAAACTTTCAAGAAACATTCCTCACACACAAAGAAAGAAAAGGTGTTACGTGGACATGTGTCCAGAAACGCTTACTTTCCATGTAAGAGCTCATTTTATTACTTCTCTTCAAATCACATTAATCATGGAATGGAAACACACAGCAACAGAATGTACCAGCGTGACT
Source organism: Schistocerca gregaria (assembly GCF_023897955.1). Taxonomy (NCBI): domain Eukaryota; kingdom Metazoa; phylum Arthropoda; class Insecta; order Orthoptera; family Acrididae; genus Schistocerca; species Schistocerca gregaria. The sequence goes on along the minus strand of NC_064931.1, from coordinate 620,036,146 downwards.
TCAAACACTTTGTTACAGGAAATGCTCAAAATGTCCTCCGTTAGCGAGGATACATCCATCCACCCTCAGTCGCATGGAATCCCTGATGCGCTGATGCAGCCCTGGAGAATGGCGTATTGTATCACAGCCATCCACAATACGGGCACCAAGAGTCTCTACATTTGGTACCGGGGTTGCGTAGACAAGAGCTTTCAAATGCCCCCATAAATGAAAGTCAAGAGGGTTGAGGTCAGAAGAGCCTGGAGGCCATGGAATTGGTCCGCCTCTACCAATCCATTGGTCAGCGAATCTGTTGTTGAGAAGCGTACGAACACTTCGACTGAAATGTGCAGGACCTCCACAGCGCATGAACCACATGTTGTGTCGTACTTGTAAAGGCACATGTTCTAGCAGCACAGGTAGAGTATCCCGTATGAAATCATGATAACGTGCTCCATTCAGCGTAGGTGGACAAAACTAAAATGAGCTCTAACATGGAATTTAAGCTTTTCCGGACACATGTCCACATAACATCTTTTCTTTATTTGTGTGATATGAAGGAACTGCTTGAATAATTTTTACTCTCAGTGTTTCTACTTCCTATCATTTTTCGTGATACTCAGCTTTGGACTGGCACTCACAAAATTAAAAATCACTTTTTTTATATTGTCTTTCTTTCATTTTTGTATTCCTTGGTTTTTTCTTTTCTTGAATAATTTATTCAGAAGTGCCAAATCAATGAAACTACCATTTTTACTTTCCAATGATTAATAATGCTTCCTTGTCTGGTAAGTCTTGAAACCTGGTACAACACCTAGAGGTACATTGCAAGTTTTGCATTGGTATCTGTTTTCCTGGCACACGTTCTGTTTTGTAGAAGCCACACATCAGCATATTAATGAATTTTACTTTGAATGCTCACTCACAATATCATACATAAAATACCTCCTTGTAAGTTTTAGAGGTTTCTTGTCATTTGAGCACATTCCACTGCTAGCTTTTCTCTGTTCTGTTGCATATTTTTCTACATCTTCCCTAAGCAAAGACAAGTGAAACTCCGCGAGTGCCCTGTAACCGACATGTGGAGATCATAACCATTTAAGAACTGCATCACCTGGTACGTGCTTGCCTAGCATGCAGTGGGCCAGGGTTCAATTCCCAGCCACGTTGAAGATTTTTCTCCGCTCGCGGACTGTGTGTTGTGTTGTCCTCATCATCATTTCATCATCGCCGACATGCAAGTCACCCAATGTGGCGTCATCTGAGATAAGACTTGCAACCCGGCAGCCAAACTTCCCTGGATGGGGCATCTTGGCCATTGATGCTACATGATCATTTAAAATATTAATCCAGAACACAAAAACAGAAAAACACGTTAATCTTACTGAGTTCAGTAGCATCTAACAATGGTAAATTGCACTTGTACTTCAGTTGTAATCTACAATACATTGTGGTTTATTGATTTTTTCACCAATATTTCTGTCAGTCTTCTCTGTTTCACAATTTGTAACTCGTTATATGTGGTAAACATCCACATTTCTCAAAATCACTTGATAGTAACTATTTTGTCAGTTGACTTAAACTCAGTTTCTTCTAATTTCAGATACCTCTGCAGCTATGGCATGTTGCGCCTGTTGTCACACATGGGGCTGTTCTGTGGTTGTGAAGCCAGATGAATAGGTCTGGGATAGATTACCACTATCAACTTCAGAGTAAGTCTCTGTTTCAAATATGATCTAAATGGACTTTTCTCAAAATTGTGGAACCCAATTTCTGTTGTTGCACTGACATATACAATGAGTTCAAAAATATACCCAGTCTGACAGCCACGCAGTACAAATGCCTTTACTCACAATCTACTTTGCTTCGATGGAATAAATTGTTTAAAAAATAATCGACCTTTGAAGAACAAGAGACTTTCACTATGTAAAGCTTCTGATGTGGACTAAATGTGCCGGAAATCATCACATGAACTTAAAAAAAAAATGAACAAAATTCCTATAAGGTGTACAACTTTGCTTCCACCATTTTTACTCCAACATTTGAGACTTTAATGTAACAAATTGGTTACACATATATCATTCAAAGTATTTTCCATCGCTGGCCACTAATTTCTCCCATCTTTCGGGAAGTGTACGAATCCCAAGTCGAAAAAATTGTTCCTCTTTAGAAGCAATCCGTGAATTGATCCAATCTGTGACTTCTTCATGAGATCGGAAGTGTTGGTCAGCCAGGCCATGCCCCGTTGATCTAAACATGTGGTTGTCAGAGGAAGCAGTGTCTGGAGAATACGACGGATGGGGTAGGACTTCCCATTTTAACATTTCCAAGTACGTTTTGACCACTTTTGCAACGTGGGGTCGAGCATTGTTGTGCTGCAAACTCACTTTATTGTGCCTCTAGCTGTATTGCAGCCGTTTGTCTTTTAAGTGGGGACATTGATAAAATTGACCAAAAATGTCAATTTTCGATCTATTTTTTTTATTTGTTAGTACAACTCATAGACAATAAGTTCCCAAAGTTTCAATGTTGAAATCGCGTCCAGAGTGCCTGAAAAATTAATTAAAAGTGTGACACGGCCTCCCTGCCATACCGATGATTACAGCAGCACTTCAAGATCAGAGAGATAACAACCCCTACATTCACAAGGAGAGGCTTCCAAATTGCATCTTGGATCTTGTCAAGCCCACTTACAGGTTTCTGGCCAATCCTGCACTTCTCAAAAAGTGTGTTCATGGCAAAACCCAAAATCCAAATGAGTCTCTAAATTCACTCATGTGGAAATGATGCCCTAAAAACTTATTTGCATCTGCTACATTTGTCAGAATTGCAACTTACGATGCAGTTATTGTATTTAATGATGGGAATGTTGGGAGGATGAAGGTATTAGAAAGAATGGGCTTCAAGGTAGGAAATTTTACTCAAGACATACTGAGAAAAATTGATTTACAGTGCGTCTCTGCAGCAGAAAAGTCAGTTGGAGACCTGGTAAAGGAAAGAAGACAGACAACAAGAAACCAGAAGAGAAGCCTTGAAGGGAAAGATGACCCAGAGTACAAACCGGGTGCCTTATGAAGAAGTGACATAAGGAAAAAAGTTAGGTTGAACTTTAAATTGTGTTTCCTGAAAAGTTTGTTTTTTAAATTTTACCGGTATGTACCTTTCCCTCAGATTCTATGAATACTAGAATCATGAAATTTTGTACACATATTTCTGTAAACCTAATAAACATCCAAAGAGCAAATTTTGAAATTCTGATTGCCAGCTAAGATATGGGGCAAAGTGCTTGGAATTTTGAAGGAATTAAAGTTGTACTTGTGGAATTATAATTAAAAATTATTAAAATTCTCCTATTTGACCTATTCCAAAAACCTCAGGAGAGAAGCTTACAACATATATAGAGATGAAACAGAAAATTTGTTGCAGAAAGCTCTTGAAAACTTTATGAGAAAAAGGAACATACATTATTTTTTGAAAATAAAATTTGCAATTTCTTTTTAAAAAAGTTGAAAATATATAATCAAATGATTTTATATGTAAATGTGTTACTTTCATATAAAGTGTGGTATAAAATTTCATTGCCTTACCTTCAAAACTGTGGATTTAGTGCATTTTTAGAATAATGGTTTTCATTAACATCCCCCCTTAAAGGTCTGTTCAAACACATTAATTGCATTCGATAGTGAGCACCTGTGATTATTTTGCTTTTTTTTTAACACCTCATAGTACATGACGCCGAGCTGGTCCCACCAAATGCAGAGTATGATCTTGGAGCCGTGAATATTCGGTTTGGCCATCGACGTGGAAGCATGACCAGGATATCCCCATGATTTTTTGTGTTTAGGGTTATCGTAATGAACCCATTTTTTGTCCACAGTCACAATGCGCGGCAGAAATCCCTTCTATTTATGCCTCTGAAGCAACTGTTCACAAGCACACAAACACCAACAACATCTCTTGGTTTCAGCTCACATGAGACCCAAGTTCCTTCTTTCTGAATCATGCCTTGAGACATTTTGAAATGGCTTGCTGCATCACTCCTACTAATGATGCCAATTCTTCTTGAGTTTGACATGAGTCTTCACTCAGCAATGTCTACAATTCTGCATCTTCAAAAACATTCTCTCTTCCACCACTATGCCAGTCTACAATGTTAAAATCACTGTTCTTGAAATGTTGAAACCACTCATGACACATTCTGTCACTAATAGCATCCTTACCATATGTACTTGGTGGTATTCAATGAGACTAAGCCACTGTTTTCTTCATATTGAAACAAAACAGTAACACCTCCCGCAAATGATGAGAATTAGGCTCGTAAACTGACATTTTCAATCAAGAATAACTTTACGATGCAGACACAAATTGACTAATGTTTGAATGAAGTTATGTTGATCGAGGTGCAAACTAACTGCCTGATGCCTGTGATCTGTTTCTTTCGACCACTACTTACCATTGTCACCACCTATCAGCAAACGGCAGAAGCAAAGTTGTACACCTTGTACTTTTAAACAAAGTGTTGCCTCCAATAGAAGCACAATTGTCACTAAAATGTAACGTCTTCAAAAGTATAACAAAATGGTCTCAGCACATAATTTTGCTGAAAACTCGAGTGTTAAAAGTATATCTATAGACCAATAACCACTTATCTTCAGCTTTTTAAGTTGAGCCATCAGAAGACAAATAGCAACAAAACAATAAAGTTCCTAAAATCCAGTATCAGTCCACCTTGAAACTCGAGAACGCACTGATTCACGAGTATTTGCCATGGTGTACTTGTAAAATCGATTCATTTTGTCTGCTATAAAACAGAACAGATCTTCTGACAGGAATATTATAAAAAATGAGAGAATGGTTGAGTCATTAGCCAGTTGGTATTTGTGCCCTGAAGCCAACTCATCAAAGGGATGCTGTAATGGCACACTCTTTTCCAAAGGGTTTTGCTATCATTTTCTGATCCTTTGGATTCTGAATATCTGCTGACTACACCTCTTGTGGAAGCATCAACTAGAGTGCTGCACCAGCTGATGTACATTGCTGAGGACTGTTACTATGAGATTCTGTTGAAGACTCGTCACTGCTATAGACATCAGAGAATTGACACTTGCTTTCACTGCTAGTGAGTCACCAGGAGCTTTTTATCTATGTAACCACAGTGATGTGACATTTCCCTCACACAAAAGATGAATGCAAAGTTAATACTGACAAAAACACACAACACAAAGTTGAAATCTGCAGAGGGGGACCATAGCAGAAAATGTAGACGCACTCTCAAACTATGCACCTGGAATTCTGAAAATATCTAGAATAATGGTGCAGAAGTTCAGCATTGGGTGTAAACACACCTAGAGCATGCAGGTATGTTCACACTTAAGCTCATCCAAAGCAATGAGATAACCAGTGGAACTGGATACATCAACACATCAATAGCACTTAAGGAAAACCCAGAGGCTGTACTTGAACACATCCACAGCACCTAGAGAGTGGTGGAGCATGATGAGTTAACTCATCCACAGTAATCACAGGTCAAGCACACACAATAGTACAGACAACCCTGTGCTCCCCACCTCAGCAGACAGTGCTCTTACATACACACACGAAAAACGTTCTATCAAATCAGAACATGGCATAAATAAGTAAGTTCCAGAACCTTTCAAAAATAATAAATGTTAAATAACTGCAGAACAAAGGAATTGGTCTAATTAATGAGTATCACGCTATACCACAACAGCATAGCAGAGGACACACATCACACAGGATTATACAAGGGATGTTCAATAAGTATACAACACATTTATTCTGAAAGCAGGTTGGTTTAATCAGGATTCCAATACATCATATTATTCCCCACTCTTCTGGCTACAAAACCCTATTTTTCAGCATAACCTCAGTTAACTGTGAAGGCCTTATGCCACCTTTCTGGATGGGCTTGTATACCCACATGGTATCACTCAACTGGTTGACGTCAGAGCAAATGTCTTGCTGCATCAATAACCATCCCATCACCCACATGCTGAGTGCATCCTTCATTGGGTCAAACAGGTGAAAGTCAAAAGGTGTGAAATTGGGTTATAGGGTGAATGAGAAAGAACAGTCCAACGAAGTTCTGTGAGCTCCTCTTGGATGCGCAGACTTCTGTGAAGCCTTGTGTTGTCATGGAGGAGGAGGAGGAGTTAGTTTGGATTTTTGTGGTGACAAACTAGGTGAAGTCATTTTTTAAATTTCCTGAGGATAATACAATACACTTCAGAGTTGATTGTTGCACCATGAGGGAGGGTATCAAACAGCATAACCCCTTCAGAGTCCCAGAAGACCATTGCCATGATTTGCACAGCTGAGGGGGCAGGTTCGAACTTTTTCTTCAGGGAAGAAGTGGTGTGGCATCTCTCCATGGATTGCCGTTTTGAAGTGATGAACCCACGTTTCATCACCTGTGAAGATGTTTGTGAAAAAGTTGTCATGATAAGCCTCATAATGTGCAAGCAATTCTGCACAGGTGGTCCTTCGTTGCTCTTTATGGACTTCTATTAGATGGCAAGCAACCCAGTGGGCACACATCTTTGAGTACTCCAACTGGTGGATGAGTGTGTCAGCACTACCAACAGACATCCTTTTGAGCAGCGAGGTGTGTGTTTGTGATTTGCTGATAACTTCGAGTGAGAGTGTTCATGCATTCCAGCACTGCCAGAGTCACATCTATGTGGTGCCGGACAATATGCGAAAGATCAAACACATTTGCGCAACCTTGTTGCGATGACGACAGACGCCTTGCCCAATGGCTCAGTGTGCTTTGGTTTACTGCCAGGTCTCCTTAGACATTCTGCAAGTGCCTATGAATATCTGCGATGCTCTGGTTTTCTGCCAAAAGAAACTCAATAACTGCTCTCTGATTGGAAAGCACCTCTATTACAGACACCATTTTGAAGACTATGTGTAGTGTTAACACCAACTGAAATGTCATGAAACTACAGGGGCTGAAGTGGGAATATTCCATGATATTCCACAACAAACTCTGCATTTTTCAACCAGAATCGGCTGAGGAAAAAAAAGTGTTGTATTACTTACTAAATGCTCCTTGTAATTGTAAGAAGCTAAAATATATCTCAAAATACAAAAACTGTTCATATAAAGAGGATTCACGTATGTTTACATGATCCTGGCATCAATATTTGAGTTTTCCAAAGTTTTCCCAAATGATTACATGCAAATGTCCAGATGATTCCTACTAATGTGCCACCTTTTCCTTGGTTATTAGTAATCCACATAAAATGAAGTAAATTCCTACACTGTGGGATTCAGATTGTTGTTGTTTTGAGCATTAATTTCACTCTGACATTTAACATTCCTGGTTTTAGTATAATGTTTTGTTTTCTTTCAGTGACTTATATAACACTGCATCACAAGTATTAGTTATATGCCAAAAATCCAGTATTCACAATTGAAACATCTTCTGTTGACTTAAGTATCACTATGGACTATGAATCAAGAGCAGACACAATATGAAACTACAAACACCATCTGCATATAATAACATGCCTATGCAGACAAGCATCCAACAATACCTTGCTTCTGGTTGCAGTTAACTGCACATCCCAAAATAAGCTGCAACAAGCGCCCCAGCTCTGCAGCATCACATTTTTCTCCTGAAAATAAAACAATGTCTTGAATGTAAAAGAAACATAGTACCCACATACACAATACACAAAATGATAACCTAACAAAAGGGGCATGTCCTTGGTACAATTTAAGACATACTAGCTGAGTACCCGGCATTGACCGGGTATGTATTTATTCCAGTCTTCTATTAGTCCATCATCTCCTGTCCTCTGCTCCTCTCCACTCTATCTGTCCATCTGCTCCTCCTTTATATCTTTTATTTGCCCATCTCCTCTGGAGCCTCCCCCCCCCCCCCCCCCCAAGTCTATCCCCTTCTCTTTCTCTTTGTCCATCTCCTCCCACTCTCTCCGTCCATCTTGTTCTCTCCCCCCCTTCCCCCCTTTTGCTATCTATCTCCTCCTCCCTTCTCTCTCTGTACAGCTCTCCTCTTCACTTTTTCCATCCATCACCCCCCCCCCCCCTCTCACTCTCACTCACTCACTCACTCATCTCTCTCTCTCTCTCTCTCTCTCTCTCTCTCTCTCTCTCTCTCTCTCTGTATGTCCATCTTCTCCTCCCCTCACCTCTCTCTGCATTATCACATGTGCCCCAATAGGAGGTTGCCGGTTCTTACCCCCACAATATTTCTTTCCAGATAGTAAGTAATATGTGTACCAAGTTTGGTTGAAATTGATCCAGGAGTTTACAAGGAGCTCTTTATCGATGGTTTTGTCCACATATGCATGTCAAATATATTTAATAACTTTCACACATATTTGTAGACACATTTCTTTTGTACCTCTAGCAAATTTTGTCTTGCAGATTCGTATTCATGTGGCTCAATGTTAATGATGTCATATTTCCTGAACTGTGTGGCCTACAATGATACAATTTCGCAAGTACATCAAGTGATATGTGTGGATACTGTCTGTTACCAACAGAGTTGGTAGTAAAGAAGTAATAAATTAAAACATCATGTATGATGGGGCAGTTTTTGATGCATCTCAGTGCTTATAACACCATATCTCCTGCACCATGTATTGTACAACAATATATTTTAATTATGGCGCACTGACACCCCAACTATTAAAATTTGGTTTTAGAAATTAATAGTGCTCTAGTAGTTTCAGAACTCAAGTTACGGAGTCTCCTGTAGAGTATCTATATCAATAATCATGATTTTAACCCTCCAGACAAGATTCACATAATGAACTGATAAAAAAATCATTGCATATAAGAAACAACAATGTAGATAAATATTTATTCAAAAAGGAAGTGAATATAGCATGAATAAAAGTAATGGGTAATAAAAACAGTCTATAAGCTAACTAATGATGATGACAATGATATATATGTAGGGTGATCAGGTTCATAACAGACTTGTGGTCCAGTGGCCAAGATAAAATACTTTAACATGAATATGGTTGAAAAGGTTGGCAATGTTACATTAAAACATCTAAGAAGAATCACATCATTCATTTATAGACATATGCATGAATGCACTTGCCCATGTAAGCATGTCCGCATATGCACATGACAGAAAAATCACATCCACATTCATGATATCTAGCACTCGCTCTCTCTCTCTCTCTCTCTCTCTCTCTCACACACACACACACACACACACACACACACACACACACACACACACACACCTAAAAAAATGAAAAATTCAACACTTAAGTTAAAATACAAAGGGAAAGAAGATTTAGTATAGTGTGAAATAGAGAATGTACCTAACACATGTCACTCACTATTCATTTTAGTAAAAATTGATGAGACATCTACTCTACAACTGACAGAAATCATGAGATAAGTTCAAACACTCACTCTCTAAATACACATCAAACTCAGCTCATCATCAGCTTAGTGTGTTGGTCTGCAGTTATTTTACAGTTGCTCTCTTATCAAACAATAACAGTTTGGTAGGCTCAGTGGCAAAGTGTCAGACTATAAATCTGAAGGTCTTGAGTTCGATCTCCAGTCAATATTAGGATTTTTATCTCTCACTTATCATGTCTTTCACTTCTGGCAGTGTTAGTTGATGTGAAAAATGCCTAGCTGCACAATGGTTTGGAATCCACGTTAAATTGTAGATCCCTTCTGACATGAAATGAAATGACTGCATCGCATTGATGTCCCGGTGTCCCCAACTAGTGAAGTTCGGCCGTCAAGTTGCGAGTCTTTTCAGTTGACACCACAATGGATCACTTGTGTGTCGATGATGATGATGATGATGATGATGATGGACACAATACATAGACCCCGAGTGGAGAAAATCTGCAACCCAGCTGAGAATCGAACCCAGACCCACTGCATGGCAGTCAGACGTACTGACCACTCAGCCATGGGGTGAGACAGATCCATCTATAAGTAGCTGGTATGTCAGTACAAAGGTTCCTGAGGTAGGTAATGGCATACCACCCTCAACAGGACCATGCGTAGTACAGCAATGTGGTATTCAAAACAATCTTCAGATCGATGGCTGCTTTACTTAGTGACTTAAAACCCACATACACTGATGGGGGGAGGGGGAACAAACAATCGCAACACCAAGGAGGAGTTATTTGATGTAAACAGAAGTTTGTAGGCCTGTTTCTGGTTTCTGCATCTGAGAGATGATATCTACTCCAATTTCACACCAGTGACATAAGGTGGCACTAGTAGCAACACTAAGAGGATGTAATCAGGTTTTCTTTAAATACACACTGTAATGGTTATGGGTGTTAGTTATCTTTGAGATTGGATGTGATGAGTTGATATTAGTCAAGAATGCCTTTAAGGTGACAAAGACACCATTATCAACACCTCACTGAGTCTGAACGAGGTCACATAATAGACCTATGAGAGGCTAGATTTTTTTCTTCTGTAGTAATGCAGAAAGACTTGGCAGGAATGCTATCAATGTTCATGACTGCTGGCAGTGGTGGTGACTAGAATGTATGCTTGCAAGAAGACTGCTCTCTGGACAGCCACATGGCACTACTGAGAGGGTCCATTATAATTATCTGGGCTGTTAAACCGTGGTCGGCTGATGAACTCTGTGTCAATTCCCAACGTTTTGTCCCCGTCTGCGGAGGACATCTTCAAGGGGGTCTGTAGCTCGATGGAAGGTCCAACACACCCACTGGCTCACTACAGACTGCCATTAAATTCCGTGTCCACGAGCTCCCACGACGAGGCATGACGTCACTTGTTTTGAAAACGTAGTGCAATTGGCTGCTTTCCACTGCCATCGATCGCCGTTACCATCACCCAGTAGTGGACGGGTGGTACACATCTTCTTCAACACCGGCATCCATATACCGCTTAATTTCATGCCCTCCTCATTTCGGTTGAAATTATTAGGGCGTTTGGCGATTTCGGTTACTTCCCTGTAGAGCCTTTCGTAATATTCGCTTGTGCCCGCTAGTACTTGAGTCTCCTCGAAATGAATGTGATGGTTACCTGGCTGGAAAGCATGCTCCGCAACAGCTGATTATTCCATTTCTCCTCTTCTACAATTGCCCTTGGCTCTTCCAAACGTTTTGAAACAGTTATTTTAGTGGTACCCACATAAACATCTCCACAGCTGCATGGGATCCTATACACTCCCAGCTTTTTCCAATGGTTTGCGAGCCACCTTGGCAGGCTTAAGGTATTCCTGTATCTTCCTGGTGGGCTTGTAAATTATGGTAATATTCTGTTTCATCAAGATCCTCCCTATTCTTTCCGCTACATTTTTAACGAACAGCAGGAAAACCTTAGATTTTGCAGTAGCCTGTACGTCACTATGATTTCTGCGTGGCTGTGGCAATGCACATTTTATTTCGGCAGACGAATGTCTGTTCTTCATTAGTGCATTGTGGAGGTGTTTCATCTCAGTGTCGAGCAACTGAGGTTCACAAATATTTCTAGCTCTGCCCGCCAACGTCTTGATAACAACCCCCCTGCTGTTGTGGGTGGTGGTTCGAATACCGGTTCAAATAACAGTCCGTGTGCGTGGGTTTGTTACAGAACCCACACTGCGAATTCCTGCTTCTACACTGGCTATAATTTCTTCCGTGGGCCCAAAACGTGGACCAACAGCAAAATTTCCTCCCTTGGCAAGCACAGATGTCTCATCGTCAGATAGCGAATTCACAGTGTGGATTCTGTAACAGCTGAAGAAATCTGTATAGAAACAGTGAGAACATTAGCCATGCAAAACCACCGAAGAGTAATATAACTGTGGGTGAGAGAAGAGCTTTAAAAGTCCTGAATGACGACGATAGTATTTTGATTCTCCCAACTGACAAAGGAAGCACAATGGTGGTTATGGATGTGGCCGACTATCAGAGTAAAATTACTGATCTACTGGATCCGTAAGCATATAGGAAGTTGAATAAGGACCCCACTAACAACGTTCCTAGAACTGTGTCGTGGTTAATAAAAAAGTCCTCCATTGAAGAGAATGTACAGAAAGGTCTCTGCAATTTGGTTGCGCTACCACCAAGGCTTTATGGATTATCCAAAATTCATAAAGAAAATGTGCCGTTAAGACCGATACTAAGTGCCATTAGTTCGCCCACCTACTCGTTAGCCAAATTTTTAACTTCACTGTTAAAACCACATGTGGGCCATTCAGGCTCTTATATAAAGAATTAGACACATTTCATCAGCAGATTGAATGGCATAGTGGTCCAGCCAGAGGACATATTGGTCAGCTTCGATGTGGTATCACTGTTTACCATGGTTCCACTTAATGATGTATTGGAACAGCTGGATCAAATTTTTCCTGCCTATATTTCAGAACTGTTTAAGTGTTGCTTGATGACCACATACTTCAAGTGAAATGAACAGTTTTATGAACAAATGGATGGCATGACTATGGGAAGCCCCCTAAGTCCTGTAATTGCAAACTCTTTTATGGAGAAATTCAAAGAACAGGCCTTAGGTACTGCCAACAAAAAACCAAATGTATGGTTCCGATATGTGGATGACACGTTTGTGCTGTGGAGACATGGCAGGGAGGAACTAAGCCAGTTCCACGAACATCTCAATAGTAAAACTCAAGAATTCAGTACACAATGGAGGAAGAGGTAGACGGCAAATTTCATTTCCTCAATGTGCTTGTTTTTAGAAATGAAAATGGTGGTTGGGGCACTCAGTATACCACAAACCCACACACACGGACCGTTATTTGCACTGGGATTTGAACCACCACCCACAACAGAAGGGGGGGTGTTATCATCAAGATGTTAGCGGACAGAGCTAGAAATATTTGCAAACATGAGTTGCTCCATGCTGAGATGGAACATCTCCAAAATGCACTAAGGAAGAACGGATATTCGTCTGCCGAAATAAAACATACATTGTGACAGCCACACGGAAATCATAGTGACGTACAGGCTACTGCAAACTCTAAGGTTTCCCTGCCGTTTGTTAAAAATGTAACGAAAAGAATAGGGAGAATCTTGATGAAGCGGAATATTACCATAATTTACAAGCCCACCAGGAAGATACAGGAATACCTTAAGCCTGCCAAGGACACTCGCAAACCATTGGAAAAAGCTGGGAGTGTATAGAATCCCATGCAGCCGTGGAGATGTTTGTGTGGGTACCACTAAAAGAACTGTTTCAAAACGTTTGGAAGAGCACAAGGGCAATTGTGGAAGAGGAGAAATGGAACGATCAGCTGTTGCGGAGCAAGCTTTCCAGCCAGGTAACCACCATACTTCTTTCGAGGAGATACAAGTACTAGCGGCCACAAGCAGATATTACGAAAAGCTCCACAGGGAGGTAATCAAAATCGCCAAACACCCTAATAATTTCAATCGAAATGAGGAGGGCGTGAAATTAAGCGGTATATGGATGCCGGTGTTGAAGATGATGTGTACCACCCATCCACTGCTGGGTGATGGCAACGACGATCGATGGCAGGGGACAGCGGCCAATTGCACTGATGTTTTCAAAACACGTGACGTCACGCCTCAGCACGGGAGCGCAAGGACACAGGAATTTAGCGGCAGTCAGTAGTGAGCCAGTGGGTGTGTTGGACCTTCCCCCTTGAAGATGTCCTCCACAGATGGGGACGAAACGTTGGGAATTGACACAGAATTCATCAACCAACCACGGTATAACAGCCCAGATAATTACAATGGACATGACATTTCCAGCTTTGAAAGTCTACATTTTAGTAACTACTGAGAGGGAACACCACCAGTTTAGCATATGCCTCTGGCACATTGTACTGCATCTACTGGATCTGCAGGAGCAAGTTAGCACCACAGTGACACAACGAACTGTTACAAATTGGTTATTTTAAGGATATCTCCAAACCAGAGAACCTGTAGCATGCATTCCACTGAGCCCACACCACCGGCATTAGCGATTTCAGTGGTGTCAAGTGAGATCACATTGAAGGGCAGGGTAGAGGTCTTTTGTTTTTACTGCTGAAAGCTGATTATGCCTCAGTGCCAGAGATGGCCGTGTGTTGGTTAGGAGACCACTTGAGGGTCTGCAACTAACCTATCTGCGTGTTAAGACACACTGGAGCTACACCTGGCATTGTAGTTTGGGATGCACTTTCATACGACAGCAGGAGCACTTTCGTGGTTATCCCATACACCTTGCTGGAAATCTGTACATCAGTCTGGTGATTCGACCTTTTGTACTGCCATTCATGAACAGGTTTCCATGGGGTGTTTTCCAGCTGGATAACACTCACCCACATACTGCTGTTGTAGCTCAACATGCTCTACAGTATGTCAAGATGTTGCCTTGGCCTGATAAATCAATCTGCCTCCAATCAAGCACATATGGAACATCATCAGGCGACAACTCCAGAGTCACCCACAGACAGCATTAACCATCCCTGTATTGCCTAACCGAGTGCAACAGATATGGAACTCCATCCCACAAACTGGCATCCAGCACATGTACAACACAATGCATGTACATTTGCATGCATGCATTCAACATTCTGGGAGTTACCGGTTACTAATGTAACAGCATTTCACATCTGCAATGCCTTATCTCACATTTAAATTAACCTGTATCTTACAATGCTAATCACTTAAATAAGTTATCTACACAAATGTTCTCGTAAAACTTCATTACTCAACATTAGTTACTTTTGGTGTTGATTTTTCTTCTTTCAGTGTACATAAATCACAAGTAACAATGATGGTACTAACATAAGTATGTGCTCCAATTTTCAGCTGGTAGAATTCGTTTCCCTCATGAGATCTATATTAGAAAAGCTTATGTTCTTTCAGCAGTAGATAACAACTTAATAATATATGAAGAGGCCACCTAAGTAACAGCAAATACAGAAGCAATAAAAGAATTAGACCTATGCATACTATACAACAAACTGAACAAACTATAACAAAAAACAAAAAGCATGAAAACACACAGTCATAAAGAAGAGTTTTGCTAATCTCAGCTTATTTATGTACACAGATGGCCATTAAAATCACAATGCCAGGAAGGATATCAAATAATGAAATTTTACTTATTGCATGTATAATAGCAAGTACACATGATTAAATTTTTAAGCGAGTTTGAAGTATATGAACTGCCACCTCTGACAGCTTGTTGAAAGATAATGTCACAGAGGTGGAGACAGGGCACAGCCACTAGCCTTAACACATCAGAAATATAATATCTGCTGTCCTAATTATCATCTATCTGGCCTAGAGGTGATTGTGATATGAGTACCCAATGGCATCCCATACCATCAGGCCAGGTATGACTGTACGACATTGATAAACATAAGATGGTAATTTTTTTCTCCTCAAAGACTCCATGCACAGATATGGCCATTGTGATACAGTAAGTAGAACTGAGACTCATCTGAAAAGATGATTTGGTGCCACTCATGTGTCTCTTAGCAACACTGCACATGCAATTCTCTCTGTTGTCATGTCAAGGGAAGTCACAACGGTGATGGCCATGCAGACAGTTTGTGGTACTCCAGATGTTATAGCATTACCGATGTGGATACTTATGTTGAAGCAAAGAAGCTATTTCCACTCAAAGTATGTGACGTGGCTTTATGATCCTGCATAGCCGAGCACAGACTACCTCTGTACTTTTGGATGCTAATCATGGGGGGCAGTGAGATTCTGCAAGACATTAAATATGGCCTTCCTGAACACAGTGATGAACTCCAGTCTCTATATGCCACGACCCTGTCATTTTCGAATTCTGACGCACACCGGTAGATGTTTCTCCTTACACAAGGCATGACAAGATCTTCTCAAAACCAAGTAACATTTAAATGTAACAACTGAAAATCAGGGATGGAATAACAATACACAATAGGATAAATTACAACTCATCACAAAGAGGACACGCTGAACAGCAGTCAGACACATTTACAAGTAGATTGCTGGATGTTACTTAGCTATCAGACAGAGTCTATCATCAGCTGAATAAAACACGTGCGCACACACACACACACACACACACACACACACACACACACACACACACAGCTTACACTCTTTAAGGGCATTGTTGGGGTACAGCACACAGAAAAGACAAAGGACATTAGTGTGAGAGTTATGTGTGTATAAAAATGTGTGTGTGTGTGTGTGTGTGTGTGTGTGTGTGTGTGTGTGTGTGTGTGTGTGTTTTCTCTATCTAATGAAGAATGTTGTCTGATAGCTACACAACATCCAATGGCCTACTTTTAAATGTGGGTGTGCACTGCTCAGTGGCACCTCTATGTGATGAGCAGCAATCTATTCAATTCACATCAATGTAAACATTAAATGTGTTAGCTGAAGGATAAATCTACTGCATAATACTTCCTTTTATGCAAAATGTTGGTGGCATTACTCTTACCTACTTTGTATAGTTACTCTGAAATTCTGATCATTTATGTATTCACGCATGTAGTACACTTCTTGCCAATCTGGCATTGCTGAAGTGCTGTCTTCATCATGCCACAATTTTAATGGCCAGCGGTTTACTTCAAAACTAGTACTTAGGAATGGACTTTATCCAAATACAAAGATCGTCCCCCGAGAAAGTAAGATGCAGACAAAATGCATACTGTATAAATAACATGGGCTTTTTACATAGGAATGTTTCTGCTACTGCTGTTCCTATTTTTTAATGAGATGTGTCTAACACCAATCTGCAAAATGAGCCAAGGAACACATATATTTCTTGTAAAATTTGAAAAATACAGAAACCTCTGCTAAAATGTGGCATAAAATCACCAGCAACTGGGAAATCCTGCTGAGTTATGAATGCATTTTAAAACACAATATCTACATCTACATCTACATTCATACTCTGCAAGCCACCCAACGGTGTGTGGCAGAAGGCACTTTACGTGCCACTGTCATTACCTCCCTTTTCTGTCCCAGTCGCGTATGGTTCGCGGGAAGAACGACTGTCTGAAAGCCTCCGTGGGCTCGAATCTCTCTAATTTTACATTCGTGATCTCCACGGGAGGTATAAGCATGGGGAAGCAGTATATTCCATACCTCATCCAGAAACGCACCCTCTCGAAACCTGGACAGCAAGCTACACCGCGATGCAGAGTGCCTCTCTTGCAAAGTCTGCCACTAAACATCGCCGTAACACTATCACGGTTACCAAATAACCCTGTGACGAAACGCGCTGCTCTTCTTTGGATCTTCTCTATCTCCTCCGTCAACCCGACCTGGTACGGATCCCACACTGATGAGCAATACTCAAGTATAGGTCGAACGAGTGTTTTGTAAGCCACCTCCTTTGTTGATGGACTACATTTTCTAAGGACTCTCCCAATGAAACCTGGTACCCCGCCTTACCAACAATTAATTTGATATGATAATTCCATTTCAAATCGTTCCGCACGCATACTCCCAGATATTTAACAGAAGTAACTGCTACCAGTGTTTGTTCCGCTATCATATAATCATGCAATAAAGGATCCTTCTTTCTATGTATTCGCAATACATTACATTTGTCTATGTTAAGGGTCAGTTGCCACTCCCTACACCAAGTGCCTATCCGCTGCAGATCTTCCTGCATTTTGCTACAATTTTCTAATGCTGCAACTTCTCTGTTTACTACAGCATCATTCGCAAAAAGCCGCATGGAACTTCCGACACTACCTACTAGGTCATTTATATACACTCCTGGAAATTGAAATAAGAACACCGTGAATTCATTGTCCCAGGAAGGGGAAACTTTATTGACACATTCCTGGGGTCAGATACATCACATGATCACACTGACAGAACCACAGGCACATAGACACAGGCAATAGTGCATGCACAATGTCGGCACTAGTACAGTGTATATCCACCTTTCGCAGCAATGCAGGCTGCTATTCTCCCATGGAGACGATCTTAAAAATGCTGGATGTAGTCCTGTGGAACTGCTTGCCATGCCATTTCCACCTGGAGCCTCAGTTGGACCAGCGTTCGTGCTGGACGTGAAGACCGCGTGAGACGACGGTTCATCCAGTCCCAAACATGCTCAATGGGGGACAGATCCGGAGATCTTGCTGGCCAGGGTAGTTGACTTACATCTTCTAGAGCACGTTGGGTGGCACGGGATACACGCATACGACCATCATTGGCACCAAGGCAGAAGCGACTCTCATCGCTGAAGACGACACGTCTCCATTCGTCCCTCCATTCACGCCTGTCGCGACACCACTAGAGGCGGGCTGCACGATGTTGGGGCGTGAGCGGAAGACGGCCTAACGGTGTGCGGGACCGTAGCCCAGCTTCATGGAGACGGTTGCGAATGGTCCTCGCCGATACCCCAGGAGCAACAGTGTCCCCAATTTGCTGGGAAGTGGCGGTGCGGTCCCCTACGGCACTGCGTAGGATCCTACGGTCTTGGCGTGCATCCGTGCGTCGCTGCGGTCCGGTCCCAGGTCGACGGGCACGTGCACCTTCCGCCAACCACTGGCGACAACATCGATGTACTGTGGAGACCTCACGCCCCACGTGTTGAGCAATTTGGCGGTACGTCCACCCGGCCTCCCGCATGCCCACTATACGCCCTCGCTCAAAGTCCGTCAACTACACATACGGTTCACGTCCACGCTGTCGCGGCATGCTACCAGTGTGAAAGACTGCGATGGAGCTCCGTATGCCACGGCAAACTGGCTGACACTGACGGCGGCGGTGCACAAATGCTGCGCAGCTAGCGCCATTCGACGGCCAACACCGCGGTTCCTGGTGTGTCCGCTGTGCCGTGCGTGTGATCATTGCTTGTACAGCCATCTCGCAGTGTCCGGAGCAAGTATGGTGGGTCTGACACACCGGTGTCAATGTGTTCTTTTTTCCATTTCCAGGAGTGTATATTGTGATAAGCAATGGTCCCATAACACTCCCCTGTGGCACGCCAGAGGTTACTTTAACGTCTGTAGACGTCTCTCCATTGATAACAACATGCTGTGTTCTGTTCGCTAAAAACTCTTCAATCCAGCCACACAGCTGGTCTGATATTCCGTAGGCTCTTACTTTGTTTATCAGGCGACAGTGCGGAACTGTATCGAACGCCTTCCGGAAGTCAAGAAAAATTGCATCTACCAGGGAGCCTGTATCTAATATTTTCTGGGTCTCATGAACAAATAAAGCGAGTTGGGTCTCACACGATCGCTCTTTCCAGAATCCATGTTGACTCCTACAGAGTAGATTCTGGGTTTCCAAAAACGACATTATACTCGAGCAAAAAGCATGTTCTAAAATGCTACAACAGATTGACGTCAGAGATATAGGTCTATAGTTTTGCGCATCTGCTCGAGGACCCTTTTTGAAGACTGGGACTACCTGTACTCTTTTCCAATCATTTGGAACCTTCCGTTCCTCTAGAGACTTGCGGTACACGACTGTTAGAAGGGGGGCAAGTTCTTTCGCGTACCCTGTGTAGAATTGAATTGGTATTACGTCAGGTCCAGTGGACTTTCCTCTGTTGAGTGATTTCAGTTGCTTTTCTCTTCCTTGGACACTTATTTCGATGTCAGCCATTTTTTCATTTGTGCGAGGATTTAGAGAAGGAACTGCAGTGAGGTCTTCCTCTGTGAAACAGCTTTGGAAAAAGGTGTTTAGTATTTCAGCTTTAAGCGTGTCATCCTCTGTTTTACAGCCATCATCATCTCGGAGTGTCTGGATATGCTATTTCGAGCCACTTACTGATTTAACGTAAATGCAGAACTTCCTAGGATTTTCTGTCAAGTCGGTACATAGAATTTTACTTTCAAATTCACTGAACGCTTCATGCATAGCCCTCCTTACGCTAACTTTGACATCGTTTAGCTTCTGTTTGTCTGAGAGGTTTTGGCTGCGTTTAAACTTGGAGTGAAGCTCTCTTTGTTTCCGCAGTAGTTTCCTAACTTTGTTGTTGAACCACAGTGGGTTTTTCCAGTCCCTCACAGTTTTACTCAGCACGTACCTGTCTAAAACGCATTTTACAATTGCCTTAAACTTTTTCCATAAACACTCAACATTGTCAGTGTCGGAACAGAAATTTTCGTTTTGATCTGTTAGGTAGTCTAAAATCTGCCTTCTATTACTCTTGCTAAACAGATAAACCTTCCTCCCTTTTTTTATATTCCTATTAACTTCCATATTCAGGAATGCTGCAACGGCCTTATGATAACTGATTCCCTGTTCTGCACTTACAGAGTCGAAAAGTTCGGGTCTGTTTGTTATCAGTAGGTCCAAGATGTTATCTCCACGAGTCAGTTCTCTGTTTAATTGCTCGAGGTAATTTTCGGATAGTACACTCAGTATAATGTCACTCGATGCTCTGTCCCTACCACCCGTCCTAAACATCTGAGTATCCCAGTCTATATCTGGTAAATTGAAATCTCCACCTAAGACTATAATATGCTGAGAAAATTTATGTAAAATGTATTCCAAATTTTCTCACAGCTGTTCTGCCACTAATGCTGCTGAGTCGGGAGGTCGGTAAAAGTAGCCAATTATTAACCTAGCTTGGTTGTTGAGTGCAACCTCCACCCATAATATTTCGCAGGAACTATCCACTTCTTCTTCACTACAGGATAATCTACTACTAACAGCGACAAACACGCCACCACCGGTTGCATGCAATCTATCCTTTCTAAACACCGTCTATGCCTTTGTAAAAATTTCGGCTGAATTTATCTCTGGCTTCAGCCAGCTTTCTGTAGCTATAACGATTTCAGCTTCGGTGCTTTCTATCAGCACTTGAAGTTCCGATACTCTACCAAGCAACTTCGGCAGTTTACAATTACAATACCGATTGCTGCTTGGTCCCCGCATGTCCTGACTTTGCCCCGCACCCTTTGAAGCTGTTGCCCTTTCTGTACTTGCCCGAGGCCATCTAACCTAAAAAACTGCCCAGTCCATGCCACGCAGCCCCTGCTACCCGTGTAGCCGCTTGCTGCGTGTAGTGGACTCCTGGCCTATCCAGCGGAACCCAAAACCCCACCACCGTATGGCGCAAATCGAGGAATCTGCAGCCCACACGGTCGCAGAACCGTCCCAGCCTCTGATTCAGACCCTCCACTCGGCTCTGTACCAAATGTCCGCAGTCAGTACTGTCGACGATGCTGCAGATGGTGAGGTCTACTTTCATCCCGCTAGCGAGACTGGCAGTCTTCACCAAATCAGATAGCCACCGGAAGCCAGAGAGGATTTCATCCGATCCATAGCGACACACATCATTGGTGCCGACATGAGCGACCACCTGCAGATGGGTGCACCCTGTACCCTTCATGGCAACCGGAAGGACCCTTTCCACATATGGAATGACTCCCCCCGGTATGCACACAGAGTGCACATTGGTTTTCTTCCCCTCTCTTGCTGCCATATCCCTAAGGGGCCCCATTACGCGCCTAACATGGAGCTCCCAACTACCAGTAAGCCCACCCTCTGCGACTGCCCGGATCTTGCAGACTGAGGGGCAACCTCTGGAATAGGACAAAGAGACATCTCCGGCCGTACATCAGTATCAGCCGGAGACAGAGCCTGAAACCGGTTTGTCAGACAAACTGGAGAGGCCTTCCGTTCAGCCCTCCGGAATGTCTTTCGCCCCCTGCCACACCTCAAGACGACCTCCCACTCTACCACAGGTGAGGGATCAGCCTCAATGTGGGCAGAATCCCGGGTAGCCACAGTCTTAGTCCGATTGGGGGATGCGTGGGACGAGCTGGCTGTACCCAACAAACCTCCATCCGGACCCCCACAGTGATGCCCATTGGCAACAGCCTCAAGCTGTGTGACCGAAGCCAACACTGCCTGAAGCTGGGAACGAAGGGATGCCAACTCAGCCTGCATCCGAACACAGCAGTTGCAGTCCCTATCCATGCTAAAAACTGTTGTACAAAGAAGGTCTGAATTAAACTACAGAGAGCACAAACAATTCGACACAAAATTTAAACGGTTATTAAAATACAAGAGTGCCTAGTAAATGCAGTAATGCTGCTACTTGCACACTGCTGACACACTGCTTGGCGGCGGAAGGAGACTACGCGATTTTACACTATTCAGGTACTAAAAATGCGATGCTACAACTCACAAGTACTATAATACACCTGAAATTTATGAATTAAACAATGCAAGTACCAAAAACACGCAAAGAAATTAAGAATAAAACTATGTAACAAATGAGTGAGCTAGGAGTATACGACTTGCTGCTGAAGCTG
This sequence comes from Schistocerca gregaria, assembly GCF_023897955.1. Lineage (NCBI taxonomy): Eukaryota > Metazoa > Arthropoda > Insecta > Orthoptera > Acrididae > Schistocerca > Schistocerca gregaria. The sequence continues at coordinate 620,013,957 of NC_064931.1, read as the reverse complement.
CTTATCCAACGGCGGCAGGGAGCACACTGACTGACCAACCGGCACTGGCCATTCAAAACAAAACAGAAGACAGACGACTACGTGAATTTACACTATTCAGGTACTAAAACACGATGCTACAACTCTCAAGTACTATAATACGCCTGAAATTTATGAATTAAACAATGCAAGTACCAAAAACACGCAAAGAAATTAAGAATTAAACTATGTAACAAATGAGTGAGCTAGGAGTATATGACTTGCTGCTGCAGCTGCTTATCCAACGGTGGCAGGGAGCAATATCCAGTTGAGAGGTGGGACAAGGTTACTTAAACCAGTTTGAATGACTTGTATGATGTATTCCATGATCGTACAATTTGTTTCACAAAACACAGCTTATTTGTGTCAAGGTCAATTATGTCCTTGCACGTGACTACCACTTACAATTATTACAATTTCATGTAGTGTATAATTCAATTTTTATTGTTTGTTTTCCAAGTGATTTGGCATCAAACACTATCAATCAGACTATGTCCACCACTAACTGGTCACTGTGTCTGACTGCCATACGGAGGACCTGGGTTCAATTTCTGGTAGTGGGAGGAATGCTCTCAGCCTTGTGACACTATATAAGGAGCAGCTTGAGTGAGTAGTAGTGACTCCAAGACCTGGAAAGCTAATAGCGGCTCAGACCACAGGATACTGAACCCATGTGCATCTATACCATATCCAAAGGATGCCATAGGCTAGGGGCTGATACAGTAAGCTTCATTTACATTGAGTGATTTGTCATGTAGACTTGGGCCTCGCACATATAGCCGATGAGATGTGGCACAAGTTGCAAGTTCCCGCAACATATGCCTGCAGCATCAATGCTAGAATTGTGAGAAAATACTCAGTTCTGGTACATATGCCTGTATCCATTCACTTGTCAAAAATGCATCACAAACCCCTGAGACATTTCTACTGTGCATGTGCAATCAGTTCACAGGCAGACCTGTGGCATTGCATCTTGGGTTCAAGTGATCATCTGTGTACATACAGTAGCAGTTTGTGAAGAGGGACTGGATGAAAAATAATACCATTAAAGTAATTGAAGATTTTCACAAAAGGTGTCTGTTACGGGATCCTACATTCCTCAATTATAAAAACAACATCGCCAAATGTAATGCAGTTCACCAACTCGCATCTTTACTCGGTATTTTGGATAAAGAATTGGACACTAAAATTTGCAACCTGAAGTCACAATTCCTCCATGAATTTAAAAAAATGTTCGTCCCCAAAGACACCAGGATTGGGAACAAAAGAGATGTATGTATCAAAGTGGTATGCTTACGATTCACTGTTCTTCCTGAAGGATGTAATCAAACCAACAGTTTTGGTATTACTTCACTGATTTTGAAATCCCATGCATCTGCATTAAGGAGCTGTACAAATCTGCAGTAGCTAAATAACATAATGTAACAGCTTCTCAAAAATTAGTATCCTTTAATGTGTAATATTGAGCAGTCATATTTAGTAATAGTTCAAAGTTGTTCACAGGCATAACAAACAAAATTTTGAAACCCTCTTATGTCTTGAACATTTAAGTGAGTCATCACTGAACTGTAAGCTCCATGACTGCACTGTTTACTGAGAAAGTTACGCACCCATCACCAAGGTTCATTGCTTTGATTACTCTCCCTTTTTACAATTATATTCACAGCACTAGCACAAAGAAATAGAAGTTCTGCATCAGGCACCATGTTCTGTGAAAGTGACTGGCTACATGTTGCCAGTGACGATGGTCACGTTGGCTACTTCTGCGTGCAGATGTCATTGAACTAAGTCATGATATACATTTGCCAAGATACTTTTCTCTGCACTTGTGCTGGGTATAAATCTCCACAACAAACCCCTACAGGTGAACAGAGCTGTAGCCAATCATTGCTGAATGGCCCATCACATTCAGAATACAGAGGTAGTGCTGTGGCAACCAGGAGTGTGTTATTATAGAACCTTTTCATTGATTCAATGATTCTGAAAGTCTCTCTGACATTTTATAAATGCAGAAACATAACAAGTTTTAAAATGTATCTTCCACTCTTCAAGTTTAATACAACTGAGTTGTGGTAGCTATCCTTAATATTGCCCAATAACAACTGTTTCACCACAATGTTCATCCAACGACTGAGCTCCATAGGGGTTTTTATACACGATTTTATCATTCTTGTGAGTCACATGGTTAAGCCAAGAGCCCCATTCCCTGTGTTCGTCACTCATAACATTCGACTGTTGTGCCAATGGATGCCCAGGCTAAAGCGTGTCCAACAACTTCTCTTCTACATTTTAATTCAATCTTTCACAGATTGCATTTTTTTATTATTGTAAATCTGATAATGGTCAAATAGGCTGCCATTGGTTATGTTAATATTGCCATGCAACTGTGATGAGAAATGAACTGTTATTACCAAATGTTACATTGCAGAGACCATTCTCACTTGCAAAGATCAGGAAAAAACTCCTGTTCATATGGAGAATTCAAATGGAATAGGTTGTGCAGGAGCTGCTGAAATCTACCACACTGCATTACATGATATGCTCAGCAACAGGGGGGTGGTCCAGCTGGTCTTTGATCACAGGCTGGCCAATCATATGAATGAATAATTTGTTCCTGGTCACACCCACACAGAATTACATGCAATGTTCGCAGCAAAGTTGGTATATGGTGTTGTTGCTTTCACGTGCGGCCATGCTATGGATGAAGTAAGAAGTGTCAGTGACTGAGTTTGAATAGGAGATGTGAACACACACTGTAAACAATCCAAGCTCCCACTCCCCCTCCCCCTTTTTTCCCTCTCTTCCACACCATTCCAACTTTTACCTTTCAGTCTTTCTCTGTCTCTTATTTCTTTTGAGTACTTTGTATTCCTCCTCCACTGTTCTCTCCTTTCTCCCTTCTTCTCTCTATGACTAGCCTCCCAACACATCTATCCCCTAATCTGCTCCTGCACACAACTACTCACATTTCCATGAAGGAATTAAAAATTACAATTATGCATTCTCTGGGCTTTCATAAACATTTTAAACGCAAATTTCTATATAACACATTTGACAGCTGTACATCTCATAGCATATAGTACATTGGTACAGTAATGTTTCAGGTTTATAATGAAATTCTTCGTTCTAAGGCTACTCACATATGTAAGTGTATATAAGACATATACTTTCCATCATAAGATGTTCTACAGTGCGTTATCTTTGTGCATATGAAATATATCAAACCACATTATACCGTTATAAACTGGGGGCAAATACAACATAAGAGGTGTGATCAAAATGTAATGGAATTTTTTTTTAATTTCACAAGCTTTGTACCTCCAATTTCAATTTTCTTTCTTTTTTTAAAAATCTTGTTGGTACACATGTTCCTGCTGCTTGTTTGAATTTTCAGCTGTTTTGAATATTTCATTTATTGCTGACAATCAAAAAGGTTATAAGTGTTTTCAAGTGTTCAGTGAATTTTTAATTACAAAAACATGGATCAAAGAATCCGCATTAAATTTTTCTTGAAAAAATGAAATAAAATGCAGCACCACATTCAAAATGTTGACTGTGGCTTTTGGCATGTCTACTATGACAAGAGTTTATGCATGGCATAAATATTTCAAATAGGGTCAAGAAGATGTTGAAGACGACGCCCCCAGATGCCATGACAATGTGAAAGAAGTAAAGAAAATGGTTTTGGAAAATTGCTGAATCACCATCAGAAGGGTTGTTGATGATGGTGGTGGCATATCCTGTGGCTCACGTCAAGCTATTTTTTCAGATGTTTTGGGCATAAAAAGTGTATCAGCAAAGTTCGTTCTGAAATTGTTGAACTTCAACCAAAAAGGCCAGTCATTCCAATGGAAACTACCTGAAGAGCCAGAATCAAAAAAGAATGAGTTCCATCACATGTGAAGGTTCTTCTTACTGTTTTCTTCCATTACAATGGGACAGGGCATAATGAGTTGCTGTCTTATGGTTGTTCGATCAGTAAGGAATACTACCTCGAAGTTATGTGCCATTTGCATAAAGGAATCAAAAGAAAATACCGTGGCATTGTTGTAGCTCAACAATGCTCCCGCTCACACCTCAATGCTAGTTCATGATTTTTTGGCATAAAATAAAACTGTTATGTTGCCTCATCTGCCATACTTGCCCGACATGGCCCCCTGCAACTTCCTTCTATTCCCAAGGCTAAAGAGAACAATGAAAAGAGGTCACTTCGCCACCACTGATGAGATAGAAACAGAACTGCTGAAGGAGCTGAACACCATAATGAAAAGTGAGTTCCAGAAGTGCTTCCAAAATTGAAAAAAGCACTGACACAAGTGTATTACGTCTGAAGGGGATTACTCTGAAGGGAAAATTTTGATGTTGATGAATAAATAAATATGATTTAAGAAAAACAAAAATTCCTGTTAGTTTCTTATCATGCCTAGTATGTTCCGCCTATAGGATGCACATAATATACATAAATGCTACATGAAATTCAAAAAATTGAGAGCTGACGTGGGTGGCACAGTGAGATAGTTGCGGAAACCTGCTATGGGGGATGCAAGTGACACACAGTATTGGCAGACCTGTTAGCAAAGGTGTTTACCTGTGGGCAGTTGTAGGCCCCATGGGCCAGTGTTTACTTGGAGTTTGACCACTCTGGACCTCACCTAGGATATTGTGCAATGTGTTGTGCTGGGTGCTTAGCTGTTCGCTGTCTGCACAAGCCACACACTGAGTTCTTCCCGTGCTTGTCTCTACATGGGTTCAGACCCTCTGTTTCCCACAGATTGACTTGAATTGCCCCTCTCATGGAGCTCTGTTCCCCAGCTATTATCGAGCCACCACTGGCCTGCGAAGTATCTGCACCAAGCAGGTACTGAAGTAGGGTTGTCATGCCTATGTACATACTAAAGTGGCTACAGAGGACATCTTTATGTATGTGATATTCCTATATTTTCTTTCCCCTTTTCCTAGTGTTCACTTGGACCACCATGGACCCAGCATTTCTGCAGTTCTGGTAGGAACAGTAGTGCAAACAGAAGGAGCAGTACCAGCTGCAGCAATAGCAGCAGCAGGAGCAGCAACAGGAGCATATGCAGGCACTGATAAACCAAACTGCAGACTTGCTTCATGCATGCACCTTGACAGTGGTGAGGGGATCCAGGTTTCCCCAGTTCCCTTTTCTGCACAATGCCTGCCACCCCCAAAAACACTTGCCAGTTTTAATGAGTCACTGGAAACATAGGAGAATTTCCTGCGCTGCTCCTTGCTGCACTGCCAGGTAAAGCATGTCATCGATCCTTATCAAGGTTGCCTTGTTGTTGTCCAGCAGTGCAGGTTTATATGAAGTTGTCCAAAATTTGAAGACTTCCACCAAGCCTGAGAAATGTCCCTTTGATGATCTTTATCAATTGCTTATGCAGTATTCTGGATGTCAAACCCATGTGATAGTGGTCCGGTTACAGTTTAACCAGCACCACAAGCATCCTGGGCAGTCAGGTGAGGCCTAGATCGACGATATGCAGGCCGCTCACACAAGAGTCATTTTGAGTGTCCAAAATGTGCTACTTCTTATGCAGACACACTAATTCAAGATATTATTGTCAGGCTAGCTCCTGGTCATGAGGTTTGGACTAGGGCATTAATCTTGTGCAGCCCTTCTTTAGCTGATATTGTCAAAATTGCAGAATCGCAAGAGATTACAGTTGGGGCAAGGAACATCCTTTCTCATAACTGGAAGGTGGCTCAATAGGGTGTGATCAGTAAACAATCCCCACTGCCCTTTGGGATACCCCACACAGCCACGCCTCAAATGGAGCCATTGACTTTTCTGGTGTAGTGGAGTTGCAACACGGTACGTCCTCACCCATGTCGAGCTTGGTGGGTTTGCGGCACTCGCAGCATCATAATTGCCACCAACGGCATTTTTCAGGTCCTCAGTATCACTCTCCTGGTTGTTGGGTGAGCCAATGGTCCTACACTGACTGTAATTTGTGTGCCCCGACTGCCAGTCTATGGAGACAATGTGAGGGATATGCCAGTAGACAGATCATTTGGCAACTGTTTGTGACAGTTGATAGGCTGTGATTCAGTCATCCGACACCCCAGTGTTTCCACTGGACTCTGGGCCTGTTTCTGGTGGCCCACAAATGTCACTCTGGCATATTTTGCTCCCATACATAGTGGATGGGTGGCCACTTGAATTTTAGGTAGACCCGGGAGTGATAGGTAGCCTAGATATATACAGGCTCTTGGGGTGCATAGAGTTGCAACAAACACCTGGCCTCTATTTTTGGCTTCTAGATTGTTGACGAAGTGTTAGTGTCTCAATCCATTCTTTTCATGATTTGGACTCCTTACAGTGGTCTGACTGCCCGCTGTCTTAGAGTACCTTGGGTTGTGCAGGAAATTACAAGGCACTTATTTCTCTTGAGCCATCAGCAGTACCCAAATTTTGTCTTTCCCATCCCATTCTCTTGCAATGCGTGACAAGACAAAGGCTGGGTTGCAGCATTGTCAGGATCAGGGCATTGTTTGTCTTATTTCATTGAGTCAGTAGGCCACCCATTTGGTGGCTATTCAGAAGTCTGAGGGTGCCATGTGCCTTTGTGGTGATTTTAAACAGACGGTCAGAACTCAATGTGTTGCAGATTCTGCAACAGGCACATTTGTTGATGAAGTTCTCATGGTGTCACTATTTTCCCTGCATCAGTTTGTGTGATGCTTACCTGCAGATGCCACTGGATGCTCTTTTATGGACTTTCTTGGTCCTCAACACCCCCTTTTTCAGTTTAACTGCTTGCCTTCCGGAATCTCGTCTGTAGCAGGAACTTACTGACAGTATTTGGAGCAGTTGATTCAGGACATTCCCTGTTGCATCAGTTACCTTGTTGACATTTGGGTCACGTGCCCTACTTGGGAGGAGAATTTGCAAAACCTTCAGTCAGTTTCTCAATGCCTCCTGGAGAATGGCTTATCTCGCATGTTGGAGGAGAGCAGTTTTTTCTCCTTGAAGGTACATTTCTTGGGTCAGGTGCTTAGTAAAGATGATCTCTCACATTAAGACCATTGTCAACCTAATGGCGCACAAGAACCTGAAGGAGCTCCAGTCTCTTTTGGATAAGATTTTGTATTATGCTTAATTCATTCCCCAGACTGCACATATCTGCCAGCCCCTTAAGCAGATTCACCACAAGGGTGTTAAGTTTGTCTGGTCTGCAGATTGTCAACATACTTTTCAGTCTCTCAAGCAGCATTTCTACTTCGCTCCCTGTTTGTCTTTCTTTATGCCACATAAGCCTTTAACCCTAGCCTCTGATGTGTCTCAGTATGGCAATGGTGCTGACCTGTCCTGACAGAACTTGGACAGCACCAAACAGCCCATCTCTCACACATTAAAGATGCTTTCCACTGTGCAGTGTGATTATTCACAGGTTCTACCTATTATTTTTTAGGTTAAAAATTTCTTCCTGTATGGAGCAAGGTTTGGCATCACAGACCACAAACAGTTGTTTTTTTTATTTGGCCCTTGTTGAAAGCGGCCAGATAGGACTGGCCACCAGTTGCAGCAATGGGCCCTCTGTCTCGGTAACTGTTGTTACGACATTCATTCTGTTCATGACATGAAAAGTCATGACCGCCACAGCCGCTGACCCGCTTTCCCAAAATATCATTCTGGTGACCCGCTTGGATCAGCCAGAGTGCATATCTTCGGCTGCAGATCAGGTGTGGCATAAGTTTTTCCTCCTATATGATTGGTTTCACACTGTCCAGTGATTCTCATGCTTGCCACAGAGAGGAGCAATGCTGTCATGCAGTAATTCCCCAGCATTGCATCCTCACTTACTCCATTTGCTGCATACGTCACAATGGGGTGTGACTTGTATGATGGCACTGGCAAGATTTCATGAATACTGCCCAGCAATCAATCATGACATCAAACATCTGATGCATATTTGTCAGGCTTGTACACAGAACCAGGCTGCACTGCCACACCAGTACTCTCCTTGGTTGGTCCCAGAGCACCCTTGGGACACGGTGTATGCCAATTTCGCTGGCCCCTTTTTGGGCTGCATGTGGTTGTTGGTGATCAATGCATTGTCCAACTTCCTGTACCTTTCCAAGCTGCCCTCCATGTTGTTGACTGTCACGGTTCAGGCATTATCAGTTATTTTTGACATTGGTTGATCCCTAAGACCTTGGTATCTGACAATGATTGGCACTTTGTATGACAAGAGTCTGAAGACTTTCGAGTTCGCAATAGTGTCCAGCATCTGCCTAGCAGACCATTCCATGCAACTTCTAACTTGGAAGTGAAGCACTTTGTGCATACATTTAACAGCCAAATGAAGATGTCAGTGTCTGCTGCTTCCTGTGACAGTGCCTTTTTCAACTTTTTAGATACATATAGGGTGATGATATTGGTCAACAGGTCCAACCCTGCAGAACGTTTGGACAGATGCCATCCATGGGGGTCTCCTAAATTTGCTGCACCCTAAATTGCATGCCACAGACCACTGTAAATTGCCGCATTTTCCTTATAGTGGGTCCTTCCGAGGGTGGCTGCTGGGTGTTTTTTTGTTGTGTGTGTGTGTGTGTGTGTGTGTGTGTGTGTGTGTGTGTGTGTGTGTGTGTGCGCGCGTGTGTGTCGGGGGGGGGGGGGGGGGGTCACAAAGGTTGGCAGCTGTTTGTGGTTGATGTAGCTGACCCACCATGCAAATTGGCTTTGCCTGCACCCCATTAGGGTAACGCTGCTATGGCCTGCTGGTCTGCTAGGTGGCAGATTGGGTCACAATGTGGTTCTGAGTGAGGGCTCCCACTTGCAACATTGTGTTTTCCTATTTCCATCCCCTCAACACATTCCACTGTCTTCCTAACACTTGCAGCAGTAGCCTTCAGAGAAGGCTGTACCTGCACCTGCTGATATGGAATCTATGGATTTTGATAAACCCTACTCCTATTCCTCCTCCTCCTCCTCCTCCTCCTCCTCCTCCTCCTCCTCCACCCCTTCCCCCACCCCTCACCAATGGAGAAGGCATCACCTTGGCTGCCACAGCTTCCTTGCCCTTCTAGCAGAGCCAGTGCCATTGACGTTGTCTCCTTTGGTGGTTGGTCTGGTGTCAGATTCTCCATGGGCCTCTCTGGTTCCGCAGCAGAGATCGCAGCCCAAGCCTTACCATTTTGGCCCTACGTGAGCTTTTCGGAGGTGGGGAGGGGGGAAGAAGGATTTAGTATCCTTTTCAGTGGACACCACAATGGAGGCAGACAAGCTGGCATGCTCAGTGCAGCGGTATACTGCGGAAACATGCCACGAATGATGAACATGACAGATAGTATGGGCAGACCCACTGGCAGAGGAAATGTTTAACTGTGGGTGACAACACACTGGGTGGGTCAGTGCTTACTTGGAGTTAGACCACTGTGGACCTCATCTAGCGTATTGTGCTATATGTTGTGCCGCGTGCTTAGCTGTTAGCCGTCTGTGCCAGCCACATGCTAAGTTCTTCCAGTGCTCATCTCTACGTGGGTTCCCACTTCCCACAGATTGACTCGCATGGTGAGTTCATTTCCCTCTTATGGACTTCTGTTACCTTGGTTATTATTGCGCCACTGTAGGTCCGTGAAGTACCCACACCAACAGTATAGTGAAGCAGCACTGTCATGCCTGTATACACATTAAAATTGCCTTTTTCGTTTCGTGTATATCATTGACATATTGTTCGGAGCTTTCCTTCGAATGTGTGTCACCAATTTGCCTCCTCTTTTGTGCCGTGTAGTATTAGTTTCAATGTTATTGTCCTGAAAACTATTTCTACTTTCTCTGAGAACTACCACCAAATTTCAGAAAAAATAACTGAAGTTTGAAAATAAGCAGTAATACAAACCAATTCTGACAACATCAGGCTTGTTGAAATCACTAAGGTGTTGATTAAGAACATCATGATAGTAATCCACTATGCCTTCAATTACTTTCTTCAAGTTGCTGACCTGCAACAAACACCACATTACCTTGAAACTACAAAAAAGAACCTCACTAATGTGATACATTGATTCAATTAATAATTATATATAGTGGAACCTTAATTTTTAGGTTTGCAAATTTTAACATTGACAACCCAAAAAACTACTACTTGGTGAGAGTTAAACATCACCAGGAACAATGAATTACAGAAAGGTTGTGTAAGTACACCACAAATTCCCAAATATAAAACATATTTGTTGGTTGATTACATTAACCTTATGCTCAAGTATCTGTTACATTGTAATGGGTACAGACAGTTTTGATTTCAGAAGTAGCAAAAGTAATGACAGCCAGTTAACCACAAATTCATGCCATGTGATGTAGGTTTATGTACTGACAATTTCACTATTTTACATTCTATACTTGGTCTTAGACATAGTATAAACGTAATATTTTTCTTTGTGAGAATAAAAAATGGAATAATTTACTGTTTCTTCACTTAGTGTAAACAAGATAAATGATACAAACAACCCTGTTGGAAGAACATCTGCAACTGAGCATTATAGCAGACGTTGAAAATACCACTTCAGTTGTAAATTACTTTATTTTCACATGACTGGTTTCAGACTGTTATAAGCCCATCCTCAGGTGTCGTAGCTGTGCTGTGGTCCCCGAGCACCACGTGTTCCAGGTGCGGTGTGCTGCTTGTGAGTGCAGAATGGCTACGACACCTGAGGATGGGCTTATAACAGTCTGAAACCAGTTGTGTGAAAATAAAGTAATTTACAACTGAAGCGGTACTTTCATCCTCTAAGATAAATGGTGTTAATCTGGACTTCTATTGATAACAACATACAAAAATCCATGTTAATTATGAGGGTAGGCCTGGAAAAGAAATACTGTCACAAGCACACTTGTTATGTAGTTTCATTTTATATCAATGTACTTGTCCAACATTTCTCCTGTAAATATATTCCATGACTGAAATGTGAATATTGAAAGATATCAAAATATCAACCTACAGCTGCTGTAACATCTTCAAGGGATTTAGAATATAGCTGGAATCTGATGAATAAGATGGATGGTCCCCACTTTCCCACCTTTTGGAGCAGATGCATTGATAACTTTTCCAGCACATGAAATTACGTTTGCTTCTTTGGTGTAGAGCCACTAACTTCCAAGCACTACCTTTTCTCATTTCAGTAAAGAGGTGGTAGCCAAGCACAGAATAGGAATAACTGCATTCTTTGTAAAATGGTCTTAAGATCTTTTTGCAAAATTATTTTCATATTTACTTTTGGTCATCATTCAATAAGTCCAGTGTCTATGTTGTACAAATTCCTATAAAATAAACTGTACACTATTATCAAATTTCTCATGCCTTTAATCAACAATTGTCCAATACCATATTGCACTAATCCCGTTTTGTGTGTTTGCCAGCTGAATAATTTTTACAGAGTTTGATTGTGGCCAGGGCTTGACATCATCTGAATAGACATTGTATTGAAGAGTGACAGATTTATAACTCTTTTCTGTTTGTATATATTTCTATACCCAAATCTACTGTTAGCAATTGACTCTGCTATTTCAGAAAAAAAGTTGTGTTTTATTTTTACTATTTGATATCATATGTATAATAAATTAACATCTGACTTGTCTCTTCATGAACAGCATCTGTTCTTTGCTCCTGTATCCACTAAAGAAGCACACAGTGTGTGAGAGAAGACAACAGAAACAACGAGTAATAAACTCAAAGCTGATTTCACATACAACTTCTCATAACTGAATTGAGTTTTTCCAAATAGTAATGTTGCGAATCTCTAATTTTATTACTAATGACACTCTGGAAGTGAGTTGGGAGGTAACTATTTATAGTTATTTTAGTAATGCATAAAATAAAAATACACTACAAATTTTACTGTTTTAGTTAGTTATCCAAGTGTTTTAAATCGTGCATTGTTTTAAAAAAATTAACTTCTATAGTGTCTACTCCAAGAAGTGTAATGAACACAGGAAGTCATGAAAATATATATTCGCACAAAACAATTGTTTCATATACAACTAGTGAACCATCCTGCCTTCATACAGGTAGCACTAACACTCTTCAGCCTTCTGGCGTAACAATAATAAATTGTATATGTAAACCTTCCTCATGATCAGTCTATTTATTAGTGAAAACCGTGTCAAAATCCCTACAGTTGTTCTTGAGATTGGCCTTCATATTATCATTGTCATCATCATCATCATCAGCAGCAGCAGCAGCAGCACCCACTTCTATCATTAAACGATGTGGCCTCTCCAAGTATTGAGCTCAGGGATGTCTGCAATTTCTTCTTCCATGAGGAATGTTCTTCAGCAATAGTCAGCCAGTTGACTCCAGTGACCTTCCACAGGTCTTTGTCCTATTCTTATCAGTCTGGCAGCCTTCCCCATGGTCTGTCTCTGTGTCTTGGACTCCATTGCAGCACTGCCTTTGTCCATCCAAAAAAAACTTGAAATTGAAAAAAAAATCAACGATTCTGGACAATATTCAGCTCCACAATGGTCTTACTGCTGTATGCATCAGGTGCTGTGAGAACTAAGTTCTGATACCTCCCAGCAGAATTCAGCACTTACTTTAGTCAGAATCCAGCTTTATCACATTAGCAAACTCTCCTCTATATTCAAAATCATTTTCAATTATGATAATATCTTTTGGGTAAATTAAAAATAGTGTCAAATCAGAATATATGTAGTAATTTTCTCAAAGTAAGTTCTAATTCCACAAAGGCAAAGCATATTTCATTCTGTCATCTGGTGTCTATAGTTTCATTCCCATAGACCACCGTCATTAATGAGCTCGATCTTCCATGCAAATTATGGAAAACAAACCATGCTACATGTCGGAAAACCATATTCTATGCTTGTCCTGTCAATTGGGAAGTCATGCAATATCGTATCTGCTTATCACTTTCATTTCAATATACAAATCCAACCAGATTCTAATAAATATTGTCTGGCAGAATTTAAATGTCTTATTCAGACTCATTACACTTAATAGTTGAATGTATTTTTCCCAGCAGATTTGTAATTATTCTCTCTTACTCACATTCATGTTAACGATTTTTTGTTCTGCATCTGCTTTCCCATTCTGTCTGCTACTTCTATTCGTAGTTTTGTCCATGTAAGCAAAACTTTCTCGTTGGCAACTTAATTTGTAGCTGATTGTTTTCAAAATAGTGTGTGATAGTGAATTTTAGTGTTACCAAATAAAATTGCAAAGGTATTACTTTTGAGCTTGGAACTTACATTTTAGTGTGTAATTGGAAAAACGTACACTATTAGCACTATAATTCATGCAAAGAACTAAATAACTATTCAATTAGTTACTCACTCTTACATTTGAAATACAAGCTATGTAAAAGTTAAAATTTTGCTAGAAGTCTGACTGAACTAAAATCATGTATTCCTCAACACAACTATATTCTCTCATTCTCATAAAACCAATGCCCTTAAAATAACTTGGATGAATTTTGTTTAAAATTTTGGGATTTTTTATACAGTTTTTGTTAGCTCATAGTACAATAGTTCTCTTAAAGACCCCCAAATAATATGCACTAGCATTGTATTCATCAAGAGATGAGAAGCTACCACAGAAAGGCCTTTGGTGCCCACCTACTATGACAGGAACATGGAAAAATATTGTCAAGAATGTGGAAACGAACTCTGGTTCAGTGAGTGATGACCAGATACTTCGACCTTGAGCTACTTGCACAGTGACCTAACAGGGCAAAACTTTTGTCACAAATTGTGAAATGGCAGCACATGCTGAGAATGCCTGTTGTGGGACTTAGTCATTTTGCATGTGAGTTTTGTTGACTGTACATTGAAGGTACTGGAATCGTTCTGCAGTCTGTTGCAGATTATGGTTATTGAAACTTTCTCAGCAGCATTTCTTCTTCCTTGCAAAAAGTCACATTTAGGTGTTACATTTCTGTAACACACTTTTATTAGGTGATCTGATGTTACAGGTCTGGTAGCTCACTGCTGAATTGCTTCAGTGTCTGCCTTTAATGTGACATGGAGAAGGTTTCAAACACCCAAGCCATACTCACTTGATGACATCGCTTTCCCATACACAACAGAGTGTACTCTCAGTGTGCTGCTCACCCTGTTATATATGTAGAGAACAAGAGCAATCCTCTGACATTTTTGTGGAACCCTCCTGATGTTGCCTTTGTCTCCAACGAACTTACATTGGCCAGAACCACATAGTGGACTTTGTTGCTCAAAAAGTTTGTGAGGCAGTCACATATATGAGAACCTTTTCTGTATTCCTGGGCTTTTTGTAACAAGATGTAGTGTGGTTCAGTGTATACTGCTTTCCAGAAACCAATGAGTAATGAATCTACCTGTTCCCAGCACTTATGGTTCAGAGAACATTGTGTGCGTAAAGGGTGAGCTGTGTTTTGTGTAAGCTGGACATGTATATGGTAGGAGGATTCAAATGCCTGTCTGACTAACCTGTTTTTTTTTTTTCCCAAATAATTTTGGGCAGATGCTGGATTAATTTCTTGAACAAAAGCACAACCTTCAAGTCATTTGCAGTCTGATACAAATTTAATTGAGGGCAATGCATCACATATGCAATCTGAAGAAGAAGATACTGAATGCATATCCTGCAGTGGTTGTTTCTTTGAAGAAAGAAATGGGCATAGTGTATGAAACTGAATTCTTGTGCTCCCATGGAATGTTAACCTGAGAAATATATTTTGTACACTCTGATAGCACTTCTTTTGCACCCTAAATGTTGGTGAAGCAGTACGGAAGAGATTATTATTATTATTATTATTATTATTATTATTATACGATTTACCAGTTTTTATATTGCTCAAAATTGTTTTCTCTGACTCTCTCACATTAGAACACCATTTCTATTTCTATTCAGTTTGAATTGTTTGAGTTGTTTCTCTCAATTTTACATGTATTAAATATTAGGGAGCACAAATTCAATAAATAAAATGTAAATTACAATGATTTCATATGGATTTCCAATTAAAAAACACACTTGTATCAAATGTTGTAAAATAAGTGGAGTAATGTGACAGGAGGAAAGTTTCACATCTGGGATGAGGCTAGTATGAGGTCTGCCCACAACGAGCTGCAATCACCTACCTCATCCATTGAGGCATGGAGATTGTTACCCTATGGAAATATATCTCATCATCCACAAGACTCCCCCGCACATCTGACACTAGATCCAGTGGCTGGTGTCAGCCAGCACAAGTTCATGTCATGCTTCATTTTGTCCCACAAATTTTCAATGGGTTTCAAGTCCAGCATTCAAACAGGCCTGTCAATTAGGTCAATATCAGTCAGTTGCAAAATCCATTGTTAAACAATTCAACTCATGTGAACCTGTGAGTGGTCCTTCTGGAACTGGATCAATTCACTGGGATAGCACACTAAAACCATCGTAATGGACGACTGCTGGGATGCTATATCTCATAGCCTATGTACGCGGAGATATCCTGACAGTAACTGACTATCTGTCATACACTCATATGTGGCACAGTGTGTTATGTTTGGCATATCTCAGCTTTATTTGTGTTATGCTTACAACACATCTATGACTCTACGAACAATAGCTAGCATGCAGCTATCACATAACTATACATTTCCACTGTTATTGTATCTTCCAGGTGGAAATGTCTGTGTTTCAACGAGATACAAGTAAGTGTTATAGTATATATATAAAATGACAAGCAGTTGAACGGAATGGATAGTGTCTTGAAAGGAGGATATAAGATGAACATCAACAAGAGCAAAACGAGGATAATGGAATGTAGTCGAATTAAGTCTGGTGATGCTGAGGGAATTAGATTAGGAAATGAGACACTTAAAGTAGTAAAGGAGTTTTACTATTTGGGGAGCAAAATAACTGATGATGGTCGAAGTAGAGAGGATATAAAATGTAGACTGGCAATGGCAAGGAAAGCGTTTCTGAAGAAAAGAAATTTGTTAACATCGAGTCTAGATTTAAGTGTCAGGAAGTCATTTCTGAAAGTATTTGTATGGAGTGTAGCCATGTATGGAAGTGAAACATGGACGATAAATAGTTTGGACAAGAAGAGAATAGAAGCTTTCAAAATGTGGTGCTACAGAAGAATGCTGAAGATTAGATGGGTAGATCACAAACTAATGAGGAAGTATTGAATAGGATTGGGGAGAAGAGAAGTTTGTGGCACAACTTGACCAGAAGAAGGGATCGGTTGGTAGGACATGTTCTGAGGCATCAAGGGATCACCAATTTAGTATTGGAGGGCAGTGTGGAGGGTAAAAATTGTAGAGGGAGACCAAGAGACGACTACACTAAGCAGATTCAGAAGGATGTAGGTTGCAGTAGGTACTGGGAGATGAAGAAGCTTGCACAGGATAGAGTAGCATGGAGAGCTGCATCAAACCAGTCTCAGGACTGAAGACCACAACAACAACATAAAATGACATGCAGTACTTACACAAAATTACAGAAAATCAAGAAGGTCTATAAGTAAGCTTGTTACAATAAGAAGATAACACATAAAGTGCTAAAAGTGTGAAACTTCCTGGCAGATTAAAACTGTGTGCCCGACCGAGACTCGAACTCGGGACCTTTGCCTTTCGCGGGCAAGTGCTCTACCAACTGAGCTACCGAAGCACGACTCACGTCCGGTACTCACAGCTTTACTTCTGCCAGTATCCGTCTCCTACCTTCCAAACTTTACAGAAGCTCTTCTGCGAAACTTGCAGAACTAGCACTCCTGAAAGAAAGGATATTGCGGAGACATGGCTTAGCCACAGCCTGGGGGATGTTTCCAGAATGAGATTTTCACTCTGCAGCGGAGTGTGCGCTGATATGAAACTTCCTGGCAGATTAAAACTGTGTGCCCGACCGAGACTCGAACTCGGGACCTTTGCCTTTAGCAGGCAAGTGCTCTACCAACTGAGCTACCGAAGCACGACTCACGTCCGGTACTCACAGCTTTACTTCTGCCAGTATCCGTCTCCTACCTTCCAAACTTTACAGAAGCTCTTCTGCGAAACTTGCAGAACTAGCACTCCTGAAAGAAAGGATATTGCGGAGACATGGCTTAGCCACAGCCTGGGGGATGTTTCCATAATGAGATTTTCACTCTGCAGTGGAGTGTGCGCTGATATGAAACTTCCTGGCAGATTAAAACTGTGTGCCCGACCGAGACTCGAACTCGGGACCTTTGCCTTTCGCGGGCAAGTGCTCTACCAACTGAGCTACCGAAGCACGACTCACGTCCGGTACTCACAGCTTTACTTCTGCCAGTATCCGTCTCCTACCTTCCAAACTTTACAGAAGCTCTTCTGCGAAACTTGCAGAACTAGCACTCCTGAAAGAAAGGATATTGCGGAGACATGGCTTAGCCACAGCCTGGGGGATGTTTCCAGAATGAGATTTTCACTCTGCAGTGGAGTGTGCGCTGATATGAAACTTCCTGGCAGATTAAAACTGTGTGCCCGACCGAGACTCGAACTCGGGACCTTTGCCTTTCGCGGGCAAGTGCTCTACCAACTGAGCTACCGAAGCACGACTCACGTCCGGTACTCACAGCTTTACTTCTGCCAGTATCCGTCTCCTACCTTCCAAACTTTACAGAAGCTCTTCTGCGAAACTTGCAGAACTAGCACTCCTGAAAGAAAGGATATTGCGGAGACATGGCTTAGCCCTTTCCTTCAGGAGTGCTAGTTCTGCAAGTTTCGCAGAAGAGCTTCTGTAAAGTTTGGAAGGTAGGAGACGGATACTGGCAGAAGTAAAGCTGTGAGTACCGGACGTGAGTCGTGCTTCGGTAGCTCAGTTGGTAGAGCACTTGCCCGCGAAAGGCAAAGGTCCCGAGTTCGAGTCTCGGTCGGGCACACAGTTTTAATCTGCCAGGAAGTTTCATATCAGCGCACACTCCGCTGCAGAGTGAAAATCTCATTCTGGAAACATCCCCCAGGCTGTGGCTAAGCCATGTCTCCGCAATATCCTTTCTTTCAGGAGTGCTAGTTCTGCAAGTTTCGCAGAAGAGCTTCTGTAAAGTTTGGAAGGTAGGAGACAGATACTGGCAGAAGTAAAGCTGTGAGTACCGGACGTGAGTCGTGCTTCGGTAGCTCAGTTGGTAGAGCACTTGCCCGCGAAAGGCAAAGGTCCCGAGTTCGAGTCTCGGTCGGGCACACAGTTTTAATCTGCCAGGAAGTTTCATATCAGCGCACACTCCGCTGCAGAGTGAAAATCTCATTCTGGAAACATCCCCCAGGCTGTGGCTAAGCCATGTCTCCGCAATATCCTTTCTTTCAGGAGTGCTAGTTCTGCAAGTTTCGCAGAAGAGCTTCTGTAAAGTTTGGAAGGTAGGAGACGGATACTGGCAGAAGTAAAGCTGTGAGTACCGGACGTGAGTCGTGCTTCGGTAGCTCAGTTGGTAGAGCACTTGCCCGCGAAAGGCAAAGGTCCCGAGTTCGAGTCTCGGTCGGGCACACAGTTTTAATCTGCCAGGAAGTTTCATATCAGCGCACACTCCGCTGCAGAGTGAAAATCTCATTCTGGAAACATCCCCCAGGCTGTGGCTAAGCCATGTCTCCGCAATATCCTTTCTTTCAGGAGTGCTAGTTCTGCAAGTTTCGCAGAAGAGCTTCTGTAAAGTTTGGAAGGTAGGAGACGGATACTGGCAGAAGTAAAGCTGTGAGTACCGGACGTGAGTCGTGCTTCGGTAGCTCAGTTGGTAGAGCACTTGCCCGCGAAAGGCAAAGGTCCCGAGTTCGAGTCTCGGTCGGGCACACAGTTTTAATCTGCCAGGAAGTTTCATATCAGCGCACACTCCGCTGCAGAGTGAAAATCTCATTCTGCTAAAAGTGTGTTGCATGTGGAGCTGCCGTCATTGCCAGTGAATGCTAAGTGATATTAGCACTTGTGCAGAGTCATACAATCATTTTTCCCTCATTCCAATTCCGAGTGGAAAATGACAGGGCATAAACAGTAATGGTACAATGAAAGTGAATATACAAATGTACAGCTAGCTTACAGTGGGTATCAAGCACACAGTGTTTTACTGATTCTGTTTGTATCCCTGATACAATATATTTGTGTAACACTAGTAATGCCAGCATTACCCTGGATTGAACCCAATGCCCACACTGGTGGTCTCCCTGGGAACTGTCAACTGCATTCTGCTTTATTCATGCATTATGGACAAGAAATTGCTTAAGGAGCACATATACTTACTTTATGTAACAGTAATTTAAGCTTGTAGGATTGCAGTGATAGAGAACACCACTGAATTATTTTGCTCTAATGTGGTTTAGTGTAACAATAAGAAAGGCTCTAAAAGTAGAATGTGCAATGTTTCAGAAGAGTACACTATTCCAATGAGGAGTCAAATAAGCAGTTTCACCATTTTCACACAGGATATGAGTGAGAGTCACAGCTAGACTGTCGAACTTAAGGTTAAAACCTATTCTTTTCCTGAGTTTCTTGTTGTAAATAAAGTTGCACTTACGCGATTTGTGACTAATTAACCTCAAAACCAACAATTTTATAGCACCTAAAATGCTATTTCAACATTAATGCCTATTTAGCTTTAAAATCCTAAAAGGTATCTATTTATTTAATATAAGAAAATTCTTGTACTTCCAAAAGCTAAAAATTGCTTACATGAATCTAAAGTGGGAAGAATGAACTTATAGAATCCTGGCCAACTGCCTGATTCCATGAAGAAAGATATTCATATGCCTTCTAATTTAGGTGCACCAGCAGTTCAACAGAAGGAAATGCTGATAACAGCTCAAGTTAGTTGTATAATACTGGCTGCCAGATTTTCTGCGCTATATGACATATGGAAAAGTTGTTTCTTTGCTGGAGGAAGTTAAAAAGAAAGTTAATGAAGGGTCAGGTGAAGCGGGAGAAAAAGTATGGGTAAAACTGGGAAAGAATTGTGGGAAAGAACACCAGCCTGAAGGACTCACATGCAGCAGCATACATACTTAGTGGGAAATCAAGCTCCCCTTATTGCAGCATTTCTGTTACACGTGTGCCAAAAGTAAAGCATGCCTACATCACACCTGTTGATGTAGAACGTTCTTTTTTGGTATATAAATTAATACTGATAAACATGCACTGTAGTTTCCTTCTGGAAAACCCAGAAAAGGTATTAGTTATTTACTGTGAAGCCAACTATGATATGAATGTTTGAAACAACTGATTTATCCAGCATTTATTAAATTACGTATTACACGAATTTCAATTTGTGGCTTTGTGTTTTATACAGTATTTTTATCTTGGAAAAACTGGAAAGGTTCGGGGGTCAATTTGAACATGAAAGTATTGTAATTTTTGCTGTGTTGTGCAATTTTGCAAATTTTCATTTTCCTTATTATAATATGCTTATATTTCAACACTGTGTACTTTACATTATATTTAGTTTTTCTGCATAATATTTTTAGGACCTATTTTAGGTTTTATATAGCCTAAATGAGCTACTGAAAGAGCCTGTTTTAGGTGCCTAAAATGCACTCTTTATGAATTAAGAATCTGTGGCCTAGTCATAGCGTACAGTTCCTAAGTTAGCAATTAATAAAATTACAGACACTTTAGATATTAAAACATTTGAAAAAAAAAAAAAAGGTGACACTTTTAGAGTGCACAAGGAATGAGATTAATATGACTTGGAACTTGAATACTTAATTATATAAATATTAACTGCCACATTGTATCTGACATGCAGCTGCTAGCAACAACACAAAAGTAGTTAACAGTGTATGCTCTTTTTATGCAGTATAGATGTCCTTCCAAAACCAGAGAAATATCTTGCAAACATTATATTTACTCAAAATTTGAAATAGAATCACAAAAGCCATTAGATATTGCCATAAAAGCAGGAGCAGCAACAAAATTTTGTGACTGTGAATCTAGATAACGATGACAGGAGATACGTAAATTATTGAACTTTGGGGCAGATTAAATTAGTCTGTATCAGATGATACATTTGTTACATATGAGGTTGCCACAAGGCTCTATGCGCTTGTCCTATTTTCTTACAAGTCTTCTTATCCCCTTAGTGAAAAATTCCGTACTTTTCCCTCTGTCTCTTTGTTGTCACTGAACTTGATGCCACATAGATTCTTTCACTGGACCAAACAGATACAAAGACATTCCATCAGAAGGACAATAACACTGCTAAACTGTCACTGGGCAGTAGCCACTAGCTAATAACTACAAACTCACGTAATTTCTGGAAGTATGTTCACACTCTGGCAGTGGGAAATCAGTAACTTTTTTTTAACCTAAATAATGCCTATAGGAAGTCGGGGTGAGGGTTTTAGTGGTAAATGGCAGTTACTTACAAGTCATAAAAATGACGATACTTGAACAATGAAACAACTGGGGAGGGACATTAATGTTAAACCACACAAATCAACAAATGGAGAAACGGAGTCTCCACTGTAGTTAGTTAGTTAGTTAGTTGGTTGCGTGTTCCATTGATCAATTGCACAGTATGGTAGCCATTATAATGTGGAACGTGTCAAGTGCACAAGAAATGCACATATGAAACAAAAAATTTTAATATATAAAAATACAGAGTTAAAGATCAATATTTCTATTATTTACCCCATCCCCTTAAATAGCACAAAATGCATATAGTATATTTATAGATTTATTTATTCCTATTCAAGACTTCATCTATGGTATACGGGGAGTTGTCAAGGAGATACGATTTCGATTTATTTTTGAAGCTATTACTGCTGTCTGTCAGACACCTTATTTGATCTGGTAATTTGTCGAAAATTTTTATATCAGCATATTTTACCCCTTTCTGTGCCAAAGATGGGTTGAGCAAAGGATAGTGTAAGTCTTTCTCTTTTCTGGTATTATAATCATGAATGTTACTATTGTTTTTAAACTGGTCCACGTTGTTGAGAACAAATTTCATTAGTGAGTAGATGTATTGTGAGGCTGTTGTAAGAATTCCCAATCTTTTTAAAAGATGCCTACAAGATGTGTGACTATGAACCCCACACATTATTCTAACCACTTTCTTTTGAGCAGTGAATACTTTTTGTCTAAATGTTGAGTTACCCCACAATGTTATTCTGTATGACATCAGAGAGTGAAAGCATGCAAAATATGTTAGCTTAATAATTTCTATATCCTCAAAATTGACAATTATTATGATCGCAAAAGTTGCTGAACACTTTAGGAGATCCAAAACATGAATATTCCAATTAAGATTCTCATCTATATGTACCCCCAAAAACTTAGTATGCTCTACCCTGTCTACTGACTTCTACATCTATCTACATCTACATTTATACTCCGCAAGCCACCCAACGGTGTGTGGCGGAGGGCACTTTACATGCCACTGTCATTACCTCCCTTTCCTGTTCCAGTCGCATATGGTTCGCGGGAAGAACGACTGTCTGAAAGCCTCCGTACGTGCTCTAATCTCTCTAATTTTACACTCGTGATCTCGTCGGGAGGTATAAGTAGGGGGAAGCAATATATTCGATACCTCATCCAGAAACGCACCCTCTCGAAACCTGGCGAGCAAGCTACACCGTGATGCAGAGTGCCTCTCTTGCAGAGTCTGCCACTTGAGTTTGTTAAACATCTCCGTAACGCTATCATGGTTTCCAAATAACCCTGTGACGAAACGCGCTGCTCTTCTTTGGATCTTCTCTATCTCCTCCGTCAGCCCGATCTGGTACGGATCCCACACTGATGAGCAATACTCAAGTATAGGTCGAACGAGTGTTTTGTAAGCCACCTCCTTTGTTGATGGATTACATTTTCTAAGGACTCTCCCAATGAATCTCAACCTGGTACCCGCCTTACCAACAATTAATTTTATATGATCATTCCACTTCAAATCGTTCCGCACGCATACTCCCAGATATCTCACAAAAGTAACTGCTACTAGTGTTTGTTCTGCTATCATATAATCATGCAATAAAGGATCCTTCTTTCTATGTATTCGCAATACATTACATTTGTCTATGTTAAGGGTCAGTTGCCATTCCCTACACCAAGTGCCTATCCGCTGCAGATCTTCCTGCATTTTGTTACAATTTTCTAATGCTGCAACTTCTCTGTATACTACAGCATCATCCGCAAAAAGCCGCATGGAACTTCAGACACTATCTACTAGGTCATTTATATAAATTGTGAAAAGCAATGGTCCCATAACACTCCCCTGTGGCACACCAGAGGTTACTTTAACGTCTGTAGACGTCTCTCCATTGATAACAACATGCTGTGTTCTGTTTGCTAAAAACTCTTCAATCCAGCCACACAGCTGGTCTGATATTCCATAGGCTCTTACTTTGTTTGTCAGGCGACAGTGCGGAACTGTATCAAATGCCTTCCGGAAGTCAAGAAAAATAGCATCTACCTGGGAGCCTATATCTAATATCTTCTGGGTCTAATGAACAAATAAAGCGAGTTGGGTCTCACACGATCGCTCTTTCCGGAATCCATGTTGATTCCTACAGAGTAGATTCTGGGTTTCCAAAAACGACATGATACTCGAGCAAAAAGCATGTTCTAAAATTCTACAACAAATCAACGTCAGAGATATAGGTCTATAGTTTTGCGCATCAGCTCGACGACCCTTCTTGAAGACTGGGACTACCTGTGCTCTTTTCCAATCATTTGGAACCTTCCGTTCCTCTAGAAACTTGCGGCACACGGCTGTTAGAAGGGGGGCAAGTTCTTTCGCATACTCTGTTGATGTGTTATATTTATTGACGGAATTGTGCTTTTTGCAGCAGAAAATTGGATGTACTGTGTTTTTTCAAAGTTTAGAGCAAGCCCATTTGCAGAACACCAATTAATGACTTTTCCAAAGACCTTATTTGTATCATTTTCAATTTGACTTTCTTTTACTGGATTAATAATGACACTTGTATCATCAGCAAACAGTGTCAGTTCCGCTTCCTGTTTCAGGTAGGAAGGGAGGTCATTCACACATGTCAAGAACAGAAGGGGACCCATGATTGAACCCTGTGGAACACCTAATGTAATTTCACACCAGTTAGATGTAGTGGCAAACTTATTTAAATCACTTGACCCGTATAAGGAAATTTTTGGCTACCTGTTCTGTAGGTATGACTTAAACCACTCATATGTTATTCCATTTATACCATAGAATTGTAATTTCTGTAACATAATGTCATGGTTCACACAATCAAATGCTTTAGACAAGTCACAGAAAATTCCTATTGGTGACATTTTACTATTTAAAGACTCTATTATGCGGACAGTGAAATTGTATATTGCTGTCTCAGTGGAACAGCATTTTTTAAATCCGAACTGTGATTTACTAAGTATCCCATAACTATTGAGATGGCTAACCACTCTTGAGTACATTACATTCTCGAAGATTTTTGAGAATGCTGTAAGCAAGGATACGGACCAATAATTATTGTAAATGGGAGGGACATATTTATTGTGAAGGGAGACAGGCAATAGTCTAGCACAATGAAGTTTGGTAGTTGTGACAGTGGGTGATGTTGGTGATAATGATTAATTTCGGAATAAATACAGTTATTACCGAACCAGAATTAGAAAGATCCCGACTTCATTTACTGCAGCTTCTCTCATCCTATCAGTATGGTGGTCTCGGGAGGCACCATACATGACATAACATGACAATGGCAGTGGGTCGAGAACAACAAGACTGCACAGTGGCATTAAAAAAAACTTTCTCAGGACCCCAGCACTATCCATCACATAGGTGTGGAAAGCAGTAAATTTTCAGGATGGTAAAACTCATCTATACAAAGCAGAAAGTTTACAACATGAGTACACATCGTGGTTGGTGGAGTTAATTTGTGAAAGAATATCAGGTGGGTGAGGGGGCAAACATAGTCAAATACAATCAGACCAGAATTAACTGAGCCAAACAAAGGACTGCCTAAAAAACATGTAAGCTGACGGCATACCTGATTTGTGAGGAAACCTAGCATAAAATACCACAAGTTTGTGGTTCTAGAGCCAATAGTGTATTTACATGAAAAGAATATTGTACAAAAGGGACCAACCAAATGAGGCAGTGCAGTCGTTAAGACACAGACCACATATCCGTCCTGATTTGGGTTTTCAAAAGTCATTTCTGGAAAATGCTGGGATGGTTCCTTCACCAAGCCCATGGCTGAGCATGCATCCTACTAATCTCTTTAAAGTGTACTTACATATTTTGTGTGTATGTATATTTTTGGGCTATTTATTTGCATTGTATTATGATAACAAATTATATATCATTTTAAGATTACAAGTGGACAAATGAATGAGTAAATAAATAAATGTCTCAATGTTTTCATGACCTGTTAGCTAAAGCATCAGAGGACCTAATGGGACACCATATACTTTTTGTAGTAGTAGTCATGATTCAGACATCTATAATATGCGTGTCAATTCCCCACCCTCGTGCCACTGCAATCATTTCTTTATTCTATCTACAGTATTATATTCATAAATCTATGTCACAATGAAACTACCTCTTTTTATGCAAAATTGTGTGCCAGTAGTGGCATTAAGGAGAAAAACAGTATACCTAAACTTTCAAGCAAGTAATATGTGAAATTATTACATCCAGTTGACAGATCATTCTACAGGAAGCTCTGGAAAGAACAGAAGAGAAATGAACAGTAAAGAACAGTGGGGAAAAAGAGGGAACAGGCACTTACTCTACTGGTGGCAACACAATCAAACTTCTTAGTGTTATCTTACAACAAGAACTATAATATACAAGATTTATCCAATTTGTGCACATTTAGACTTCAACACCACATATGAAAATTTAAGAAAATGAATTTAATTAACCTCTGACATTCAAAGGACTGGGTGTAGAATAAAAGACACAACCAAGAAACATTAAGTTTACCATGGGAAACCAATCAATGATGGTCATTTCATTTAGGTGGCAATGATAACAATCTTTCTTTTTTCATATCTTTAAGAGAAGTATGAATTCTATGGCTTGGAACGATGATGGTTGCCAACAAATCTGAGGATTATAGCAGAGAAAGACAACTAAAAAAGGTAATTTCTTTGCAAAAATAAGATCTCACCTTAAGTCGCCAATTACTACCGGCATCTGTTTTGATCTTTGACAGCCATGACTCAGTAAACCATTCAGGTGCACTGAAAATTAACAGGCAGATATCAAAATAGAGTATTCAAATAAACTGCTGTATATAGTACACAATTAACAACTGCATGTTAAAGTACTGGGAAACTGAAGACAGTATTTGTTAGCACAATCACGTTCCCATGATGTTTTTGTAATTAAAGGCTATCATAGCAATTTATTTACATTCATTATGCCAAACCTAGCATTAATTATGCTGAACCACTCAGAATAAATCCTAGTTCAGTTACAAAGGATAATTCTAGGGATGACAAATGATTACATCAGAATGTAAATACCATACTGAATGCAAATCTGATGCACACTTTTTTTTTACCACATGCAGTATTCAAAATAGAAGTTTACATAAGATTCAGTGGCAAATTACATTCAGGTACAAACTTGAATCCATTGTTCACTGGCAACATAACTGAAACTTTAGTACTGTTTCTTACATCACAATTCACTGGTGCAATTCTCAACTTTGTTACAGTATTGTTGGTCTATTACTGTGTAGTGTGTTTGCATTATCTGGTGACAAAATGGAAGACAAGCAGAGAAGAACCTCATATGATGCTACTTTCAAGTATAAAGTAATTCTTTATGTTAAAAAATATGGTAAGAGGAGGACAGCATGAGTGTTCAGTGAAGCTGAGAGTAACATTTGATTATGGAAGAAATAGAAACTGGCATTATTTGGAACTACTGGTATTACAAAGAAAGTCACTGGCCCTTTCTAAAAGAAAACACTGTGGTGTTCAGATGCAACAGACCAACCAGCCAAATGGAGGCCCACAATAACGCCTCCTTCAAATTATGTAAGGTACTGATAATGCTGTTTCCCTTGAGTACACGGTATTTCTGTGTTCATTGCGATCACTGAACATCTCACGCTGTTTATGCCCATTATATACCCTATCACGGCCTAGTAACAACACTAATGCACCCCAGTGCTCATTCTACCTGTCAAAAAGAATTTCAACTCTAATCATTTACATACCTGCCAATGGTGTGTATGTGTATGAAGTTACATTGGCATTCAATAATGTCTTCTATGAGCTTCACCTTTCTGTCAGCAGTGTATGTATGTAAGTACTTGGGAATGGTTACTAGTTCTTAATTTTGGATCCATTGTTTTCCCTTTGATTGTTGGGAGAGACTCTCAGGAAATATGGCACAGTCATGTTATTTCAATTCTTTCTGTAGCAGTTTCCGGTAGTCTTCTGTTTACCTCCAATCACTTAGACTTGCACTTTCCTTCATGTTCCTATGTAGGTTGGAACTTGGCAACACTGCTGTGGAGACACTAGGCAATGGAATCTACTTTTGTTGCTGATAGCACATGTTGTTGACATACCTACCTTACCTCCGAGCAAATGGACTTGCCTGTCCCACATTACCGGTGTGTGCACAACTGAGGGAAACACAGTCACTTGTGAGTGAGCAGTCTAACGTAATGGTGTCACTTTGTTTTCAAAACAGGAACAACGGAGTTGGATCAAGACTGAATGTGCCAGAGGTCATACAGCACGAGAGAGCCATCAAGGTCTTCAAGAGGCATGTGAGGAATCGGCATTGCTGTACATAAAAGTGGCACTTTGGGTAAAAGCCTTCAATGAAGGTCGGCAAACTGTGACGGACATGCATCGGGCAGGTCGTCCTAGCGTCTCTGAAGAAGAAGCACATGCTGTTGCAGTGTTAGTGAACAATGATCGACGCCATACGATTCATGAGCTCACCCACGAAAGTGGATTACTGCATATGACTGTGCTTCGCATCCTGAAGGAATGCCTGGGCATGCGAAAAACTGCATCATGATGGGTTCCACATGACTTGACGCAAATGCAGAAATGGATGCGTTATGACATTGCTCACACACACTCGAAGTGCTATGAGTGTGAAAAAAAGGCTTTCTTATGTCGTATTGTAACACTGGATGAGACATGGGCCACAACGTATTAGCCAAAACTGAAACACTAATCCAACGAATGGTGTCATTATGGGTCGCTGCAAAATTCAAAAGTGCTTCTGAGCCCCAGTATGGTGAATGTTATGGTGATTCTCGTGTATGACTGTGATGGTGTTATCCTAACGTATTACATTCCTCCACGGCAGACCGTCAATGCACAGTATTACTGTTCATTTTTGGAGCATCACCTGTGGTCAGCTTTGCGAAAGAAGTGGCGACACTTTCTGCGCAACCCACCCATCATTTTGCATGACAATGCACAGGCGCATATAGCACAAGCCATTCCCCCACTGGCAACGGGTTCTACACAACGCTGGTGACTACTTTGAAGGACATAACAGGTGCAAACATGTAACTCTTTTGTACCGGTTGTGAATAAATAGTTGCCACTATTTAAGTTCCAACCCTTGTATATAGTTCTTCATACTGGAAGACGGGTCAAGGCTGTGCTTTTTCTGTGCAGATGCAAGGAGAAATGGCCATTGTCTGCAAACAGTTAAACTAAATGTAAGTACTGGATGCACATTTGTATCCCCTTATGCTTTGGTAAATGGTATGGGGTGCTGTCCATTGTGGAAAGCACAGCTGTGCCTGAATTGGATGTCTCCTTAGTTCCAGCTAATTCTGCACAAGCACAGAGGGCGAATACACTGGTAACTGGTAGCTGAAACGTTATATGAGTAATATAGCTCCTCTAGAATATTAAGTGACAGATCAGGCAGGAAGGCCAGTGTGCACTCAGTATGTCTGTTAGTGTGTCTCTTCCAACAAGATGTCAGCAGCTGTTGAATGCATTGGGTGCAGCAGACTGTGAATTGTAGCTCATGTCAGCATGAATAACACCTGCCATCTGGATACAGAGAGCATCATCCTCTGTTCCTTTAGACAGGTGGCAAAATGTTTTTTGGCTGGGGAGAGGGGGAGGTGGACAGGCAGGAAAGGGTTGTGATTTCCAACTTGCAGCCTTGTACCCAGAACCGATCAGAACCCTGGTCTACAAACAAACCAGAGGATTAGGTGATTCTGTGACAATCTTAGATGCACATTTCTTGACCTCAGCTGTTGGATGGAAAAAAATAGTCCCATTTTTCCCACTCCTTCAATAGGTCAGATGTGCAGTAAAGGGAAGTGAATGTTCAGATAACAGACTACACATGGCATGCATATGAGAAGCTGTTTAGTTTCGAGAAACCCAGTGATTTAGACATTAGCCACATTCACCCAAAAAGGAGAACATTTTGCCTTGGCGTAACATTTTAGACTGCTATGCATAGCATCAGTGGCATATGAAAAATTATGAAAGTGGTGGTGGTAATTGCTGGAAGCTCGAGGTTTTACCCAGAACTCATGTGGCAAGAAGTCCAACAATATTTTATACAACGTTTGTCCTTGCAGATCAGAAAATGATGTGCAGAAGTGTCAATGGTAAGGTCCCACAATTAGTCTTACTTATTTACAATAACAATACCCACGTAACACAAGGAGCATAATGCTTGCTGGAGCCAGAAGTGAATAACAACAAAATCTCAAACTCTGGCTGGGATGTACATGGTCATGCCTATTGAGGTTGTTACAGACTCTAATTTAGAAATAACTAATGGGAAGGTAAGTGTCAAAGTTAGGCCAAACACAGTAATCATATGCTTTTATAGACCACTTGCCTCTGGAATTACTGTGGCAGAATCCTTCAAAGAAAAGTCGCAGAATATGGTGCTTAAATTTCCTGAACATGCTATGGTAATAGGAGGAGATCTCAACTCACCGGCTATAGACTAGGAGACTCATGACTGTCCCTTTGAGCCCAGTGGTTTCTGCCTCAAACCACCAGTTTATTAATTTTGTTTTGAGGTACCAGTGTCTTTCATGTGAAGACAATGATGCTATTGCAAGACAGAGAGTCCCACATGGTACACTGAGGTACTTCTACTAATGTAGAGCAATGCAGCAATCTCTTACAGCATTTAAAGCAACAGCTGGTATGGAGTGTTTACTATATGATTGTAGGAGATACTGTCTGCAAATTTTTGTTAAATAATTTACTTGAGGTGCAGTTTTTGCATAGTAATCATACTGAGAAGATCAATGACAGTGCAAGTAAGTAAATCTAATGTTACTGTAACATAAATTTGAGTTTGTACTACAGCTGTTACAAGTGGTTTCAACAGGAAACCACTGGTATTGTATGTATTTTTATAATTAATCCTGTAATTGGATGCAAATTAATTACATTTTAGGCCCTTTTTTGCTTATTATTTGTGACTATACTTTCATTTAGGTATTATATGTTTGTGGAAGTTTCAAGACAGCACCCACAATCTAAACATCCACCTTTTAAAAGAAGAAATTATGAGTAATTTGGATTCAGAGATTTGTGAGACAGAAAGCTACAGAACAACAGGAGCTTCAACTCCTTTGAACTACAACTAACTGAAAATATACTTCATGATTATGTTCATGACAACAATCAAAATGGGCCCGCCATGATAAACTCACAAATAACATGGTTTACATCATACAAATTAGCAGCTGACTTCTCTAAGAGATCAGATGAGGTGTTGAAGTAAGCTTTGAATCTCCCACAAAAGTATTTCTGAGCTTGCTTTCACAGGAAATGATGGTATGTAGACAACTGCATGGTGCAGTGGTCCCAAAGTGAAACCACCTCCATAAAACAAATGATTGTTTACTTTTTGACAATTTCTTGTTGTACTCATTGCTTATGACATCAATACAAGTTAATTTTGAGACAAAATTTTAAAATTACATTTTTGGGACTCAAAGAGTTAAAACAAGTGGCACGGACAGGGTCTTGTCTGAGATTGGTCCACAAGGTTTTTATGTAAATTCTGTTGTATAGTAATTTACAGAACTTACCCATTATGGAGAGTTCTTAGATCTCCTATTAACTAACTGATCCAAACTTTTCAATTAAAGTAATGTTGAGGAGAGGCAATCAGTGACCATAAGCCTGTTATAGCTTCAACAACTACAGGTGTTAAAAAAGAATGTTAAGAGATGTAGGAAAATATTTCTGCTTCATAATATAATATATTAATAACCAATATATTAATAACCAACATCAAACATTCATCTTCACGAACAAAGATGTAGGTTATTAATAGTTAAGATTGGAAAGTATTGTACAATATGTTGTAACCAAAGACATCATGAACAAAATTGTATGATTAGACAAGTTGCGCCATGTTTATATAAGGAAGACCATTAGGAAATTGCTCATACACAAAGACAGTTTATCACAAATTTAAATCAAGTCACAGCTTTGTAGACAAACAAACTCTGAATACAGCCAAAATTAATGTCAGGAGAAAAGCAACAGAAGTTCAATGAATTCAAAAGTAAAATTTTGCCTACCAATTTTACAAAAAATTCTGAGAAGTACTTATCTTATGTCAATATAATAAACAGATCAAAATCATCTATACAGTAACATCTACATCTACATGACTACTCTGCAATTCACATTTAAGTGCTTGGCAGAGGGTTCATCGAACCACAATCATACTATCTCTCTACTATTCAACTCCCGAACAGCGAGCGGGAAAAACGAACACCTAAACCTTTCTGTTCGAGCTCTGATTTCTCTTATTTTATTTTGATGATCATTCCTACCTATGTAGGTTGGGCTCAACAAAATATTTTCGCATTCGGAAGATAAAGTTGGTGACTGAAATTTCGTAAAAAGGTCTCGCTGCGACGAAAAACGTCTATGCTGTAATGACTTCCATCCCAACTCGTGTATAATATCTGCCACACTCTCTCCCCTATAACGTGATAATACAAAATCATAAACAAATGTAAAAGACTAACCATGAGTGTGTGGAAAGATCCATTATTGTTTGATTTCACAATTTGTCATCTATTACTGGAATCAGTAAAAATTGTAAAATATCTGCACTCCACACAGCAAAGGAGATCCCTGATAACTAAAAGAGCTGTTGTCACCTTTCAACCGCAAAATGCAAATGGTCACCAAAATACTAAGTGAAAGCCATAGTTGCCTTAACAGTGCAGCAACACTGGCTTAGGAACATAAAATAAATCACATTATGTTATTGGCTGGGACAGACACACAAAGGTACTACACCAAGCCCACTTTCACTGCAAGGGGTCCTCCTTTGCATGGACTATTTGAGTAAGAGTCTAGAGCAACCTAAGTGGAAGGTAATAGAGAACCAGTAATAGGAAAAGTAGGTGCCAGGCTGAAATTCATGGGAAGAATCATACGGTAACCACTGAAAGAGTTGGCTTACACGACACTCATTCACGGAATTCTTGGGTATTGCTCATCACTGTAAGGCCCTTAGCAGATGGGGTAAATACAAGAGATAAAGAAGATCCAAAGTAGAGTGGTGGTTAGTTCACAGATTTGTTTAGTAAGAGACAGTGTCACAGAGACACTCATCAAACTCCAGTGATATAGTATAAGAGAGGTATTGTGCATCATGGAAAAGTTTATTGTTGAAACTACAAGAATGTACAGTCCTAGAAATAGAGCGATATACTACTTTCTGCCATATGTTTCTTACAAAATGACCAGATCAATAAAATGAAAGAAATTTGAGCTCATAATTGGTACAGCATTTTACCAACAGCTGTTCTTCCTGGCATCTTTCATGAATCAAAGAGAATGAGGGGATGGAGGGGTTGCAGAGCAGGGAGAGGGGGCTCCAAGTTGAAGCCAATTATTGCGTGAGTGAGTTCATGTTTTGCTGGTGCAAGTTTACCTCCAGTCTACTCTGTCTCACATATTGTACCATGGTAACCTCTGAATCTTATTAGCCAACATCCACAAACTTTGAGACTATCCTCATGAAACACAATACAATTTTTTTTTCTTCAGCACAGAAAGAGGTTTATTTACTGGACTGTTCTGATAAAACTCTTCTTGAAACCAGTTGTACAATAATGCATCTTTTTTTCTACACATCACATTTGAGGAAAAGTGTCAACTACTTCATTCCTCAATTTGACAGGACAGAGTGCACTCTCCTTTACCTAGTGTAAGTAACTTTTAACATCTGCAGTCTTATTTGCTGGAGTAACAGAACAGTCTCTTACTCTCAATATTCTATAGGCCAACTACTTCATTCCTCAATTTGACAGGACAGAGTGCACTCTCCTTTACCTAGTGTAAGTAACTTTTAACATCTGCAGTCTTATTTGCTGGAGTAACAGAACAGTCTCTTACTCTCAATATTCTATAGGCCAAGTTGGCATTAATGCAGTATCAGTCTTTTTGAGAAAGTTCTTGGGTGGTTACCTGCAATTTTAAAATCTGGCCATTGTCACAAGCAGTGCAACAATGCTGAATAGATGTCTTGAGTTTCAAATTAATAGAGACTGCCAGTGAATCTGTGATTCAGTGTGGATTTGTCTTAAAACTGTGAATGTATTTGCAACTTACGGGGTGCTAAAATGAGAAAAGTAATAGTTATTAACATACTGTAAGGCAGAAATAAAAAAACTGGTATGCTAAATAATACTTCACATCGTGAAGACATAAAATTTAAAGAACGAACTGACGCCAAGGTAGAGAAATGTGTGAGACTGTGAAGTGCTGCAGTAATTATCAAAGGTAACCAAACAGGCCTAAGCTTTACAGGAGAAAAGTATGTTAAATATGGACAGGTATGAACTGTGTTTTTGTAATGACTAAATAATCATAGTTATGCCAATTTGGATACTTGAACTTGTGATCGGCAGCGTGTTCATGTGTTTTATATGCTCTAAAATTTTGTGCCACTTGAGGGATAAGAAAGGGTAATAAAACAATTAATTAACTTGTATTTCAGAGCTTTCTTCTCATTAACATAGTAAATACACAATAAACATTTATTTACTGCTCATGGTCAACATTATTTCCCCTCTACTTCAAGTGAGAGTAACATACACATCAATATTTCTATTAAGGTTACCCATAATTTTTTTGCCTAGAAAGTGAAGGGAAGTGGAGGGACTGGGCAATGTAACCTTACAGGAAACTCAAGTTGTCACACAATCATGACTTATGTAGTCTAATAATAATTAAAAAAAGTCTTTCACAGAAATACGTCGACCGAAGTACTGTAGCACTTTTGCAACCTCATTATGGACACTTGGAAAATCTACCTGAGAAAAGCAATGTAGTCATCCTTGGCAGTTTTAATGTAGAAAGATTTGTAATTGAAACTAGAATTACTCTGCAGGTCATTTAGTTATATCTGCACATGCACAGGGGCGCTTCCAACTGACAAGACAAACAGTCACAAAAACACCTCAAAAACAAATATAAGGTTGCCGTGCCCTCAAAACCTATATCAACCTATCAGTATAATTCTGGCAAGGCCACAATGAATTCTTCAAACCCTGCACTTTCTTTAATGCCAGTGAGCTTAGGGTACTGGATTACTTTTGTCAGAATGCGTCCCTTCTACAACACGACTTCCTTTTTAATTGCATCCCCATCAAATTAGAAAGAAGTTGCCTCACAATGCTTAACCATGGGCAGTATGCAGTCAAGTCCACTTAAAATGCAAAGTCTGTAATCAATTCTGGATGTTCTAATTTTCGTACATGCACTCCTTTTTCCTTCATAAATGCAAAAATAGTGAGGTGTAATCAAAAAAATTGTTCCAAGCATGCCCCTTGACTTAACCAACATATTTTGCAGTAATATATGAAGTGTCCATAATCTTCGTTCATTTTCACTGAAAACTGTTGCAACTGAATATGGAATAATGGGTGTAACTTCAGAAATTTTACTATTTGTACCGCCAATTTCTTCAAGTGCTCCAGGCCTGCAAATTTAGCACAAAGTGCTTCTTGAAGTACAGAACAATGAAGCCCCTCTGTCGACCATAGTCATTTTTTTCTTCTTTCACTGTTATCTAAAACTTTAAATTCTTTCTTCATGAAACAGTAATGTCATTTTGTAGCAAATAAGCAATGTTTGTCTCTTATATGAATTGAGAATTTTCATTCCTCTCTTCTATCATTCCCATTCATTTTAAAGGATTGTGAGGATAGATTGGTAGACTGCCTCTACCATGAACAAATAGCAAAGGGTAAACAGCACTGACATCACAATTCTGCTGAATTCAGAGAGCTGTGCTGACCACAAAATGTCATCAGGCCCATCACCAGCCGGGTCACTTCTAGCCCTATTCTCCAGTGCAGGCTCTTTGTGGCACAGGAGGCATCCACTGACAGCACCACAGAGGCCGAGGACATAACTTTCCTGAGCACCAAGTGCTGTCTTACACAATTAGGTGGGGACATGGAGGTGGACGCAGGAATAACACCAGCATACAGGTGCCCCAATAAGAGGAGAGGACTGTGGTAACCTGCAGTTACCACCTCAACTGCATTGGCAACTCACCGTTCATCAAAGCTCAGTAGGACATGAGACGCTGGCCTGGCACGTTATTTAATCAGTTCACGCTGGCACATGGTGACAAAGCTTAGCTGCCTGGAGGCACCACTTGCAGCCAACAATGACAGTCGTGCATTAAGAGCAGCATGTGCATCTGCTGTTCAGCGCCATGTGTGGAAATGTCTAATGCTTTTCGATTTAATCCCAGAGCAGAATGGCTTCTGTCTCATTCTCCATTTCAAGCACTACCTAACTCCACTCTGCTCTTAAATCTCTTACAAACTTGGCAATGTACAAGAATGATTTACTGAACATGTTTTTCGTTTCTACATTAAAGTGATTTCATTGTTGCTGACTTTCTCAATTTCTTGTGTTATTACAGAAACCACATCTTGGCAGCAGAAGCAACAACAAAAACACTGCATTCAATTAAATCAATACAGAAAAGAGTAAGTATCATGAAATGCATGCACATTGAATTATGAGGATTTTTAGTGCTTCCATAGTTATCTGAAAAGTAGTGTCGCAGAATTGTTAAACTTTTTTTAACAACAATGCAGGTCTAATTCGGAGTATTAAATGACACAAACAGTAATACGGCTGTGAATAATCCAGCAGTTAAAGGTGAATCACAGTTGTCAGGATTTTTGAATATATGTGTAAGAGGAAAGAACACACGGACAAAAGACATTGGCACACCAATTGTCAAGATAGATGGTATAGAAGACGTAGTCTCACAAGGCCTGCACATCAGGATGAAAACAGAAAATTGTAAATAACAGTCACTCGATCAGAAACAGTATGCAAGCAGGGATTCAACACCATTCAGAAGAGAATCTTCACTGCATACATACCACTGCTGCTGTAGCACAAAAGCCATAACACTGGTAAATGAAATAAAATTGACTGGAAAAGGATCTTCCATTCAGAAGTATTCTTCTATGCTTTAAGAGTGTTCTACCACAAATACAGACAGAAAATGAAAGGCTTTGGTTTGTACCCTGTTATTTGAGTGGAGGTCAGTATGTTGGGACATATGTCCATACAAAAATTTATGAAAGTACCATACCATACATTGAATTTGAAGCTGTACTCCTGGCAGAGTACTTGATAGAAGCCAAAGAGGGAGAAGTAGACTGGCTGTTGTTAAGTGGCCCCAATTATAGAAGAGATAATGCGGCATTGAAGAAATTTCTAAAAAATGACTGGGAGAAGAGTCAGTGTTTGGATCAGCCACTGATGGTAGATGTATTAGGATTCAGTCCAATCAGTAGATTGTTATGAAAGGTGAAAACAAAGTTAAGAGGATAGAAACTGTGAGCAGAAGCCTAGAGCAAATGGACCATGTACATTCAAATGAAACCAAAACAGAAGAGAGAACAAATTGTATAAGAATCAAAGATACGCATAATGAAGACAGATGACAAGTATACGGCAGACAAAATGATAAGGTGGAATCACACAGAGCTTACAGTATTAGTGTCAGTAGAAACAACAATCACATGAGGGAACTGCATGGTGAAAACTTCAGGCACAATGGAAGAAACATTTTCCAAGGGCAGTACCTTATCAATGGATAATGTCAGGAAAGATAAATGGATGAAAGCTGTTCAGAGTACGACTTTCAATTGTTCTAGCATGTCAGCCTGATCTCTCATTCGTAAACTGGACTCCTTATCATCAACATTAAGGAAATGTGCAACACTTAATGTAGAATCCATAGCAAACCACCTTGTCTCAAATTCCAATCCATAAGGAGTTCAGTAGAAGGATCAAAAGTGAACTCATAGGGCAAAATGAACCTCTCAGTAAAACATACCAGAACTGTCTATGAAAAGCAGCTGCAGAGGTGAAGGGCCACTGGGATGTCTTGGGGGAGCAGACACCAACACTCTGAGAACAGCAGTGCTGGCTTAGGTTTATTTATCACTTCAGTACTGTCCGCGCATATGATTCTACAGTTCCTAAGCCCCATCTAGTTGAAGCTTTATTTTGACAGACCATGCGCATTGTATCTGGTGCCTATGCTTGAAGGAAGCACTAAAAAAAAAATGAATGGGCTGAAGGCAAAAATTTATTAGATATTGGCAGTTGTGATGTACCTTGCCATAACAAGGTCTGCATCTATAATAACATCTGCAATGGTCTGAAGATAGAAGACTTATTTGATCTCGGCAGTTGTGACGTACCTTGACATAACTGGATCTACATCTACAGTCACATGCAACTCCACAATCCATCACATGGTGTGTGGCAGAGGGTACCCCGCACCACTACTAGTCATTTCCTTTTCTGTTCTTCCCAAAGCATATCCATAATACTTGTGTGTTATTTGAACCTACCAGTAAAAAATCTGGCAACCCATCTCTGAACTGCTTTGATGACTTTCTTAAATTTGACCTGCTATGGATCCCAAACACTCTAACAGTACTCAACATTGGGTCACATTAGCGTCCTATATGTGGTCTCCTTTTCAGATGAACCACACTCTCCTAAAATTCTCGCAATAAACCAAAGTTGACCATTTGCCTTTCCCACTACAGACATATATGCTCATTTCATTTTATATTGCTTTGCAACATTATGCCTGGATTACAATCTATACCTGGCAAGTTGAAGTTATCGCTTATTGCAACGGGATGATCAGGAAAATTACTAATGATATCCTGCAAGTTCTGTCTGAAGCACTCTACAACTACAGATCCTGACCCAGGTTCCCTGGGGCACTTCTGATGATACCCTTGTTTCTGATAAGCACTCGCTCTCGAGGGCAACATACTGGTTCTGGTACTTAAGAAGTTTTCAAACCACTTACATATCTCTGAACCTATTCCATATGCTTGTATCTTTGTTAACAGTACACAGTGTAGCACCATGGCAAATGCTTTACAGAAATCTAGGAATATGAAATCATCCTGTTGCCCTTCATCCATGGTTCGCAGGGTATCATGAGAGAAAAGGAAAAGCTGAGTTTCACATCTACATCTACCTCATATTCTGCAAGCCACCTAATGGTGTGTGGTGGAGGGTACTTTGGGTACCACTATCTGATCCCTCCAACTGTGTTCCACTAGCGAATAGCGCATGGGAAGAATGACTGTCGGTAAGCCTCTGTATTGGCTCTAATTTCTTGGATTTTCTCCTCAGGATCAATATGCGAGATGTATGTAAGGGGGAGGGGGGGGGGGGGGGGGGAGTAATATGTTGTCTGACTACTCCTGAAAAGTGCTGTCCCGAAATTTCAATAGTAAAACTCTCCATGATGCACAACACTTCTCTTGTAACGTCTGCCAGTGGAGTTTGTTTAGCATCCCCGTAAAGCTCTCTCGCCAGCTAAACAATCCCGTGAAGAAACG
The DNA here is from genome assembly GCF_023897955.1 of Schistocerca gregaria. NCBI lineage: Eukaryota > Metazoa > Arthropoda > Insecta > Orthoptera > Acrididae > Schistocerca > Schistocerca gregaria. Next base: position 619,975,148 of record NC_064931.1, on the reverse strand, counting down.
TGCTGCTTTTTGTTGGATCTCCTCTATAAGTCCTACCTGATACGGATCCCTGATAAATGAACAATACTCAAGAATCGGGCAAACAAGCACCTTATAAGCCACTTCTTTTGTGGATGAGTTACATCTCCTTAAGATTCTTCCAATCAATGAGTCTTGTGTCTGCTTTTCCCACTATCTGTTTTATATGGTCGTTCCACTACGGTCGCTCTGGATAGTTACACCTAGATATTTTATGGAAGACCCTGTCTCCACCTGTTTGTCATCAATAGTGTAGCTGTAGAGTAGTGGATTTCTTTTCCTATATATGCACAATATGTTAAATTTATTTATGTTCAGGGTCAACTGCCAGAGACTGCACCATTCATCAATTCTCTGCTCTCTGCTCTCTGCTGGTTGTTCTGCAAATTCTTACAGTCTTCTGGCATTGCTACTTTGGTATAAACAACTACATCGTTTGCAAATAGCCTTAAAGAGCATTCGGTGTTTTCTACTAGATCATTTATATACATTGTAAAAGCAACGGTCCTATCACACTTCATTGTAGTACTCCGGATATTACCTATACATCTGTTGATTTTGTTCTGTTATGAGTGATGTGTTGAGTTCTATCTGCAAGAGATCTTGAATCCAATCACAGACCTGCTCCAATACTCCGTAATCTCATTTTTTTTCCATTAAATGGCAATGTGGGACAGTGTCAAAAGCCATCCTGAAATCAAGGAACATGGCATAAACCTGAGCGCCATTGTCCACTGTGCTGTGGATTTCATGGAGGAACAGAGTGAGGCGAGTTTTGCAGGATCTCTGTTTGCGGAATCCATGTTGATTTTTATAGAGGAGATGTTCATTTTCCAAGAATGTCATAATTCTTGAGCACAAAATATGTTCCATAACTCTAACAACAGATTAACGTCCACAATATAGGTCTATAATTGTGTGGATCTGTCTTACAGCCTTTCTTAAAAATGGGAATGACCTGCACTTTTTTCCAATAGTTAGGTGCCTTTCGTTGCTCAAGTGATAAATTACTGCTAGAAGGGGAGCAAGTTCTTTCGCATAATCCTTATATAATCCTTATAGGTATCTCATCTGGTCCTGAAGCCTTTCCACTACTAAGCGATAGTAGCTGCTTTTCAATTCCATGATTGGTTATCTCAATATCTGTCATATCAATGTTTGCACGACGATTGAAGGGAGGGACAGTGTTATGATCTCCCGTGGTGAAACAACTTCGGAAGACCAAACTCAGTATTTCAGCATTCTCTCTGTTATCTTCCATTTCAGTGTCGGTGTGTTTGCTGAGAGAAAGAACAGACGATTTTGACCCACTTACTGATTTTACACATGACAAAAACTCTTAGGGTTTTTACTCATATTGGTTGACAACGTCTTACTTTCATAATCATTGAACGCTTCTCTCGTTGCTCTTCTTAAGCTCATTTTCGCTTCTTTCAGCTTTTGTTTGGCAGCTAGGTTTTTACTTCTCTTGAACCTGAGATGAAGTGCTCTTTGTTTACGTAGTGCTTTTCTAACATGGCTATTAAACCATGGTGGATCTTTCCCATCCCTTAAAACCTTACTCGGAACATACCTGTCTAGTGCATATTGTAGGATGCTTTTGAATTTTTTCCATTTGCTCTCCACATCTTCACCCTCATCACCGAATATTTAATGCTGACTGCTGAGATATTCTGAAATTTGTATCCTGTCACCCTTTCTGAGCAAATATATCTTCCTACCTATCCTCCTACCTTTCTTAACATTACTTGTAGGACCAGTTGTCATAGATGCTGTCACAGCCTTATGACACCGATATCTTCCTCTATGTTAACTGATTTGATAAGTTCAGGTCTGTTTGTTGCCAGGAGGCCTAAGACGTTACCTTCACACACTGGTTCTCTAAATATCTGCTCAAGGTAATTTTTGGACAAGACACCCAGAACAATTCCCTGTCTCTGGCACCAGTTTCAATGGCATAACACTGCCTATCTATACCTGGCAAGTTGAAGTCACCCTCCCATTACAAAGGCATGATCAGGAAAATTACACGTGATATTCTACAAGTTCTCTCTGAAGCACTCTACAACTACAGATCATGACCCAGGTTTTCTATAAAAGCATTCGATCACCACTTTTGACTGTTCTTTGATACTCAATTTCACCCAGATTAATTCACATTCGGAATCTGTGATAACCTCACTAGATTTTATTGAATTTTTTACTGCAATAAACACGCCGCCACCATTGGCGACTGACCTATCTTTACAATAACCATTCCTGTCTGAACTTAGGATTTCATTGTCATTGACGTCTAGCTTCAAACAGCTTTCTGTTACCAATACTATCTGTGCATTATAACCTTCAGTAAGCGATACTAATTCTGGGACCTTTCCTTGCATGTTCCTGCAGTTTACTAAAATCATATTAATCTTTTCTATCTTTTATCTGCGAGGACCAAGATTCTCTGAGGTCGCTGTGGCTGATTTAACAGGCAAATCATCTTTGCTCCCAAGGGAGGGGTCGTCTAACTAAAAAAAAAAAAAACCATGTGCACGCCACATGCAACCCTAGTAGTCGCATCCTGCATGTAGTGCATGTCTGACCTATTAAGGGGGACTCTACAATTTTGCACCTGATAGCGGAGGTTGAGAAATTCGCATCCGATACCATCACAGGGCCATCCGAGCCTCTGGTTTAGACCTTCCACTCTGCTCCAAACCAGAGGACCACGATCAACCCTGGGTACGATGCTACAAATAGACAGCTTAGCTTGCACCCCGCATGCATTGCAGGTTGCCTTCGCCAAATCAGCCAGCTGCCGAAAGGAGCCGAGGATGGCCTCAGAACCCAAGCGGCAGGTGTCACTCGTGCCGACATGTGCCACTACGTGCAGCCGGTTGCACCCAGTGTGCTTGATAGCCGCCAGCTGGGCCTCCTCCACATCAAAGATGAGACCTCCTGGCAAACATACCGAATGCACATTGGAATTCTTTCCCGCCTTGCCTGCTATCTCCGTGAGGGGCTCCATCACACACCTAACATTGGAGCTCCCAATGACTAGCATACCCAGCCTCCGTACTTTTCCAGACTGGGCAGGAAAATCGACGGTTGGACCAACAGAAGAGGCATCCCATGCTGTCTCAGAGTTATCATCAACACTGGGAAGCATCTTGTACCTGTTGCTAGGATGTAGGGTGCCAGCTGGACGGCCTGCTCCTTCTTTCCCCTTCTACCCAGTGACACGCAAACCCACCACTGTCTGCCATTCATTCTGGAGTGAGGACGGACCGGTCAGATGTTGTGTATCAGAAGCTGCAGTGACGTGTGGGTCACCAGGGGATTCCAGTGGCACCAAAGGTGTCGCAGGTCTTGTCATTGGTGCCCCGACGTCACCGCTACTTCGAGCATTAGCTAGAAGCTTGTCAACGGTAGCTAACACAGCTTCCAGCTGTTTACGGAGAGCAGCCAACTCTCCTTGTGTCTGCTCACAACAAACACAGTCCCTAACCATATTGTACTTTCTGAAACTGTGATGATTTGTTGACAAAAGCTTTTCTCTTCTAAGGGAATTTATTACATTCAAACTAAGAATATGTTCAGGATTCTGCAGCAAACCAGTGTTGAAGATATTGGTCTGTAACTTTGCAGGTCTGTTCTTTTACCTTTCTTCTATACAGAAGTTACCTGCTCTTTTTTCCAGTTGCTTTGGACTTTTTGCTGGGTGAGAGATTGGTGATAAATGCGAGCTGGGTAAGGGGCCAGTGCCATAGAGTACTCTTTGAACAGCCAAACTGGTGACTCATTTGCTTTCAATTCTTTCAGTTGTTTCTCTACATCAGCAGTGCTTATCACTATGAATTATGAATTACCTCAAAGCAGTCTATTGACACACAGTCAACATGGGTTTAGAAAACATCGTACCTGTGAAACACAACTAGCTTTTTACTCACATGAAGTGTTGAGTGCATTTGACAAGGGATTTCAGATCGATTCCATATTTCTGGATTTCCGGAAGGCTTTTGACACTGTACCACACAAGCGGCTCGTAATGAAGTTGCGTGCTTATGGAATATGGCCTCAGTTATGCGACTGGATTTGTGATTTCCTGTCAGAGAGGTCACAGTTCATAGTAATTGACAGAAAGACATCAAGTAAAACAGAAGTGATTTCTGGTGTTCCCCAAGGTAGTGTTATAGGCCCTTTGCTGTTCCTTATCTATATAAACGATTTGGGAGACAATTTGAGCAGCTGCCTGTGGTTGTTTGCAGATGACACTGTCATTTATCGACTAATAAAGTCATCAGAAGATCAAAACAAACTGCAAAAAAAAAAAAAAGATATCTGAATGGTGCGAAAAGTGGCAGTTGACCCTAAAGAACGAAAAGTGTGAGGTCATCCACATGAGTGCTAAAAGGAACTTGTTAAACTTTGGTTACATGATAAATCAGTCTAATCTAAAAGCCGTAAATTCAACTAAATACCTAGGTATTACAATTACGAATAACTTAAATTGGAAGGAACGTACAGAAAATGTTGACGGGAAGGCTAGCCAAAGACTATGTTTTATTGGCAGGACACTTAATAAATGTAACAGATCTACTAAGGAGACTGCCTACACTACGCTTGTCCATCCTCTTTTAGAATACTGCTGCGCAGTGTGGGATCCTTACCAGATAGGACTGGTGGAGTACATCGAAAAAGTTCAAAGAAAGGCAGCATGTTTTGTATTATCATGAAATATGGGAGAGAGTGTCACAGAAATGATACAGGATTTGGACTGGACATAATTAAACAAAGGCTTTTTTCGTTGTGACGTAATCTTCTCACGAAGTTCCAATCACCAACTTTCTCCTCCAAATGCGAAAATATTTTGTTGACGCCGACCTACATAGGGAGGAATGATCACCATGATAAAATAAGGGAAATCAGAGCTCAGACGGGAAGATATAGGTGTTCATTCTTTCCACGCGCTATATGAGATTGTAATAATAGAGAATTGTGAAGGTGGTTTGATGAACCCTCTGCCCGGCACTTAAATGTGATTGCAGAGTATCCATCTAGATGTAGATGTAGGTAGATGTAGGTGTATGTCCTACATACAAGAGTCTGTGTGATGGTCAAATGACAGTATATTTGTGCAATTCTCCTGAGTGAACTATTTCTTAGAAGAAAAATTTAAAACTTGGGCTTTACTTTTGTTATCTTCTACTGCCACATCAGATGGGATAGAAGCCTCAGACCTACTTAGCAATTTTACATAGGACCAGAATTTTCTCGATTTCTTGGCACAATATCTATTGCTAAGGCGTGATGGTGGTAGTTTTTGTAAACTTTGGGCATCGATCTTTCCACAGATACACAAATTTCTATTAACTTCTGCCTGTTGTCATTTGTGTGTTCTCTTTTGTACCAAGAGTGCAACAGTATTTTCTTCATCATTATTCTTCAAATTTCATTGTTAAACCACAGTGGGTCTTTCCTGTTCTTAAGTCACTTATTTGGCACATACTTCTCCAGAATATAATTTACAATGCGTTTAAACTTTGCCTATAATTCCTCTATGACCATCGTACTGGAACTAAATGATGTCAACTCATTGTCTAAGTGGGATGCTGACAACTGTCTAGCTGCTCTTCCTAGCAGAAATACTCTCCTTGCCTACTTGATAGACTTATTAACTTTAGTAACCAAAGTTGCTGTGATAATATCATGGTCACTAATCCCTGTCTCTACACTGACGCCGTCGATTAGGTAAGGCCTGTTTGGAGGTATGAGGTATAAAATACTTCCATTGTGTGTGGGCTGTTGTACTAGCTGATCACAACAGTTTTCGAAAAATGTGTTCGAAAGAACTTTGCACGAGTGTTTGTCTGTAGCCCTGCAATGAATACAATAAATGTCCCAGTCTATATTCAGTAGGTTAAGTCGCTTCCAGCTAATACTGCATGGTCTGGATACTTCCACACTACTAACCATAGACTTTCTGCCAATCATCATGGCAAACTTGGGTGGCTGGTAACAACATCCAACAATTAACTCAAATTCGACCTCAGTAGAGACAATACTTTTGTCAACTGCAAAGAACACACCCCTCCTACGGCGTTTAAACTGTCTTTTTGAAATATGTTAAATAAATCGCTAAATTTCATAGCTTCCTCCTTTGAGTTCAAGCCACCTCTCAGTCCCAAAAATTAATTTAGGTGCAAGATGTTTCCTGAAAGGCAGTAAATTCAAGAGCTTTTTTACAAATACTCCAATAATTTACTGATAACATTTCGACAGTCAAAATGTCTTTACTCTGAAAGCGGTCTGATTTCACTATCTTCAAGATGCCTGGCGAGTGTTCGTCAGAGAACCTCAACCTACCGTGCATTCCACAAGTACTTTGCTAGCCAATTAGCTGTTTCCTTTGTGTGGTGCACAGATGACATATCAAGGAATGTCCTACAATTCCCCACCTGATAACATAGGTCCAGAAATCTGCAGCCAAGACTGTAACAGAGTCAATGAAGCCTTTGGCTGAAAACCTCCACATGGCTCCAAACCAAAAGATCTCAATCAATTCTGGGAATAATGCTGCAAACTGTGAGCTCCGTTACATATTTTCTGCAATTACATTTTGGAACTATTGTGGAAATTTAGATATCACAGTAATCTGTCAAGTGTGTGGCCGCCGAACAGCAGTGGCAGGCTGCTTCCATGGCCAGAGAGCTCGAGTAGCACATATTCAATGCAATATGGTGCTTATACTAAGCAGGTAGGTGGTGTGAAGAATGGCTTGCAACATGAGGACATATCTTGCACTCACAGATTGGAAATGACACAGAGAAGAGGCACCAGTCATAATCTTAATTATACGAATTAATAACAATAATTCAGTTTTGATACATATGATGCCAGAGGAAGCCTTTCAGTCAGTAACCATAATTGTGGCATTATTGCAATGCAGTAAACTTGACGTTTTGCTGAACAAATGTTAGGGGCAGGGTAATCTGAGAAAATACAAGGAGGTACAAAACTCAACAATGTTAAATAATATGTTTTCTAGCACATCAAGTGAATGTTGGCAATTAGGGCAATCCAGTTGAGATCATCATGCTGACTAGGAGCATAATTCCCCCCCCCCCCCCCCCAGGTTAGTTACATTTTTTACCATCAGAAGTGTGTTACTGCAAATTTCACGGTGTTTAATTACAATAAAAATACCATGTTAGCCTCCTGATTTTTCATTTCATAATGGTAGCTACCTGCACTCCAACCAGAAACCACACTTTATCAGTTTACAGTATGATAGCACCAACTACTGCTACACACATCTTCAAAAGAAAATGCAGCACATGGAGCAGACAGGAGACCGGTTAAATGCTTGCACATGGGATTAGCTCAAAGCCAAGCTACCTTCATCTTCCCTCCCTCAATGAAACATATTTGTCCAGTGTATCTGTATGAATCCAAGGTCACTGCTCACAGGCAAAGCATCTGCTTTTACATGGCAATGTTACAGCTAGGCATTAGACAGATACAGCACATTGAAATATATGGCATTTTCAAGCAGTTGTATGATGAACTATAGAAGCCAAAAGATAACATCCCAAATCCAGTTGGTGATTAAAAGATTGTGTGTGCATGTGACACTAACAGCAAATCTGTCAGGTGCTGTTAGATTTGAAAGCAGGAGAACACATATATAGTGCTTAATTAATGTGCAGAATGTATACTATAAAGTATTCCCTAACACAATGCTGAGATGGACTTCCATAATGAGAAAGCAGGGCTCTGTGAAGAGAATTTGCAGCAAACCATCATGTTTAAAGGCAAGGTAGTCACACAGTCAAAACAGTTTTACCACAATCAATTGAACCATAACCAAATAAGGCTAATGAAGATACAGAGAAATCAACAAATGGAATTACTATGGGAAGCAACATTGGACTGGCAGAGAAGACTCCAGACCGATAAAATATGACATAGTAGCAAAAATCTAGGGTTTAGGCCGATAGACCATAAAGGAAGGGGCTAGTATATTATTGAAATATGAAGATGAGTTTTCAGAAGATCTGAGCACAATTAGTGGGCCACATGCTATCATCAATAGTCAGTATGCAAATAGATTGGAACTAAAATACATGCCAAAGGCAATTCAGGGGATAGAACACATGCAAAACGCAAAAAGTGCCAATAAAAAAGTAAATAAAAGGGTGGTCAAGTTACAACAACATTAATGAACAGCTGTACAGGCATTAGTGACATAAAAATACTGATCTAGACAGTTATTAAGAGCTGAAAATCCACACTAACACTGAATAGCAGGTGCACACACTTCACTTTTCACAAGGGGTGCTAGGATCAGAGTTATCTGTAGCAATCAGTCAATACTGATTTGCCATCCTGAGCCAGCAACCATACTGTTCACAATGGCATTAGACAGTAGTATTTGGTAATGTGTAGTAATAAGATTTCTTAAATATATGACAGTGATGCAGAGTAACAAGCCAGCCCAGGTATCAATACTGATGTGCAATTAGATTAGATTAGATTAGATTAATACTTGTTCCATAGATCATGAATACGACACTTCGTAATGATGTGGAACGTGTCAGGTTAATAAAAGATGTCTGTACAAGAAATTACATTACACAAAATATTGCATGACACTAATGATTAAGTTTTTTTTTTTTTTTTTTTTTTTTTTTTTTTTTTTTTTTTTACTTAGTTTATATCTAAAAATTCAGCCAATGAGTAGAAGGAGTTGTCATCTAGAAATTCTTTTAATTTATTTTTAAATGTTAGTTGGCTATCTGTCAGGCTTTTGATGCTGTTTGGTAGGTGCCCAAAGACTTTTGTGGCAGCATAATTTACCCCTTTCTGTGCCAAAGTCAGATTTAACCCTGCATAGTGAAGATCATCCTTTCTCCTGGTGTTATAGGTATGCACACTGCTATTACTTTTGAATTGGGTTGGATTATTATCAACAAATTTCATAAGGGAATATATATACTGTGAGGTTACTGTGAGGATCCCTAGATCCTTAAATAGATGTCTGCAGGATGACCGTGGGTGGGCTCCAGCAATTATTCTGATTACACGTTTTTGTGCAATGAATACTTTTCTACTCAACGATGAATTACCCCAGAATATGATGCCATACGAAAGCAGTGAATGAAAGTAGGCATAGTAAGCTAATTTACTGAGATTCTTATCACCAAAATTTGCAATAACCCTAATAGCATACGTAGCTGAACTCAGACGTTTCAGCAGACCATCAATGTGTTGCTTCCAGTTTAACCTCTCATCAATGGACACACCTAAAAATTTTGAAAATTCTACCTTAGCTACAGACTTCTGTTCAAATTCTATATTTATTACTGGAGTTGTGCCATTTACTGTACGGAACTGTATATACTGTGTTTTATCAAAATTTAAAGAGAGTCCGTTTGCTGAGAACCACTTAATAATTTTGTGAAAAACATCATTTACAATTACATCACTTAGTTCTTGGTTTTTGGATGTTATTACTATACTTGTATCATCAGCAAAAAGAACTAACTTTGCATCTTCATCAATGTGGAATGGTAAGTCATTAATGTATATCAAGAACAGTAAAGGACCTAAGACCGAACCCTGTGGGACCCCGTGCTTGATAGCACCCCAGTTTGAGGAATCAGCTGTTTTAACATTACACGAACCACTTATTTCAACTTTCTGCATTCTTCCAGTTAAGTATGAATTAAACCATTTGTGCACTGCCCCACTCAAACCATAATGATTTAGCTTATCTAAAAGAATTCCATGATTTACACAATCAAAGGCCTTTGAGAGATCACAAAAAATACCAATGGGTGATGTCCGGTTATTCAGAGCATTTAATATTTGATCAGTGAAAGCATATATAGCATTTTCTGTTGAAAAGCCTTTCTGAAAACCAAACTGACATTTTGTTAGTACTTTATTTTTACAAATATGGGAGGCTACTCTTGAATACATTACTTTCTCAAAAATTTTTGATAGAGCTGTCAGAAGAGAGATTGGGCGGTAGTTGTTGACATCCGACATATCCCCCTTTTTATGCAATGGTTTTACAATGGCATATTTCAGTCTATCAGGGAAAACACCCTGCTCCAAAGAGCTATTACATACGTGGCTGAGAATTCTACTTATCTGTGGGGAACAAGCTTTAAGTACTTTGCTGGAAATGCCATCAATTCCGTAAGAGCTTTTACTTTTCAGTGAGTTTATTATTTTACTGATTTCAGAGGGAGAGGTTGGTGGAATTACAGCTGTTTCAAACTGTGCAGGTATGGCCTCTTCTATTAATAGCCTTGCCTCTTCTAGTGAAGATCTAGATCCTATTTTCTCCACAACATTTAAAAAATGATTATTCAAAATATTTTCAATTTCTGATTGTTTGTTAGTGCACTTGTCATTCAATTTTATTGCACTAAAGTCTTCCTGTGCTCTTGGTTGCCCTGTTTCCCTTTCAATAATATTCCAAATTGCTTTAATTTTATTATCAGAGTTACTGATCTCAGACATGATACACATGCTTCTGGACTTTTTAATAACTTTTCTTAGTACCGCACAATAGTTTTTATAATATTGAACAATTTCGGGGTCAGTACTCCATCTTGCTGTTAGATACAGTTCTCTTTTGTGGTTGCAAGATATTCTTATTCCTTTAGTTAGCCAAGGTTTTTTACATGTTTTCTTGGAATTATGTTTAACTATTTTCTTGGGAAAACAATTTTCAAATACCCTTAAAAATGTATTGTGAAATAAGTTATATTTCAAGTTTGCATCGGGTTCCTTATACACTTCATCCCAGTCTAGCTGCTGTAGGCTTTCCCTAAAGTTTGCAATATTTATATTGTTAATTGAACGCACTGCTTTGAAAGTCTGATTTATTATACTGCATGGAGCTATGTCATGTACTGTAACAAGCTGTGCACTATGATCTGAAAGACCATTCTCAACAGGATAAGCATTTATGTCCTTAAACTTATCTTGGTCTATAAAAAAGTTATCTATCAATGTACTGCTGTTCTTTGTTATCCGAGTAGGAAAATCAATGACGGAGCTCAAATTGAAAGAACTGAGTAATACTAAAAGGTCATTCTTCCTATTACACTCTTTCAGGGAATCAACATTGAAATCCCCACAAATGATAATTTGCTTCCCCCTGTCTGACAGATAGCACAACAAAGCATCCAAGTTTTCCAGAAATAGCTGGAAATTCCCTGAGGGGGACCTATACACTGTTACAATTATGAAAGTGCCATCCTTTAGTTTAAGTTCAGTGGCACATGCTTCCATATGTTGCTCTACACAAAATTTTTTAGTTTCTAAATTTTTTGCACTGTGGAAGCTTTTGACATATATGGCAACTCCTCCTCTCATCATATTATCTCTACTTACATGTGCAGCTAATTTGTACCCATTGATGCTAACCTTTTGCATATCAGTGACAATGTGATGAAATATACTAACAGTATTTTTCACTTTACTTTTGTGAGTATCTTGAACTTTTTTAACATCTTTAGTACTTTTATTCTTCAATCCCCCAATATTTTGATGAAATATACTAACATTATTTTTCACTTTACTTTTGTGAGTATCTTGAACTTTTTTAACATCTTTAGTACTTGCCTGGCTGAGTTTCCCACTGGACACTGATCTTACACTAAAAAAGAGTTTCCACCATGAGATGTAGTTCCTCCCCCCTTTAAATTTCCTGCTATCAGCCCAGCCAGTTTACCCTTCCCTTTCCTGTTGAGGTGTAGGCCATGTCTAGTATAGTCCCACCTACAGAGTGAATCAACAGGAACCACACCAATGTGTGACCCTGCACCAGATCCAAGTAGCCGTTCCAACTCCAAATTAACTCTCCTAACAGAAGAGGTCAAATGAGGTCGGTCGTGGCGCTCCAGAACCGACACAAACCCAACACTGGTATGATTCGATGCCGATGCAATCTTTGCCAGGTCACACTTTATGCTGTACCCCGGATCTCTGTCAATACTGTTGCCCGGCCCACCCACAATAACCACGGTGTCTTCCTTAGTAAAACCTTTACATAGTGAACCTAAATCCTCTGTAACCTGCCCAAGTTCAGCACTAGGTTTGAAAAAATCATAGATACACTTACTGTTCAGACAGCATGGTGCTGTTGAGGGAGCAACCAACATTTGAGATGGATGTGGTCACTGGTGTGAAACCATGAATAAATGCAATAGCCAGCAGAATCACATCTGCTCTCTCACATTCTATGAAGGAATGTTTATCGCAACATACAGTTAGTCAGAGTTCAACCATGCGTGTGTACTGTTTCTGATTTGGACTAATAACTGCACAAATTTATGACACTTTATAACAATCTCTGCTGTATTCTGCACTTTGCTCTTGATCAGCCATTCACAACATGAACTCTGTACTTACAGACCACATGGAAATGTCTATTCATTCCATTAGTCTCTGCACCACCATCTGTGCAAGGGATCACAAACTTTGTTTCTACCCACTCTCAAGTATAACAGAAAAATGGAAATAAGAACATTTCTCTCCATGTGACTAGCTAGTGTTTAGCATGAATCCTGAGTTTCCTAAGTTGTGAAAGCAGCAGTTGGAACTGCAAAGCTGCAGCATTTACCCAGCAAACAGTAACAGCAGATATTACAACTGTCAGAACAATAACAACAGCCTGCAGTAGTAGCATCATGTCCATCTCTGCCATTTTCTTGTTATGAACAAAAAAGAAATACAAAGACTGAGAGGTCTAGTCTACTTACATTGTTTCCTTCTTCATTGCAAGGCAAGCAATATAAGTACCCCTGACAGTAAGATTGCATTCTAACTGTCATCTAGTAGTAAATTGCTCAAAAGAGTACAGAAATTATGATCACTCTCCAACCCCAGTAGATCACATTTTCTGAAATTTGTGGTTTGCTGACTGACTACTATAATCACCAAACCTATATGATAACAATTAGGATGAAGTTAAATCATTGTCTTAAGCAGTGTATGCAAATATACACAGCAAGGACTGTAGATTTTCAGAGCTTAGAATTCAAAAGTGATTTTTCATGTGCAACACATCTAATTCTGAATCTTTAATCCGAGACATTATCGAATGTCGAGCTCTGAACAAGAAAGTCCGTGTAACATCATTAATGTCTTCTGATCCAACATTAACTGAGGTTTTAAAAACTGATAAAGCTCACAAAATAACAGCACAGGCTATGCTTGACATTAGTGTTGAATCTACATATACATATACACTCTTAAAGCCCCTGTATGATGCATAGTGGAGGATACTACACACAAATACTATTAATTTTCGATACAATCATCACTCACATATTGAGCAGGGAAAAAATTACTGTCAATGTGCCTCTGAACACACACAGATCTCCTTCATCATATTCTCATGACCCCTATGTGAATGTATGATGGCAGCAGCACAAAACTTATTTCTTTGTTTCCCAAGGATTCTCATTTCTATCCCCTAAGTATTTCTGATACATTTCTGTATAGGCTGTAACGACCTGTTAAAATCATGGCAGTGTATGTCTGAATTTGTGTGCTGTTTATTGTTTGTATAATAATTTATTACGTCAGGATCACTTGGATATATAAAAAGTATTCACATTACCAGTTTCTGCAAGTAGATACCATTTGCTTAATCCACTAAAAGGTTTCATACAGATATATATAAAAAGCAACACACATAGGCACTTTGAACACAATGAAGTCATTTAACATTTCAGTGAATGTATATCATACTGTCACACAACAAAAGAAACTACATTGTTTTTATGTATCTGTATGACACTTTTTAGTGGATGAAGCACATCCGAGGATGGCAACTACTTGCTGAAACCAACAATGGGAATATTTTTTATATGTCTAAGTGATCATGAAGTAATTAATTATTATACAAACATTGACAAAGGTCGCAATATTGAAACTGACAATATTTCAATTTAAAAAAAATGAAAAAAGTCTATTGTAAGACCTATTTGATACAGACTTTAAACACTGGAACAATAGTCTAGAATTTGAGCACTAGTATCTTGTATGCAAATTCCTTTACAAATGCATTGTATTTTTCTATAACCTTTTCAACAAACCCAAGTCTTCCATTCACCTTCACTAATATTGCTTTCATGTGATCATCCCATTTTATACCACTTCTTATACATAGTATTACTTATACATTGTGACATGCTCAAGATGTTCTCCACTAATCTTGTAATCATATATACGGTCAAGTTCTTTCTCTTTGTTATAGGCATTTATCCACATTTTAAAAAAAGCTGTCACTCATTATACCAAACAGAAGTTTTATGCAAGTCATTCTACATTTCCTTGTGGCCATTAAATGATTATACTTTTACAGAGACAACATCATTGTCAGCAAAAAATCTTGTAGTGCTCCTGATACTATCAATAAATACAGGGTGTACATAAAGTCTGGGAACACATCCAATTATTTATTGCACAAGAACCAAACATTGTACAGATATCACACATATGCCATTTTGAAGAGAAAGCCAGAAAGTTTTTTTTCCATGTTTTCCGCCACAGCATAATATGGTAATTTGACGACAGTCAGCGCTAGTCACAAACATGGCAAGTTCAGGTGCAGAGCCAGCTTTCTGTGTGTTGGTGTTCGAAATGTTTCATGAAATGGGCTCCCCAATCACCAAATCTCACTTTGTGTGACTTTTTTCTGTGGGTACACATTAAAGACCTGGTGTATGTACCACCTCTACCATGTGATGTAGCAGAGCTCTGGGAGAGAATATGGGAAGCGACTGGCACAGTCGGCGATGCCATATGCTGGGATGGGTATGGCAAGAAAACGATAACAGTATTGACATCTGTCGGGTCACTCATGGTTCACATATCGAATGTTTGTAAAATAAACTTTCAAAGTTTCTTTTCGAACTGCAACATGTATGACATCTGTACAGTGTTTAGTTCTTGTGCAATAAATAATTGAAAAATGTTCCCAGACTTTATGTACACCTTGTATTTTATGTATAGTGAGGACATTAAGTCTTCTTACACTTCCTTGGGACACACCCAATGTTACTTTTATTTCTGTAAAACATCTGCCATTCACTATAATATACTGGGTCCCGTTATTCAATTATTTATCGAGCCAATCACATATTAAAATAATCTGTATGATCGTATCTTGGTTAGTAGTTGATGATGTGGTATAGTATCTAAAGCCTTTGAAAAATATAAAAAGACACAATCTATTTGTTCAGTTGCATCTATTCTTCGGAAGATGCTGTGTACAAATAAAATGAAGGTAGATAAGGGTTTCATGTTGTGTCAACAACGAGGTCATTAGAGTCTGAGCACAAGCTCAGACTGTTTTTTGTTAAGGACAGGAAAGAAAACTAGCCATGCCCTTTTAAAGGAATCATCCCAGCATCTGCCTAGAGAAATTCAGAGAAATCGTAGAAAACCTATATCTGGATGGCTGGAGGTGGATTTGAACTGCCATCCTCACGAATGCGAGTCCAGTGTGCTAACCACTGTACCATCTCACACGGTGTGTATGAATAAAGCAACTTGTTTTTCACACAATGGCTTTTTGCTGAATCTGTGCTGATTCTTTGATGGAAGCTTGTTTTCCTTCAGAAATGTCATACTGTTTGAGCTTAGATATCAGTGATATTGATGTGTAATTCTGTGCACCTAATCTTTTATTCTTTTTGTAAATGGAAGTGACCTTTGCTCTTTTCCAGTCACATGGGACTATACACTGAAAAAGAGATTCTCAATAAATATGAGATGGGAAAGGAGTTAATCCTGCAGCATAGTCGATGTAAAACTGGAATTTTGTCCAGGCCTGTGGACTTTTTCAAGTAGTTAACAGATTTTCAATACTGGTTGTGTTAATACCTCTCATTTGTGAGTCTGTCTGGTGGTCAAACATTGGTACGGCAGTATCCTCATACTGAAATGCACTTTTAAATTCAGTATTTAATAGTTATGTTGTCTGTCTGCTGGCTTCACTTTCAACATCAGATGGTTCTACAAGAGATTGAATGTAAGGTTTGGACCCATTCACTGGCTTTGTTTATGACCAGAGCCTCCTTGGATTTTTTTGATAGCTCTTTTGCTAAGATCTAACTGTGGAAATTATTAAATGGCTAACAAATGGCTCCTCTTATGGATGCATGACTTGCTACTAAGTTTTCTCATTATCCCTGCAGTATCTTTTGTAGTATAAGTGTAGTAGTCCCAGTTTTCACAACATTCTTCAAATGGTACCATGTTGGATCTTTACATCTCTTATTACTTTATTTGGTACATTCTTGTTCAGAACATAGTTGATAATGTCTTCCAGTCTTAATCACAACTCTTTTGTTGAACTTGAGCGTCTCATGACATACTAAATTATTTAATAACTTCCATGAATGCAGCTGGGTAACTACCAATATTTGCCAGCTGAATGCCTCATCATTTTCAAGGCACAAATGAAGCAAGAGATCATTGTTGATAGCACTTTAAACCCTCAGTGGTCAGGACTGCACCAACTAGGAAATCAAAATATGGTGTATGCAAAAAGAAGAAGAAGATGATGACGATGATGATGATGATGACGATGATTGGTTTGTGGGGGACTCAACTGCACAGTTATCAGCGCCCATAAAAATTCCCAACCTTTGCTCAGCCCCATCTAGTCACTTTCATGAATGATGATGAAATTATGAGGACAACACAAACACCCTGTCATCTCAAAGAAGGTGAAAATCCCTGACCCCGCCGGGAATTGAAGCCGGGACCCAGCGCTCGGGAAGTGAGAATGCGAATGCGAGACCACGATCTGCAGACATGCAGAAAGTCAACACACACTACAAACAATTAAATCCACCACACAACCAAATATAACTTCCAACAGCCTTGTCATGTTGGATACATCAGTTCTTGTCCCATCACAACAATCATCATCTTGGTTTGTACCTGGAGTGACTGCCTGGATAAAGCATGTGTCATTCACTCAGGCTTAGGAAAACGCAGCTCACCAATGTGGCATCCAATTGAAAGACTTGCACCAGCCCATTAAGCTATATGACATTATTATTACTATTACCAAACATGAGCAACACCATCTGTTATCAGTAGGGACATATTAACCAACAGCAAGCGAGCAAGTAGTGCCAATTTTGTCCCTCTGTTGTATGACCAGAGAGAGAGAGCAGGATTCCATCCAGAATTTAAGCAAACACCTCCATTTCTCTTTATGATGTCACTTGCTAGTTCAGTGTCAACAGTTTGCTTGACATCATATGATCAGTACCAAGCCAATGTTCTGAAAATGTAGATCTGCCTGACTGTTGTGTGTGTGAGCCTTATGCTCTTTACTCCAGTCCTCCGTAGTCCTAATGGTCTGACTGATGCATAACATGCTGCAACTGCTGAGTATACTGCATACAATCGTCTTACATAAGTCAAGACCATCCTCTACAGATACTAAAAGGGCCCTACTCTTAAAGGCACTTCACATCACACATTCTCAGGATACAATCAGTTCTACTGGAAATCCTACCTGTGTAAAGCAGACAAGTTGTCGATTTTTGCATCATCTACTTATTCTCATCACTCACTTGATTCCGTTTTGACTGATAATGCAATGTGCATTTGATCTGTCTCTCACTATACCCATTTTATCACAAAGTAACCTCAAAGTGAGGTACTTGAGCTGACAAACTTTTGAGATCTGAGATGACAAGTGCCCTAAGAACAAAGAAGCAAAGTACCCTTCACGCTGAGCCAAACTATGACAACTGTCAACTGAAAGTACAAATTAGTGTTAACAGTCCTGAAGGTACAAATTAGTGAGAGTTAGCTTTCAAGAAGCATGTCCCTGTTGCATGTCTGCTTCTTGAAAACACAGATTTCATTAAATCTGAGTCTTACAATTCATAGAAAGTTTCATTTCCTGACTCTTCTGGAAACAGACAAAACAACAGACTTCTGGATGTGGCTACCTCTTGTTCAATACAGTAATCAGCATGTTTGAATGGCTCACATATTAGTGCAGGTAGACTAGGAAGCACATAAATACAAACGACACTCTGGGTCTATCCATACACAGTCATTTCGTTTGCTGAAAGCACAACTGTTAGTTGAGCAGTGTGTGGAAACAGTACAGCATCAGACAGACAAACAATTATGTGGGCTAGCCAAATGTCAACAGTAGGTAACAAAAAAGTCCAAACTACAGTCCAGGAGAAAACCATGTCGCACAAGACCATCGTTAATAGATACACAAGAGAGCTTGCTGTAAACATCAGCTAGATGACAAATGAGAGTATGGTGGTCTGTGGCAGCGCAACCATCTTTTTAACCTCCATAGTGGGTTGGGTTGAGTTGGGTTGTTTGGGGGAAGAGATAAAATAGCAAGGTCATCGGTCTCATTGGATTAGAGAAGGACAGGGAAGGAAGTCGGCCATGCCTTTTCAAAGGAACCATCTCAGCATTTGCCTGGAGCAATTTAGGGAAATCACGGAAAACCTAAATCAGGATGGCCAGACGCGGGATTAAACTGCCATCCTCCCGAATGCGAGTCCAGTATGCTAACCAGTGCGCCATCTCGCTCGGTCCTCCACAGTGAACTGATTATTTGGATGAATTGAAGAATTAAGATGTCCTAAATATTTATGCAAACACTCACAACCATGAGGCCAACTAATGAAAGTGTCATATACAGGGTGTCCCATTTATCTTGACCACCCTAAATAACTCAAAATATCCACGGGTGTACTACCGGTCTATAGTGTCCAACGGGCACAATATTTCGGCGATCAAACATGTCGCCATCATCAGACCGGCAGTACACCCGTGGATATTTTGATTATCAAATACGCCGGGAGAAACTCAAGAATCACACCCTAAATAACTGTTTGTCCAGATGCAAATTATAAAATGTTTCACGCAAATGTTCTTTACCCATCAGGGGAACATCAATTAGCATGATTGCCTTCGTTGTAGCTTTCTTTTTTACAAAGATATGAACAGCAGTATGACTTTTTTAAATGACACCCTGTATTTTTTATTTGGTAATTCATTTCCTCTCCTACAGACCTATTCAAAAATGTATCACAGTGTACAATTCCCTGAAACACAACATTATTAATTACATAACACAACACTGACATTGACGCTCCCAGGGCTTGGTGCAGGTACCCAGGGTAATCGAACACGTCCATGTGCTGATATTACAGAGGACAAATGTCAACATAAGTAGAATGCACACCTGTCATTCTGTCAACCATCATCAGTTGAAGAGTTGTATGAGCAGAATTTACACCAATGAAGAGAAGGTAGAAATGCTACTCATCTATGGGGTATGTAAGTTAGCAGAACAGTAATTGCAAAACTGTTTTCTTATCTACGGGTACATTTAGTACAGTAGTTTAGTCCTTTTAAATACTGTTGCGTAGAGTAGGCATACAGTAAAGGCTGTCCTTCCTACAAACTGTGTTGACCTAATGTTTCTTTTATTGTTGTTGTTGTTGAAGGTAGGCGAAATGCTACACAGGCAGTGGAACTGTACAGAGAGCGATATCCTGACAATATATCATTGTTTTACGCTTCAGGAAATGGGAAGTTTCAACCCACAACAATGCAATCATCGTAGCACTCGCACAGACGAAGCTGCTAAAGTTACTGTTCTCCCTTCCGCTGCTATCAATCCACATGTGAGCACACGACAGCTTGAACATGAGATTGGCATTCCTAAAACCAGTGTACATCGGATTCTTACACGCCACCAGTTCCATTCTTACCATGTACACCTACATCAAGAATTGCATGGGAATGATTTCCAGAATTATGTACAGTTCTGTGAGTGGGCACAGCAGCAAATCCTCGCCAACCCAAACTTCTTCTCAAATGTTCAATTTACCGGTGAACGTTCCTTCTCAAACAAAGGACAGGTAAATACAAGGAACATGCATTATTGGTCCAGCGACAACCCACAATGGCTTAGATAGGTGGAATGTCAGCATCAATGGAGAGTTAACATGTGGTAGTCTCAACAGCACAGCATATGCCAACTTCCACAGACAAATTCTTACTCCTCTTCTAGATCAAGTGCTGCTAAGAACCAGAATGTTTATGTGATATCAACATGATGGAAGTCCAACACATAATGCTTTGTGTGCACGTCGTTTTCTGAGCTGAAGGTATCCTGCCAGATGGATTGGTTGAGGAGGAACAGTTACTTGGGCTGCTAGGCCTTCCGATTTAAATCCTCTGGACTTTTTTCTTTGGGGGTGCATTAAAGACATTGTCTATCACAGTAGTCCAACAGCTCCAGAGGACATGCAGGAATGTATCACGCTTGCTTGTAATTCTCATCATCAGGCAACACTGGAAGCAGTTAATAATTCTTTCCTTCAACAAGTGCACCAGTGTATCAGTGTCCAGGGTCACCACTTAGAGCATCTCTGAATGTTCCATTCCTGGACAAGGGTACAGGACAGTCAAAGTCAATTTGGTGTTATGTTTTTACTTGGTTTTCATTTGTTTTCTGACAACTCCAGCAAATGGACAAGTTTGTGATCCTCGGCTCAAAGTCAATGTTGTGTTATGTAATTAATAATGTTGTGTTTCAGTGAATGGGACACTGTGATACATTTTTTAATAGGTCTTTAGGAGAGGAAATGAATTACTGAATAAAAAATACAGGGTGCCATTTAAAAAAGTCATACCACTGTTCATATGTTTGTAAAAAACAAAGCTACAACGAAGGCAATCATGCTGGTTGATGTCCAACTGACAGCTAAAGAACATTTGCTTGAAACATTTTGTAATTTGCATCTGGACAAACAGTTATTTAGGGTGGTCCTGATAAATGGAACACCCTGTATATAAAAAAAACAGCAGGCATATCACAATGCTGCTGCCTACAGGGCATGTTCATTGAAATCTTCCAGAAAAGGATTAGCTTGATATGTGACAAAGGGCTCCACATCACAAAACCATATGTCTATTGTGAATAACTGAATAACAAGTAAAATGAAGTCAACATATGTCAAAACAGGTTAGTTAGTTGAACACCAAACGTAACTCAATTAACTACAGTGAACCTGAAAGAGGAACAGAAGTGAAGAGAGTGACCACAACAAGACTTACAAAATATCAGAATGATTCAAATGCAGTCACCCTGATTGATGTATGAAATTTGCTGAATTCCTAATGTGATGTTTAAACTGAACTCCTAGTTGATTCAACAGAGTAGAAGGTGTTTTGCTACATGATAAGTCTGAGCATCTATACTACTGACAATATACCTCAGAGGAACATCTTCCTTATGTATCAACTTGGAGTCCATAAGGAACTGTTCCGCACAGCAACCATACACTATAAGGAAGGATAGGCACACAGCAATCAGTTGCAATCTCATTAGTTTTTATGACTCTTTCATATCTATATTTCAGCTATAAATTGCCATAGCAGTTAAGTTACAATCCAACAAACTCGTGGCATTACATGTCACCATATGAGCTTACTGGTGTATAAGCCTATACACTAGTAAGATTGTATGGTGACATGTACTGCCATGATACTGCTGCTATAACACGAGGGTCGTTCACAAAGTAAATTCTGTTTCTATTTCTATCCGCGGCAGACCTATGATCGCAGTTCCGAGCATGCGTGCCAGTTACTCTGACTCAAGGAGAAGACATGTACACCATTTTCAGATCGCTGCTGCCAATGGTGTGCTTTGTAGTGCTTCTTTATAACGTCAGCCGTAACTGAAAATGCTGCAGCGTGTGAAATCAGTTCTGTGATTCATTTTATAAATGCAAAGAAAGTTAAACCAAAGGAAATTCATCAGCAAATCTGTGAGGTTTATGGACAAAATGCTATGAGTGATTCAATGGTTAGAAGATGGGTCAGACTGTTCAATGAAGGACGTGATCAAGTGCATGATGATGAACGAAGTGGACGCCCATCTGTGGTTACTGATGAACTGCTTCACACAATTGAAGAGAAGATTAAGCACAACTGCTAATTTACACTTAGTGCCCTTGCTATGGAAGTTCCGCATATCTCATGATCACTAATTCATGAAATTGTTACTGAAAAACTGAAATTTCAAAAACTTTGCTCGTGTTGGGTACCCAAAATTCTTACTGAACGCCACAAAAAACAACGGATGGACAGTGCACTTCAGTTTTTGACATGCTACAATGGGGAAGGTGATGGTTTTCTTTCTCGGATAGTCACGGGGGATGAAACTTGGTATCATACGACACCATTGAAGCAAAACGGCAATCAATGAAATGGAGGCTCACTTAATCCCCAACAAAGGTTACGCCTAAGCAAATCCTGAGCCCTTGAAAAGTCATGTGCACCATTTTTTTGGGGACAGAAAAGCCATTTTGCTGATTGATTTCTTACCACGAGGCCAAACAATCAATGCACATGGTTATTGCGAGACCATTAAGAAATTGCGTCACACAATACACAACAAGCACTCAGGATTACTGTCAAAAGGTGGTTTTTTTTCCACGATAATACCTGAACTCACACGGTGAACGTGATCAAACAACTCTTATGGCGTTTCATCATCCTCCGTACAGCCCAGACCTTGCTCCTAGCTACTTTCATCTCTTCTTAAACTTAAAATCTGTCCTTGGTGGCCAACACTTCAACGATGATGACGAGCTGAAAGAACATGTTACCACATGGTTGAATACACAACCTTCTATGAAGTGCCACACTATGACAAGTGCCTACAAAATTTCGGAAGCTATGTAGAAAAGTATTTTAACAGTTGTAGACTTTTGTACAATACATATTTCTTCCGTATCTGTACACATTTGTTTTATATAACCAAACGGAACTTACTTTGTGGACGACTCTCATATTAAAGTGAACATTCTGGAATCAACATACGGTGCACTTCTCTACTAGCCTCCACAGCAGAGTCCCAAAGTAATTTAAAAATACTTACACATCAACAAACAGAAAATGACTGAGTGCCAGTGTGAAGCTGAAATCTTTCCCTATCACAGATAAAGCAGTATCATCCAAAGATTTCTCAGTGAGATTGATCACAAAATGCCAAGATGTAATATCACACTAAGACACATGAACTTTCAAACTTAGATGGATGCACAGTGATCTCTCATTTCATTTGTGCCTTTAAACCGCGAGCTGTATTTCCCTGAATCATTTTAACAACTTTTCTGTGTATGTCAGATCTCAACTAAATGCTCTAAGTTACTCATTTAAGTAAGTTATAGTGATTGTCTTTTTGTTCAGCCAGCCTCTCATAGCTTTCTAGATGACCATCTTGCCTCTGGTGACTCTTGCCCCTATAATAACATATGGTAGCTAATCCTCCTCTCATTCATGACACACTCGAAAAGATCAGGTCTATTTGCACTTACAAGTTCCGAAATATTTCTTTTGCATACAGGTTGACAGATTAGTTGATCGAGGATGCTGTCAAAAAGTGCATTCAGTTAGGACTTCAAAACAGTGATTGTCCATAATGCTGATAATTTATGTGCAGTTTTCCCAATCAATACTGCACTAGGTAAAGTCACAATCCACTACTAGCATATGCTCATGGTATTTAGGTGCTATCAAATTTAGGTTACCATTGAATGATTCAACAACTAGTGTGTCTAAATCTGGTGATTTTCTGATTATTAATTTACATCCAGCAACCCCAGTTACGTTTGGTCATATTCGTTCAGTTAGATTCAGTTGGGACTTCACTAAAAATAATGATTTGTTTGTCACAATAAACACTCCTCCTGGAGGCTATCTTTCTGATAAACATTCCTAATCTCTGCTTCAGGTTTCAACCAACTCTCAGTTCCTAGTATAAAGTGGGGGTGACTGATTTCTGTGAGAGATGTGAGCTCTGCGATTTTGCTGTGTATACTCTGCCTAACAACAACAAATATTTTGAGATTCTCAATCTCTGGATTTAAGAGCTGATCTGCTGAAATAATTTGTTTATTTGATACTGTTCTTTCTCTCTCTCTCTCTCTCTCTCTCTCTCTCTCTCTCTCTCTCTCAAGGGGATCTCACAGGGTCCGGGTTTTCCAAACACTGTCGGCAAGTGAGGTGCACTCAGCACTTGTGAGGTTAAATGAGCAGCTACTCGACTGAGGAGTAGCGGCATTGGTCACAAAAACTGACAACAGTCAGGAGATTGATGCACTTACTGATCCACCTCCTTAATGGCATCCAGTGACGCCTAACAGCTGAGTATGACACAATGGTCAGTCTGTACCATTGAGCCTACCCAGGCCTGTTCTGAGAGAGTTATATATAAAAAATTGTACATTCCACACATTATCAGTCAACCAAGTATAGTGCACACCTGGCTTATCAAACACAACTTTATGGCTTGCCACACACTGCATGTGGCAGAGGCAGAGCAGAGGGGATCTGGTACTTATAAAGCACACACTCCAATGAGGCACTGCATAAGGATTCAGCTGATGCACACAGCAGGCAGCCAAGTGGGGCAGCCCTCCATCGCTCTGTCTGAGCAGCACATTTTCCTCTGCCTCTGTCACAATTGTCGTCTGCATTCTTGGCTTGTGTCACCTGTTCCATCAGGCTGTGCTCTGCCACTACTGAGTTTTCAGCGCTTTATGATACCAGTCATTTGGACTATACAAGGAATAACTTAATGCCATAAATGTCAAAAAGGTGACAGAGGAATTGTAGTATACTAACTTTATTATTATTTTATTTATTTATTTCAACTGGATCTTCACAATAAAATATGAACATAAACATAATTTGTTCATCGGTTTAGTATTGTCCTCTTTTTAAAGCTGATAACTGCCACTGAACAGAGCATTAACATTCCTTGAATTTTTATGTCATAAGAAATGCTTCACTCGTGCCTCTGCACCTACACAGAGCAAGTGAGAGAAGGTGGTTTGTACTCAGTGGGACCATGTCCACCTCAGCGTTTTTGCTTCTAAAAGTCCTGTGTTGTATACTGATGTCCATGAGATGCTCTGCACATTATTGAAGTAATGACAAATGTAATGTTGTGGCTTAGACCATTTTAACCCTTATCCTTGAAGATGGCGCACAACTAAAACTGGTCAATATTTGGGTTTAAAATAAAGGAAGCTGACTGTCAAACATGCGTTTTATACATAAATTGTGGAGGCTCTCCTTCTCTGGCATGCCTCTTCTCTGTCTCTGCTGTGTGTGGTATGTCTATTAGTCTCCACTGCATAGAACAGGTCAAGTACTGTACAGTCAATCTCATCACAGAACCAGCAAAGCCTCTGGTTCAGATCCTCCCCTTGGCTCCACATCAGACAGCCTCGATTAGTCCTCGAAATGATCTTGTAAATCAACAGCTGTGCAGAAACCTTACGAATGGGGTTAGCTGTCTTCACCACTTCTGTAAATCTCCAGAACTGATAAAAAAAAATCTCAGAACCCAGGCAACTGGCATCATTGGTGCCAGTGAGCTCCAAGTGACTGGAATCTGTGCACTTAATTGCTCATGGAATGGCCTCTTCCAACTGGCAGACAATTCCTACGGGACTCACACCAAATGCACATTTGGTTCATTTCCCTCCTGTGATGATATTTCCCCAAATGTTTTATCAATAAATTAATCACACTTTTATCACTGTCATCAATTGAACTACTGAGTAATTGGTTGAAGAATACAGTAGCTAGATCAGCAGTGAGCAATTCATCCTCCCTATTGTCAGTACATACATACAGAAAAAAATGCTTAGCTCATAGCTGTCCTTTACAAAGCGAACAGAAGCACACAAAAAAGTTTCCCCCCACATCATTGTCCTCAGGCCCAGAAAAGCAATCCCAAATAAATCTACATCCACATCTACATCAACATGTCCTAACTATCACCAGGCATAAGAAAAGTCACTGCCTACTCTGTGAAGTCACATGTCCTGCATGCTAAAAGCCAGGTCACCTCAGAAAGTTTGCTATGGATGATGGCCAACAACATCAATCACCAGCAGCCTTTGCCTGCAGTTGTCAATCAAGAGCTGCACAAAATCTCAGTCCAAGCTAAGTACAAAAATGTATGCAGACAGCTACCACTGTCAGCAGTAAATTGTGGGACAGCAACTAACATTTTTGGATTAGGCACTTTTGTGCATTTTGGTTTAAAAATTCAACACCAAGTAACTCTGGTTTCAATCGCAATTCTGTACAAAGAACACGATACAATATGTGCTCAGTATAAGAAACCGTTTGAACTTACATTAGATGTGCAATAGTTTTTTAAGCAAACGTATCATTAAAGCAATCTGCAGTACCAAAGTTTTACAGTGCCATTTGCCATGTGCAATGAAGTTAATGCAGAACTAGATAAGTTAAAAGTTACTATCTCCAGTACATTCAAACCAGTGTGCAATGAAAATAGTTGTCACAAATACAGCCTAACAGATCAATCAGAACATTAACCATGTGCAGTAAAGTTAAAGCAGAACTAGATACTTCAATCAGAACATGTGTTGATTTTAAATCTACTGTTCAAGTGCAGTCAAACAGATTTGTATCAAATTACTAGACCAGAGGAGTTATTAGCTAAATTGGTTGGGGCCACAATCTTTCTAAAGTACTTTTCACTGTCCACTGTTTGTGGTTACTTCTCAATACTACAATTAAGCCAATTTTAGTGATTAACACCTCATTCAGCATGTGTCAACATAACAGACTACCATTTAGGACAACAGGTGCTAGCAAAAATTTCAGAAGTACCTTGAACCACAGATTCATGGTATTTCATTAGTAAAAATAATTTACATGACATGCATCTACATCTACATTTATACTCTGCAAGCCACCCAACGGTGTGTGGCGGAGGGCACTTTACATGCCACTGTAATTACCTCCCTTTCCTGTTCCAGTCACGTATGGTTCGCGGGAAGAACGACTGTCTGAAAGCCTCCATGCGTGCTCGAATCTCTCTAATTTTACATTTGTGATCTCCTCGGGAGGTATAAGTAGGGGGAAGCAATATATTCGATACCTCATCCAGAAACGCACCCTCTCGAAACCTGGCGAGCAAGCTACACCACGATACAGAGCGCCTCTCTTGCAGAGTCTGCCACTTGAGTTTGTTAAACATCTCCATAACGCTATCATGGTTACCAAATAACCCTGAGACGAAACGCGCTGCTCTTCTTTGGATCTTCTCTATCTCCTCTGTCAACCCGATCTGGTACGGATCTCACACTGATGAGCAATACTCAAGTATAGGTCGAACGAGTGTTTTGTAAGCCACCTCCTTTGTTGATGGACTACATTTTCTAAGGGCTCTCCCAATGAATCTCAACCTGGTACCCGCCTTACCAACAATTAATTTGATATGATCATTCCACTTCAAATCGTTCCGCACGCATACTCCCAGTAATTTTACAGAAGTAACTGCTACCAGTGTTTGTTCCGCTATCATATAATCGTGCAATAAAGGATCCTTCCTTCTATGTATTCGCAATACATTACATTTGTCTATGTTAAGGGTCAGTTGCCATTCCCTACACCAAGTGCCTATCCGCTGCAGATCTTCCTGCATTTTGCTACAATTTTCTAATGCTGCAACTTCTCTGTATACTACAGCATCATCCGCAAAAAGCCGCATGGAACTTCTGACACTACCTACTAGGTCATTTATATATATATTGTGAAAAGCAATGGTCCCATAACACTCCCCTGTGGCACGCCAGAGGTTACTTTAACGTCTGTAGACGTCTCTCCATTGATAACAACATGCTGTGTTCTGTTTGCTAAAAACTCTTCAATCCAGCCACACAGCTGGTCTGATATTCCGTAGGCTCTTACTTTGTTTATCAGGCGACAGTGCGGAACTGTATGGAACGCCTTCCGGAAGTCAAGAAAAATAGCATCTACCTCGGAGCCTGTATCTAATATTTTCTGGGTCTCATGAACAAATAAAGCGAGTTGGGTCTCACACGGTCGCTCTTTCCGGAATCCATGTTGATTCCTACAAAGTAGATTCTGGGTTTCCAAAAACGACATGATACTCAAGCAAAAAGCATGTTCTAAAATTCTACAACAAATCAATGTCAGAGATATAGGTCTATAGTTTTGCGCATCTGCTCGAGGACCCTTTTTGAAGACTGGCACTACCTGTGCTCTTTTCCAATCATTTGGAACCTTCCGTTCCTCTAGTGACTTGCGGTACAAGGCTGTTAGAAGGGGGGCAAGTTCTTTCGCGTACTCTGTGTAGAAACGAATTGGTATCCCGTCAGGTCCAGTGAACTTTCCTCTGTTGAGTGATTCCAGTTGCTTTTCTATTCTTTGTACACTTATTTCGATGTCAGCCATTTTTTCGTTCGTGCAAGGATTTAGAGAAGGAACTGCAGTGCGGTCTTCCTCTGTGAAACAGCTTTTGAAAAAAGGAGTTTAGTATTTCAGCTTTACGCGTGTCATTCTTTTTTTTGAATGCCATCATCCCGGAGTGTCTGGATATGCTGTTTCGAGCCACTTACTGATTTAACGTAATACCAGAACTTCCTAGGATTTTCTATCAAGTCGGTACATAGAATTTTACTTTCGAATTCACTGAACGCTTCACGCATAGCCCTCCTTACACTAGCTTTGACATCGTTTAGCTTCTGTCTGTCTGAGAGGTTTTGGCTGCGTGTAAACTTGGAGCGATGCTCTCTTTGCTTTCGCAGTAGTTTCCTAACTCTGTTAATGAACCATGGTGGGTTTTTCCCACCCCTCAGAGTTTTACTTGGCACGTACCTGTCTAAAACGCATTTTACGATTGCCTTGAACTTTTTCCATAAACACTCAACATTGTCAGTGTCGGAACAGAAATTTTCGTTTTGATCTGTTAGGTAGTCTAAAATCTGCCTTCTATTACTCTTGATAAACAGATAAACCTTCCTCCCTTTTTTTATATTCCTATTAACTTCCATATTCAGGGATGCTGCAACGGCCTTATGATCACTGATTCCCTGTTCTGCACATACAGAGTCGAAAAGTTCGAGTATGTTTGTTTGTTAACGGGGGACAGCAGCAGCATTTAAAAAATATAGACATTAGTTGAGAAGCTTCAAGCCTATGGTCTGCATTGCCCGTTCAATAAGTTTAGTTTTTTTGAACCAAGTATAAAATACTGAATCTCACAGGACCATGTAGGCGCAATAAATCAACTTGCCAGTCCTAAGAACTTAAAAGTCTTGTAGTCATTCTACGCAAAGTTAATTATTATACAACGTTTATGATGGGGGCCGTTAAAACTCTCATTCAATCAATAATCTAAAAAGAATGGGAGTTAAATTTGTGAAAACAGAAGCATGAGCACCACAGACAAATGCCTTACACTAACTACCAACAACTCGGATTTCAGTGCTGGCGGAGTATTATTGACAGATATGACAACAACATGTAACAACAACCTACTGTGTCTCCAACCACAACATTAACTGCAGGCCATCAAAACTAGTTGCTAACTAAGAAAGAGGAGATGGTAATCAGGTATGTCAATAAAATTGATGTTTATCTGTAGAGGCGAAAGTTTTATCTGATCATCGATCATTAGCCTCTAGTTTTATTGTTTGGTCCCCACTCTAAAGTTTCTTGATAAGACACTGCAATGCCTGAAATAGAGGGCATTGTTTCTTAGTAATTACAATTACAAAATTCACTATCAGTCTACCACACAGCATACAAACATGAATGTTCTTTTGCTCCTGCCTTGTGGACCAGATACAGAATTTGAAAGGTACAAGACATTGTTTTTGCCTTGGACACTAACCATCAACACACCCTCAACAAATTACCAATCATGGCATGTGGTAGTGGCAAAAATGGGCCACAACCAGCTGCTTCACAAGGTGCTGTCTGCTGTGCAGCAAGGCTGGCATTTACTTAAGAGAAGAGATCCAGCATGGCAGATCTTTTTTCTATGTGATATTCAATTAACATAGCTGACAGTACCCCTTATTAGCCACAGATGACTCTCAATGTTGAGTTGTGATCCCACTCCTACTACTCCCCTGCCCACAGTTCATTGTGGTATGTGCAAAACAAAGACACTATTGTGGTGTCACATTTATTGGCCCAGTGTTGATTCTGCCATCAAACGTATGGTACGGAACTGTCAGGTCTGTGCCAGCAAAAACAAAAATAAGAACAACAAACAAGCAGATTTCAGAAGAGTCTGAATTCTAGATTTTTGCGCCATTTCACAGAATTGCTAATGTATTTAGACCATATAATGTAAGAACTGATTTCGCTGCCAATAATATGTTTTGTAATAGACCACCACACAAGACAATAACAAGCACAGACAAATCTTGCAACTGTGGCATCCGCGAATTTAAGTGTAATGAGTACCTGTTGGGCAGAAAGGCTGAAGCTTCAAGACTACATTCAAAGAACATATCAATCCATTTACACACAACACCCCATTAAATGCACAACAGCTACTCACATTCATGGCACAAGGCATCCATTTGACAACACAGATAACAGTCTACACTGAAGCACTAGAGAAACTGGTATAGGCATGTGTATCAAATTCAGAGATATGCAAACTGTCAGAACACGGCACTGCGGTCGGCAACGCCTATATAAGACAGGTGTCTAGCACAGTTGTTAAATCGGCTACTGCTGCTACAATGGCAAGTTACCAAGATTTAAGTGAGTTTGAATGTGGTGTTACAGTCGGCGCACAAAATGAGACACAGCATCTCCGTATGACCATTTCACAAGCGTACCGTGAATATCAGGAATCCAGTAAAACATCAAATCTCCAACATTGCTGCGGCCGAAAAGAGATCCTGCAAGAATGATGACTGAAGAGAATCGTTCAACGTGACGGAAGTGCAACCCTTCCATAAATTGCTGCAGATTTCAATGCTGGGCATCAATAAGAGTCAGCATGTGAATCATTAAATGAAACCTCATTGATATGGGCTTTCGGAGCCGAAGGCCCACCCACGTACCCTTGATGACTGCACGACACAAAGCTTTACATCTCGCCTGGGCCCCTCAACACTGACATTGGACAGTTGATGACTGGTCAGATGAGTCTTGGTTGGATGTGTACGGGTATGGAGACAACCTCATGAATACATGGACCCCCCCCCCCCCCCCCATGACAGCAGGGGACTGTTCAAGCTGGTGGAGGCTCTGTAATGGTGTGGGGCAAGTGCAGCTGGAGTGATACGGGACCCCCGATACGTATAGATACGACTCTGACATGTGATACGTACCTAAGCATCACCAGCATCCATTCATGTCCACTGTGCATTCTGATGGACTTGGGCCACTGCAGTAGGACAATGCAAAACCCCAAACATCCAGAATTGCTACAGAGGGGCTCCAGGAACACATTTATGGGCTTAAACTCTTCTGCTGACCACCAAACTTCCCAGACATGAGCATTATTGAGCATGTGGTAGTGGCAATGTGCTGCTCAGAAGAGATCTCCACTCCTTTGTACTGTTACAGACTTATGGACAGCCCTGCAGAGTTCATGGTGTCAGTTCCCTCCAGCACAACTTCAGGCATTAGTAGAGTCAATGCCACATCATGTTGCGGCACTTCTACGTGCTCGCATGGGCTCTACATGACATTAGGCAGGTGTACCAGTTTCTTTGGCTCTTCAGTGTAGTTATACTACATAAACTGAACAGACGCCAGAAAATGAACCAGTTGAGATAGAAACATTCATACACAAGACAAAACATAGGTAGACTATTTAAATAACACAGATAAGACACTACTCATGCACTTTTTGAAAAGTTTTGGTGGCGTACTAAATGATATAAAATAACTTATTACTGCATCTTCATCTATAATAACAGAAATTAAATATATTAAATTGACTCATCAATAATTTAAATTTGTCAAAACTATGTTATGACTTTAAAAAATACTTTGTTCATTTAACAACCCTATAATAATGAAAACATCTCTGTATAAATTATCTGTAATTTTGATTTGGTGTATAGGGTTGATATAAATCTTTGACATGTTATCTGTATCTTTGTGTTATTATTCAACATTCTTTGACACACAAGGCACTGCGTCTTTGTTCCATATACTCTTTGGACAACTTCGCTTTCTTAATGCAGTCAGTAACTTAGTGCATCTGCATCATACCTTCTTAATACCCTCAAGAATGCACCTTGATGGAACAATTTCAAAACAAAAAGCAAAGCAGATGACTGGCCACAAGAAGCAGAAATAGAAATGTTAATCTCTGTCCCCACCTGAAGATAAGGCTGAAAACCATCAAAAAGCTATTTAAAAAAGGGACCACCCCAGATCCCCCTTTAATTTTTCTTAGTGCAAGTAATTTCAATAATGAATGCAAAAACTCAATACAGCAAGTTTGTGAGCACATACCAATGTGACACAAGTGGAAAATTTATGATCAGTGTGTGTTACCACCAATTCTTACTTATGTCACTGAGGGATGGAGTTACAATGCAAAAATCTTTCAAATACTGAGATTTGCTCAGTGATCAATGGAGAGATTTATGTTGGGAATTTTCAGGGGAGGCAGGAAAATAAACAAATGTATCAGGGAACAGGCTGTAGTGGAAGATGTAATTATGGCAGTAATGGACACAAAATAAAGAAGGCCTTTATCCAGAAATAGATGCCAAATGGCTGATTATTATTCCAAACTTAATTTACACAGGGCACTAGGACACAGAGATTTTTTCATTAATAAATTTAAGTAGATGTGACTCTCCAACTGTTCCAAAAATCCTGATTGTCACAAAATTCAGTCTCAATGGAGAGCAATCTTGATGTGGTCAGAGGAACTTAAGACAATACTGTTTCATATTACCAAATCGAAATGCAGTAAGATCAGACATTTATTACATTTTGAATGGTAAAACTTAAAAAAAAGTTTGTTTGGAAAGATCCATCTAAAATTGGAAATGTCTATAAGTTGAAGATTGTGAATATAGCAGGTACATGCAGATATCGCAACACTGAAAACAGCCATGCATTCCACAACAGGTACAAGAGATCCATGTCCATGCCATGAAAACATTTCCCATATCATATAACTGCCACTATTCACAATGGCCCCACAGCCACACATGCCCAGTATCAAATGCACACAAGCCCAATGGTAGAGTGGAGAAAAATGGTGGCTTATCAAATGAACTGAGCTTCTCTCAGGCATCAGCTGTCCACTGCAATAAAATCCTTTTGGGGGTGTGACCGCATCATGTGTGATATACTACCAACATTTTGGCTGCTGCTATTGCAGGCAGCCTTCATCAGGATGACTGTAGTGGGACATGGTCAACAAACACACGTTGCTGGATTAACCAGTGTTGTATTTGGTTGCCAGCTGCTTCATATAGAGCTGCATATCTTGATATGTAATACTCAACCAGGCACTCACTTCTGTTATCATGGTTGTAATGTTTTCCACAATCTTGCTATATTTAATCATTTCCTTATGTTGACACCAATGCAAGTAAGCTATTGGGCCTCACACACATCACAAGACAATGGTCCTCTGAGCTCTCATAATCCCTGTAATTTGCTCTCCATCAAACATCAGTAAATAATACACAAATGCCGGTTGGCTGCAGACTTAATGGCTAGATCTGTCACATGGAGTCGCACAAGGTCTGAATCATAATTTTATGGACTATGCACGAATTTCTTTTCCCTGTAGTACCTCAGTTGGTTTTCAGAAACCTACAAAAAAAAAGGATGAGCTTACACAGCAACATCTATGGCATTTTTTATTTGATATAAAAAGTAAGTCAGTGGAATTTAACAAATTGTGAGATCTGGAAGGCCATTTTGATTTTAAATTGATCTAAAGACACTGAACACCAACTACATCTCAAGATTTTTGCATAGTACTCTTTGTCTTCTATATCTTTTCTTCAAAAAGTAAAAAAAAAGGAATCACCTATTTTCATAATGTACAACTACTGACTTGCCCCTGCTTCACACAAGTATCATTATGTATTTATGACTGGATAACTTGTCTGTGTAGCAGTAAGACAAAGAGTGTTTTTTTTTTAACTAAGTACCATTTTGAAATAAAAAATAAAACAAGTAGATATTTCTTATTTTAATCTATTTCTCTACATAATTCCCACCAATATTCTGCATGTTTATGTTTGTTTGTGAGTATCTGAAATGCCTCCTTTGATTGAGAAGCCCACTGACTGTGAAATACACGCTGTGATTTATTTTCTTAGTGCTGAAGGCTTTGGTAACAGAAACTCATCATCAGATCAGTGAAGTGCATGGAGAAAATTTATGAGTGATGAAATGGAATGGTAATGGCTGAGAGCTTTCAAAGATGGCCATACGAATGTGCATGATGAGGAACAAAGTGGGCTACCTTCAGTCATTACTGACAATTTGGTGCAGAAAGTTGATGAAAAAGTGAGAGAGATCAGACACTTTACAACTTTGACATTATGTGATGAGATGTCTAAAGTGTCAAGATGTGTGCTTTATGCAACTGTTGCTTCATTGAACAGCAGATTTCTGTTAGGATGGTATTCAAAAGCTTGTTG
This sequence comes from Schistocerca gregaria, assembly GCF_023897955.1. Lineage (NCBI taxonomy): Eukaryota > Metazoa > Arthropoda > Insecta > Orthoptera > Acrididae > Schistocerca > Schistocerca gregaria. The sequence goes on along the minus strand of NC_064931.1, from coordinate 619,940,592 downwards.
CAGGACATGATAAGTGCCTCAATATTGTGGGAATTACGTAAAAACTACATTAAAGTACAGGCTTTCATGTAAAAATAAAATTGCTGTGAACAGTTTATTTGTTTTATTTTTTTCTACTTTTTTCATTTCTGAATAGTACTCACATAAAAAGCATACTTTGTAAATTATACACACAAACCTTCCTTGTGAATGAGTCTAGCTATCAGTGAAAACCACATTAACATCCCTATACTAGCTCCTGAGATTTGCCTTCATGTTCACAGATAAAAATGTGTCAAGGGAAATGCATATGTCAGTTAAAATCAATAATTCTTCCTAATGCAGATGTAATATAATGGTTACCTTTGGCGCATTTGCATGAAATAATGTTAACTACAAGAGTCATTTGGTAAACAACACAATAAAATGAGGGGTTATGAAACTGATACTCATACTTACATCTGTGCCAATGCTTGAGCCATTGCAACACCATCACTGACTTCTTCCACTGTTGAATGTGGTGCGTCAACATCGAAGGTTTGTAGCTGTTGGCAAGAAACAACAACTTCTTAAATCTTTGAAATTTTTAAGCTAAAACACTTTTGGGGAAAGTCTATGAAGAATGTTAATCTGTTGTTTACTGGAAACTAGCTAAATTTTACTGCTATTGCTACATCCTTCAGCAAAGTGTGATATGGATTAGAATGTTCAAAGCAATGAAAGTACTAAAGTTAATCTTCTGTAGCTTATACATTTCCAGGTAGTTCCAAATGCTGAATCAATTTGTTTTCCTTGCATGAAACAAAGATACTAGGTTGCTTCACAGAAAACATCTACATCTACATCCATACTCCGCAAGCCACCTGACGGTGTGTGGCGGAGGGTAACGTGAGTACCTTTATCGGTTCTCCCTTCTATTCCAGTCTCGTATTGTTCGTGGAAAGAAGGATTGTCGGTATGCTTCTGTGTGAGCTCTAATCTCTCTGATTTTATCCTCATGGTCTCTTCACGAGATATACGTAGGAGGGAGCAATATACTGCTTGACTCCTCGGTGAATGTATGTTCTCGAAACTTTAACAAAAGCCCGTACCGAGCTATTGAGCATCTCTCCTGCAGAGTCTTCCACTGGAGATTATCTATCATCTCCGTAACGCTTTCGCGATTACTAAATGATCCTGTATCGAAGCACGCTGCTCTCCGTTGGATCTTCTCTATCTCTTCTATCAACCCTATCTGGTACGGATCCCACACTGCTGAGCAGTATTCAAGCAGTGGGCGAACAAGTGTACTGTAACCTACTTCCTTTGTTTTCGGATTGCATTTCCTTAGGATTCTTCCAATGAATCTGTCTGGCATCTGCTTTACCAACCTGGTCATTCCATTTTAAATCACTCCTAATGCCTATTCCCAGATAATTTATGGAATTTACTGCTTCCAGTTGCTGACCTGCTATTTTGTAGCTAAATGATAAGGGATCTATCTTTCTATGTATTCACAGCACATTACACTTGTCTACATTGAGATTCAATTGCCATTCCCTGCACCATGCATCAATTCGCTGCAGATCCTCCTGCATTTCAGTACAATTTTCCATTGTTACAACCTCTCGATACACCACTGCATCATCTGCAAAAAGCCTCAGTGAACTTCCGATGTCATCCACAAGGTCATTTATGTATATTGTGAATAGCAACAGTCCTACGACACTCCTCTGTGGCACACCTGAAATCACTCTTACTTCAGAAGACTTCTCTCCATTGAGAATGACATGCTGTGTTCTGTTATCTAGGAACTCTTTAATCCAATCACACAATTGGTCTGATAGTCCATATGCTCTTACTTTGTCCATTTTACGACTGTAGGGAACTGTATCGAACGCCTTGCGGAAGTCAAGAAACACGGCATCTACTTGGGAACCCGTCTCTATGGCCCTCTGAGTCTCGTGGACGAATAGCGCGAGCTGGGTTTCACACGACAGTCTTTTTCAAAACCCATGCTGATTCCTACAGAGTAGATTTCTAGTCTCCAGAAACGTCATTATACTCAAACATAATACATGTTCCAAAATTCTACAACTGATCGACGTTAGAGATATAGGTCTATAGTTCTGCACATCTGGTCGACATCCCTTCTTGAAAACAGGGATGACCTGTGCCCTTTTCCAATCCTTTGGAACGCTACGCTCTTCTAGAGACCTATGATACACCGCTGCAAGAAGGGGGGCAAGTTTCTTCGCATACCTGTGTAAAATCGAACTGGTATCCCATCAGGTCCAGCGGCCTTTCCCCTTTTGAGCGATTTTAACTGTTTGTCTATCCATCTGTCGTCTATTTCGATATCTGCCATTTTGTCATCTGTGCGACAATCTAGTGAAGGAACTACAGTGCAGTCTTCCTCTGTGAAACAGCTTTGAAAAAAGACATTTAGTATTTCAGCCTTTAGTCTGCCATCCTCTGTTTCAGTACCAGTTTGGTCACAGAGTGTCTGGACATTTTGTTTTGATCCACCTACTGCTTTGACATAAGACCAAAATTTCTTAGGATTTTCTGCCAAGTCAGTACATAGAACTTCACTTTCGAATTCATTGAACGCCTCTCGCATAGCCCTCCTCACACTACATTTCGCTTCGCGTAATTTTTTTTTTGTCTGCAAGGCTTTGGCTATGTTTATGTTTGCTGTGAAGTTCCCTTTGCTTCCGCAGCAGTTTTCTAACTCGGTTGTTGTACCACGGTGGCTCTTTTTCACCTCTTACGATCTTGCTTGGCATACTAAATATACTTCTACATTTTATGACTTATTAATATCTTGGTGCGGCAAAATGCTCAATGTTGTTCACAGAGTACTAGCACAACCCATAAGTTGATAAGCACTCTGTCATATGTGGAATTGCATCAACGTTTTCACCTTTCCCACTTGTGGCACCAGCATGTACACACAATTTTCCATTGACACTAAAGTATAGTAAAATTTAATATTAACAAAAAAACCACAATGACCTTCTAGCCACAGCAGGCTTCTACTGGTAAAAATCAGGATCGAGTACAGGAAATTACACAGTTACACTGGCTTTGCTGTAGCAACACTGATCCCCATTTATTTAATGTTCCCTTCCCTTTCCCCTGCTCTCCGCCTCTAACCCCAAAAGCTGCATCTGCTTACAACCCAAACAAAATATGACAGCCACTTTCTTGTTATATGTGAAATTTCATGTGGAAGCAAAGCTATCAAAGTTGCAGAAAATCCACATCTACATCTATGTTGTAGTCATGAATGATGGGTGGGAAAGCTGAATTAAATTATATAAATACCAACAATCATAAAGGTGGCATATTACAGATTCTGGCAGGATTGTATAAGGCACATATTTATAGCATAGATTACATACAACAATTTCTAGGTAGATTGATGCAATAATGTTTGTACAGATACAATTCAAGAAAAAAATTTTCGTTACTGTGATAATTTATAATTGAATCTTACAGTTACAACACATAGCAAACATTCTAGAAGTATTCACCTGAGCACAGCTACTAAATAGATTGCAACAAGACAATGGAAGTAAACAAGGAATTTTATGCCATTATGATATCTAATTTGGTCCACTAGATTTCAGATGAGGACTCAGCAAACAACATCACAATTTACATGTATTGGCGTAAATAACACTAAGTAGTCATTTAGGAAAAGGAGGATAACTATGTAGAAAAAAAGTTCTGTATGTTACAGGATTTCATGGTCCTTTATATATCCACACTCAGTCTCTAGATGATTCACTGCTTCTGATTTCTAGGGGAAACTTGTAGGACACCGAAAGCATATGCAAACAAAGAAATCAAAATGAGGTAATGCCCTGTAGGTATTAACACATCTATCATGCAGATAATGTGGTTATGATCTTAACTCACGAAAGCTACTAGGAAAACTACTGTAGTCTACACTTACTGACAATCATCTACAGTAGCCAAATGTTGTTTTACACCTCTAGGTCATATTCCTACATGTAACATATCCAAACTGTCTATGAATAGGGAATACACCAATGCTTTTAAATGTCCCAAAGCTAGAATTCTACAGGATTAATATTAAGGTAAATTGGGAGGCCATCTACTGGACGTCCTCTAAAAAACCATTGCTCATTAAACGTTTATGTTACCTACTGTAGTAGATTAAGAGGTGGTCCCCCATCATGGATAAACCACATCTGTTGTCTTTTTTGCAAGGGCAACATTCTGCTGTAGCCCAGGTAATGTGTCATGCAGAAATTGGTGATAAACAGTACCTGTTAATCTGTCTGATAATGAGTATGGACCTACGAGCTTGTCACCCATTCTTTCTGTCCAGCTTTTGATACTAAGTTGAACCTGACGCCTCACTTCTATTATTGCTCTAGAATCTGAATTTGCTCACAAGTGGTTATTTACAAAATTTGTTATCCTACTCTGTGTGAATCCTGCCATTGCCTGGGCTATATCCTGTGGTGCGGAAAGTATGGTGACATCTGTCAGCACAGTAGTATGGACCATATTTATTCTTTTCCTGAAGTCCTCCATATAGAGTCCCACACTTTTATTCATAATGTAGAATGGTGTTATACAACAATGGAATTCCTATCATGGCCACTTTCTCCTCACACAAAAAAAGAAAAATTCTACATTAAGCCCTTGAGATTGAATACACTTCTAAATTATCTGTAGATGGTTTACTTCTGGTTCTTCACAGTGAGGCCTCTTTGACCATTAACTTAATTTGACAATCATTGTTACACCACCGAATAAGCTGTCTTCTAAAATAGCCAGCAGTCACCTCTGCCAGGAGGTCTACCCATTCATGATCACTACACCAGTCAGTTAACTGTATAGCAAACATTTACCCTTAGCAAAAATGTTATTTTGGTACAAACACAATAGTAGCTTTGAGGATCACCTCTGCCAGGTGCTCTTCCCACTTATGATCACTGTCCCAGTCAATTAGCTGTACAGCGTACACTATTTTGTTTATTATTATTATTATTATTAGCCTTACATGGGCAAGTGTTGTTTCTGGAATTTCCATTTGTGTTGTGCCAATGCTTCACACAGCTAGTTTCATGAGTTTAGATACAAATAATGCAATAAAGCTACATGGCTGCATTTCCTAGAAAATTTTAACTTCAACATACAGTATCTGCTATGTTACTTTAATTCTCTTGAGTTAACTTAGAGGTTTCCTGAATCCAGGCATTGTGTTTCTCTGGTTACTTAAAGTATGAAAGTGAGAATGAAAAATGACATTTCCAGTTCAGGGATTGTCTTACCACACTTTTTACATGTAGTGTGTTCCTTACACGCACGACAATGTAGTAGGCCTACAACAAAACTGTTGGCCTTTGAAACAACACAGATGATTTCAATGAAACTGGCTTTAATATACTTTTTCTCTAGCACGCACTCAACCTTTTTCATCAAGTTGTGTAAACTGTGACAATTTCTAGTTTCCAATCTTTCAGGAAGTCTGCTCTATTTACATATATAAACATGGCTTACCATAACATATTTATTGGTTCAAATGTTGGGTACAGCTCAACTTTAACTGGGTAATTATTGTTCTTTATTAAATTTTCTACTTGATAAGCTCTACTAATCTGAATAAGAATAGTACCACTTCTTACGGTTGTTTTCAGTGCACCTAGCAAAACCTCTGCTTATACACAAAGGTGAAAATTTTTCAAAAGGGTATTTCTTCATATTTTATATAATTATAAACATGTGATGCAATATAGGATGTGTTTTCTTAACCTCACCAACGGAAGCTTGGTAGGTAGGACTAGCTACCCAAGCTCTTATTTGGTTGAGTGCTTTTCCTCCCAGATTGTACACCAGTCCCACTAAGTGTCATTTGTTTGTAAAATGTGAACCGATTTCTCACCTGAAATGCTAGGGTTCTGTAGGCCAAATATGTAGAAGGACCTGATGTGACAAGTGTCCCAGAATTTGCCCACTAACAACTGTTGTATCTCAACAACCATTCTTCTATCAGAATGTAGCACATCCTGTGCTGCAATGTATTTATACCCACTCTTGTTATCTGGGTAGTTAAGGAAAGATACCAGTCCTTCAAGACACAATGTTTCACAGACACGCCCAACAGTGGTCGAGAAACTGTGCTCCGACTTGCTCTGATTTTAAAGTAAAGCAACTGAATTCTGGTAGTGCTTACAAAGATTACCCTAAGTAGTACGACAATGTGGATGTTTATTTCTGTCTGGAATGTTGTAACCTAACATACTGCATTGAATTTCTTGGCAAATGCCAGTTGTATATTGTCCATTGTTGTAGAAGGATGTGATTTCCACTAATGAGAATGAAATACTATCAGATATTGCAGCAAGTGTAACATTTTGACACGTTGTTTCTTGTGCCAATGACGTCCTGACTTCCAAGCATCAATAAATGTTAGTGAGCTGTGCAGTTCTTGTGAAACAACAAGCTGAAATAGATTATGAAGATGACGACAAATCACCTCCACTATGTCAGTAGTTGCAGGGGCAACAGTCTGGATGATTGACTGATCTGGCCTTGCAACATTAACCAAAACGGCCTTGCTGTGCTGGTACTGCGAACGGCTGAAAGCAAGGGGAAACTACAGCCGTAATTTTTCCCGAGGACATGCAGCTTTACTGTATGATTAAATGATGATGGCATCCTCTTGGGTAAAATATTCCGGAGGTAAAATAGTCCCCCATTCGGATCTCCGGGCGGGGACTACTCAGGAGGATGTCGTTACCAGGAGAAAGAAAAATGGCGTTCTACGGATCGGAGCGTGGAATGTCAGATCCCTTAATCGGGCAGGTAGGTTAGAAAATTTAAAAAGGGAAATGGATAGGTTAAAGTTAGATATAGTGGGAATTAGTGAAGTTCGGTGGCAGGAGGAACAAGACTTCTGGTCAGGTGACTACAGGGTTATAAACACAAAATCAAATAGGGGTAATGCAGGAGTAGGTTTAATAATGAATAGGAAAATAGGAATGCGGGTAAGCTACTACAAACAGTATAGTGAACGCATTATTGTGGCCAAGATAGATACGAAGCCCACACCTACTACAGTAGTACAAGTTTATATGCCAACTAGCTCTGCAGATGATGAAGAAATTGAAGAAATGTACGATGAAATAAAAGAAATTATTCAGATAGTGAAGGGAGACGAAAATTTAATAGTAATGGGTGACTGGAATTCGAGTGTAGGAAAAGGGAGAGAAGGAAACATAGTAGGTGAATATGGATTGGGGCTAAGAAATGAAAGAGGAAGCCGCCTAGTAGAATTTTGCACAGAGCACAACTTAATCATAGCTAACACTTGGTTTAAGAATCATGAAAGAAGGTTGTATACGTGGAAGAACCCTGGAGATACTAAAAGGTATCAGATAGATTATATAATGGTAAGACAGAGATTTAGGAACCAGGTTTTAAGTTGTAAGACATTTCCAGGGGCAGATGTGGACTCTGACCACAATCTATTGGTTATGACCTGTAGATTAAAACTGAAGAAACTGCAAAAATGTGGGAAATTAAGGAGATGGGACCTGGATAAACTGAAAGAACCAGAGGTTGTACAGAGTTTCAGAGAGAGCATAAGGGAACAATTGACAGGAATAGGGGAAAGAAATACAGTAGAAGAAGAATGGGTAGCTCTGAGGGATGTAGTAGTGAAGGCAGCAAAGGATAAAGTAGGTACAAAGACGAGGGCTGCTAGAAATCCTTGGGTAACAGAAGAAATATTGAATTTAATTGATGAAAGGAGAAAATATAAAAATGCAGTAAATGAAGCAGGCAAAAAGGAATACAAACGTCTCAAAAATGAGATCGACAGGAAGTGCAAAATGGCTAAACAGGGATGGCTAGAGGACAAATGTAAGGATGTAGAAGCTTATCTCACTAGGGGTAAGATAGATACTGCCTACAGGAAAATTAAAGAGACCTTTGGAGAGAAGAGAACCACGTGTATGAATATCAAGAGCTCAGATGGCAGCCCAGTTCTAAGCAAAGAAGGGAAGGCAGAAAGGTGGAAGGAGTATATAGAAGGTTTATATAAGGGCGATGTACTTGAGGACAATATTATGGAAATAGAAGAGGATGTAGATGAAGACGAAATGGGAGATACGATACTGCGTGAAGAGTTTGACAGAGCACTGAAAGACCTGAGTTGAAACAAGGCCCCAGGAGTAGACAACATTCCATTAGAACTACTGACGGCCTTGGGAGAGCCAGTCATGACAAAACTCTACCAGCTGGTGAGCAAGATGTATGAGACAGGCGAAATACCCTCAGACTTCAAGAAGAATATAATAATTCCAATCCCAAAGAAAGCAGGTGCTGACAGATGTGAAAATTACCGAACTATCAGTTTAATAAGCCACGGCTGCAAAATACTAACGCGAATTCTTTACAGACGAATGGAAAAACTGGTAGATGCAGACCTCGGGGAGGATCAGTTTGGATTCCGTCGAAATGTTGGAACACGTGAGGCAATACTGACCTTACGACTTATCTTAGAAGAAAGATTAAGAAAAGGCAAACCTACGTTTCTAGCATTTGTAGACTTAGAGAAGGCTTTTGACAATGTTGACTGGAATACTCTTTTTCAAATTCTAAAGGTGGCAGGGGTAAAATACAGGGAGCGAAAGGCTATTTATAATTTGTACAGAAACCAGATGGCAGTAATAAGAGTCGAGGGGCATGAAAGGGAAGCAGTGGTTGGGAAAGGAGTGAGACAGGGTTGTAGCCTCTCCCCGATGTTATTCAATCTGTATATTGAGCAAGCAGTAAAGGAAACAAAAGAAAAATTTGGAGTAGGTATTAAAATTCATGGAGACGAAGTAAAAACTTTGAGGTTCGCCGATGACATTGTAATTCTGTCAGAGACGGCAAAGGACTTGGAAGAGCAGTTGAACGGAATGGACAGTGTCTTGAAAGGAGGATATAAGATGAACATTAACAAAAGCAAAACGAGGATAATGGAATGTAGTCAAATTAAATCGGGTGATGCTGAGGGAATTAGATTAGGAAATGAGACACTTAAAGTAGTAAAGGAGTTTTGCTATTTAGGAAGTAAAATAACTGATGATGGTCGAAGTAGAGAGGATATAAAATGTAGACTGGCAATGGCAAGGAAAGCATTTCTGAAGAAGAGAAATTTGTTAACATCGAATATAGATTTATGTATCAGGAAGTCGTTTCTGAAAGTATTTGTTTGGAGTGTAGCCATGTATGGAAGTGAAACATGGACGATAACTAGTTTGGACAAGAAGAGAATAGAAGCTTTCGAAATGTGGTGCTACAGAAGAATACTGAAGATAAGGTGGATAGATCACGTAACTAATGAGGAGGTATTGAATAGGATTGGGGAGAAGAGAAGTTTGTGGCACAACTTGACTAGAAGAAGGGATCGGTTGGTAGGACATGTTTTGAGGCATCAAGGGATCACAAATTTAGCATTGGAGGGCAGCGTCGAGGGTAAAAATCGTAGAGGGAGACCGAGAGATGAGTACACTAAGCAGATTCAGAAGGATGTAGGTTGCAGTAGGTACTGGGAAATGAAGAAGCTTGCACAGGATAGAGTAGCATGGAGAGCTGCATCAAACCAGTCTCAGGACTGAAGACAACAACAACAACATGTTCTGCAGTTGCAATGCAATGCTTTGAATTGTTAGAAGCTATTTTCCTTACTTTACTGCAGGTGTTACAGTTCCTTCCTACTACAACCAGCTGGAACAACAACTCTTGTCTGTGTGTCATGTCTAAAGCAAACTAACCTTTCTTGGTTTCATCAAAAAATGTAGAGCAATATTTGTGGCATAATACTGTTCCTACTGCAAAATTCTACGAATAAAACAATTTCTAAATGAAATAATTCATCTTTTTAGGTGATTAATTTAAATCAAAAGACCTATCAGTGATTTTATATGAGAGTCAACAGTGAAAATTGCAGAGTTTCACAAAAAAAAGAGCTGTATTCATATATATTTCAGTATTTGCTATGGACCATTTATTTTATGCTATGTTGTACTTGCATTTACAGTATATTACAAGTAAGTGATTAATGTGTACTTATATGTCATAAAATGTGTCAGTTGCAACTCCTAATTACTCTTTGAGTTAGTGCCACAAAGCAATTACAGACCTTCATATTTTCATACTATCAGTTAAAATGAGGTGGACAGCACTTTTCAAGCCTCCCAATGATTTCCAGGTTCTACGGGTCCTCCTTACAGTTTGAAACAAAAGATCTATATTGATAAGATGACTTCTGAACTGACTGGATACTGCATAATTTTTTTATGAACACATTTATTTTTATAAGAGCAGGTTTGCTGCTGAAAACATGTCCTATCTCATTGTCTTTGATGTTTGTGTGTTGATACAATCCCCAAGTCCACATGTGTGAAAGAAAATATTTTTGTTTTAATGAACCTGGACCTATTTCCACGATACTTCAGACAGACAACCCTCCGTATGGACCAGTTAACATTATATCACTCTGGAGACTGCAAATCTACACTCCACATCACCTAAGTAATACATCAATTACTTTAAGATTGAGTGATTTCTACATGTGCACCCAGGGCTGGTTTAAGGCCAAACCGACAAAAGCCACCGCTTATGGCACCAAACTGAGAGGGGTGCCAGAGATGCCACAACTGCAACATTTGTATACAGGATGTGTCACAATTATTAGCGTCTGCTTCAGGCGCCAAGTTGAATGGGGTGAGGATAGCCTGAGTGTAAGATTTGTACACTGTGCATATCACAATTAGTTGTGAAAATATACAAGGGAAAACAGGGGAAGGGGGCACAAAATAGTAAGTCACGTGCAAAAACGTTTTTGGACCAGCCTTGTGTGCACTTCATAAGTCATCGTAGGTGTACGGTTCATAATGTACCACAACACTTCTCTTCCCTTACAGCTCCATTTAGGGACAGTACACAATAAGAACGCTTCATAAGCCCTGATTATCCTAGTTTTGTCATTAAGCACGACGTTAATGGAAGGAAATAATATTTCATGACCCAAAATGAAAAGTGAGATCACAAAACGTTAGACTCATCACGATGCATAGACTCTGTTACTGCTTACTGTGGAGTTGGTTCAGATTCTGTGACACACATAATGAATTTTACTGATCTCCTTTTAACCTTCACTATTTCTTCTATTATTTAAACTTAATACAGTACTCAGATCGATAAACAGTAGCCAATAATTGGTCAAATGTGGGGTTTGAAAGCAACCTATTACATGGATGTATTACAATCCCTTGTGAAATATCCCAAAAATTTCATCCAGGCATTTCTCTTTTTCACAACTATATACGTGGTGATGCCATCTTGAAACGTTTTGAATAGGTACTCCCAGATACCCATAGGTTGTTACTGATCATTGTGTGCATTATCAAATGATGATCCTTGTTCATTGTGTGCATTAAATTACAGTTCTTTATACTGACAGTCAGCTGTCAGATTCTACATCAAGTGCTCATTTTCTGATAACATTTTCTATGGTAATGAGCACAGCTGAAATAACTGTAAAACCAATAAACAGCCCGAGAAAGTATCAAGCTAGTACTCAACCAATAATAGGAGAGTTCTTTGGATACAAAATTCTTTTGAAAAAATTGTATATAGCACACTCATTTAGACAGTGTTGTGCTTTGTGTGCATCTCAAAGACCTTACTGGGAAGTGATAATCAGTAATACTCATTTCACATGTCAACAAGGAATAGTACAGAGTTAGGTGATTGTAAAATTGACAAGATCCTCTGTTATAACTGTTGTTGAGGTTAGGAATGCATGGCAGTGTGCTCATCAGTGCCCCAGTTCTCTTGTCTTGTTTGCAGAGCCTACCGTTCTGTGGGAGGGCCTTGCTGAGTTTCCTACTCAGTTTTCCACTACAGTAGCCCAGATGAAACTCCAACCCACAGTCAACATGTACTACTCCCTCTCTGGCTATCCTACAGTAACATCCACACACTTGTCACACATCAGCAACAAGGGCAGAAGCTTAGTCCAGATCTGACACATTGTGAACATAAAGTCTGCTTTACTGGAGATCTCAAGTGATATTGCCACTCATAGGCACTGCATATATTCCATTTGCATTCTTAGTGGCTCAAACAGGGGGAACACCAGTGATGATGAGCAAGGGAAGAATCCTGAGGGCCTTCTGCTGGATAGTTAATTGTTTGCAGAGCCTACCGTTCTGTGGGAGGGCCTTGCTGAGTTTCCTACTCAGTTTTCCACTACAGTAACCCAGATGAAACTCCAACCCACAGTCTACATGTACTACTCCCTCTCTGGCTATCCTACAGTAACATCCACACACTTGTCACACATCAGCAACAAGGGCAGAAGCTTAGTCCAGATCTGACACATTGTGAACATAAAGTCTGCTTTACTGGAGATCTCAAGTGATATTGCCACTCATAGGCACTGCATATATTCCATTTGCATTCTTAGTGGCTCAAACAGGGGGAACACCAGTGATGATGAGCAAGGGAAGAATCCTGAGGGCCTTCTGCTGGATAGTTAATTGTTTGCAGAGCCTACCGTTCTGTGGGAGGGCCTTGCTGAGTTTCCTACTCAGTTTTCCACTACAGTAACCCAGATGAAACTCCAACCCACAGTCTACATGTACTACTCCCTCTCTGGCTATCCTACAGTAACATCCACACACTTGTCACACATCAGCAACAAGGGCAGAAGCTTAGTCCAGATCTGACACATTGTGAACATAAAGTCTGCTTTACTGGAGATCTCAAGTGATATTGCCACTCATAGGCACTGCATATATTCCATTTGCATTCTTAGTGGCTCAAACAGGGGGAACACCAGTGATGATGAGCAAGGGAAGAATCCTGAGGGCCTTCTGCTGGATAGTTAATTGTTTGCAGAGCCTACCGTTCTGTGGGAGGGCCTTGCTGAGTTTCCTACTCAGTTTTCCACTACAGTAACCCAGATGAAACTCCAACCCACAGTCTACATGTACTACTCCCTCTCTGGCTATCCTACAGTAACATCCACACACTTGTCACACATCAGCAACAAGGGCAGAAGCTTAGTCCAGATCTGACACATTGTGAACATAAAGTCTGCTTTACTGGAGAACTCAAGTGATATTGCCACTCATAGGCACTGCATATATTCCATTTGCATTCTTAGTGGCTCAAACAGGGGGAACACCAATGATGATGAGCAAGGGAAGAATCCTGAGGGCCTTCTGCTGGATAGTTAATAGCAGTCAATAAATTTCAGCAGTGACTCTGATATTTATTAGCAATTTCCGAATATACCAAAGTGTACTACTGACTTAATAGCACAAGTAATTAATATACCATATTCAATCATACTATTTTATTGGTTACAATTGTCACAGGGGTCATTATGGACTGGAAAGAATCACCTCAAAACACCAAGTTTCCCAACGAAGCACCCTCTACAGAGCTAAAGATATTTTGTGTAAATGAATGGTAAATCTATTACAAAGCACAGTAAAATTACACTTGTTTCACGCTGTCTGTGAAAGTAATTTTATTGTATAGTCACATCTAACAGTCTCTGGTTAACAACAGTGACATGGTGCAACTCAAACCCATACACACAGTGACTAGCTGAGAAAACGTACATTACACAACAGTTCAACATTTTTCTTATTCAAATCTTATTATAAATCATGCTTTGTGGCCTCCTTGAAGGATGTTTCAGTATAATGTACTAAGATTATTAATAATCAGATGTCTCTCAGAAACTTTATACAATGAATGTTGTGAGTTGACACTGTGGGGGAAAAAATGCAGGTAACAGTACTTAGGTCCTACTTGCAGATTTCCACCTCCACCAAAACTACTCCTGACTGCTTCCCAGACCATGAGGAATAACAAGTCAAGTCTGGAAACTTCTCCTTCAAGTTCTTACTAATGTTAACCATAAACTGTGCTTTTGTGAATGTGAACAAAATGTCTTCAACATTATTATAAACGATTTATTGCAGCAAAATAGCCATTGTAGTTATACATTAGATTACAAACATTGAGAGTGAATTACAAGGATGTATTGAGTGTCTGCATAATTCTTAGTAGATTACATTCAGTGCAGGTATTATAACAGATTATTATTTGAACCATTTATTGCATAGTCTCTAATTGATCTGGTCCTCTTGTTGCATATTTCTATATGGTATCGCTCACAAGACTGTCCACATAGTGTACACTTGCAAAGGTTTGACGGTTCGTGGTACGTTGTATTTGCACAAATTTCATGGTGGAATCCGTGTACTGCGGGTCTTGTAAGTACGTGTCTCATCTCAAAATTTGCTGCTGTCCAAGAGCGGTCGATCATGGCCTCGGATCCATAGAATTCCATTGGTACTTCCTCTCTTTTCTTAAGTAGTGATCTTAGTAGGTTCTCCGATGCTGATGTGTTGGGAAGTAAGAACCTTATCCTTAGATCCTCAATGAGGAAAGATTCTCAAGCGAGAAAGTAGACTAATCTTGATCTTGTGGTTTTTGCTACCCCTAATGCTCTTTTGATATAGGTTGCTTTTAATCTTTCCAACGTTTCTAAGTTCTTTTCATTTAGGTGTATCCATACGATTTCTATCCCAGCCAGTATCAGTATTATTTTTGATTTGAAGAGTGCCATAGCTGTGTCTAGATTTAGTGTTCTGATGGAACTTATTTCATTTATCGCTCTGATGGCCTGTGTCGCTTTCTTTGTTGTGTGTTTATTGAAGCACTTTGCGGACGGCTGGAGTGTTATCCCTAGATATTTGTAATCTTTTGTGATAGATATTTGCTTTCCTTGTAGTGCAATTCTTGTCATTTTTGAGATTTGCCCACCTGGTCTGAATACCATCATTTCCGTCTTGTCGGTGTTGATTACAAACTTGTGTTTTGTGTTATTATAATACTGCTATGGGGGTTCAGCATCACCCCTGATGAGCACCACATTGAGCTCAGGAGAATGACAAGACATTACTGTCATACACAACACATCTTGGCACAGTTGGTTGTAAAAGCATTACAATGTGATTGCGTATTGTAATGTGACAAGGTGGTGTAGTTTTTGACTTTCATTACTAAACCCTACTGTGAGTCCTCTACGTAATCTTTAATTGTGTAGTATGCATTACATATGAGGTACTGCATATATCAACTACCTTTTTAAACAGATATATGGTAAAAGTTACATAGCAGACACCTTTGCACTCTTCATAATTTATGTGCAATATATGTATACAACATTATTCAAACTCCTTGTCAGTGACTTGTTATCTGATTTTACATTGTGTTTATAATTTTTATAATGGAAAACGTGCAAATTATGGCAAGAAACATTAAAATTTGCATGAATGTAAACATTAGGCTGTATTATGGGTCAATTAGTTGCTACAACCTATATTCTGCATCCACAGTCATTGGTTTCGCCAACTCTCAACCAAATTATCACCTTCCAAATTAATCTTGACCTCCAGCTATGCTACAGATCAATCTGTCATCACAATCAAGATTCCATGGGGTCCCTACTGGCAAGGTATGATGGCTAATCCACATTATATTAGATGATCCCCTTACACTAAGAAAAACTTGGCCATATTAACTATTTCACACACATAAGAGCTAGTGTCGGGTGAGAAATGTATGCGAAACTTGTGCAGTGAAAATTTCCCAACTTTTTTGGTTACTACACATTCACTTGACACAGCAAATGCATTATAACACGATAGTTATCTTTGCAGTAGAAATACAGGAAAGAACCATATATTCAGTTGGACTTGCGAAAAAAAAAAGAATGCCTACAAATATTGTATTTTTTTCCCATGTGTGTATTGATAACACAGTTTCTAAGACGTCTTCAACAAACGTGAGCTACAAAATGGGAATGGCTTCCTTGTTGAGATCCTGTTGATGCCACTTTCTTAATTTGCTGCACCCATGAATTTCACAGCTGTATTTGGTCTAGCTGTAACTTATTTGTGTTATCAGCAAAGAAACTTTCAATTCTGCAGAATTCATTAAAAAGAAGAGATCCCTGTAATGTGGCTTTTATTCTACGAAACAGCAGTGTTCGCTCCTTTCAAATCTCAATGCCTCTCAAATAACAGACCGAGGGGTATTCGGTTTCAATGTTCTTAGAATGACAGTTGTGACCTATCTGCTTTAATAAGTGTTTGACCAGGATTACACGAAAGCAGTATTGGAGTAACTGCACAAAACTGCGTGACTAACGACAGCGATGTTCCACGGAAACATGTTACTTCCAGCACGACGTTTCAGCTGATGACATTTTTACCCTTTTGCACTATCGACTGGTCTGTATCACTAACATTATTGTCAGAACTTCGGCTGTCAGTGCTTTTGTTTCTGGCAATTCAAGTATCAGAAAATTGTAAACATACTCGCTTGCGGTACTTACCCACTTCATCAAGCTTTCACATAATTGAATTTTATCCATGTCTGCTGTTTCTTGAGTTGTTTACAACTACATAAGGTGACTAACTTTTATCTACAGTACATTTTTGTGATTAAGATCAGTGATCATTGTTTTAAACAGCTCTGTGTCATACACGAGGTAGTGTGCATAATTTATAGGTCTCTCGGACTTATTCAAAACACATAACTTCAGTATTAACATGTTATTCCGTTTTCATTTAATAATCAGTTCATGTTTTAACTGCAATGTCATTATACATTCGGCACTCACTATCGCATTATCACACGTTAACCTCTCTGACATTTGTCAGATTACGGACAGTTTATGCAGTAATTTACGAAACTACCTCATGGTATGGACACATGTACAAACTACGTTAAATACTGGAGAGAAGCCTGTGTATCATGTTTTAAAATTTAATTATACTGTACAAAAACACGCAAACTCCAAACATGATCAACTACAAAAATACACCCACGCGACCATCGCCAAAGATCCATATACGTCACCACGGAGAATTACGCGATGAGCAGGAATTATTTACAGGCGAATAGGTACCATTTTTGGATAAGGGTCTGGACGTAGATCGAACCCATTCAATTGAAATGATTTTAGGAAACAACCGAAACGCACATCAATATGAACGAATGAAGGCCGACCCACACGAACAACCTGTCAGTGCAAATGTTGGTGCACTTTTCGCCTGCGCAGAAATATCGTGTGGACAGATGATTTGCGCATAAAAATGGCTCTGAGCACTATGGGACTCAACTGCTGTGGTCATTAGTCCCCTAGAACTTAGAACTACTTAAACCTAACTAACCTAAGGACATCACACACATCCATGCCCGAGGCAGGATTCGAACCTGCGACCGTAGCAGACGCACGGTTCCGGACTGCGCGCCTAGAACCTCGAGACCACTGCGGCCGGCGATTTGCGCATAAATGAGACATGTGCAAGCATGGAACTTGTAGCTGGCGGTTTGAGCAAAATTGGTCAAATCTCTGGGAGCAAATCACATCCGCGCAGACAAACCTGATCACGTGGACTGGAGAGCGCTGCAAATCTGGTGCGCTAAACGTATTTGAGTCAGCTGTTTGTCCAGTACACTGTTTAGTCTAGTGTCTATCGACTACGCATACGCGGTGAATGCTAAAATGGTTGATACGCGTCAGACCTTTCGGGACTTCAGTGCTGAACGTATGAAAAATGTATGACTCATCGCCTGCTTTGCACTTAGAAATCTCTCTCATCAAGTTGATCAGCAAAAGGGATTGCTAGCATACTTTCACTTAGTACTTTCCTAACCAGAATCTTTTCTATCACTATAGCTGAAGTAAAAAAAAAATCATTCCACACTAGAGAGCAGTCGAAATATTGTGATGAGTTGCTAACCCAAAACATCTTGCACCAGTGTCTTCAGGGACATGGGTAATCTTACTCTTCTGTGTCAATATATTGGTTCCCTTACGGAAAATATTACTTATGACAAGAAGAATAAAAAGTGAACTGTATAATTCACTATCACAATATTAAAAGCAAAACATTCCATATACATTATAAATCCCTATCTAGAGTCCAGAATGGAGTTTTATATTTCAAAAAACATTATGACAGGTTGCTGGTAGACTTCAAGCAGGGAACCAAAACACCGCAGACACTCAGAAGCAAAGTAAATGAATCATCATTGGCAACTCCCATAATTTATTAAAATATACAGAGTTCAAAATACATCAGAAAATCTTAGTATCTAAAAATTCTAAATCCTTGGAATGTATTGCTATTGTATTACCAGAAGTTCAGGTGAAAATACTCTTCTCATACATGTATTTTGCCGTGTTATATGAGGAGTTACGAGCATCAGTAGATATTCAAGACCATATGTCCCTTTACAAATTATTTCGCCAGTCGTCGGTATAGCCATGTAACTTATGAAGCAAATATGTGAAATAATCATCCTGAGATTGGACCACTTTCGTCTGTGTTACTGCCCACAGATAGATTCGTTTTTGAAGAGGATCTGCCTTGTGTAATACACAAAGCTGTGTCTTGTTCAAGGTGGACAACTTTCAAAAACAAATCTAAATATGTGAAAACTGTTTATCGCTTAATGTGTCAATATCTTGACCATGTGGCGTTCTTTCTGCCCCTCACACTTTGTTGGTATTTTTAAAGGCTAGATGCGGACATAGACCTCAGCATAGAAATATCTTTTGCGAGATGGTAACCGCTTGGGACTGAAAGTTCTTACCTAGACCGGCAGATGTCGAGCTAACTATAGACTGTAACTGTGGTTTATGGATGCACCAATTTTGTGGTGATTCGTTCCACACACAAACATCTTCGCAGACAGATCAGTGCATGTGGACAGACCTTAAGCGATACGAACCATGTCCCTCCTGAATGCGAGTCCAGCATATTAGTTAATACACTCTGCTTCATGAGTTACTCTTAATCGTTATTTCAATCCTTCGAAACCTTAAAGGAGGTGGAGAGTGGAGGATCCTTGACCTCTACGTGATACCTGTACATCCATGAGCTACATAAAATATAAGAAGTTTTTTTAACATAAGAGTAAATAAGATTTGATAGAGACTATCTTTATTGTGGTAATTATGGTTTGAATACTGCTGATGAAGATAACATCAGTACTGGTGTTATCAGTTAAAGGGATGTAAATGTAATAGCTGTGCTGATTTTTAAGTGAAAATAAACACAAAAAGAGAAGGATGACGAAAACTACAGGGAATGAGATTGACACATGCAATAGGTCATTGCATATGTCAATGGACGTGGAAGGTGTGAAGGAATTTGAGAGGACACAATATAAAGTACTAGTATTTATTTATTTATTTACATCCTGAATCTTTGTAGTACATATACCATACCTTAGATGTTGGACAAAATGACATTACATTAATATACTGTTACATTGATTGTATACATTACATTTATAAATTGTTACATTTTTATAGTTCTATATTGTTACATTACATTTTTATATTGTTTCAACCAAAATTAACTTATTTTTCGAGGTACTGTGTTACTGAGTAAAAACAGTTTTCCAAGAGATATGATGTGACAGATTTTTTTAAAGCTATGGATTTTGTTTATGGCCTTCAGGTTACTTGGCAGCTTATTAAACAAATGTGAACCTGAGTTATATACACCTTTCTTGCACAGTGTGGTATAACAATGATGCCTGTGTATGTCACTATTTGCCCTTGTATGGTGTTCATGTACAGATTTATTTTGAATAAATACATTTCCATTTTTTAGCATGCTTTTTTTTTAGGAATATCACAACTTCTAGTATATAGATACATGGTAGGAGTAGAATCCCCAGTTCTTTAAAGAATGGTTTGCATGATTTTCGACTGTTAGCATTTTTCATTATCCTCACAATATTTTTTTCTTTCCAGAATATGGTTATGCTATGAGGAGAATTTCCCCAGAATATGATGCCATACCTCAATAGGGAGTGTATGCAAGCGTAATACACCACTCTAACCGTTTCAGGACTTGTGTTGTTCCATGTAATTCTCATCGCAAAAGTCATTTTGGATAGTTTAGAATTTAATGAATTGATGTGGGAATTCCATTTAAGATTGTCTTGTAAGTAGATGCCAAGAAATTTTGTTTCAGTGACACTGTTAATTCTTTGTTTTTCCATGGACATGTTTGGTTTTAATGGGTTTTTATTTTGTTGTGTATGGAAGTGTAAGACGACTGTTTTTTGAGGGTTTATCAGTAATTTATTTCTCATAAACCACTCTGTGACATTTTCATTTGTGACTTTAGCATTTAAACTTAGAGCCATCTCATTTTCACCTTCAATTAATATGCTTGTGTCATCTGCAAACAGCACTGGTTCGGAGTGCTGAACGTGTAGGGGGAAGTCATTTACGAAAATTAGGAAGAGAAAGGGACCTAAAATTGAGCCTTGTGGTACACCGTGGGTTAATGTGGAAGGTTTCAATTGATAAGCTTGGAGTTCGTTATTTCCCATGTGTTTTACCTCTGTTATCTGAGAGCGATTTTCTAGGTAGGATTTCAGCCACTCATGTGGCAGGCCTCTTACACCATACCACTCTAACTT
This sequence comes from Schistocerca gregaria, assembly GCF_023897955.1. Taxonomy (NCBI): domain Eukaryota; kingdom Metazoa; phylum Arthropoda; class Insecta; order Orthoptera; family Acrididae; genus Schistocerca; species Schistocerca gregaria. The sequence goes on along the minus strand of NC_064931.1, from coordinate 619,920,054 downwards.
TCTTAGGAGAATTTCATGGTCTATTAGATCAAATGCTTTTGTTAAATCCAGGAAAATCCCCGAAACATTTTTGTGATTATCCACTGAATTTAAAATACGATTTATGAGGCTAAAAGTGGCTGTTCCAGTACTGCACTGAGGCCTGAAGCCACGCTGACATCCTGAAATCATATTTTTTTGTTAAAGAAATCAGTTAGTTGTAACAGAACTAGTTTTTCAATGACTTTTGAAAAACCTGATAGGAGTGACACAGGCCTACAGTTGACCATCTGCTGCCGATCGCCCTTTTTGTAAAGGGGTACAACTTTTGCAGTTTTTAACTGTTTTGGGAAAATACCACTTGATAGTGGAGAATTGCATATATCTAGCAGTGGTGTGAGTATCTGTTCAGCTGATACTTTTATAATATAGTCTAGCATATCGTCGACTCTGGCTGAATATTTATTTTTTAATGACTTTATGCTGTTTAACAATTCTTCCCTACTTATTGGTCGGAGGAACATGGATGTATTTGTTACACTATTTCCAGAAGTTTCCTGTAATATTTTGTTTGATGTTTTTCCCATTTGATCCTTCGCTAACTCACGAGCAAAATTGGTGTAGTAAGAACTGAAGTGGTTAGCGATTAGTTTTGGATCAATGATCTTCCTGCCCGCCTGTGACAATACAATGTTTTTGTGTGTTTCCACCTTTCCAGTAAGTGTCTGTAGCATATAGCACATTGTCTTAGCTTTGTTTGATGAGTCCATAATAAGTTTGTCATTTTCCCTTAATTTTGCTTCCCTTATTACACGACTCAGAGTTAACTTATATTTTTTGAAGTAGTGAACAAATTCAGGGCTGCAATCTGTTTTGATAGCGTAAAAAGTTCTCTTTTTCTTCTACATGATACTTTGATCCCTGATGTAATCCAAGTTTTGGGTTTGCTGGGGCCTTTACATATTTTTTCTTTTTTGGAAATGCAATTTCGAAACAATGTCTGTAAATGTCCATGAAATTATCCAGCTTTCCATCTGTGCTGTAACTGTTGTAGATTTTATTCCACGAGTGGGTTCTTAGCATATGTTTGAAGTGCTCAATATTTTGCGTGCTGAATTTTCTCTTGTAGATAACACTTCCATTCCTAGACAAATCAACACTTCCGCATACGGCAAGTAGCTGTGCATTGTGGTCACTGTAGCCGGTATTAAAGTTTTCTGAGGTGTGCATGTCAGTGTTACAAAGATCTGATCAATAAGTGTAGCACTAGTTTTTGTTGCATGTGTAGGGGAGTTTATTTTAGTGCAAAGGTTATATTCTTGAATAATATTAAGGAATTTTTCTCTTTGGTGGCTCTGTGTTAAGAGGTCAATGTTAGAATCGCCACACAGAACTATAGTTTTGCAAGTATTTTTAAGTTTCCCTAGTGCAAGGTCAAGTTTTTTAAAGAAAATACTTACATTGATGTTGGGTCATCTGTAAACACACATTATTATAGTTTTTCCTGATGTTATTTCAATAGCTGAGGCTTCAAAGTGTTTTTCGCTTCCTAAATGATTTACACAGTCTATTATCTTATAGTCTATGTTTTCGTTTACATAAATGCAGCTTCTTCCAAGCTTTGATATTGATCTGCAAAAGTAGTTTGCCATAGTGAAACCGGTTATGTTTGAATACTGTAAATAATCCTTCTCTAGCCAGTGCTCACAAAAACATAAAACTGATACCTCCTTCCACTCATTACTAAGAAGCACATTTATTTCATCAAGTTTGTTTGGTAGGGACTGTACATTTTGGTGAACGACTTTTAAAGTGTATGTTTAAGTTTGTTCTGTAACACATTCCCCTGTGGCATCCTCAGCTACTCTAAAAAACGTCTACCTGTCCCTTGGTGTGTGTTTCTTCCCAGCCATTTATCCAATGTGTTTTGGCCCATTTTTGTGTTATTCGTTCTTTCCTTGGGTTTCATACTTCCTTGTGAGTCAATTTGGACCCTTTTAACATGTTCTGCTTTGTTTTTTGAGCTTTCATTGCCTGTTATGAGCCAATTATCCAACGTACTGGTACGTTTTCTAGTGTAATGCTTTACAAAATTATATATTTTCTCTGTTAGGTATTGTTTATCACCATAATTTAGATGAAGTCCGTGTCTGGTGTGCATGGATTTTTCAAGAGTGCTTACATCTATTACATTTGCATGCTCAAATTTTCCACAAACATCCTTTATGTCAGAGTTCAACTTAGTCACTAATTGATTCACACATGACCAGGAAGGTAGGTCATGCCTCTGTGGTTGGTTAATAACTAACACGTTCATGTGGATTGTCTGTTGCAGTACACATTTAAGAGCTATTTTTATTTCGTTGGCTTGATCCCTTGCAACATCGTTCGCACCTCCAAAAATTACCACGTGGTCTGATGGTCCAAAGTTTTTACAAGAGTTTTCAATTGGTTTTGTTACTTCCGAAAAACAAGCTCCTGGTTTCACGAAAGCCATGACATTGTAGCATGGTAAAAGGCTAGACACTTTTTCTGCAGTTTGACGACTGTAACTGTCGGCGAGTATAAGGACCTGTCGATCTTTTTTGCACAGTCTCAGCTGGTCGGTATTGTTTTGTTCTGTGTTGTGATGTTGATATGGCTCAAAACTGAGTACTGGATGATTTATAACCAATGTAACAGTAAAGGGGTTAAATTCCCAGCTGATAACACTTCCTTCGGTTACATCTGCAGCTATTGTTATATCTGCCGATGACTCACCATACAAAACAACATGCTGTGTCCTCTCTAAGAAAAAAATCTCAATCCAGTCACATGCTTTCATTATTAATCTATACGATCGTACTTTCGATAATCAGCATAAATATGGCACTTCGTAAAACGTTTCTCGGAAATTAAGAAATACTGCATCTGTCTCGTTGCCTTGATCCATGGTTTTCAGGGCGTCATGTGAGAAACATAGGAGTTGGCTTTCACGTGGTCGATGTTTTTGTAAACCATACTCGTTGGCATGAAGGAGGTCATTCTGTTCATGAGACTTTTTGATAGGCAACTCCTTTTACTCTATAGATGAATATGTTAATAGAGACTGTTAAGCCAGCTTAAGTAAAAATGTCTGTTAGATTTCAGTTTTGACAGCACTTGGCCACTACAGTCAAGATTAGGTATTTTGTGTATGATAAATTTATCAATAGTGCATAATAATGTTTCATTCTGAGAGCATGTTTATCCTGTAAATATTAGCTGTTCCAGTATAGGAGTTGGCTTTCACGTGGTCGATGTTTTCGTAAACCATACTCGTTGGCATGAAGGAGGTCATTCTGTTCAAGAGACTTTTTGATAGGCAACTCCTTCTACTCTATAGTTGAGCATCTTAACAGAGACTGTTAAGCCAGCTTAAGTGAAAATGTCTGTTAGATTTCAGTTTTGACAGCACTTGGCCACTACAGTCAAGATTAGGTATTTTGTGTACGGTAAATTTATTAATAGTGCATGATAATGCTTTATTCTGACAGTGTGTTAATTCTGTAAATATTAGTTGTTCCAGTATACCTCACTGGAATCACCTATTTCGAGAATCCCCTGGCCAATGATCAAGGTATTATATTCGAATGTTTTATGTTTTTATGATATATTTTCTGACATGTTCCACACCCAGGAGAATCATCTCAATTTCTGGGTCTATGAAACGAAAACTGAATCTAATCTAATCTAACATGATGTTTGAGCTCACAATATGTTCTAAGATTCTACAGCAAAAGGATGTCAGGGATATTGGACAGTAGCTTTGTGGATCACATCTACTAGTAGGCCCGTTACTTATTTCTTCTTCAAGGGATTTATAGAGATAACAGTAAAGAGATGGCCCCAAATTAGGTGTAGAATCAGATAGGGATCTCACAGGGCCCCGGAGCTCTGTTCAGTTTTAGCAATTTCAGCTGTTTCTCAATGCCACTGACATTAACACCTATTTCACTCATCATCTGAGAGGTCCAAGAATTGAATTTTGACAGAACACCTGTGTTTTCATTTGTAAAGGGATATTTAGAATGGATTAAGCATTTCTGATTTTGCTTTGCTCCCTCAGTTTCAGTTTTGTCTTATCTGCGAATGACTGGACACCTTGTCAGTGTAATTAAAATCCAAGATTGCTGCCAAATGAGATACGCAGGTATATTTCCTCCACAAACAAATATTTATTTAAGAGTAAATTGTATTAAATTTAAATTTATTTTGTTTGGTGTACCTACTGTATAATCTGTTACTGTTACACAAGTGAATATTTAGCATTTCGATTGCGTTTTTTCTTAAAATCGACTTGTGTTATCTGAAATCTTGACAGTGGCTAAGTAGGCCGAAACATTACGTGACATAAGCATGGAAAATTCTATTGAAGGTTTTTTAATAGCACAAATTTCGTTAAATACAGACAACTATAAGTTTCAGTAGCATCTATTCTGGGTATAAAAGTGTAACTAAACGTTTCTAATTCATATTTCTTAGCAGATTGCATAGTGTTTATTTGGTAGAGAGACGCGACCTAGGCCTACATTTTTTGGGTTATAAACGTGTAAGAACATAACCAAACAAACTTGGTAACGCTAGCTCTAAAAGTTATATAACTACTAATTGATTCTTCTGTCATATGTCAAAATTAGTACCAAAAACAACAATGACAGCACAAAACACTATTAGTGTAGTTTTTGTTTACAAATAATCGATCTTACGTCCTTGACAAACTTGATATGTTCTTTAAAGTTCAATTTAGTTCTTCTTTTGAATCTGAACGTAAGTGCTCAATGTGGGAGCTATTACAGGATGTTGAAAAAGGCAATTGGTTTGTCAGTCTTGTAGGAAATATTTTCGATGGGAAGAATGCAGTGATGCGAACACAGAAAATGGAAGAGGCTGTCTCTTGGAACTGAAGAGTATTCAGTAGGAACATTTTAACCGGGGAATAGAAAAGGAAAATCTGCACCTTTCGGACACAGTTGGGAGAAGCAACGAAAGAACTGATTAGAATCAAGGGAGATAGACGAGAGGAGGGTGTTTGGGAACTGGCAGTTGGTAGGAAGGCAGGGAGGAAGACAATGCAAGCTTATCATTTTATTATCAACACTGAAAGCAAGTATCTACCACTGCAAGATATCAGTGGAAAAGAGGCTGGGTAGAACTAGAATCAGGAAATGTGCAGCACACTTTGACTGCATTCAGGAAGCCAAGGAATGTGTAAGGTGTTGGGAAGAAGAAAGTGCTGCTGCTAGGTACTAGCCATGGGCAATGTGTAGTCTCTCAGTTAAAGAAAGCTTAGGAGCAGCATACAAAGCCACTAGCATTTTAAAACCAAATGTAGGTCTAAGACAAGTGAATGAGGACTTGGGGCCTTTATATAAGAAATTTCATAAGGGGACATGTGATAGTAAATAGGGTGGGAAACGGTTTGGACAGGGATGGATCATATGACGCAGGTGGTGACCAGGACAAGATAGCTTCCCAGTCTTACAGCACCAATGTATACATCGTTGAGCTGTTCCATCATCATGATTGGTCACACCTTAATGGAACTGTGTGATGGATTAATGTGGGTTTAGAGGTGCCACTGATGGCAGCTGGCTTTACACATGTTGCCATGGTGTCTTTTTGGACTACCGATATATCTATCTTCACCACCTACACCTACACCTGTACTGCACTGGGAAGGGAAGATTGGTACAGCTGATTCATGAGAGTATAGGGGTTCGATATTGTGCCATACATGATCCAACACCTGTTGTCACAGGTAGGAGAAGTGAGTGTTTTTTAGAACAAATCCAGACAATAAGTTCCTCAGCTTAAATAGCATCCTCAGCATTTTAAAACACCACATGACACACATAACACATGTCATAAAGAAAAAGAAACCATTAAAAAAGTAACATGGGATATTTCACAGACTTGACGCTCCTTCAGCACAAAATGCAATCTATAAAAAATAAAAGACAACAATCTGAAGTTGTGTTCCAACCTGGAACTGTACAGTAGTTTGTGTCACTAAGTGTTGGTGTAGAGATACAGAAATTATCATTGTATGAAAGGACTATGTAAGACTACTTCAAAGGACAGAGGATCATGCGTTTTTATCAGAAAAGGAACACAATAGAAATCAAGAAACAGACCTAGTACATTAAGTAAAATATCAGCTTTTGAATTAAAAGGGGGCTTGATAATACCAATATATCAAACATTTCAAATATGTATCAATCTCCCAGAGATAGTTTGGACACTTTTTGAATAAATTAACAGAAATTATAGATAAAATTTCAACTATGAAAATCAATATAATTTTGTGTGGATAGATAAACACAAACATCATATATAAAACTAATTGCAACCTTATAAACATCATTCAGAGTTTTGTCATAACCCTGTTTACCAATAATACAACAAGGGTTACTACAATGACTGCGTCATTAACGACCATGTGGCCAGAAATATGAAAAGGGAAATACATGGTCGAATACCTATTGTCATGGGTAGGAGAAGTGGGCCTTTTTTTTAAGGACAAATCCAAATAATAGGTACCCCAGCTTAAAGAGCATCCTGAGCATTTTAAAACACCAAATTACACACATAACACGTGTCATAAAGAAAAAGAAAGAACTGTAAAATATCTTGGACTATCAAACCATTTCTGCCAAACAGCAACAGCGAAATCAGACATGAAAAAAAAAACCTAAGCTTCAAGCCTACAAAAGTCGTTTGTCAGAAATCAAAATACAAAATTTTTCAAAAGCACTAGCAAAACCAAAGTTGGAATGAAGTGTATAGAGAAACCAATGTAAATGAGAATTTCTCAACATTATTTAAATTTAACTTTGAAAAGACATTTCGAAAAATATCCACATCAGTATCAATGTTCCACAAAAAACAAATAGATAACAGCATGGTGTATTAAGAAGTCCTTTCAAATCCTTAAGTACTTTAATTCCATGAAGAAGAGTCAGAATCAGCCAGAGTTCCTAAATTTCTGTCATAGGTACAAAAAGGTTCATAGGTAGATGATGAGTGCTGCAAAAAGGTCATTTAATGGTAAAATAATATACAAGGCAGAGAATAAAAGCAACTCAGTCTGGGATGTTATAAAAAGGAAACAGGGAGAGACAAACAAAGATATAATAATGTACTGATAAGGAAGGAGGATAAAGTAATAAATGATACACGTCACTTAGCAAACTATGTGAATGAGCATTTTCAAGTAATGCAGACAAGTTACATCAAAAATCCTCAAAAACATTTATAACACCAGCAAATTATTATGGACTAAGTAGAATGATGTTGCTACCAACCACAGAGCATGAAGTAGTAAAACTGTACAACAAAATAAAAAGTCAGTAGGCTTAGATGAAGTACCAATATGTGTACTGAAACAATGTCTAGGGAGTATACAAGCTCCCTTAATAACCATAATAAACGAATCTTTCCCAGCAAGGAAATTTACAGAGTATTTAAAACAGATAATAGTTGTACCTCTGCTAAAGAAAGGTAATGCAGAAGACACAGAAAATTACTAGTCCATTTCCCTGCTGTCACCATCCTCAAAAACAGTAGAATCAGCTATAAAAGACAGATTAATGAATTACTTGAATAAATAAAACTTTTTAACTGAATCACAGTTTGTTTCCTGAAGTGGTAGGAGTATATTATCATCTTTAGTAGAATTGACAAAAGTGGTGTTTGATGCTCTTGACAAATATAAGTGTACCATTGACATATTTTTTAGATATTTTTAAGGCTTTTGATACTGCTGACCCTGACATTCTACTAAATAAGCTAGAAGCATTAGGAATAAGAGGATAATACATACCTAAAATAACTCTAAACATTTAGTAAAACTCTTATCAGAACCAAAGTACATGAATATAGGAATTTCTCAGTGTTGCATTTTAGAATAAATACTGTTCGTGATATACATCAGTGCTTTTCCAGTGTGTTTGTCATGGGAAATAAATGCTCGTTGCTGATGGCAGCAACCTTATAGCCTCTGAAAAAACAAGGGAACTCTTCGCAAAGCAAATGAAAACCTCGAGGAAGTTTATAATTGGTCAATAAGCAATAAAGTGACACTGAACATTAGGAAAACAAGTACCAGGAATTTCAGTTAGAAGAGGAAAAATGACTCTGTTAAATTAAATGCAGATGACATCTCAATGGAATGTGTAGCAAATGAAAAATTTTGAAGAATGAATATTCATTCTCAGTTGAACTTGTATGAATCCACAAAGATATTTACAAACAGCATGTCATCAGCATGTTATGCTCTTAGAGTCCTGCCATCGGTGCGTAACAGGCAGTATCTTTTAGTTATATACTGCTGATATGTACACTAAGCTAATGGCATTCCTTTCCGCTGAACAAATGCATAAAATATGAACACAGTGTTCAATCTGCAGGAAAGGTCCATAAGAATAATAACCAAAAATGGTAATCAAGCTCATTGTAAATATATGTTCAAAATGCTGGAGATTTTAATTGCACTGTGTGTATAAATTTATCAAATAATTGTACACAAAAATAATATAGTTAATTACAAACAGCTGTGTCAATCATTATAGAACAAGAACTAGATAGAACTTACATTTACCAAGAAAGAATAAATATAAAACTCAAAACAGCATTCTCTACAAAGGAATAAAACTGTACAATAAATTACAAAAGGAGATTAAAAATTACAAAAAACGTATTTAAAGTCAGAGTTAAAAATTACACGTTGACCCTAATATTCTATACAATGAAGGACTGCTCATACAGCACAGAGTAGGGAATTGCCACAAAAATATAAAAAAAATTAAATGATAATATAAATGATAAAACACATAACATTCCACATAACAATTTCAGACTATTTTTCCTTCCTTTTTCGTTCTTGGCAGAAATTTATTCCCCATGCAATTAATAACCCTAACACCTTATCCTCTTTCTGAGTTCGACATCTCACTTATTGTAGATGGATGCTGAATCAGTTTTCCATGCTAGCAATGTGGGAACGTGGGATGGCACAAAATGCTCCCGACATGAGCTGATACTGTGAAACGATGTATGAGCAGTGTGTGCAGTAACTGAGAGTGATAAATGAATGAACAGTGTAGCATTAGCATCTTTCATTATTAAATAACTTACTTGTGAAACTATTTTGTACATTAGGGACAAACTAAATGAGGTAGCACTGTTATAGAGTGACCTTGTATTTAGGAGAGTGGAAGCTCCAGTCTTCGTCTAGCCATCCTGCTTTAGATTTTCTGAGGTTTCTCTAAGCTAGTTCAGGCAAATGATGGGTTGGTTTCTACTGTAAGTCCATAGCTAACTACCTGTGCCATCCAGCTCTTGCTAGTTGTATGAATCCGTAAATGTATGCATATTATGCGAATTATTTTATTTTTGTTGTTCTTAAATTGTAATAACCAGACATGTCAACTGTCATTGTAAAAGAGGTCTAAGGATGAATAAAACTGCTACTACCACTATGACCAAAATTTATTTGCGTTTTGTGAAAATTCTGTCTTGAATATTCTGCTACGGCAGTCAGTGAAGGCTTCATGCATTGCACTCTTAACAGCCAGACACATTTCATTCATCTCTCTATCTTATGGTCAACTATTCTTTTAAACTTGAACCTTAGTACATACTCATGACCTGAGCTAAAAGTTTCAAGTTCCTGATTAAGATATAAAACTACTGCTTCTTTATTAAATTTATTGAACATATAAATCTTTCCACTTGCTTCAGTTTTCCTTTATACATTGGTAGTCATTGTTGTTATAACTGCCTAATTGTCACTGATACCAGTTTCAACGTGGACGTCCTCAGAGGGGTCAGGTCTATTTATTTCCATTAGGTATTATATATTTCCATTATAATTGGGTTTCTGAATCATCTGTTCTAGGTGTTTTTAGAGAGAGCATTCAGTAATTTTTCACAGGATCTGTTGTCATGTCCATCAATAACATACTTGTAATTATACCAATTGATGGTTCGATGATTAAAGTGTTCTCTGAAGATTTTAGTATGAGTGAGCACTTTACATACTGATGAAGTGAGCTTTTCTCTGAAGTTATTGGTTACACCAGGAGGTGAATTGGTGGTCAAAAGAAGGATCCAAATATAATTTTATTCCATCTGTTATTGATTGTTGCCCAAAGAATCTTGCATCCAGCTTCAGTTTCTATCTTCGTAGATTTTAATTTCTTGTCTACAGAAATTCCATTTCCCATTAGCTTATACTTTCGGTATACACATAATGTACTCCCTAAAATCTAGCTGCTCTCAGTTTTGGGTTTTAATGAACTTTCTACACTTGGTAGTATGTAAGCTTCACTGCTTTTTACGATTGTTGAATAACTCTGTCACTTTGTTGCAAACGCTTCAGCAGTTAACCACTCTGATTTTAATATTATCGCCTGGGGGGGGGGGGGCGAGGGTGCATTTCCTTAGATCTTACAGTGATACTTCTGGGTCTCCCACAGATATCATTATCTGGAATGGAATGGGAGTTACCTATTATGTAAGAAAAAACATTGTGTGCATCCCACACACAGTCACCAGTCTGGGTTACAGCCTCTGGTATGTAGTACACATGTGGTCCATTAAGGGGGACCCTACATTTCTCAACCCTATGGGGCAAGTACAGGAAGTTACAACCTAGCTTGTCACAAAACCTTTGTATAAGCATTCCAATGGACTCTGAACGATGGGAGCAGGATCTGCTCTTGGGACAATGCTGCTGATTGTCAGCTACATTAAAAGTTCTTGGGCAAAGCTGATATTCTCAGCCTTCTTGCCCAGACAACAGGCATCATTTGTCTCAATTTGTGCCACAGCCTGTAGTTTGTTACACTGTGGCATAGGCTCTTCAACATGTTGAATTAGGCCCCAGGCATAAACACTGTTTTCCCGTGGTGTTACTTCCCATCCCTTGATGTCATTTCCATAATGTGTGCCATTATTTATCATACATTTGAATTGCTGGCGATTAATAGTCTCTTTCTTTTGTGTTTGTCCTCCTTGACACGGGGTCAGCCCATTTCCCAACAGTTGTAGTTAGTCTCAGTGGCTCAGTGTCATTTTAAGTGGAAGACAGCACCTCACACTTGTTGGCTAGGGGGATGGTTGCAACATCCTGAGTTCGTCCTTGTTCCAGCCTCCTTTGTTGAGGATGCCTACACCTACCGTTGACAAGTCACTCACAGTCAAGTGGATGAGTAGTGATAGATCTTGTATCTCGTGCAGAAGGGACAGTATCCCATAGAGGATAGTACTTGAAGTACCTTTGGTATCTCTGATACATGTCTCTTGGTAGCCCTCCCAACAAACTCATTCACAGCAGCTTCCAATCAGTTGACAATACGGACTAAGCTGCCTGATTATTTTTAATTTATGGATGTGGTATACTACAAATATTACCAGTAGTCTTTTGGAATTGAAGAGATTAAGAGCCAAAACGAGACACCTACTACAGTTCAGATAAATGTGGTACAAAATTTACTGTTTCTCTGAAACGTTTTTCACGTTATGGTCTCTAAAAAATTCGACAGCAGTGTTGACTTACGATAATTGTGTACAATATTTTATGTATGTATTGCTAGGTCTCTCATTTTCCACGCTTCGTTTTTCTGTGTTGTACCTACAATTTTTCTGATAATGCGACTTGCTAATACCTCTAGTTTAGCCAACTTGTAATTCAATGCTAAACCCTTGTGCTTAAATAAGTTCTTAGTTTTGCATTTGAAGAGCTGCACTTCTAATTATTAATTTTTTCAGTTTCAGTTCTTTAATTTTATGCCCATTAATGATATTTGTAAGGCATTATTTTATATCATTTCTCCATAATATTTAAAATTACTAACCCTTGCTTCTATCTTTATTACTGTATTAAACGATCTTCTTCATTTACCAGTCATGAGTGGACAGACTGCATCAAAGTTACATTTTAATTTATCTAGCTCTGGTGTATTCTATATCTGCCCTTTAACAGATTTTCCCCTACCTTGTGACTTGCCTATAGGATTCTTCTTGACGACTGCTGCGAACATGTCATCAAACTTAGCTCTTAAGATATTGTTGATATTTGATTTATGGGCATAAGGCCATGGACCTAGGCATAACTGTCCACCTAACGTTTCATCTTTCACTGCTGGATACTTCATAAGAGGCTTTAACGGTTCAGAAAGCTGCTACAGACTCCAAAGAAGCTCAGCAAGCTGGTCGAGACACTGCAGACGAGTAGAGTTCCCAAGCGTACATCTAAGGGGAAATAATGCTGTCAGCATAGTGTAACTATGAATCACGTGGTCTGGTCCAGGGTGTTGGTGACTCACACCCTCCTCAGAATTGCCAGCCAACAGCAGTATGTGGTACGTCACACCTGTGTGATGCACCGCCAATCCCATAGTGAAACATTAATGCTAGAGCGTACAGAGCATACAGCTACGACGAGCAGCAGAATGATTCACATTTCATGTAAGAACTTTAAGGACAGAATAAATAAGGTGGAAGCATACACTCGTTTTTACATCGCTAAAATATTGTTACTTGATGATTTGATATGTTGTCACACAACATGTAATGAACAACTACAGGAGACGCAGCAGCCAGCAACATCCATCGATGATCAGATACTGTAACACCACCATCGTATACCGAACATGTGCGGAAGTAACACAGCTGACTTGGGGTGGTGGATGCCGCAGGCTATCTACATCTACATCCATACTCCGCAAGACACAACATGTAACGACGCAACAATGATAGACACCGACTAGACTAAGGGGAGGCATGAGACATAAGGCAAACAGTAGGATAAAACAGGGCAGGAATGTTTATTTACTTAAATAAACACCATATGCTGAGCTACCATCTGTGCTGACTGCGCGAAGTACCTCATCACAGACGAAACTCTTTCGTCGCGTATGTAGTAGCGTAGGAACGTTCTTTTATTTATGTGAACAACTACAGGAGACGCAGCAACCAGCAACATCCATCGATGATAAGATGCTATAACGCCACCATCATATACCGAACATGTGCGGAAGTAACAAAGCTGACTTGGGGTGGTGGATGCCATAGGCTATCTACATCTACATCCATACTCCGCAAGACACAACATGTAAAGACGCAACAATGTTAGACACCGACTAGACTAAGGGGAGGCATGAGCCATAAGGCAAACAATGGGATAAAACAGGGCAGGAATGTTTATTTACTTAAATAAACACCATATGCTGACCACCATCTGTGCTGACTGCGCGAAGTCCCTCATCACAGCCGAAACTATTTCGTCGCGTATGTAGTAGTGTAGGAACGTTCTTTTATTTATGTGAACAACTACAGGAGATGCAGCAGCCAGCAACATCCATCGAGGATCAGATACTATAACGCCAACATCGTATACAGAACATGTGCGGAAGTAACAAAGCTGACTTGGGGTGGTGGATGCCGCAGGCTATCTACATCTACATCCATACTCCGCAAGACATCATACGGGTGTGGCCGAGGGTACGCTGTACCACTACTAGTCATTTCCATTCCTGTTCCAATTGCAAATAGCGCGAGAGAAAAACGATTATGTGTCACTGTATGCGCCCTAATTTCTCGTATCTTGTGTTCGTGGTCCTTACACGAAGTGTGTGTTGGCGGCAGAAGTATCGTTCGGCAATCAGCTTCTAATGCCGATTCTCCGAATTTTCTCAGTATTGGTGCTCGAAAAGAACGTCGCTTTTCCTCCAGGGGTTCTCATTTGATTTCCTGAAGCATCTATGCAACACCTACGTGTTCTTTCAACGTACTGGTAACAATCCTAGCAACGTGTCATGTCTTTATTTAAACTGGCCTGGTACAGATCCCAAACACTCGAGCAGTACTCAAGAATAGGTCGCACTTGGTCGTACATGCGATCTCCTTTACAGATGAACCACACTTTTCCAAAATTCTCCCAATAAATCGAAGTCGACCATTTAGCTTCCCTACCACAGTCCTCAAATGCTCTATTTCCATTTCATATCGCTTTGCAACATTACGTCCAGACATTTAAACCATGTGACTGTGTCAGGTAGGACAGTACTAACGTTATATCTCAACATTATGGGTTTGTTTTACGTACTCATTCGCATTAACTTACATTTCTCTATGTTTAGAGCTAACTGCCATTCGTCATACCATCTAGAAGTTTTGTGTAAATCTATGTATACAGAAAATAACAGCGGTCTTGTCATACTCCCCTGGGGCATTTCCGACCATACCCTTGTCTCTGATAAGCACTCGCTGTCGAGGCCAACATACTAGGTTCTGTTGCTTAAGGAATCTTCAAGCCACTCACATACCTCGGAACCTATTCCGTATGCTTGTACCTTTGTTAATAATCAATAGTGTGGCACCATGTCAAATACTTTACAGAAATCTAGGAATATGGAATCCTCTTGAAGCCCATCACCCATGGTTCGCAGGACACACTATGTGATCAAAAATATCCGGACACCTGGCTGAAAATGACTTACAAGTTCTTGGCGCCCTCCATCGGTAATGCTGGAATTCAATATGCTGTTGGCCCATCCTTAACCTTGATGACAGCCTGCACTCTCGCAGGCATATGTTCAGTCTGGTGCTGGAAGGTTTCTTAGGGAATGGCAGCCCATTCTTCACGGAGTGCTGCACTGAGGAGAGGTATCAATGTCGGTCGGTAAGGCCTGTCACAAAGTCGGCGTTCCAAAACATCCCTAAGGTGATCTGTAGGATTCAGGTCAGGACTCTGTGCAGACCGGTTGATTACAGGGATGTTATTGTCGTGTAACCAGTCCACCACATGCCGTGCATTATAAACAGCCGCTCGATCGAGTTGAAAGATGCAGTCGCCATCCCCGAATTGCTCTTTAACAGTGGGAAGCAAGAACGTGCTTAAAAAATCAATGTAGGCCTTTGCTGTGATAGCGCCACGCAAAACAAGAAGGGGTGCAAGTCCTCTCCATGAAAAACACGACCACACCATAACACCACCGCCTCCGAATTGTACTGTTGGGAGGACTACACACGCTGGAAGATGAGGTTCACTGGGCATTTGCCATACCCACCCCCTGCCATCGGATCGCCACATTATGTACCGCGATTCGTCACTCAATACAACGTGTTTCCACTGTTCAATCGTCCAATGTTTACGTTCCGTACACAAAGCGAGGTGTCCTTTGGCATTTACCTGTCTGATATGTGGCTTATGAACAGCCGCTCGACAATGAAATCCAAGTTTTCTTGCAGCGGATCCAGATGCAGTTTGGAATTCCAGTTTGTTGATCTGAATAGATGTCTGCTACATATTACGACCCTCTTCAGCTGTCGGTGGTCTCTGTCAGTCAACAGACGAGGTCGGCCTGTACGTTTTGTGCTGAACGTGTCCCTTCACGTTTCCACTTCACTATCACATCGGAAACGGTGGACCTAGGGATGTTTAGGAGTGTGGAAATCTCGCGTACAGACGTATGACACAAGTGACACCCAATCACCTGACCACGTTCGAAGTCCGTGGGTTTCAAATGGTTCAAATGGCTCTGAGCACTATGGGACTTAACATCTGTGGTCATCAGTCCCCTAGAACCTAGAACTACTTAAACCGAACTAACCTAAGGACATCACACACATCCATGCCCGAGGCAGGATTCGAACCTGCGACCGTAGCAGTCACGCGGTTCCGGACTGAGCGCCTTAACCGCGAGACCACCGCGGCTGGCCCGTGGGTTTCGCCGAGCGCCCCATTCTGCTCTCTCACGATGTCTAATGACCACTGAGGTCCTGGTATGGAGTATCTGGCCGTAGGTGGCAGAACACTGCACCTAATATGAAAAATGTATTTTTCTGGGGGTGTCCGGATACTTTTGATCCCATAGTGTATCATGTGAGAAAAGACATACTGAGTTTCGCACAAGCAATGCTTTCTAAAGCCGTGCTGATTTGTGGACAGAAGCTTTTCCCTCCCAAGGGAATTTATTATATTCGAATACGTTCAAAGATTCTGCTGTAAACCGATGTTAAAGATATTGGTCTGTAATTTTGCGGGTCCGTTCTTTTAGGCTTCATATATACAGGAGTTACCTGCGCTTTTTTCCAGTTGCTTAGGACTTTGTGCTGGGCGAAAAATTGGCGGTAAACGCGAGCTAAGTGGTCAACGTCGTAGAGCAGAAATCGGCAACAGGCGGACCGCGGTCCGTATACGGACCGCGGATGGTCGAACCTCGGACCGCCAAATATTTTTATATAGTCCGACGTCCAGCTAAGTATCCCGGCGTCTTTCTCGCACTAGGCTAGTAATTTAGTCGAGTACTGAGTAGTTTAGTAACTAAACGTGTCTGTAAAACAAAAAATTTAGTCGAGTAGATTAGCGAATAATTTAGTCGAGTCGATCCACTGCATTCCATTTTTCTCGGCGAGTAGCGCCTCCCACCACGCGTCACAGTCGTTCATTTGTTAAACAAGTCCGAACCTGTCGTTTTAGTCAAAGAGAGCACAGTGGGCGGTCGGTGTTTACTTCGCTTCGCCAATCGCACGCAGGCCATTAATTTGTTTCACAATTTGTCGTATATACATACTTACATTAATAATGGGTCCGAAAAAACGAGAAGTGGACACTGATAGGAGATTTTTGACTGAATGGACTGAAAAACATTGTTTTACGCTGCCTGATAGGCCTCAAGCGGTTCCAGTTTGCTTATTATATAATAAAACTGTCGCTGTTATTAAAAGTGGCAATTTGAAGCGGCACTATGAAACAACTCATCAGCAATTGCACAAAAACTTTCCTCTTGGCAGTGAGGCTCGTAAAGAAAAACTGCAGGTAATATAATTCTGTTAGATAATGTATAAATGTGATATGTACAACTGCTTTGTAAAC
This sequence comes from Schistocerca gregaria, assembly GCF_023897955.1. Taxonomy (NCBI): domain Eukaryota; kingdom Metazoa; phylum Arthropoda; class Insecta; order Orthoptera; family Acrididae; genus Schistocerca; species Schistocerca gregaria. Next base: position 619,903,172 of record NC_064931.1, on the reverse strand, counting down.
TTATCACGATAAAATTTAAATTTAAATAACAGGAATATCTCACTTCTTACGAAAAAAGCAAGGAAATTGTCGGTTCGCTGCATGAGTGAGCAAGAAAAATCGGCAGAAGTAGCGTTACGTATGTGCTGGGCACTTAGTAAATACCAAAAACCATTTTCAGATTCTGAAATAATGAAAGAATGTATGTTGGAAGTAGCCTCGGCACTTTTTGAAGAAAAAAAGGACGTTGTCGCTGTATTCCAATGTCGGAAAGAAGTAATACAAGAAGAACGGAAATTTTAGCTACTTATATTGAAAGCACTCTGCTTGACCTTTTGGAAGAGGCACCATGCTATGCCATTGCACTTGACGAATGATGTGACATTTTTGACGATGAACAAATATCTATTTTAGTGAGATTTTTCGACATCGAAAATAAGATATTCAGGGAAAAATTGCTCGCAATATTGCCTTCGAAAGGTAACACTCGAGGAGAAGATCTATTCAAAGCTATTGACGAATTTATTAATAATTCCAACATTCGTTATGATAAAATAGTGTTGCTTTCAACTGACGGTGCCCCAGCGATGATTGGTAAAGAAAAAAAGTGTAGTAAAGAAAATCAGGGATCAGAATCCAGATTTAATATCGTATCAGACTGCCCTTTGTGGAAAACTCAGTGGTACACTGAAAGAAGTAATGGGGAGCTTGGCGCAATTGATTAATTTTATGAGATCTCATTCTTCTCTTCAACACCGAAAGTTCAAGAAGTTTCTTTGAGAATGTGATGCAGCGTATTCTGACTTATTGCAATACAACAATGTTCGTTGATTAAGTGAAGGTAAAGTTATTGAACGTTTCAGTCTAATAAAGGAAGAAGTAACCTTCTTGCAAATCTTGGATACGCAGGGATCAAAGAAGCACTTAGAGTTCATAACAAACGAGCGCAATATGCTATCTGTGGCTTTTCTGAAGGATATTCTGAAATATTTAAATGCGCTCAACGTAGAGTTACAAGGGAATGGGAAATTAATGTGTGATCTGATACAAAGCCTGTCTGTTTTTCGTCGTAAGCTGGATATTTTTGAAAAAGATATTGTAAGGCACGAATTATTCATTTTCCAACAATTCTTGAGTATAAAAAAGAGAACTCTGAAGAAGACATTGAAGTATTTGTAAGGGACGAATTTGCTACAAGATTTCAAGACTTCGCAGAAATTGGAAAGCTGTCTCAATTCCTAAAATTTCCTCATGAAGTTGATACGTTGGCAGAATGGACTGATGTGGCTGCTAAGTTGTTCAGCGTTTCAAAGTCTTCACTTGAAATGGAGATAATCGACTTGCAAGAAGATATTTCTTTGCAAGTGTATAAAACAGTATCCACCGAAGAATTTTTGGGTAAACATGTTTCAGAAAAAATTGTAAGAAAGTAGCTATCAATCTGGCCACTATGTTTGGTTCGATATATACATGCGAATCGTCGTTCTCGAAAATGAATTTTTCGAAGAACACATATCGGTCAGGGTTGACGGACGTCCACCTCGAAGACACACTTCGCATTTGCTGTTGCCTCGTACATCGAACTTTAAAAAACTGGCTCAAGACCGTCGATGTAATTTCTCACATTGAATATCAATCAATATTAACTGAGAACTACTTCTTTTACTTGGTTTACCCTTTTTGAAAACAAAATAAAAAACAGTACCTGTTAATTATTAGTTTTCTTCTGGACCTTCATAAAAAATTTACACCGAATCCAGACCTCACTAAAAACTACTTACCGACTCCTGCCGTAGAGTATTCTGTGTAAAACCGAACTGGGATTCCATCAGGAAGTGGCGACTCATTTGCTTTCATCTCTTTCAGTTGCTTCGCTACACCAGCAATGATTGTCGCAATGTACTATATACGAGAGTCTGTGCGATGGTCAAATGATTGTAAGTTTGTACGGTTCTCCTGCGAAAACAATTTCTTAAATGAGAAATTTAAATCTTCGGGTTTGCTTTAGCTGTCTTTACTGCCGCATCAGACTGGTCAACGAGTGACTGCAGAGAAGCCTCAGACCCAGTTAGCGATTTTTCGTAGGACCATAATTTTCTCCGTTTCTCGGCAAGATCTATTACTAAGGTATGACGGTCGCAAGATGTGTGCTTCGCTCATTGATCTTTTCACAAACGCACGCATCTCTGCTAACTTTTGGCTCTTTTGAATTGTTTCCTCAGAATTTTATGAATTTCGTTGTTAAATCATGGTGGGTCTATTCCGTCCTTAATCCACTAATTCTGCGCATTGGTCTTCAGATTATGATTTACAAGCTCTTTAAACTTTGCCCATAACTCTCCTTCGTCCACCTTACTGGATCGAAGTGATATGATTTCACTGTCTAAGTGAGATGCTAACAACTGCTTATCTGCTCTTTCTAGCAGAAACACTCTCCTAGCTTTCTTGACTGCTCTTTACTGACGCTGTCGAGAAGGTATGGCCTGTTTGTAGCTGCCAAACCAGCTGCTCAAGGTAGTTTTCAGAAAACGTGCCCCCTCCGGTAGTGCATGAGATACCATCAGACGTCATTCAATGCATCACACACTTGTGCACCACCAGTCGCCTAGAACTTAGAACTAATTAAACCTAACTAACCTAAGGACATCACACACATCCATGCCCGAGGCAAGATTCGAACCTGCGACCATAGCGGTCGCTCGGCTCCAGACTGTAGCGCCTAGAACAGCACGGCCACTCCGGCATGAACGCAGATGTAATCCCTTCAACAACATGCTTGCATTGCAATTCTGTTGTTAGTCAGGTTTGCGAAGTATACCAGATGTGATGGAGAAGATTCTTTTAGAACTTTGATACAGCCTTTCACAGTAGTGCATTCCCTGCAATTCATCTATACAGCGTCCGCCCCGATAGCTGAATGGTCAGCGTGACGAACTGCCGTCCTAAGGGGCCCGGATTCGATTTCTGGCTAGGTCGGAGATTTTCTCCGCTCAGGGACTGAGTGTTGTGTTGTCTTCATTATCATTTCATCCCCATCCGGCGCGCAAGTCGCCCAATGTGGCGTCCTGCACCAAGGCGGCCGGACCTGCCTCGTAAGGGGCCTCCCGGCCAATGACCATTCCCATCTATACAGCCAACAGCACACAGTTAAGCTAGCAGAACTACCATGACTGTGTATATTGGAGTACCATCACACTGAACTTTATACACCATCAAGCCAAAGTAGCACAATTCAACCGTCCTATCACAGACAACCATCCTGCTGGAAATGAAAATGTCGTGTGACTAGGGCCTACCGTCGGGTAGACCGTTCGCCGGGTGCAAGTCTTTCGATTTGACGCCACTTCGGCGACTTGCTCGCCGATGGAGATGAAATTATGATGATTAGGACAGCACAACACCCAGTCCCTGAGCGGAGAGATTCTCCGACCCAGCCGGGAATCGAACCGGGTCCTTATGATTGACATTCTGTGGCGCTGACCACTCAGCTACCGGGGGCGGACATCCTGCTGGAAGAAAGAACATCTTTCTTCACAGTGGACTGCGAATGCCCACATACCAATATATATAAACGACAGACAATTGTTCCAAGAGATTTGCAAATCATTTGTGATGAACACCAGTGTTAGCTGCATTGATCTGCAGTAGCACGATAAGAGTCTTATATCACATTCAGCACATGTGTCTGTGCAGGAAAATTCCTTATGGTATTGTCGCTGTAGTATAGAATTACGTAGAGAACTCCTTCCGGTTACCCAGTGTGGCTTTCGGCCGTCCTTCTCTTCCGACGACCTTCTCTTTCACCTCTCTCATCTCCTTTCCAACCAGCTTAATTCCCGTCGCTCCGCTATCTTCCTCTCCCTGGACCTCGAATGAGCTTATGACCGCATATGGCATTCCGGTCTCCTCTTCAAGCTCCAAACCTTCGCCCTTCCCATTAACTACGTCCGTCTGATCGGCTCCTTTCTCTCCCACCGTCCTTCCTACGTCACCACCCATAACACGGATTCCTACACCTTTTTCCCCTCTGCCGGTGTGCCCCAAGGCTCCGTTCTCTCCCCCCTTCTGTACCTTTTGTATACGGCGGACATGCCGCCGCTGTCACCCCCCGTCCACCTTCTCCACTTTGCCGATGACACCGCCTTCCTTGCCCTTGCCCCCACCCTGCAGCGCTCCCAACACCTTCTCCAATCTCATTGTGACCGGTTCACTGCTTGGTGCAACCAGTGGTTGCTCAAGGTCAATCCCTCCAAAACCCAGGCCATCATTGTAGGCAAAACCACCCCTTCCTTCCGCCTCCTTGATTTCTATCTCACCGTCTATGGCCGTCTTATCGCCCTCAGTCCTACCCTCAAGTACCTTGGCGTCACCCTCGACCGTCGCCTCTCCTGGACCCCCATCTCCGGACAATCCAAGCCAAGGCCCACTCCCGACTCCGTCTCAAGCTCCTTTCGGGCCGTACGTGGGGTCTGGACCCCTCCACCATCCTCCACACCTATAAACCCCTCATCCACCCTATCCTTTGCTATGCCCATCCGGCCTGGATCTACGCCCCACTACCTTTTATAAATCCCCTCAAATCCTTGAACGCCATGCTCTCCGCCTCGCCTATCGCATCCGTCTCCCCTCCCCATGCGGATCCTGTATGATCTCATTCCTTTCCCCCACCTCCTCCTTTTCCTTGAAAGGATACGGATCCTGAACACCTCCCGCAAACTTGACCCTCCTCACCCACTTGTCTCGCCCATCCTCTCACGCCCCCGCCCACTGCCGCGCCTGTATTCCCACGTCCCACCCGGTCTCCATCTCTCCACCCTCCTTGCCCTCTCCCAAGGTGGCTTCCGCCAGCTCCCCCTCCCTGATGATGTCCTCCTCCCCTCCATCTACCCCTCCTATCAACTTTGATACTCCCCACCCCCACTCTCGTGTCCTCTCCTCTTGGCACCCTCCATCCCTTCTCTTTCCTTTTCCCCTGTCCCCTTCCTCCACCCCTCTTCCCCCGGGCTCCCCCTTTTTTCCTCCCCTCCCCCTATCTCCCTTGCCCATGGCATCTGCCCTCCCCTCTCCCTGTCCCACTCCTCTTCCTCCTCCCCTCCCTTGGCAGATCGTCGGACTCGCACACGCTCAGTGAACATTCGCGCGCCAGAGATCATCGCCATCAGTGTCTCGTGTGTGTGCCTTCGTTTTGTGTTTAGTGTTCTTTCTCCATCACGCCACCACTGTTCACGTGTGCCGTCGCAGTCATCCGTGTTATGTGTGCTGTGTCAACAAGTGTTAGTGTTTTTTCTCATCCAGCGTGAACGGCTTCATATTTATTGTTTTTTGTATCTACATTTTTTGCCCGCCGTTTTTATTGTATTGTCTGTGCCACCTATATGTCATATTATTGTACCACTCAAGGCTGAAGAGCAGCGTAATATGCTGCTGCCAGCCCACCTTGTATGAAGTGATTAAAATTACAATAAAGAAAAAAAAAGCCGTAGTCAAGTCAGAAGACCATCACTGACGCTGTGGAGGCTCATGTCCCTACCAAACTCATCCACCTTCACCATCCTATGCTTCCTCCACAGGCCATCCTTCTTCAGTGTGAATCCCGCAGGCTCTATTGCTCCTTCCTCTGCACTCGTGACCGGGATACTCTCACCCACCACCGGCAATTACAGCGACATATCCGGAACCTCCTTACAGCAAAGAAACGCCGGGACTGGCGCTAGACATGCACACGCCTCAACTCCACTCTCCCTGTCAACTCCTCCAAGTACTGGTCAGCCTTCCACCACCTTACTGGTAGCCATCCCACCCCGAATTACCCCATCCTCCATGACGATCGACCCTTTCCTGACAACCTCAGTAAGTCTAACCATTTTGCTTCCCACCTATCCGAGGTCTTCTCCATTCCTGACGATCCCCATTTTAATTACTCACTCTTCCCCACCGTCCTTGACCGCACTGACACCTCTCTCCCCCACTCGCCCCTAGCTTCCAGTACTTGGATCGGTTACCCCCCTCAGACATCATCACTCCCATCACCATACAAGACATCACACTCGTCCTCCACTCCAAACGCAACACCACCCCTGGTCATGATGGCGTCACCTACCGTCAGCTCAAAGAATCCCCTCCATTCTTCCTGTATCTCCTTGCTACCCTGTACAATGTCCTCATCTCCACTGGATTTTACCCCAACCTGTGGAAGACTTCCCGTGTCCTGCTGTTCCCTAAACCTAACAAACCCCCCTCTGATACATCTTCCTATCGTCCAATCTGCCTCACCTCCATGTTCAGTAAGGTCTTTGAGGCCATCCTGTCTCGCCGTATTCACTGCCACCTTAACCAGCACTGCCTCCTTCTTCTTACCCAATGTGGCCTCCGGCCTTCTTTCTCGGCCGACGACCAGCTCCTTAACCTTACCAATCTTCTTTCCCTCCAACTTAACTCCCATCGTTCCGCTATCTTTGTTTCCCTTGATCTTCAGGACGCCTATGACCATGTCTGGCATCCCGGACTCCCCTTCGAACTTCAGACCTATGCTCTCCCCATCAACTTCGTCCGTCTCATTGATTCCTTCCTCTCCCATCGTCCCCCCTGTGTGACTATCCACAATTCCAACTCCTGTACTTTCTACCCCTCTGCCGGCGTGCCCCACAGTTCTGTCATTTCCCCCCTCCTCTATCTCCTGTACACTGCCGATATGCCCAAACCTCCCCCTCCTGTTCATCTTCTCCAGTTTGGTGATGACATCGCCTTAGTAGCCCTTTATCCTACCCTTCAACGGTCCCCACGTACCCTTCACACCCACCTTGACCAATTCACCGCTTGGTGCAACCAGTGGTTCCTCCGTGTCAATCCCTCCAAGACCCAGGCGATCATCTTAGGCTGCACCACCCACTCCTTCCGCCTCCATGATTTCTACCTCACATTTAAGGCCGTCCTATCCACCTCACTCCTACCCTCAAATATCTTGGTCTCTCACTCGACCACCACCTCACCTGGACTCCCCATCTCCAGTGGTTCCTCCATGTTAATCCCTCCAAGACCCTGGCGATCATCTTAGGCTGCACCACCCACTCCTTCCGCCTCCATGATTTCTACCTCACCATTTAAGGCTGTCCTATCCACCTCACTCCTACCCTCAAATATCTTGGTCTCTCACTCGACCGCCACCTCACCTGGACTCCCCATCTCCTTACCATCCAAAACAAAGCAGCTCACAACCGCCTCCACCTCCTGAAACTCCTGTCTGGCCGGACGTGGGGTCTGCATCCTTCCGCGATCCTTCACACCTACAAATCCTTGATCCGGCCCATCCTTTGTTATGCCAGCATTGCTTGGAATTCCGCCCCTCCCTGGTTCTATAAAGCCCTCCAAATCCTCGAACGCCATGCGCTTCGCCTTGCCTTCTGCATCCGCCTTCCATCCCCCACGCGCATCCTCTATGACTTCATCCCCTTCTCCCACATTCTCCTTTTCCTTGAACACATCCACATACTATATATTGTCCGCCGCCTTCATCCCCCTCACCCCCTGGTGTCTCCCTTCCTCTCCACCCCAACCAGTTGACGCACCTTTACCGTTGTGTCCCACCCTCTCTCCATCTCCACACCCTCCATCTCCTTTCCCATCACAACTTCCACCGTCTACCCCCCCGGATGATGAGCTTTGCCCTGACATCTACCCTTCCTACCAACTCTAACCCAATCTTCCTGCCTCCTCTTCAGAGCCCCCCTCCCTCCTCCTGAGCGGCTTCCCCTCCTACTCTCCTCCATCTCGTGTACCTCCTTTCAGTGTCTCTGCACTCCCTCCTGCCCTGTCTTCCCTCTTCCTCTCCCACCCCACATGTCTCCTGCCTCTTCGTGAACCCACTGATGCCCCTCCTCTCTTCATCCCACCACTTCCCCAGCTGCCCCATGCTCCCCCCTCCTTTTCCATCCTCTCGGACCTGCCCCTCGGCAGGTCCCACCTGGCAGTTTTATTCTTCGTCGTGTGTGCTCCAAGTGGGTTTTAAGTGTGTTGGTCCGAAGTGTTTTAATACTGTGGCCGACCTTTAACCTGTGCATGCGCATTCAGTGTCTTCTCTGAGTTCTAGGAATCGCCAGCTATGTTTTTTAACTTTCTGCTGACTTTTTTTTAACTGTCCCCAATGAACATCTCCATGTCCATGTATTTTTACCTCCATTTTCTCCCCTTAACCTGTTTTATGTTCCCCTTTTTTATCTCCTTATGTATGTATCATTTTATTTTTGTTTTAGTTGTCATGTCACTCAGCTGAAGAGCGGCGCATTGTGCCACTGACAGCCCTCCCCTGCCAATATGGGGCAGGGGAATGAAATCATAATAAAGAAACCTAGTCCAGCATCTAGAGTGTTGGATCCCCTCCTTCGAAAGCGTCAGATTGCAAAGCCTGGGTTACTCTCAGGGTGGAATCTCCATCTTCGAAGATTGTGTCTGTCTGTCTGTTGGTCTGTCTGTCTGTCTGTGTGCCCGCCCGCCTGCTGCTTGCGGCTGTAGCTGTTTGTCTGTCCGCCTGCCTGCTCGCTGTCTATCGTCGCCGCCGTCGCCGCCGCCGCTGCCGCCGCCGTCGCCGTAGCCGCCGCAGCTGCATACTGTCCGTCCATCTGTTCGTCGCCGTTCTTCTGCTATGAGTACTCCCACCTCCACTGTCATCTACACCTCCCCCTTCCCCTCTCCCACAGTCACTTCCTAGAGTGCCGCCCCTGGCCTCCCTCCTTACACCTCACCTCCCCTTCCCCCACTTACCCATCTCCCTATCTCCTCCCCTGCTGTATACCCACACCTCTACATCCTTCCTCCAGCCTCCACACCCTCAACAGCTCCCACTACTACCCCCACCCTCACATAAGCCTCTGTTGCCGTCTCTGCTGCCACCCCTCAGGTAGTCGGCTTCCCCTCTCTCACTCACCCCGTCACTTGGTCATCTGCATCTCCTGCATGCATCATGTCGCGCCGAGCCACCATCGCCACCACTGAACCAGCTGCTTCTCCCGGCACCTCCATTATGCCACAGGGATCTGCCACCTGCCACTTCCCTCTCCTCCCCGTCCCTCTCCCCTCCTCCCAGCCTCCAGTCTGCAAAAAAACCCAAAAGCGCGTCATTACCGACTCTGCTCCCGCCACTTCCCACAAAAAGTCAACACCACCTCCCCTTCCTTCTGTCGTCTCCATGGACACCACCCCTCCTCTAGCCACCCATACCCCAGCCCCCCCTCCACACGTTGGTCCTGTCAACTCCCGATCCTAAGTTCCTCAACGCTCGTACCCTCACCGTGGAGATACGAAAGTACTTACTTGGTGCTCCCATCTCCCAACTCATTCCCCGCAGGGACTCAGTCCTTATGAAGTCCCCGTCCCCATCCTTTCACACAGACCTCCTCTGTAAACTCCCACGAATAATGTTTGGCCCCCACGCCTCTCTGACACCCTTCCTTTCCACTTACACTCCTCGTCAGCCCCAGCCTCCCCGTCGGCTCCTCACCTACACTGCTGTGATCACCAAGCTCAGCCCAGTGATCACAGAGGATGAAGTGTTGGCAGAACTGAACTCCCACCCGGACTTGGAAATCCGCTGTGCCTGCTGTATCCACAATGCCTCTGGTCCCACCTACCTTCTCTGAGTCCGCCCCTTCCATTGACCATCTCCTCACCCAGGGTGCCCTGATATACTACGGTCGCCACCCTGTTGGATCCTCCAAATCCCCTCCCAAATCCTACTGTTGCCAGTGGTGCCTAATGTACAATGACCACCTCACTTTCAACTGAAAAAATCCCCCCACCTGTCTTAAGAACTGCCCCAACCTCGCTGCTCCTCTTTCCTGTAACACCTGCAATGGACCCCATCCACCTACTCACACAAGTGTAAAGCTAAACCCCCTCCAGCCACCACTGAGCTTACAGTTCCTGTTCGTACCGTCGATCCCCCCATCCATCCCAACAGCTCCCTCCATCCACCCCCCACGGCCGAGGACATCATCTGGTTCCTTACCGTTGTACTCCAAAACATTCACCCTTTTCAGAGCCCCCACACCTTTCAACAAATCTCCATTGCTGCTCGCTCCATTTTCCACCTGAACACCTTCGCCACTTACTCCCACAATCAAGCCCACTTCACCTTCACCCACCTCAACACCCGAGTTTAACCCTCTTCCCTTCCCTCTCCTCCCCCCCCCCCCTTCTTCCGGCCATGGCGCAGCACGAGTATCGCATCCTCTTCCAGAACATACCCTCCTTCCGCTCCAAAAAATACCTCCTCATGCACTCCCTCTCCCACCACCAGGTCGACACCTTCCTCCTGAAAGAAACCTTTCTCCAGCCCCACCATTCTATCCGCACCTCTCGCTGTATCCTCCACTGCACTTACGTTCCTAGTCCTCGTACACAGGGTGGAGTCGCGATTGGCCACCTTAAGCATATCCCCGTCCGACCACAACCTCTCTTCAGTGACCCCACTGAACACCTTATCCTCAGCATCTTCTTCCCCTCCCTCACCATTACCTGTGCCACCATCTATATCCGCTCCACTGCTCCTCCTCCTTATGACTTCATCTCGCACATTGATCGCACCTTCTCCACCTATGTGATTGACGTCGACCTCAACATCCATAGCCGCACTCCTGCCGCCCTTCGGCGGTGGCATCAGTTCGTCTCCACGATCCAAGGTGACCTTGTTCCCCTTCCCCAGCACACCTAACGTGAAAGTGACTCCACCCCCGATGTTGTCATTGCCTCCGCCAGCCTCCTTTGGGGTACTGCCGTCGCCGTCCTTGACCTCACAGGTAGCGATCACCTCCCTGTCCTTCTCACCATAACGTCTGCTCACTGCCCCCCTCCGGCTCCGCACCCTGCACCCCCTCCCAAGGTCATCCATGACTATCGTTGTGCCAACTGGGATGCCTACAGGGACTCCATCTCCACCCAGGTCGAAAGCCACCCTCTTACCTATCGCCATCCTGACGACATCATACACGCCTTGTCCTTCCTTCAGAAGGTAATTACTGACGCTGTGGAGGCCCATGTTCCTACTAAAACAGGCCACCCACACCGTCCCACTCTCCCTCCGTGGGCTGTCCTCCTCCTCCGTGAATCCCGCCGCCTCTATCGCTCCTTCCTGCGCACTCGTGACAGGGATACACTCCAACACCACCAGCAAATACAGCAATGCGTACGGAAACTTATTACAGCAACGAAACGCAGAGACTGGCGCCAGACCTGCACACGACTCAACGCCACCCTCCCTATCAACTCCTCCAAGTACTGGTCCGCCTTCTATCGCCTTGCTGATTCCCTTTCCTTTCCCCACTACCTCCCTCTCCATAACGATCGCCCCCTTCCTGACAACCTCAGTAAGGCCAACCACTTCGCTTCCCACCTTTCCGAGGTCTTCTCCATCCCAGATGATCCCCACTTTGATTATTCTCTTTTCCCCACCATCATGGAACATGCCGATACCTCGGTTGCTCCACTTGCTCCTAGTCTCCAGTACTTGGGGCAGTTGCCCCCCTCCGACATAAACACTCCCATCACAGCACAAGACATAAAACTTATCCTCCAGTCCAAACGCAACACAGCCCCTGGTCACGACTGTCACCTACCGCCCCCTTTCAAGAAAGCCCCTATTCCTTCCTGACTGTCCTTGTCCATCTCTATAATGTCATCCTCTCTACAGGCTTCTACCCTGACCTGTGGAAGACCTCCCGCGTCCTCTTATTCCTCAAACCCAACAAACATCCTTCTGCCACCTCTTCCTATTGTCACATCTGCCTCACCTCCATCTTTAGTAAGGTCTTTGAATCCATCCTCTCCCACCGTATCCATCAGCACCTTACTCAACACCACCTCCTCCCCCTTACCCAGTGTGGCTTCCGAACCTCCTTCTCTGCTGAAGACTAACTCCTAAACCTCGTTCACCTTTTGTCCCTCCAGTTCAACTCCCGTCGCTCTGCCATTTTTGTTTTCCTTGACCTCCAAAATGCCTATGACTGTGTATGACATCCTGGTCTCCTCTTTAAACTCCAAACCTACGCCCTGCCTATCAGTTTTGTCTGTCTGGTCGCTTCCTTTCTCTCGCACCGTCCTTCCTATGTCACTCTCCACAATACCAACTCCTGTATCTTTTATCCCACGGCTGGTGTCATCCAATGGTTCTGTCCTCTCCCCTCTCCTTTATCTCTTGTATATGGCTGATATGCCCAAGCCACCCCCACCAGTCCACCTTCTCCAGTATGCTGATGACACCGTCTTACTGGCTCTCTATCGTACCCTTCAACGGTCCCAACGTATCCTCCAAACCCACCTTAACCAGTTCACCACTTGGTGTAACCAGTGGTTCCTCCGTCTCAACACCTACAAAACCCAGGCAATCATCATAGGCTGCACCACTCGCTCCTTTTGCCTCCATGATTTCTACCTCACCCTTAATGGTCGTCCCTTCCAGCTCACCCCCACCCTGAGATACCTTGGCCTCACCCTCGACTGACACCTCACCTGGACCCCTCACCTCTAGACCGTCCAGCAGAAAGCCAATTCCCGCCTCTGCCTTCTGAAACTCCTGTCTGGCCGGACATGGGGATTGCATCCTTCTACCATCCTCCACACCCACAAATCCCTCATTCGTCCTATCCTTTGTTATGCCAGCGTTGCCTGGATGTCCGCCCCCACCCGTTTTTACAAGGCCCTCCAAATCCTTGAACGCCATGTGCTCCACCTTGCCTTTCATATCCGCCTTCATTCCTCCACACAGCTCCTGTATGAACTGATCCCCTTCCCCCACCTCCTCCTGTTCCTCCAACATCTCCACATCCTTTACATTGCCCGCAGGCTTGATCCCCCCACTCTCTGGTTTGGTTTCTCCTTCCTCTCCACCCCCCCCCCCCCAGCTGTTGCCACGCCTCTATCGCTGTATCCCTCCCTCTCTCCACCTCCACACCCTCCATCTCCTTGATCAGGGCAATTTCCAGCACCTCCACCTCCCAGATGACCTGGCCTTGTTCCCCCTCCCCTTCCCAGGGCCCCCTTTTTCCTCTCCCCTCCTTCTCCCAGAGCTGATTTTCCTCCTTCCCCCCCCCCCCCCCTGAGACCCTGCACCCTATACTTGCCTCTTTCCTTCTCAAATCCCTCCCTACCTGGCCCTCTTCAGCGCGCCCCCCGCCCATCTCCCCCCCCTCTTCCCCTCCCTCCCTCCCTCCCTTCTTCTGGTCTTCCTCTTTTCTTTGCGCCTGGAAGATCCTCCGTTTTGATCATCGTCAGTGTGCCACATCAGTGTTGTGTTTAGTGCTGTTTCTCCTGTGTGTCAAGAGGTGTGATTTTAATTATGTACTGCCTTGAGGTTCGCCGTCAGTGTTTGTTATGTGCTACGGCATCCGTCGATACTTTTTATGCTCCAGTTATACTGTGCCTTGTGTTCTTTTAATTGTCGCAGTGTGTGGCTTTTTGTGTGCTCTACTTTTAAACAGTTTTTTATCTCCATTTTACAGTGGCCCCCTTTTTTGTCTATTGCCTTCCATGATGTTCCCCCTTTTTTCTATCTATGTTCACCATATTCACTCCTTTGTTATTTTTAAATGTCTTCTATTATTTGTTCTATGTCTTTCAGCTGAAGAGCAGCGCATATGCTGCTGCCAGCCTACCCCAATGGGAAACTTAAATACGATAAAGAAAAAAAAACCTAGTTCAGTCAGTCTGGTACTCGCTCTTGGTTGAGTTTCTATCTCGGGGGTACTGCGTTCTTGTCGTTGCTGGTTGTTGACTTTAGGCTGGCTCTGACTCCGAGTGGATTTACTGTTGGTGTTTGCTGTTGTGGTTTCTACAAGCCTCCGTTGTTTATCTCTTCCTTGTTGTGTCGGTCATAGTCGGTCGTGGTCGGTTGTTGTCTGTTGTCGTTGGTCTGTCGTCCGACTCGTCCTACCGAGCGAGGTGGCGCAGTGGTTAGCACACTGGACTCGCATTCGGGAGGACGACGGTTCAATCCCGCGTCCGGCCATCCTGATTTAGGTTTTCCGTGATTTCCCTAAATCTCTCCAGGCAAATGCCGGGATGGTTCCTTCGAAAGGGCACGGCCGACTTCCTTCCCCGCCCTTCCGTAATCCGCTGAGACCGATGACCTCGCAGTTTGGTCTCTTCCCCCAAACAACCAACCAATCAACCGACTCGTCCTTGTGTTTACCCTGGTGGTGCGTGCTCCACCGCCGGCGGCTTCCCCGCCTGGCGGCTCCGATCCGCAGGCCAAGGCGTTCCAGCAGTTGGTTGTGGTTACAACACATACATCTGCGATCGAGGATGACATGCAGATCAGAGACACATATCCATCGAGTTGTACGTCTCTTGGAAATACCAGTGCTAGCAGAGGAGCGTGAGGCCAGAAGGCAAAGTCATCCCATACAGGTGAAAGCAGCTGATATAGATGTATTCTGTCTCCGTAAACAGGCAGCCACATTATAGTGGTGAGGAAGGTTGTCATAGACGCCAGTACAATTAAATTTTAAGCAGGTTAATCGTATAAAGTCTGAAAGAAATCCTTGTGTGTGATCTGAAACACTCAAATGCTTTGTGTGCAATGTAATGGCCCTGTCATTGGGAGCCAAAACTGTACTCTAGCAACCGAAACTTGGTTGCAATACATCCGTCGGTGCCCCGCCAGCATAACAGCATCAGCAGATCCTGCTCCAAACATTCTGAGACGAACTCGATACAGGGGGCCTTTCGCAACTGCCAGCGCAATCACCAAGACCAGCCTGTTAGCAAGTGGTCGCCACTGAACCATCTAATGACACATTGCCATATCTGTGACACTGCTGTGACACTGCCTGAGTGTCCAACCCAGACACAGGGACGCCATCTGCCAGCGTGCTGCGCTAATCGGGCCACTGCTACCTTCCACAGGGAACACCTGCATCGGTATTACCACACCGGCATGCTAGAATCTGAGGGCTACATGTGGTCAACCGCAGCCTGTCTGTTTCAGATGTGTTGAACAACGACTGCGCATATTCGTCAATAAAGAGTTCTATCAACTGATTGGCTGCCTTCTTCATCTGTTCCATCTCCAACTCCCAGCAGAGAACCACTCGCTCATTCCTCTACCACGTTACATATACTGTTACGCTATTGGTGTCAGAACATCTCCTGGAGTTTGAAATAGTCTCCAACGTAGCCTTGAAGAGAAGGAGTAGCAACACCAGTGATGTTCAGAGCAAGTTTCTAAGTCAGTGCCAGCAACATGTGTCCTGTTTTGGACCTGTCACGTTGTGTTGATCCTTTCCATTCTACCTTGGGTATACTATACACTTGTGGTGGTAGTTGCGAGTGAAATGGATTTCCCTGAGAAAGAAACAACGCAGGAGACAATTCAGCATTTAGTAAATGAAGTAGGTAAGGTTAGAGCTGGCAATGAAGTTTTGTGAAGAGAAGTGAATCAGTTGAAGAGTCACAGAATGGATGGGTCATCTTCGAGCGTGTCTTCACCTATCTTTGATACTGTTACAGCCTCATTGGTGGCATCGTTAAGCCAGTAAATCTGGGAAAGATGTTTTCGTATTCGTGGATAATTTGCACATGGCCACAAAGTTAGGAAACTGGAATAATGAACAGTTATTAAGTGCAGCTCGTTTAACATTAGTTCGAGATTATGTGCAAAGAGAAACTATGGGACGCTCAATCCTTCGCAGATTTTCGGGAAGGGTTAGTGAATCGTTACAAGAAGGAACATACCTGACGATATTGTCATGAACAACGTAACGGCGTGTAGCAGAAACAAGGAGAATCAGTATGGGGTTCTGTGGACAGCATCAATCAAATTAATATCAGTTAAGATAAATTAACGAATGAAGATCGCGTCAATAAAGCACTTTTGCATTAGGCAGAACAATGAGCATTTGATGCACTTTGGAAGGGCGCGCCATCCGAAGTATAGCGAAAAGTACACATGGAGTTTCCGAGAACCCTCGAAGAAGCAGTGACAGTTGCAGTAGCTTTGACAGAAACTGTGTCAGTAAATATGCCAAGGGAGAAGCGGGTAGTGTTTAATGCGGAGATTCTGTGTAATAGGTGTGGTGCTCTGGGACACATCTACATCTACATCTACATGATTACTCTGCAGTTCACATTTAAGTGCTTGGCAGAGGGTTCATCGAACCACAATCATACTATTTCCCTACCATTCCACTCCCTAACAGCGCGCGGGAAAAACGAACACCTAAACCTTTCTGTTCGATCTCTGATATCTCTTATTTTATTTTGATGATCATTCCTACCTATGTAGGTTGGGCTCAACAAAATATTTTCGCATTCGGAAGAGAAAGTTGGTGACTGAAATTTCGTAAATAGATCTCGCCGAGACGAAAAACGTCTTTGCTTTAATGACTTCCATCCCAACTCACGTATCATATCTGCCACTCTCTCTCCCCTATTACGTGATAATACAAAACGAGCTGCCCTTTTTTGCACCCTTTCGATGTCCTCCGTCAATCCCACCTGGTAAGGATCCGAAACCGCGCAGCAATATTCCAACAGAGGACGAACGAGTGTAGTGTTAGCTGTCTCTTTAGTGGACTTGTTGCACCTTTTAAGGGTCCTGCCAATGAAACGCAACCTTTGGCTCGCCTTCCACACAATATTATCTATGTGGTCTTTCCAACTGAAGTTGTTCGTAATTTTAACACCCAGGTAATTAGTTGAATTCACAGCCTTGAGAATAGTACTATTTATCGAGTAATCGAATTCCAACGGATTTCTTTTGGAACTCATGTGGATCACCTCACACTTTTCGTTATTTAGCGCCAACTGCCACTTGCCACACCATACAGCAGTCTTTTATAAATCGCTTTGCAACTGATACTGGTCTTCGGATGATCTTACTAGACGGTAAATTACAGCATCATCTGCGAACAACCTAAGAGAACTGCTCAGATTGTCATCCAGGTCATTTACATAGATCGGGAACGGCAGAGATCCCAGGACGCTTCCCTGGGGAACAACTGGAGGAGGAGGAGGAGATTAGTGTTTAACGTCCCGTCGACAACGAGGTCATTAGAGACGGAGCGTAAGCTCGGGTGAGGGAAGGATGGGGAAGGAAATCGGCCGTGCCCTTTCAAAGGAACCATCCCAGCATTTGCCTGAAGCGATTTAGGGAAATCACGGAAAACCTAAATCAGGATGGCCGGAGACGGGAACAACTGATAGCACTTCTGTTTTACTCGATGATTTGCCGTCTATTACTACGAACTGCGACCTTCCTGACAGGAAATCACGAATCCAGTCGCACAACTAAGACGATACCACATAGGCCCGCAGCTTGATTAGAAGTCGCTTGTGAGGAACGGTGTCAAAAGCTTTCCGGAAATCTAGAAATACGGAATCAACTTGAGATCCCCTGTCGATAGCGGCCATTACTTCGTGCGAATAAAGAGCTAGCTGCGTTGCACAAGAACGATGTTTTCTGAAACCATGCTGATTACGTATCAATAGATCGTTCCCTTCGAGGTGATTCATAATGTTTGAATACAGTATATGCTCCAAAACCCTACTGCAAACCGACGTCAATGATAAAGGTCTGTAGTGCGATGGATTACTCCTAATACCCTTCTTAAACACTGGTACGACCTGCACAGTTTTCCAATCTGTAGGTACAGATCTATCGGTGAGCGAGCGGTTGTATATGATTGCTAAGTAGGGAGCTATTGTATCAGAGTAATCTGAAAGGAACCTAATCGGTATACAGTCTGGACCTGAAGACTGCCCGTATCAAGCGATTTGAGTTTCTTCGCAACCCCTAAGGTATCTAATTCTAAGAAACTCATTCGAAGTTTCTGTATAAAACCACAATGTTAGAGGTGCAAGCAAGTGGGGCATTCTGTTAAAAAATGTCCAGAAGTGCATAGATGTTGCTCTTGCATTAAATGGTGCATGGGGTGGAACGACCTCTGTACAGAGTTCACAGTAAGTTCGACTACGGGACACCACAGAGTAAAATCTGCGATAGGCGTTTGTCTATTAGGCTGTATAAAGGGAAGTTGTTTTTGGATACAGGATCACAAGTATCCATAGCTAGCCAGAGTATATTGAGTGCATCGAATTTGAGCCCACCACACTGTATGTTAAGTAGTGTTGGAGTCCCGAGTGGGAGGGAGGAATATGCGTGAAAATTGTGCCTTCCGTAGGCATAAACTATGACGTCATTCTGGGCCAGGACTTTCTGATAAACAGCACGCAAAAGTCGATCTCCAGCACCCTACAGTATAGTTGGATGAGACGTCGTTTTGACTCAGTTTTATGGCGGAAAGAGCCGAACTGTAACAAGGAACACCCGAGACGTCAGGTAAGTCGATTACACTGTATACAGTCTCTTAAATTAGGTTCACGGGATACAACACCGAAAAGCACAGCAAGGCTGCTCTGGATCAACATAGGACCTTCTTTGCTAGTTAATACCGAGTGCATCGCAGTGCCCTTTCCAGAGAGCAAGGTACTGCATCGGGCGCAAAATTTTGTATGACACAGTTTCTCATATGTGCATTAGTTAGACAGTAGTCGAATAGTGACCATCAGTATAGACAATTTGGTTTAGAGGAGGTGAGGCTATCAAACCGAACACTGATAGCTAACTTAGAAGTTAAAAAGATGATTTCAATGCAGAGAACCGGAAACCAGGACAGTCTGTCAATTTAACTGCACACCTGGGACAAGTGTCACATCTGAAAGGATGTTCAAAATGTTCAAATGTGCGTGAAATCTTATGGGACTTAACTGCTAAGGTCATCAGTCCCTAAGCTTACACACTACTTAACCTAAATTATCCTAAGGACAAACACACACACCCATGCCCCAGGGAGGACTCGAACCTCCGCCGGGACCAGCCGCACAGTCCACGACTGCAGCGCTCGAGCCGGCCGCGGTGGTCTCGCGGTTCTAGGCGCTCAGTCCGGAACCCCGCTGCTGCTACGGTCTCAGGTTCGAATCCTGCCTCGGGCATGGATGTGTGTGATGTCCTTGCTTGCTCAATATGCAGATTGAATAACATCGGGGAAAGGCTACAACCCTGTCTCACTCCCTTCCCAACCACTGCTTCTCTTTCATGTCCCTCGACTCTTATAACTGCCATCTGGTTTCTGTACAAATTGTAAATAGCCTTTCGCTCCCTGTATTTTACCCCTGCCACCTTCAGAGTCTGAAAGAGAGTATTCCAGTTAACATTGTCAAAAGCTTTCTCTTAGTCTACAAATGCTAGAAACGTAGGTTTGCCTTTCGTTAATCTAGCTTCTAAGATAAGTCGTAGGGTCAGTATTGCCTCACGTGTTCCAACATTTCTACGGAATCCAAACTAATCTTCCACGAGGTCGGCTTCTACCAGTTTTTCCATTCGTCTGTAAAGAATTCGCGTTAGTAGTTTGCAGCCGTGACTTATTAAACTGATAGTTCGGTAATTTTCTCATCTGTCAACACCTGCTTTCTTTGGGATTGGAATTATTATATTCTTCTTGAAGTCTGAGGGTATTTCTTGCTTAAGATAGGGAAACATTGAGATGGAGATATGCTGTTCGTGTTTTCGGTCACTCAGGCATTCTAATACCAACGAAAGTTTAAAGCAAGTTGGTATACCTACTCCAACAGGTTTTGAATGCAGTGAATCTAGAACTCAAAGCATACAAGAAACAATTGTTTTCGAAATACTGTCGCATAGTGAATGAGGATTGATGTGCAATGAAAAAGGAGACTATGTTTGGTTAGACTGCAGAATGTATGATCAGTGTTGTCGCTATGTCAGGGCATTTTATATATAATATATAAGATTAAACTAAAATTGTAATAATTTGATATAATTTAATTTTTTTAGAAGTTGCAATATCTGTGTTTAAGAAATACCCAGTCATCGAGCAGAGCAATGGAATCAGATGTGTGCAACACATATTTTTTGTACGTGGTCCCTCCTACTTAAATACAGTAATGTTGTTTGTTTGTTTGTTTGTATGTGTGTGTTCCCTCACGCTGCTTACGATAAATAGTCAGTTATCCACTCACTCTGACTGTCTTCTGTGGCCAGGGCCAGCCTTAGCCATCCAGGTGCCCCGGGCGAGTCGTCCAGTTGGCGCCCTTTATTGTATAAATAGCGAACCTGGCAGTGCTTTGCAACACGGTATTTGACTGTTTTCTAGAAATAGTCTTAAGTGGTTAATGGCGTCATCTTATGATCATAACATGGTTTTTCCATCGTAAATTTGAGTATTTTATTTTTTTTAAATGGAAATGAAATCAAAATAATCTGAAAGCACGCTAAGACGCTCCATGTGAGTCTTGTGTAGCTTGTGACGTCAGTCCAGCATGCTGCTGTCGCTGCCGCAACAGTCAGTATAGCAGTGATATATTGTTTGGGCATTCACGTTTTGGGAAATTGTCTAAAAATATTGCGTAGTACTGCACTGTACGTCTACAAAAACTCCAGAAAATAGTTTTTGCGTGTTCCAAACAAAGAAAAGGTGCGTAAAATGTGGTTGAAACAGGCTCGTATATCCCATATATTTCTTTTCTTTTCTGAAGCACCCCTGTAATAAAGCGAACAAAACAAAACAAAAATTATTCAAATTGGTCAAGCCATTTCTTTGTTTTGGTGAGACTAACGC
Organism: Schistocerca gregaria; assembly: GCF_023897955.1. Classification (NCBI taxonomy): domain Eukaryota; kingdom Metazoa; phylum Arthropoda; class Insecta; order Orthoptera; family Acrididae; genus Schistocerca; species Schistocerca gregaria. The sequence continues at coordinate 619,882,569 of NC_064931.1, read as the reverse complement.
ACAACAATTGATTTTTATATATAGGAGGTAATATGTATAACGAAAAAACACTAATTTTGAATTGGGTACCATATTTTTATTGAATTTAATATAACTCTAAGCCATAAACCTATATTTTCTGTCAGTCATCTGAACACAAAACATATTACGCCTAATGAAAAACAATTATAAACAACTAAAATTTTACTTTTCTCGCTTTTCTGTCGGCAAAATCTCTGATGAGATTAGCAAAGTCCAGGTTTTCTGCAACTTCATTTTCAATGAACAGTGAAGGCAAACTGGTTAGTCTTGTTTGAGACATTGTAGACCGCAAGTACGTTTTTATCAACTTCAGTTTGGAAAAACTGCGTTCGCCGCTTGCGACAGTCACTGGTATTGTTAGCAAAATACGTAACGTTATCCAGATGTTGGGATATAACTCTTGAAGATTATGCTTCTTTATGAAGTTTAAGGCTTCAATAGGCGTTGCCTGGCTGTCTTCGAGATAGTGTTGCAGGCCTAAAATTTCGTCGCATAGCAAATTTCCATCAATATCTGACTTCATGTTGACAGTTAACTTTTCTTGTAATTTAGAACAGCATTGTATTAGTTCTTCTTTATTTTTAATTTTTTAAATGTCAAACAAGAAACTCCACGTCGCAGAATATTCTTGCATCTGTTCAAATCTTTTTTTCATGGATATGTGCACGGTGTCCAACAGTGCATTGAAAAACTCTACTTTAAACTTCTTTTTTGGGTCAGTTATTTGATCAGTAACAGCCTCTTCACCCGGCCTGCGTTTAATACGTCTTAATTGCATTTGTGGTTTAAATAATGGCTGCGTATCAAGATCCGAAGCCAGTTCAGTTGCTGTTACAATAGCATGTTCGAAACCTGTTTGTCTATATGTTTCCAAATAAGAGCAACATTTGTCAAGGATTCCCATAAACTGGACAAAGTTGATTGTGGGTGACTGACTTGCTTTACTTACAACGTTAATTTGAAACAGAACATCATACCATGTCACGAGAGAAACAACGAAGCTGAAGTCTTTTAATTGTCCTCGTAGTGTTGTCGCTTCGTGTGACACCGCAGCATCGCTTTGTTCAGTAGCATCGACCAAGGAAACCAAAGCGTCATGCATTTCGCATAATTGATAACGAACCGCTTTGACGCTATCAATTCGAGCTTCCCAGCGTGTGTCACTTACATTTTTCAGGGTGTATATCTTCAAATGGTCGGTCAAAATTTCCCATCTATTTACCGCTCCAGCAAATAGATTAAACATTTTTTGTAACATTCCGAACAGTGTCACGGATTTTACTGATGATTTTGCCGCATCACACAATACCAAATTATAACTATGGCATCCACATGGCACAAAAAAAACTAGTGGATTTAACTTCTTAATTCTGTTCTGGACGCCTTTATTTTTCCCCTTCATGTTCGCGCCGTTATCGTAGCCCTGTCCTCTGCAGTCATTAATGTTAAGGTCAAGATCACTCAATGTTTTTAAAATGCTTTCTGTGAGACCTTCACCGGTTGTATCATCTATTTGCAGAAATGAGATGAAATGTTCTTTTACACTTACGCCATCCTCTGTTATGTCGGCGCATCTTAAAGTTGTTCTTTGTGGCTTATATCTGGAGTACAGTCAGCTATGATTGCATAATACTTTGAACCCTTTATGCGGGATGCGATTGTAGACATAACGTGATGCCATGAGTTCTATTAATTCATTTTGTATATTTTTGCCGCAATAATGGCCAGCCAAATCACCATTCAATGCCAGTCTGACGTGCTCTTCCATGATTGGATCAAACTTTGCCAATAACTGTACAAGACCTAAGAATTTTCCATTATTTGGGGTAAATAATTTATGTGATAACCCTCTGAATGCCATATTATTTTCAGCCAAATACAAAGTAATGTGCATCAATCTTTGAAGCACATTGCTCCATCTTAAACTTTCTTTATAAATTAGCTTTTGTTCTTCCTTGTCAATAGTTAATTCAGCTTTAAACCTGATTTCAGCTTCAGTCCATTGAGTAAATGCTTTTTTGTGGTTAGGACTAATTTCATGCAGTTTCAGAGCTTCACTTAAATGTTTCCAATTTCTGAAAACCACAGTGGTAGTCAAATTAGTAGTTGACTTTAAATCAAACAGTCTATATCTCTAGCATTAAGTACTTTTGGCCACGTACCTACATCAGAAACATTGTATTCTTTTATTGCAAGAACGTTGATACTTTCATCGACCACAGATGTCATGTGTTGATTTTGACTTGGAGAAATATCAGAGGATTCATGCAAAGATGTACTGTGCTGGTCAATTTGATCACCTTCAATAGGTGATTGTATAATTATTGTGTATAGTTGTTCACAGTCTGAAGAAATATTTGCTGATACATGGACTTTTGATTCAATATCTGAAGTATTTGCCTTAGAATTTCCTTTAAGGTACTTATAAATATTCATGTGCTTTTTAGTTTCTTCAAGATCTTTTTCATTTTCAGCTTTTCTTTTCCGATTTTCTGAACCAGAAAGCTTTTTTTAATCATTTCCTTCTCTTCTGGCATGATTTAATAATTTGACAAATTATTGCTTGGACACTGCTCTATTTCGCGACCACAATATTTGATCTATAACAAATAAAGAAATTCACCTATCAGTAGACGTAACTAGAAAAAAACCTGAACTGAAAGATAAAAATGTTTTTCGCACTTACCAGAAAGTTAAAATGTTGACACAGTCACGACACACGTTTCACTCACAATTATTCAGCCACGAAAACATGACCGCTGCCTCCGACTCTTACTGACAATTACTGACATGCGGGTGCAAATCGTAGCGCTGCCAACATATGCAGTCTAACAAACATTGTGTGGCGCTGTACTATTTCAGAACGTTAGGGGAGAATTCTCTATGAATGCAGTGCACGCATTGCATGATCTATTAATTAATGTACATGAGGCATTAAGTCACAAATATTCGATATAAATACATTGGTATTAATTAAATCATAATGTAATGTATATTTCACAGTCTGTATTTTCTTTTATTTGGAGCGACCGGTAGTTTCTGTTGTGAAGGAGAGATGGTGCGGCTGCATGGGCTCTTCCTTACAGTTCTTGAAACAAATAAGAGAGACGCTTTGGTAGAGCCCGTGCTAGCCCGCGTCAAAAATGGATGGTTGCAGACAATACGAAGATTGCATTCAGCATGATTTCTCTTCTGCTACCCCTAATTCATCGCGCATTCGTGAGATTAGCGACGTATGTTGAATGAGACTGGATAATGTTTTAGTTTCGCGAAATGGGTGATTGTAAATTGTAATTTTTTTTGTACATGCGTTTAGTACGTGGCGCCCCTTGGGCCCCGGCGCCCTGGGCGACCGCCCGGGTCGCCTCACCCTAAAGCCGGCGCTGTCTGTGGCATATAAGCTACCTCGTGGTTCGGAAATGTAATTTGCTTATGAAGAAATACTCAGTCGCAGCAGAGGAATGGAATCAGATGTGTCTGTAATGTAGTTTCCACAGTGATGCTGCATATGGTACTCCCTCCCACCATTAACAAACGTTCCATTAAAACTACAGTCTTCCATGCCACAAATACACATATAGAGTCCCTGCTAATTTTGAAATGTAATTTGCTTATGAAGAAAATACTCAGTCATCCAGCATGGCATGGAATCAGATGTGTGTAACATAGTTTCCAAATATCTGTCAAGTGCTATTTAAGTTCAGGGATGCTGTGTAGGGTACGTGCATATCCTTTCTGTTGCGATAATTTCGCATTTTATTCGTATCCATAAGCCAGTCCTCATCTGCAGGAGGCCACCGTAGTAGTACAGGCTGATGGCCCATTTTAACGTCAACCAGTTCCTCTGTAGACTGATTTCTTATGTTCCTGTTACCTCCATACCAATTTCTATTAATAAATCTTCTGTTTCCGACTATGGGGAATGGTGCAATGGCTCTAGAATGGGTACACTTCCCCCTATTTAAGGGCTGATATGTGACACCATTCTTCTATCCCACATGTAGTGCATACGTTAAGAAAGCAAGCACCTTCTACCATCAATTCCGATTACATGTACTGTATAATGCTTTTTACTAAAGTATTACGACTCATTTCTGTAGGCAGTGCTCTATAATTTATATGTTATGGATGGTTTTTGTGTCGGGACAAAAGCAGATTCTTTTTCTGCCTGCAATATACGCCAATACAGAATCTAGTCACTACAGCTTAGTGGCGTTTATATATGGCAAAGCACTTGTTACCAGATCATATGGAAACATGCACCACAGGTTTTAACAGTAGTACTCCACTAGGAGACGAAACTATGTTTTTTTAACCCCATAGACAGATCGTTGGTATTGTGTGTAAATTCCACGTTTCGAAACTAAAAATCACGATTCTGCAATGAAGGGTTGGGGTTGAGTTGTTTGGGGAAGGAGACCAGACAGCGAGGTTACCGGTCTCATCGGATTAGGGAAGGAAGTCGGCCGTGCCCTTTGAAAGGAACCATCCCGGCATTTGCCTGGAGCGATTTAGGGAAATCACGGAAAACCTAAATCAGGATGGCCGGTCGCGGGATTGAACCGTCATCCTCCCGAATGCGAGTCCAGTGTGCTAACCACTGCGCCACCTCACTCGGTACCTATTTTGATGTAAGGAAATACAAGAAAAGAATGCATTTTAACGATAGTGATTTATTTTTCACAATTTGTGTTAAAATGCATGAAAAATATACAATAAAATAATATTTCCTACAATATCGCTATTTTCGTCAAAAATGCTCTTCCAATAGGCAATATGGGTCTCTCACAAAGCACACAAGGAAAGGTTAGGTCCACAATTAACGCAAGCAGCAATATTTCTGAATGGAAAGAATAGTACTCTCCAGGGTTTGCCGTATTGACTTCCCAAGCAGACTGCTAGGGCAATGGAGTGACGTCACTAGGAAAACGCGAAGCAAGAAGCAGGAAGCGAGAACAACACATGTGCAATGTTAATGCAAGCAAATTCCAAATCCCGGGGTTGAAATAAATAGAATGCAGTTGCTTATCAGCTATTCTTCTTGATGGCGCTTTTGTAGTACTATCAGCAAAAGCAGAAATCATTATGCTGTTGCTGAACACAAAAACGCATCATATAGAACTGCGGATATCGTTCACGATCGATTTCCGAAAGCTAAGAGAAATACAGCGTAATTGGGTGTCTAGCTTTAAAAGAATTGATCCTGTTAATGTGAATAATCCAAGGATTTGTTGATATCATTTCCTTCTCGAAAATTAAGAACAAGACTTTAAAAATTAGCTTTTGGGGTTGCCTTTGGAAAGATAACTAAATAATGACTTTCTCCCTTCGTAAAAAATGCCAAATTGGCATGAAAATGCTTTCCAGATTATCGCAAACACCAGCAAAGACAACGTACATATACTTGCCAGAGGTTCATCCTCTGTAGAAACACGTATCTATATATTATCAGTTTTTGAATTATTCGTGCATTGTTTTTCACAGCGTTCGCAAGTGTTTCATTCCTACACCGACAATAAGAATAGTAATGGTAGTCTAAAATAGATTTCTATTACTAATAATTAAAATGAGCAATAGATGGTCAGTATGAAATAGAAGGTATTGTCTACTTTAGAGGTGTTCTTATTTTCGAAGAAAATTAAATTACACTCCTGGAAATGGAAAAAAGAACACATTGACACCGGTGTGTCAGACCCAACATACTTGCTCCGGAGACTGCGAGAGGGCTGTACAAGCAATGATCACACGCACGGCACAGCGGACACACCAGGAACCGCGGTGTTGGCCATCGAATGGCGCTAGCTGCGCAGCATTTGTGCACCGCCGCCGTCAGTGTCAGCCAGTTTGCCGTGGCATACGGAGCTCCATTGCAGTCTTTAACACTGGTAGGATGCCGCGACAGCGTGGACGTGAACCGTATGTGCAGTTGACGGACTTTGAGCGAGGGCGTATAGTGGGCATGCGGGAGGCCGGGTGGACGTACCGCCAAATTGCTCAACACGTGGGGCGTGAGGTCTCCACAATACATCGATGTTGTCGCCAGTGGTCGGCGGAAGGTGCACGTGCCCGTCGATCTGGGACCGGACCGCAGCGACGCACGGATGCACGCCAAGACCGTAGAATCCTACACAGTGCCGTAGGGGACCGCACCGCCACTTCCCAGCAAATTAGGGACACAGTTGCTCCTGGGGTATGGGCGAGGACCATTCGCAACCGTCTCCATGAAGCTGGGCTACGGTCCCGCACACCGTTAGGCCGTCTTCCGTTCACGCCCCAACATCGTGCAGCCCGCCTCCAGTGGTGTCGCGACAGGCGTGAATGGAGGGACGCATGGGGACGTGTCGTCTTCAGCGATGAGAGTCGCTTCTGCCTTGGTGCCAATGATGGTCGTATGCGTGTTTGGCGCCGTGCAGGTGAGCGCCACAATCAGGACTGCATACGACCGAGGCACACAGGGCCAACACCCGGCATCATGGTGTGGGGAGCGATCTCCTACTCTGGCCGCACACCTCTGGTGATCGTCGAGGGGTCACTGAATAGTGCACGGTACATCCAAACCGTCATCGAACCCATCGTTCTACCATTCCTAGACCGGCAAGGGAACTTGCTGTTCCAACAGGACAATGCACGTCCGCATGTATCCCGTGCCACCCAACGTGCTCTAGAAGGTGTAAGTCAACTACTCTGGCCAGAAAGATCTCCGGATCTGTCCCCCATTGAGCATGTTTGGGACTGGATGAAGCATCGTCTCACGCGGTCTGCACGTCCAGCACGAACGCTGGTCCAACTGAGGCGCCAGGTGGAAATGGCATGGCAAGCCGTTCCACAGGACTACATCCAGCATCTCTACGATCGTCTCCATGGGAGAATAGCAGCCTGGATTACTGCGAAAGGTGGATATACACTGTACTAGTGCCGACATTGTGCATGCTCTGTTGCCTGTGTTTATGTGCCTGTGGTTCTGTCAGTGTGATCATGTGATGTATCTGACCCCAGGAATGTGTCAATAAAGTTTCCCCTTCCTGGGACAATGAATTCACGGTGTTCTTATTTCAATTTCCAGGAGTGTATATGAGTCGAATAGCAGAGAGGGAGTTGTTGACCTAGACGTCACAGCTAAACGGGAAATCGATTAAAAACTGAAATATAACTGCTGGAAAAAAACTAACCTTTGGAAAGAAGTAAGTTAAGACATGCGCTTTTTCTACATTTACATGACTATTCTGCATTTCACAGGTAAGCGTCTGGCAGAGGGTTCATCAAACCACATTCAAGTTACTTCTCGACTATTCCACTTTCAAAAAGAGCGCGGGAAAAATGAACTCTGTGTGAACCCTCATTTCTCCATTTTAAGGGTAAATAGCCAGTAAATAAATTAGAGATAATGTAAATAGCATTTGATTTGGGTGCTTCGTATTAGACAATTCTCGACCTTACATTGACAGTTCCTTGGGTTCAGTCTCAGAGAAACTACTTCTGTATTCAGACTGCATCATTGTTAATGACTGAATCTGCGTAATCGCCAGAGGTGGGCTCACTTCTCCTCCAATTGACTGGTTCAGTAAAATAAAGGAATTTGAAGTGATATTTTGCAGTTATTTTGCGAAGTGCGACAGACTGTTGCAAAAGATAATTTCTACGATAACTTCGGTGTTTCCCGAAATGGATCACAAGGTGTTTTCTCTCTACGTAAGACCAAGAATCTTCATTAAAATAAGGCATCTGAATACATAAGCTAATATATAAAAAAAACTTGTCACGAAGAAAAATCTTCAATGGGTACTGTCGTGATGTTACTGAGCTGCAGCAAGTATTTATCAACGCAGTAATATGTTCTAACTCTTAATATTAAATCGTTGAAGGTAGCTATTAACATAACACACAAATGTTTTTATTATAATTTTAGATTTGAGCGATACTTAATCATGTGTGTCAGTACTTGACAGCATACAATCCTTGCTTCTGTTTAATCTGGTTCTGGAAAAAACACTGACAGAGGTAACAAGCCTGAAGACAGGAATACAGCTGGGCAGAAAATCAACACTCTGGCGTATCCGGCTGTCTTAGTTTTAATAGGATAGAATGAGCAATATCTGGTTCAGATGACAAGAGTGTTAATGGAAGAGGCAATGAGAGCAAGCCTGAAGATGATTACGGATAATACCAAATACATTGTTGTGAGCAGAGAGAATGATGAAACACCTTCAGATGTAAATAGTAAAATCTTTGAAAGGGTAAAAGTCTTGAAATATCTTGGGATAGTACTCATGAAAGGAATGAGATTGACCAGGAAATGATGCAAGAACTCAGGCAGGAAACACGTCAAGGTTTACAATCGGACAGCTGCTGAAATCCCTGCTTGTATGGAGATCCACAAAGATTAAGATCTATAGGACAGTAATACAACCTGTAGTCCTATACAGAGCAGAGACTTGGACTGTGAGATAAAAGATATCAAGAAAACTCCTGACATTTGAGAATGCTGTTCTCAGACATATTTTTGGGCCAATGAAGGATCAAAATGACAGGAGAAAAAGGAAAAAACGGCGAATTGCAGGAGTTGTACAAGTCGCTGGACATAGTTGTAGGTGATTAGAGAGATGAGACTGAGGTCGTATGGGCACGTAATGTGGTAAAAAGGTTAGATCACCAGGTAGGCGGTGGAAGAAAACATCAGAGGCAGTAGACTGAGGGGAAGACCACGGCTGAGATGGATTGATGGGATGAGAGACGACGTGTGTAAGATGGGACTAGTTGGGGAAGACTACATACACCGAGGAAGTCGGAGGAGGTTGATGGGCGAGGCCAAAAAGCGACTGTGGTTTGTGTGGCCAACCAAGTAAGTAAGAGGTAACCTGATGATTTGGCTAGAGGGAGCGTGAGCTTAACGTCTTTCAATTCATCTCGTGTTAGACTGATGAATTTTATAATTTGTATCAGATTATAATGTGAGGCAGCAATATGCCTTTCTGTGCTTTAACTACGGCTTTTATCATTTTTTCATACTCTGATCCTGTATCTCCAAGTACATCTGCTAGTTTCAGTGTTGTTCACATATGGTTCCAAGCGTTGCGACTCTTTTAAACCGTATGTCTGCCTTCTTAACATACGACTTAATTAATCTTTGTAGCCTTTCCATCCCAAATTTTAACATGTCTTCATTTTCCTTTGTCGCTTGTACCGTTCTGTTTACCCTTGACAATGTGATTATTACCACTACCATTTGTTCCTTAGTTGGTCTCAAAAGATCTCTAGAATCCTCTATTTTCTCTATGTGTTCTTAGTAATATGTAGCATCAGCTTAATCTATCTTACCAAATACTATCTTTCATACAGTATCTCACCGACAAAGTTAAACAGGCCTCTACTTTTGCTTGAGTCATCCCTTGTCCAGTGTTGTACCAACCTCTATGTGACATGTCACCTAATGGACAAGCAAGCGACATTATATTAGATCTACGTTAGGTTCTTCTAGAGTATACCTGCATCTCTGTACGCCAGTTTGTTTTATCTTTGAGCCTTCTGAAAACGTTCAGCTGTAACATCTGAAGTTAAGTATATTACAGTCCTCCATGTTGTACTGTGTTCTTCTATTCTTCTAAATTATTGTAGTATAATCCTGAAGGCGAATCTATGTTTGAAACTTTATAGTCCGTTCTCAAGTTTATACGTTAGATCCTGCTGCGACTGCTAATAGTATCAAAAGTAGTAGTAGTACTTGTTGTTGTTGTTATTGTTGTTGTTGTATCCTTGCTGCCTGTGTCATAACTGAAGTTAGAAGATCTGTTTTATCTGTTTTCATAAACCTTTCTTCCTCTATTTCCTCTTAATTTTATGGTTGCATATGGCGTGTCTAATCTGACTACTTCATATGCTCCTTGCCATTGTGGGACTAGACCTGTAGATCTACCACATCTTACTGCTTTATTGCCCGCCGGTGTGGCCGAGTGGTTCTAGGCGCTTCAGTCTGGAACCGCGCGACCGCTCCGGTCGCAGGTTCGAATCCTGCCTCGGACATGGATGTGTGTGATGTCCTTAGGTTAGTTAGGTTTAAGTAGTTCTAGGTTGTAGGGGACTGATGATCTAAGAAGTTAAGTCCCATAGTGCTCAGAGCCATTTGAACCATTTGAACTGCTTTATTGCATAGCAGCATATTGTCACCTACTTTGAACTGTTTTGGATTTTTTCGTTTATCATACTGTTTCCTGTTGGCCTTTTGGTGTTGCATTATTGATTGTCTTTTTACATTGTGTGCTTCTTGAAGTTTCACTTTCAATGTGTTTCTGAGTGGGGTAGCGCAGTGGTTAACACACTGGACTCGCATTCGGGAAGACAACGTTTCAAATCCGCATTCCGCCATTCTGATTTAGATTTTCTGTGATTTCCCTAAATCGCTTGAGGCAAACGCTGGGATGGTTAGTCTGAAAGGGCACAGTCACTTTCCTTCTCCATCGTTCCCTAAACCGAACTTGTGCTCCATTGACAGGACATTAAACACCAATCTCCTCCTCTCCTCACTCCACTTTCAATGTATACCCTGTATTGGTATGTGATATTGTGTCGAATGTAAAAACTATATATCCACCTGTCCCATGCACTTTGATCTGTTACAAAGGTTCGCTAGTACTCTGTCAATGAATGGTGATTTCTCTCTAGTGCACCATTTCACTTTGTTTGGTATGCCATTATATCTTGCTAAAACACAGCAATGTACAAACTGTCTTAAAAAGATCACTTAAAAATTTGACGCTTGGTCAGTTAGAAGCACTGATGGAGTTCCATACCTTAGAACTATGTGTACTACAAATGCTTCTGCTACTGTGTTGGCATCTTGTCATTCTATTGGCCCAGGTAACAGGAACTTACTTAAATTGTCTTAGAATGTCAGAATGTATATATTGCCTGTTCTTGATACACCTGACAGCTCTACAAAGTCCACTAAACACTTTTCGAGTATGCTTCCCGCCGTGTTTGATATTTCCAATGGCATTTTTGTTTTTCCTTGTGTACACTTATTCTTTAGGCGTGACGGATACTTACAAACGTACACTCCTGGAAATTGAAATTAGAACACCGTGAATTCATTGTCCCAGGAAGGGGAAACTTTATTGACACATTCCTGGGGTCAGATACATCACATGATCACACTGACAGAACCACAGGCACATAGACACAGGCAACAGAGGATGAACAATGTCGGCACTAGTACAGTGTATATCCACCTTTCACAGCAATGCAGGCTGCTATTCTCCCATGGAGACGATCGTAGAGATGCTGGATGTAGTCCTGTGGAACGGCTTGCCATGCCATTTCCACCTGGCGCCTCAGTTGGACCAGCGTTCGCGCTGGACGTGCAGACCGCGTGACACGACGCTTCATCCAGTCCCAAACATGCTCAATGGGGGACAGATCCGGAGATCTTGCTGGCCAGAGTAGTTGACTTACACCTTCTAGAGCACGTTGGGTGGCACGGGATACATGCGGACGTGCATTGTCCTGTTGGAACAGCAAGTTCCCTTGCCGGTCTAGGAATGGTAGAACGATGGGTTCGATGACGGTTTGGATGTACCGTGCACTATTCAGTGTCCCCTCGACGATCACCAGAGGTGTACGGCCAGTGTAGGAGATCTCTCCCCACACCATGATGCCGGGTGTTGGCCCTGTGTGCCTCGGTCGTATGCAGTCCTGATTGTGGCGCTCACCTGCACGGCGCCAAACACGCATACGACCATCATTCTCACCAAGGAAGAAGCGTCTCTCATCGCTGAAGACGACACGTCCCCATTCGTCCCTCCATTCACGCCTGTCGCGACACTACTGGAGGCGGGCTGCACGATGTTGGGGCGTGAGCGGAAGACGGCCTAACGGTGTGCGGGACCGTAGCCCAGCTTCATGGAGACGGTTGCGAATGGTCCTCGCCGATACCCCAGGAGCAACAGTGTCCCTAATGTGCTGGGAAGTGGCGGTGCGGTCCCCTACGGCACTGCGTAGGATCCTACGGTCTTGGCGTGCATCCGTGCGTCGCTGCGGTCCGGTCCCCGGTCGACGGGCACGTGCATCTTCCGCCGACCACTGGAGACAACTTTGATGTACTGTGGAGACCTCACACCCCACGTGTTGAGCAATTCGGCGGTACGTCCACCCGGCCTCCTGCGTGCCCACTATACGCCCTCGCTTAACTGCACATACGGTTCACGTCCACGCTGTCGCGGCATGCCAGCAGTGTTAAAGACTGTGATCGAGCTCCGTATGCCACGGCAAACTGGCTGACACTGACGGCGGCGGTGCACAAATGCTGCGCAGGTAGCGCCATTCGACGGCCAACACCGCGGTTCTCGGTGTGTCCGCTGCGCCGTGCGTGTGATCATTGCTTGTACAGCCCTCTTGCAGTGTCCGGAGCAAGTATGGTGGGTCTGACACACCGGTGTCAATGTGTTCTTTTTTCCATTTCCAGGAGTGTATTTTTCTACATTGAGTTCCATTCCTCTCCGTTGCTTATATTGCTTTATCCTCTTGAACATACCTTGCATGCCTTGGTTTCCACCCGATAAATTGTACTTACTATTCCTTGCTTTTCCTCTTGACTAATCTCATTTTCTGTAATATGTGCCTTTGCGCGTACTGATCTCTCGTCGCCACGTCCTGTTTCGAGCTTGCGTTTAGGTTTGTCACATGTTCACCTGATTATCCTTCTTCTCTCCTTAGAGCTGATCCTTACCGGGATAGATATGCTAATTGCGCTATATTCTCCTAAAAGCATCTGTATTGCTATTTAGCCTACCTAATTTGTCGATTACTTCACAGTCATATTCCTGGAGTTTAAGTCTCCATTTTATCAGTCTCTAGCATCCCTTACACTAAATATCGATGTTAATGGCTTATTGTGTTCTATCACTGTAAACAGTCGTCCATATATTTATGGTCGTAATTTGCTACACTGCAAATACTGCAGCCAATAATTCTTTCTCTGTGCTACTATAATTTAATTCCGCGTTGTTTAATGACCTGGAAGCTTATGCAATGGGCAAGGTTTCATCATCTTCCTTACCTTGCAACAGCTTCGTGCCTAGAGCTGCACTGCTCGCATCTGTCGACACTATGGATGGCTTTGTATAATCTGGATACTGGAGTAGTGGTGGATTAACCAATTTCTCCTTTAATTCCTCGAAAGCATTGTTTAGGCTTTCACTCTATCCATATTTTACACCTTTCCTTTGCTATTCATGGGGTAGGCCCTCAAATTTGCTAAACTTCACAAGAAATTTTTGGTAGCACCGAATTACCCTGAAAACGATTTCAGTTCCTTTATTGTTCTTGGCTGTGGAAAGAACTTCACTTTTTCCACCTTTGGCATGTCTCGTGAGATTCCCTTGCCCATCGTACTATGATCCAAGAAGATCACTTATTTTCTTAAGAAATCACACTTATACTGCTGCAGCTTTAACTTATACTCTAAAAACCTATCAATAATTAAACAGAGCTTCTCATTACGGTGATGTAGGTTCCTTCTGAAACATACTATATCATCTATGAACACGAAAATTTAATTCTTTGCAGATCTGCCAAAACTGTTCTCATTAATCGTTGAAAATAATCTGGGGCTCCTTTCAGTCCCCTGGGTATTAGTTTGCAATCGTGGTGTTGATAGTCTGAGCTGAACACAGTCTTCTCTCTGTATTTCTCGTCCATCAATATTTGCACCCACTTGCAAGATCAATCGCCGAGAAGTACTTTGGTTGCCCTAGTTCAACCAAGATATTGGAAATGTTTGGCAACAGAAATGAATTGCCCACTGTAACGTAATTTAATTGCCTGTAGTCCTCTACGATTCTCCACTTCTGTTAGCCACTGGCCTCTCTTTTCTTTGGGACAAACAATAGAGGAACATTCCATGGACTCTTTCTTTTGACAGTTACATTATCTTTCAGCATCTGTTCTATCTGCTTTTTCAAAACCTCTTTCTGTGCGCTGGGTAGTTGTAGCATTTATCACTTACCCCTCATGTTCTGGTGCATTTGACAGTTTGTCACCTGGTAGAGGGAATACTTCTACATTCTCTGTGCAAACTTATATCAATAAATTCTTTTCTTCTGCATTTAACTAACCCATCCTCAACTGTTTTTGTAGGACACCACCATGACTTCTCGTTTTACCTATGGCTTCATCGCCACATTTTAGTTCATGCTCTTTTGCTGGTTGTACTATTTCTTGTGTCACTAATGTGGCATTCTTTAATTTCACTCTGACCACTGACACATTTATCGCATTTACTATGCACCTACCATTTCGCACTTTCACTAACAAGTCCAGAACACACACTCCTTGCACAATTTCCTGTTTCAGGATAACCACTTCTCTTTCGGTATCTCACGCTACTTTAAAATACACTCCTGGAAATGGAAAAAAGAACACATTGACACCAGTGTGTCAGACCGACCATACTTGCTCCGGACACTGCGAGAGGGCTGTACAAGCAATGATCACACGCACGGCACAGCGGACACACCAGGAACCGCGGTGTTGGCCGTCGAATAGCGCTAGCTGCGCAGCATTTGTGCACCGCCGCCGTCAGTGTCAGCCAGTTTGCCGTGGCATACGGAGCTCGATCGCAGTCTTTAACACTGGTAGCATGCCGCGACAGCGTGGACGTGAACCGTATGTGCAGTTGACGGACTTTGAGCGAGGGCGTATAGTGGGCATGCGGGAGGCCGGGTGGACGTACCGCCGAATTGCTCAACACGTGGGGCGTGAGGTCTCCACAGTACATCGATGTTGCCGCCAGTGGTCGGCGGAAGGTGCACGTGCCCGTCGATCTGGGACCGGACCGCAGCGACGCACGGATGCACGCCAAGACCGTAGGATCCTACGCAGTGCCGTAGGGGACCGCACCGCCACTTCCCAGCAAATTAGTGACACTGTTGCTCCTGGGGTATCGGCGAGGACCATTCGAAACCGTCTCCATGAAGCTGGGCTACGGTCCCGCACACCGTTAGGCCGTCTTCCGCTCACGCCCCAACATCGTGCAGCCCGTCTGCAGTGGTGTCGCGACAGGCGTGAATGGAGGGACGAATGGAGACGTGTCGTCTTCAGCGATGAGAGTCGCTTCTGGTGATCGTCGAGGGGACACTGAATAGTGCACGGTACATTCAAACCGCCATCGAACCCATCGTTCTACCATTCCTAGACCGGCAAGGGAACTTGCTGTTCCAACACGACAATGCACGTCCGCATGTATCCCGTGCCACCCAACGTGCTCTAGAAGGTGTAAGTCAACTACCCTGGCCAGCAAGATCTCCTGATCTGTCCCCCATTGAGCATGTTTGGGACTGGATGAAGCGTCGTCTCACGCGGTCTGCTCGTCCAGCACGAACGCTGGTCCAACTGAGGCGCCAGATGGAAATGGCATGGCAAGCCGTTCCACAGGACTACATCCAGCATCTCTACGACCGTCTCCATGGGAGAATAGCAGCCTGCATTGCTGATAAAAGTGGATATACACTGTACTAGTGCCGACATTGTGCATGCTCTGTTGCCTGTGTCTATGTGCCTGTGGTTCTGTCAGTGTGATCATGTGATGTATCTGACCCCAGGAATGTGTCAATAAAGTTTCCCCTTCCTAGGACAATGAATTCACGGTGTTCTTATTTCAATTTCCAGGAGTGTACATTTTCAACCACAATATACTTTCCTCGTGTGGTCTAATTTTCTCTTCGGACTCCTGACCGGTCTCGAACCCATATTATTGCGGCTCCTCCTCCCCATCTTGGCCAAGTGATCTTCAAATTTTTCTGCATAACCTAACTTAACTTTACGCTGCATTAAATACTCTCTGTCGATCAACCTTTCATATGGTATGTCTAACCCTGAGCTATACACATGAAACTTGTGCCAGATTTCTCAACACCTTCCACAAGAAGGTGTATTTTCACTGCAACTAATGCACTTACCGCTTCTCTGGTGACACCCTTCAGTTTCCTCTATTCTAACTGTACAGTTTAAAGGAATACTCCTTTTCTTCAACAAACAAAGCTGTTCTCCACTATCTATTAACAGCTTTAATTTACCCGGTAACTCTACACAGTGAAAACCTAGCACAACATTTTCTGTTGTACAGACTGTTACACTAACTATAGGCTTGCTTAATGTAACAAATCCTAACTGTGTGGCTTTGTCACCCTTTAGTTTCCCTATGCTGTCCCTGCGCTATGGCCCTCCATGCATTCCAGGACCCTTCATGACGATCCTTAGCTTAGTGTCATGTTTGTTTTCTCTTGAAACAAGTCATATCTTTAACCCTGATGCACAGTACATTACAGTTACCCAGCAGACTACACTGTGGGCATGTTCCTTCATGAAGTGAATGTAATCCGTTGACCTCTTTACAATTCCCACTTCCAAAAAGTGATCATTTCTTCGCTTTGGTTGTGCATTCCATGCATTCTGATACTGGGTCACCTGGTTTATCATAGCCACAGCAGATATTTAAGGTGTGGCAGGGTTCAGGGGGCGAAAGACATTCAGGAAGGCTGAACGGAAGGCCTCTCCAGTTTGTCTGACGAACCGGTTTCAGGCTCTGTCTCAGGCTGATACTGATCTTTGGCCAGACATGGCTGCTTGTCCTGTTCCAGAGGTTGCCCCTCAGTCCGCAAGATCTGGTCGGTCGCAGATGATGGGCTTACTGGTAGTTGGGAGCTCCAACGTCAGGCGCGTAATGGGGCCCCTTAGGGATATGGCAGCAAGAGAGGGGAAGAAAACCAATGTGCACTCTGTGTGCATACCGGGGGGAGTCATTCCAGATGTGGAAAGGGTCCTTCTGGATGCCATGAAGGGTACAGGGTGCACCCATCTGCAGGTGGTCGCTCATGTCGGCACCAATGATGTGTGTCGCTATGCATCGGAGGAAATCCTCCGCGGCTATCTGATTTGGTGAAGACTGCCAGTCTCGCTAGTGGGATGAAAGCGGACCTCACCATCTGCAGCATCGTCGACAGGACTGACTGCGGACCTTTGGTACAGAGCCGAGTGGAGGTTCTGAATCAGAGGCTGAGACGGTTCTGCGACCGTGTGGGCTGCAGATTCCTCGACTTGCGCCACAGCGTGGTGGGGTTTCGGGTGACACTAGATAGGTCAGGAGTCCACTACACGCAACAAGCGGCTACACGGGAAGCAGGGGTTGTGTGGCGTGGCCTGGGCGTTTTTTTCAGGTTAGATGGCCTCGGGCAAGTACAGAAAGGGCAACAACCTCAAAGGGTGCGGGGCCAAGTCAGAACATGCGGGGACCAAGCAGCAATCGGTATTGTAATTGTAAACTGTCGCAGCTGCGTTGGTAAAGTACCGGAACTTCAAGCGCTGATAGAAAGCATCGAAGCTGAAATCGTTATAGGTACAGAAAGCTGGCTGAAGCCAGAGAGAAATTCTGCCGAAATTTTTACAAAGGTACAGACGGTGTTTGGAAAGGATAGATTGCATGCAACTGGTGGTGGAGTGTTTGTCGCTGTTAGTAGTAGTTTATCCTGTAGTGAAGTAGAAGTGGATAGTTTCTGTGAATTATTATGGGTGGAGGTTACACTCATCAACCGAGCTAGGTTAATAACTGGCTCCTTTTACCGACCTCCCGACTCGGCAGTATTAGTGGCAGAACAACTGAGAGAAAATTTGGAATACATGTCACATAAATTTTCTCAGCATGTTATAGTCTTAGGTGGAGATTTCAATTTACCAGATATAGACTGGGACACTTAGATGTTTAGGATGGGTGGTAGGGACAGAGCATCGAGTGACATTATACTGAGTGCATTATCCGAAAATTACCTCGAGCAGTTAAACAGGGAACTGACTCGTGGAGATAACATCTTGGACCTACTGATAACAAACAGACCCGAACTTTTCGACTCTGTAAGTGCAGAACAGGGAATCAGTGATCATAAGGCCGTTGCAGCATTCCTGAATATGGAATTAATAGGAATATAAAAAAAGGGAGGAAGGTTTATCTGTTTAGCAAGAGTAATAGAAGGCAGATTTCAGACTACCTAACAGATCAAAACGAAAATTTCAGTTCCGACATTGACAATGTTGAGTGTTTATGGAAAAAGTTCAAGGCAATTGTAAAATGCGTTTTAGACAGGTACATGACGAGTGAAACTATGAGGGACGGGAAAAACCCATCGTGGTACAACAACAAAGTTAGGAAACTACTGCACAAGCAAAGATAGCTTCACTCCAAGTTTAAACGCAGCCAAAACCTCTCAGACAAAGAGAAGCTAAACGATGTCAAAGTTAGCGTAAGGAGGGCTATGCATGAAGCGTTCAGTGAATTTGAAACTAAAATTCTATGTACCGGCTTGACAGAAAATCCTAGGAAGTTCTGGTCTTACGTTAAACCAGTAAGTAGCTCGAAACAGCATATCCAGACACTCCGGGATGATGGCATTCAAAAAAAAGAATGACACGCATAAAGCTGAAATACTAAACACTTTTTTCCAAAGCTGTTTCACAGAGGAAGACCGCACTGCAGTTCCTTCTCTAAATCCTCGCACAAATGAAAAAATGGCTGACATCGAAATAAGTGTCAAGGAATAGAAAAGCAACTAGAATCACTCAACAGAGGAAAGTCCACTGGACCTCACGGGATACCAATTCCATTCTACACAGAGTACCCGAAAGAACTTGACCCCCTTCTAACAGCCGTGTACCGTAAGTCTCTAGAGGAATGGAAGGTTCCAAATAATTGGAAAAGAGCACAGGTAGTCTCAGTCTTCAAGAAGGGTCCTCGAGCAGATGCGCAAAACTATAGACCTATATCTCTGACGTCGATCTGTTGTAGCATTTTAGAACATGCTTTTTGCTTGAGTATCATGTCGTTTTTGGAAACCCAGAATCTACTCTGTAGGAATCAACATGGATTCCGGAAACAGCGATCGTGTGAGACCCAACTCGCTTTATTTGTTCATGAGACCCAGAAATTATTAGATACAGGCTCCCAAGTAGATGCTATTTTTCTTGACTTCAGGAAGGCGTTCGATACAGTTCCGCACTGTCGCCTGATAAAAAAGTAAGAGCCTATGGAATATCAGACCAGTTGTGTGGCTGGATTGAAGAGTTTTTAGCAAACAGAACACAGCATGTTGTTATCAATGGAGAGACGTCTACAGACGTTAAAGTAACCTCTGGCGTGCCACAGGGGAGTGTTTTTTGACCATTGCTTTTCACAATGTATATAAATAACCTAGCAGATAGTGTTGGAATTTCCATGCAGCTTTTCGCAGATGACGCTGTAGTATACAGAGAAGTTGCAGCATTAGAAAATTATAGCGAAATGCAGGAATATCTGCAGCAGATAGGCACTTGGTGCAGGGAGTGGCAAATGACCCTTAACATAGACAAATGTATTGTATTGCGAATACATAGAAACAAGGATCCTTCATTGTATGATTATATGATAGTGGAACAATCACTGGTAGCAGTTACTTGTGTAAAATATCTGGGAGTATGCGTGTGGAACGATTTGAAGTGGAATGATCATATAAAATTAATTATTGGTAAGACAGGTACCAGGTCGAGATTCATTGGGAGAGTTCCTAGAAAATGTAGTCCATCAACAAAGGAGGTGGCTTACAAAACACTCGTTCGACCTATAGTTTAGTATTGCTCATCAGTGTGGGATCCGTACCAGATCGGGTTGACGGAGGAGATAGAGAAGATCCAAAGAAGAGCGGCGCGTTCTGTCATAGGGTTATTTTGTAACCGTGATAGCGTACGGAGATGTTTAACAGACTCAAGTCACAGACTCTGCAAGAGAGGCGCTCTGCATCGCGGTGTAGCTTGCTGTGCAGGTTTCGAGAGGGTGCGTTTCTGGATGAGGTATAGAATATATTGCTTCCCCCTACTTATACCTCCCGAGGAGATCACAAATGTAAAATTAGAGTGATTAGAGCGCGCATGGAGTCGTTCAGACAGTCGTTCTTTCCGCGAACCATACGCGACTGGAACAGGAAAGGGAGTTAATGACAGTGGCATGTAAAGTGCCTTCCGCCACACACCATTGGGTGGCTTGCGGAGTATAAATGTAGATGTAGGAAATTTCATAAATGAAACAACTGAAGAAATAAATACATCATTACCACACACTGTTCTTCAATTAAGTAATCAAAATCTAATGCCATCTTCTATTATTTGAGGGTTACATAATTTTAACTATGAATATTATGTTATTCGAACAAAGAAATCTAATCGATATGATCAGAAATTGACATGTAAATTGTGAAGAATTTTCAGGATTTAATAATGTAGCAAAATGAGGAAATTTATATCTACAAATGAAAGAAAATGTTAGAATTGCTTGCTACCGAAATTATTTCTATAATTTGGTTAAATGTTCACAAGTAGATTTGTGTGAAAATATAAATAAACAAGCTAACGACTCTTAGAATAGAAAACTAAATTCCAAGTACTATTTCAAAATTAATTCAAAATAACATTCATGAAGATTTTTGTGTACACCTAATAAACAAAATACTTTGAAATCATATAAATACCTCAAATCAGATTCAAAATATTCTAATGATTTTTATTTTACATATTTTTATTAATTTTTATTTTTATATCAAAATTTATTGTATTATTAGGTCATATAAACAGAAATTTGTTGTGGGAAATATGTAATAACATTTGATGAATATAAAATAAATTTACTGGCAAATGAACAATGTTGAAATATGAATTTGAATAGGTCAATTAAACAAGAATATTATATAGTTGAATGTGACAAAAAATTTCTTAAGTTCTGATGATGATAAACGATTTGTGTTACTAAATGGAATTACTAAATTACCATTATGACATTAGAAATTAAAGCCAAATAAAATGAAAGATTAAAATACCTCATGTTACAGTTGTACAGAAATGTAATGGCAAAATTGATTGGATTTAATATTATTAATAAATATATGGTAGCTTTGGATGTCTTGTTAATTTTATTTATTTATTTATGCATTTATTTTACCTGGCAAGATTAGGGCCTTCAGGCCCTCTCTTACACCCAACCAGGCATACTCAGATTGAACGAGTTACAGTTTCTAAATAAGATTAAGGACATTTAACGTATTATGAAGTATTGATGTTAAATAAAAAATTGAGATTATAACAGTAGTACAATGATAATTATAACAATAAAAATAATTATAACTATCAAGAATAATAATGATAATAATAATGATAACAATAATAATAATAATACTAATAATAATGATAGGGACTATGTATATGAAAGTAAACATACTTTTCTTTTGTTAACAGTCAAATTAACGAAAAGATGCAAGTTTTTGGCAACCTCTACCGTTATTTTTTGGGTATTTTGAAGCTAATTTATCTTCTTTTGAATAATCACGACTCAGAATACATTTATAACTAATTTTTAATTTCCATTCTAAATTTTTTAGAAACATAAAATTTTATATGCTAATTATGAAACATTTAAACTTCTTTTTTATTTTACAAAAATTCGAATCTGTTTTTGAAGGCAAAATCAGTCTTGTTATTTTAATTTTCTTATGAATTTCTTATTCTGGATTGCAGAATGACGATTAGTTTTATTATTGCATTCAATATTCAATGAAAATAATTTATTTAAGGAAAAAAATAAAAAATATTGAACTTATTAAATAAAATTTATGTCACTTATGGAATAAGTGGCATAAAAAATATCATTTCTTTAGATTTTCATCTAATAGATTAATAGCTTTATCATTTCAAGAGAATCTTTCATAATTTTATTCCTGGACCACAATAATTAAACAAGGTAAATGATATTCAAATGGTAATGGTTTAATTAAAGTTTTAACTAATCATTTTCCATATTTTTCACTTTTAGAAAATGTATGTGTTAAAAACTATTAAAAATTCTGATTAATTAATGAATTTCTTATGGTTCATTAATAATAAAAACACTAAATTTAATAATTAACACTTGAGTTATTCAAACATTTCCACTATGATAATTTTTATTCCCAACTTATTATTCACCATGCATTACTGTTAATCTAGCAATTAATTCATGAATATCATTCATAGAAATATATTCAATTGGCTTTTCCACATATTTTTTATATACCTTCACCAACTTCTTCAAGTGAATCACTACGAGCTATTTCAGATAAACTAAGAAAATATTCTCATACAAATATTTATGTTAACTTATTATTTTTATTTCCTTTACTTGATTTTATTTTATTTGGATTACTTTCATCATATACAGAACTTGAATCAAATAAGACTTCTATTATTTTGTAAATCAATACTATCAAATTCTGTTCCTAAATCATCTAGTGTTAATTGTTTTCTAGTTTAAAGTTTCATTGACCCATTTATTTCTCCATATTGTGTTTCACTGATTTTTAATGTATTACCATTAAATTCTACTGGTAATTTTCCAAAATATTTGAATTTTCCAGCACATCTAAACCTTCACTATGATTAACACATTCAAATGTGTTTCACTTACAATTATTTCTTAACAACCTTGTTTATTAATTTTCCTTTTTTCAATGTTCTTGAAGAAACAATTTGTTTTTGATTCACTTAAAGTATTGTTCAACTCTGGTGTTTCATATTGTTTAAATTTTGGCATATCTTTAAAATCTTCTAAATAATGTTGATGTTGAGGAACTATTTGATTTCAGTTTCTCAATTTTCTTCATTTGCTCCTAAATCTTTTTTCCTAAACCTTCAGTTTCTTGCGTAACTCTTTCTATAGTATCGAGAATCGCTTGATATCCTTTTTAAATTTTTCAAATTCTGTTCTTGTTTATTTTTTCTATTTCTTAAACTCTTCTTTTAATGGTTCTTTTACGTTTCTTATCGTTTGGAATCATTAACAATATGTGGATCGTATTTTGCAAACATTTATTAAGAATAAAAATTATGATTTTAATTTTTGTTTTATTTTTAACAGTTATGTTTATCGATTAGATTCAACATTTTATTTTTAAACTTTATGGTCAATGTTTAAGTTCATTGTTTAGCTTCGACATTTACAATCAAATTTTATGTTCAATGATTAAAAAAATCCTTAATTACTGCTCTATATTTACCATTATGAATTTTTCTTGTCACATCTATTTTTATAAAACCAAATTCATATTTATTTTAACATTTGGTTCATATTTCTTTAAACTCGTGAAACTTTGAATAACCACAAACAAATTCTTGTCAAATACGATTTAAATTTGTATCATCTTGTCTAAGTATATTAAAAAAATTAAAGTTATGTCTAACTAATCTTCTTGGTGGATTCTATATGTTTGACTTATATAAAATTATCTGTTACTTTGTGTCTTCCTCTGGTAAAATCTTCTCTAACTGTATCTGTAATTTCAAGAATGTATCAAAACCTATTACAGAATTATCTTAACATTAATGTAATGCAATAATCTCAACATATTTTTCAATATAAGTTGCAATATTTTTATTTATTCCACCCCAAGTTTTTTCACATCTTTTTAAAAATTCTTGATATTTTGATTGATCTAAACTCTTAGAATAAACATACAAATGATTAATATTTTACCCATCTAACCATCCAAGTGTTAAAATATAATTATCCAACATTAATGTTGTTTTTCCACAATCACTTTGACCTATAATTACACATCAAATTGAATTTCTCAAAAGTGTACCATTTTTATATTTTAATTTCATTTCTGGAATTCTTATTTTTGGTTGCCTAACTGTCACTTTTAACATAATTTTTGCAATTATAAATGATTATTGCAATTGAAAGGTAATTTTTCTGATCTGAAATAGTTATTAACTGTTCCAATATGAAGAATTTATAAAAGAGTTTAGTTTTTATTCAACTTTTTTATTTCCAACTATTACATGAAAAAATAATAAACTTTACTGTGCTGCACAAGTAACAACTTTATCAAAAGGTGAAGTACATAAACATGTGGAAATGATAGAATTTCCTGTTGTTCAATATTGTTTGAATAATTTAGAAAAATTCATTTATTCTAAAAATCAAAATATTTATATTAAAGCAGATAAAAATTTGAATAGAACTGTTATTGAATGAGACATAAAATTATACATATATGAAGAAGTCTATGTTGAACAAGTTTTAAGATTTAATAACAAAATTATTTAAAGATAATAAAAAATTGTTACTAGAGATGTTCCTAAAATCATACCATTTGAATTAATGAACGTAAATTGTAATTTGGTGGATGGATCTTTTGTTAAACATAATGTTTATTTTTATTGAGAAACTAATATAATTGCTTCATTTAAACCAAAATGTTGAATTTGGTGGTCCCATAATTTTAGAACCAAATCATTCTATAAAAATTCCAAATTTTGATACTATTCAAGTTTGAGAAATAGCTATAACTGTTGAAAATGACAATTTGATTGACTTCAATGTTCCTATTAAATAGTTGTTTTAGACATTAATTAATACATTTTTTCTTAACAAAGCATAAATGAAATCAAGATTTACCAATTTTACTAATTTCCTGTTAATGATAAAAGAAAAAATAATTTAATCTACCTAACGTGTAGTAGCTGTGTTTTCACTGTCTCGGAAATGAGTGATGATCCAATTGCTGGCCCATCATGGGAGTTACTGACGACTCCAGTAAGGAAAGAGAATCCGGTTATAAGGAGCGCTTGTCATAAAATGATGATGAATGTAGTGAAGTGATGTGATGATAAAAAAAAGCAATAATCACTGTCACACCCGATTTGGCAGTCTTCCTCAGAGCGTGACATAAATGAGAATAGCCTGTGTAGCATTACGAGGATTAGAGACTTTACCAGTAATCAGCTAGACGTATATCCCCAGGAACTCCTGGCAAAAAGAGGTTTTTTTCAATTATAATCCTATCAGAGAATATTTCTAAATAGCTCCACATTGGGTTGGAATTAATTTAAAATGTGTAATCTTTTACTGATAGAGCCTGTAGTAGACAGATGCTTATATTAATGACTAATCGTATGATTTAAATCATTTCTGTAAATATTTGAGTGCAATTTCAGTTCGTAAAAAAGTGCTTTATTCCCATTCAACTTAGGGCAAAAAAGTGGAAATTGAAACAGTTGTTGATGGCTTCAACAAACGAGTCGTCAGGGACGCAATAGAAGAGTTTTGCCCTGTGCAAAAGGTTGGGCCCACTGTGCGAACACTTCTGCCAGTTCTTGAAGAGAAGATTAGTTGGAGATGGAGTACCACCTCTCTCAGAAGCGTTAAAGTCCATTGGTTTCGCGTGGAGAAACGTAGAAAACAAGAGGACTTTATTATTGGAACGTGGCGACATTGTGCATTGGCGTTCCCGATTCCTCGTCGAGTTGAAAATAATGGAGGATGGCACATAAATTGTTTATTCGGATGAATCCTGGATAGACAGTAGCCTAATGTGCGGTAAATAATGGCAAAAAAAAGATGTAGTGGGTGTTACTGTGTGGGAAATTACAAATTTGTGGTAATGTCTTATGGGACCAAACTGCTGAGGTTGCCTAAGCTTACACACTATTTAATCTAACTGAAACTAATTTACGCTAAGGATGACACACATACCCATGCCCAAGGTGGACAGGGGGGGGGGGGGGGGGAGCCTCTTGACCGTGACAAGACGCCTCAAACCGCATGGCTGCCTTGCACAGCAATACCATCCACAGACTGCCTGGCACACCGAACCTCGACACTAATCCACAAGGCGGGGGACTGGTACGCCTTCTGTCGCAGTAAGCAGTGCATCAAACCACACGGCTAACTGGGGGCTACTGCGTGGGGAAGTGTCTCCAGAAGACTAGTAATTGGGAGTAAGAGTTCTAAAAGCAGATTAGTTAGGCAGGCAGAGCTAAGCTTCTGGGCCAAATTTACCCAGGGAGATTATTACAGGCAGATGGATTCTACGAACTTCGAAATATGGTTTGAAGAACTTGTACTCCCAAATCTTCCTCCACACACTGTAATAATCATGGACAATGTACCTTACTACAGCAGACAACTCAACAAACCGCCCACCAAATACGATAGGAAAGTATCTATGATAAGTGGCTTCAGAATAGAAAAATCCAACGTGATCATGGTATGACAAAGGAGGGTCTGTACTCCCGAATTCGGGAGAATAGGGCGGCAGCTAAGTCGTATGCAGTTGTCGTACTGGCAACACGAAAGAGCCACAAAGCGATTCGCTTTCCGCCATACAACTGCGATTTGAATGCCATTGAGCTCTTTTGGGAGTGCAACATTACAAAAAAAATGTTCAAATGTGTGTGAAATCTTATGAGACTTAACTGCTAAGGTCAACAGTCCCGAAGCTTACGCACTACTTAACCTAAATTATCCTAAGGACAAACACACACACTGATGCCCGAGGGAGGACTCGAACCTCCGCCGGGACCAGCCGCACAGTCCATGACTGCAGCGCCCGAGACCGCTCGGCTAATCCCGCGCGGCTGCAACATTACTGGTGACATGTCATCTGAAAATCTGTTGACTCTTGGAAGCACTTCTTTTCAGGCTGTTACTGAGGAAGACTGGAAAGGGTACTGCAAAAAGGTGCAACAGTTTGAGCAGGGCTACTGGAGATATGATGGTGTGATGGAAATAGCCATTGACAACCTCATTGTCGACGACGGCACTTCAGATACCAGTGAGGATCCAGAGAAAACGATTACATGCGAAAGTGAAACTGTTAATGCATCGAAATTATCAGAAGCTTCAGCAAAATTGGCCTGTTTCATTCTTGTTTTATTATAGATTTGCGTTGAATGTTATGTTTGGTACCTAGTAAATTTAAAAAATAAACAGAAAGTTATCTTCTATTCCTAGTGTCGTAAATTATTCTTTTATCTACTTCTGATTCTGCATTTATTTTGGTACTGTAACTGATAACGTAGGACGTTAATGTTTTTATTTAATATGGCAGTACAAACAATGATCTCAATTTCGATAGCACGAAATATTTGACTGACGATTAATTCTGTCCTACACATAGCTGCCCCTGTGGAAGTTTAAGAAACACGTTTATGTTGCCTGCACTGCGCACTTGTCGTACATGGAGGAGGAACTAGTTCCCCTCCTCACTTCTCCTCTCTGTTCAGCAGCCCTAGAGCTCGTCCCCTTCTCCCTGCACCCCGAGCTGGGACGTGCCAAGTAATAGTTCGCTTATAGTATGTTGGTCGACTACTGTTGGATGTTAGCATGTACAACGATCTACAAGGAAGTTAAAGAAGAGAAAGTTTAAAAATTTATGGAACACTGTTGACTACTTGTTCTTATGCAAGGTAGTCAAGAAACAAATTAGGAGAGTTCTGAGCAGTATTTTTAAATGTATTTTATTTTTTTAAATATGTCTTGATTAAGAATTCACCTTCTGTGAAATGGTGTTAGAATATATTTGTGGGCTCAGAAGTGAAAATCGTCAGAATATTACTTCTCATTTTGTGTAAAAACATGAAATGATAGACAAAAACTATAGTTATTTCTAGAATCAGAATAAAAAATTCATTCCAGAACACCTATTTTCAACAAATCATTTGACAAAAAGTTCTGAAATGCAGACTAGTGTAATTATAGGCCTATATCGTTGATGTCAACTTGTCGTAGTCTTATGGAACATGTTCTCTGCACAGTAATTGTAACGTCTTTGTGGAACGAGAACCTCCTCTATAAAAAAACATCATGGATTCCGAAAACAGAGACTTTGTGTAACTTAGCTCGCTCTGTTTCTCCATGAGATCCATTGTGCTGCAGACAACGACGTTCATGTTGTCATTTGATTCAGTCCCAATTGCCGGTTTGTGTAAAACGGACGATCTTTCCGACTATCAGAGAAGATTTGTGATGGATTCAAGACTTCCTTAAAGGTAGAACTCAATATGTCGTTCTTAAAGGAATGAAATCTACTTAAATAGAGGTACTTTCCATAGTTCCCCATGGAAGTGTGAGGGGATCGTTACTGTTTACAGGATATATAAATGACCTAGTTGAAAAGGTCGGATGCTCTTTAAAGCTGTTTGCAAATTATGCAATTGTCTATAACAAAGTATCAACTCCAGAAGACAGTGTAAATTTGTGCAACGACATGCAGATGATTGATGAGTGGGGCAGGTTATGACAGGTGACCCTGAACGTAAGTAAATGTAACATAGGAAAAGAAATCCACTACTGTACAGCTACACTATTGATAACAAATTGCTGGAAACAGTATCCACCGTAAAATATCTAGGAGTGACTACCCAGATTGACCTCAAGTGGAATGACCACGCAAAACAGATAGCAGGAAAAGCAGATGCCAGACTGAGATGCGTAAGACGAATCTTAAGGAAATGTAACTCATCCACGAAGGAAGTGGCATAGAAGGTGATAGTTTGACCAATTCTGGAGAATTGTTCATCTGTCTGGGATCCTTATTGCTCCAGTGTAATGATAAGCGACTTCACAAAGATGAAGAATGCAAGAGCAAAGAAGGCTGTGAGACGACGTCAGCCAATAGCCAACTGACAAGGTCCGCACCACGACAGGAGCGCCTTCCAGCCGAAGAGAATATAAGCGCCACTCCTGCCAGCGTCAGTCACACAGCACTAGACGGGACAGTAGCAGACCGGGAGCCTCAGACAAGCACAGTACTAAACCCAGCCTAGTGGAGAGCACTACTATAGCAATGACATGCGATCTACATCAATTGCTTACATGGGCATTGTCTATAGTGAAGAACATTACTTGTTTGCATGTCGCCCATCGCTTGCGACACCGTTTTAAATTCAAAGTTAAGTATTGTCAATCTTCCTTATTGTAATAAAAACTATTAATGTGATTTGCTTGAATTGTTGTATAGCATTCCGAAAGTGCAGCTTCCTTTAGGCACCATATACGAGACGAGTTGGCAAGACCCCACATTTATCAGGTAATACTATTAGAAGGGATCGAGAAGCTTCAACGAAGAGCTGCGCATTTCGTCATGGGTTCGTTTATTGCCCGCAGGAGTGTTACAGATATGCTCAACAAACTCAAGTGGCAGACAGTACAAGAGAGACTTTGTGCAACATGGAAAAGTTAACTATTGAATTTTCGAGTGAGTAGTTTCCAGGAAGAGTCGGGCAACATATTACTTCCTCACACATACATCTCGACACAAAAAGAAAATCGGAGACATTACAGCAAATGTAGATTCCTCCCACGAGCCATTCACGAGGTGAACAGGGAAGGGGTTATCAGTGGTACCACACGTAATCTCCGCCACACACCATTAGAAAGCTTGCGAATGTGAGGTAGATATAGGGGAACTTACGTTTTTTTAGAACTGATGGCTTTATGCACAGCTATTTGAATTACACTTAACAAACAGATTGCAAAAGGTCAAAAGAGTGGATTGAATAATTCAGACATTGTCAGGATGGTAGGAAATTTGAGTGACTCAGGAGAAATCACAAAGGGAGTTCCACAGGGTTCAATTTTGGGTCCCTGTCTATTCCTTATGTATGTGAATGACGTTCCACTTAACATTCAGCAAGCATCCTTTTTACTTTTAGAAGATGATTCTTGCAAGAACTAGGGCTAGATGAGAAGACCCACAGCTTTAGCCAACAGACTTTAAGCAACAACAGATCACAAGTAAACTTCAGAGTTACCCTCTCAGAACGTTTTTAAATGAAATCGGGAGTAAGACAGGGAGAGAAGTCTTCCAAAGTAAGAGTGATTTCAGGTGTGCCGCAGGGGAGTGTAGTGGGTTCATTGCTGTTCACAATATACAGGGTGTTACAAAAAGATACGGCCAAACTTTCAGGAAACATTCCTCACACACAAAGAAAGAAAATATGTTATGTGGACATGTGTCCGGAAACGCTTACTTTCCATGTTACAGCTCATTTTATTACTTCTCTTCAAATCACATTAATCATGAAATGAAAACAGCAACAGAACCTACAGCGTGACTTCAAACACTTTGTTACAGGAAATGTTCAAAATGTCCTCCGTTAGCGAGGATACATGCATCCACCCTCCGTCGCATGCAATCCCTGATGCGCTGATGCAGCCCTGGAGAATGGCGTATTGTATCACAGCCGTCCACAATACGAGCACGAAGAGTCTCTACATTTGGTAGCGGGGTTGCATAGACAAGAGCTTTCAAATGCCCCCATAAATGAAAGTCAAGAGGTTTGAGGTCAGGCGAGCGTGGAGGCCATGGAATTGGTCACCTCTACCAATCCATCGGTCACCGAATCTGTTGTTGAGAAGCATACGAACACTTTGACTGAAATGTGCAAGATCCAAAGAAGAGCGGCGAGTTTCGTCACAGGGTTATTTGGTAACCGTGATAGCGTTACGGAGATGTTTAGCAAACTCAAGAGGCAAACGCTGCAAGAGAGGCGCTCTGCATCGCGGTGTAGCTTGCTCGCCAGGTTTCGAGAGGGTGCGTTTCTGGATGAGGTATCGAATATACTGCTTCCTCCTACTTATACCTCCCGTGGAGATCACGAATGTAAAATTAGAGAAATTCGAGCGCGCACGGAGGCTTTCAGACAGTCGTTTTTCCCGCGAACCATACGCAACTGGAACAGAAAAGGGAGGTAATGACAGTGGCACGTAAAGTGCCCTCCGCCACACACCGTTGGGTGGCTTGCGGAGTATGGATCTAGATTTAGATATAGATGTAGAAGTTCACTGAGGCTTTTTGCGGATGATGCTGTAGTACATCGAGAGGTTGTAACAATGGAAAATTGTACTGAAATACA
The DNA here is from genome assembly GCF_023897955.1 of Schistocerca gregaria. Taxonomy (NCBI): domain Eukaryota; kingdom Metazoa; phylum Arthropoda; class Insecta; order Orthoptera; family Acrididae; genus Schistocerca; species Schistocerca gregaria. Next base: position 619,851,813 of record NC_064931.1, on the reverse strand, counting down.
GGAGGATCTGCAACGAATTGACAATTGGTGCAGGGAATGGCAACTGAATCTCAATGTAGACAAGTTTAATGTACTGCGAATACATAGGAAGAAATATCCTTTATCATTTAGCTACAATATAGCAGTTCAACAACTGGAAGCAGTTAATTCCATAAATTATCTGGGAGTACACATTAGGAGTGATTTAAAATGGAATGCAGATGCCAGACTCAGGTTCATTGGAAGAATCCTAAGGAAATGCAATCCGAAAACAAAAGAAGTAGGTTACACTACACTTGTTCGCCCTCTGATTGAATACTGCTCACTGGTGTGGGATACATACCAGATAGGGTTGATAGATGAGATAGAGAAGATCCAAGGGAGAACAGCGCGCTTCGTTACAGGATCATTTAGTAATCACGAAAGCGTTACGGAGATGAAAGATAAACTCCAGTGGAAGACTCTGCAAGAGAGACGCTCAGTAGCTCGGTACGGGCTTTTGTTGAAGTTTCGAGGACATACCTTCACCAAGGAGTCAAGCAGTATATTGCTCCCTCCTATGTATATCTCGCGAAGAGACCATGAGGATAAGGTCAGAGAGATTAGAGCCCACACAGAGGCAGACCGACAATTTTTCTTTCCACGAACAATGCAAGACTGGAATAGACGGGAGAATGGATAGAAGTACTCAAGGTACCCTCCGCCACACACCGTCAGGTGGCTTGCGGAGTATGGATGTAGATGTAGATGGTCTCTCCCCTCCCCTCTTCAACAGTGCCCTGGAAAAGGTAATAAGAGAGTGGCGGAATGAGTTAGCTCGAGAGGGGATTCCAAATGGGATCTCTCTGGGACATAAGTCCAATGGGCTCAATGTTGATTGCCAGGTATTTGCTGATGACCTAGCACTTCTGTCAGATTCAATAGAAATTTCATTGAAACAATTCAACGTTATCAGACAGCAAGCAGCTAAGGTTGAGCTTCATATGTCACTTGAAAAAACGCAGTACATCACAAACATAGATGAATCTCCTAGTACACTTCATCTAGACCAGAGAGATATCAAGAAAACCAAAAGGTTTAAGTACTTGGGAGGATGGCTGGAACCTAATCTATCTGAAGGGACAGCACCATCAACTCGAGTCAACAAGCTAGAGCTGGCATACCTGCTGACCAAGAATACTTATAATAAAAAAAGTCTCTCCCGTAACCCTAAACTGAAGCAATACTAGACAGTCATTCGTCCTGAAGCCTTATATGCTTCAGAATGTTTAACACTCATTAGGAAGGGATTTACTGAAAAGCTCGAAATCCAGGAGAGAAAGATAATGAGGTACATACTGGAGCCAGTCAAGGATGGCGACAAATATAAAAGGGCACCCAACCGAGAGCTCTACGAGTACTGAGAAAGAATCACAGATGTAGCTAGGAAAAGATGTCTAGCATTTTATGGATACGTTGACAGATTACATCGTGACAGATTGACCAACCAGTTTCTCTGTTACTGGCAAAAGAGGAAGACCTACTTACCATGGTTGATGGAAGGGGAGAAAGATCTCCAGGAGCTGGGAATAACAGAAGGGAACTTGAAGGATCGGAAAATACTCAGGAAGGAGCTTAGAGAAAAGAGGGTCCAGGACAGACTACCAAGAAAGAAGACTGGTGCCCTCTGGACACGGAAGCGGAAGGAACAACAAAGCCAGAGGATGCGTAACTACTGGGCAAACGTCAAAGCCCACTCCAAATGCAATACTTGAATTTCGTGGTCCATAGGTGGTCTCTATGAAATAAGAATAAGAAGAAAGCCTGCTAGAGAGAAAGCAGAAGAAGAGATGGTAAATGATTTTTCCAAAGAATTGTAAAGTGGTCCTCAGGAAATGGACTTTTCTTGAATTAAAAAAAGGAAGACTGTATTCAGTTCTGTACAACAAATAGAGTCACAACAACGATTGGCATAGCGCATGAGTAGGAGTTAGTTTATAGGGTAGAATGCTCCAAATTTTTGAGTGTGCATATTGATGATGACATGGAAGAAGCATATTACTGAGCTTCTCAAACGGCTGAGTTCAGCTACTTTAGTTCTCCCTCTAAATGCTAATTTTGGAAACAAACGGATCAACCTACTGACATATTTCCATTTAATGTCATATGGAATAATTATCTGAGGTAACTCACCACTTAGACAGAAAGTATTGATTGCATAATAAAAATGTGCACTGTTCACCCATGGACGTAATGTAGGTACTTCTTCATGGAGCTAAGCCATCACAATACGTACATTTGCTAATGAAATTCGTGATAAACCATACATCACAGTTTCATAAAATCAGTGATGTCCATACCTACAACACTAGAAGGAAAATGACCTTTGTCGTCCATTATTTAAAGCTTTCAGTGGCTCATAAAGGAGTTCAACATGCAGCAACAAAAAATTTTGATCATTTGCCTAATGACATACACTGTCCGACAGGTACAAAAGCAAGTTTTAAATCTAACTTAAAATCATTTATTCTGAACAGCTCCTTCTATTCCACTGAGGAATTTCTGCTTAAGAACTAGTAGCCAGAAAAAAATGTCTTGCTTTTCTATGTATGTGTTCACTAACGATAACTCTAGTCATATATACACCTCCTATAAACTGACTCGTTCCACATCATTTCGATAGAATAATCATTCAAAAGATCTATGGGACATGTAGCTATCTACCTAACTTACTAACAATGGAGGATTGGATGTTCATACCATAGAGGACTGGAAGACTGTACTATAGAGTACTAGACGAGTTATGGAGTAATAATGGACCCAACTGCAGCGGACTGGAAGGCCATAATATAGAGGACTGGAAAGGTGTAGTTTAGAGGACTGGCAGCTCATATTGCAGAAGGCTGGAGGGCAATTGTATAAAGAATTGGAGGGCTCTCCTATCGAGAACTGGAGGAATGTACTATACAGAGCTGGAGGGATATACTATAGAGGAATGGAAGGGCATATTGTAGACAATAGAGGATTGAATAGCTGGACTATAGACGACTAGAAGCACATACTATGGAGGACAGAAGGCCATATTGTTTAGTAAAGGAGCAGTATTTGACAGAACTAGATGGCTGAACTATAGAGGAATGGAAGGCTGCTCTATAGAGGACTCGATAGCAGTCAAATAGAGTACTGGAGGGTGCATGTACTTACACAAATGAAATAACACAACTTCAGTAACTTTTACTGGTCTCACATAGTTGTTAGCAGAGGTCTGTCTGGTCACGGCCCTTAGCTGGCCACCCAGGTCATCTGATCTGTCAGTGTGCGATTAGTTTGTGTAGGGAGCCTTCAAGTCTCAGGTATATCACAGCAACCCTCATAGTCTTCAAGAACTGCAGCAGAACATTTCGGATGAGACTGCAGCAACTCTAGCAGTCCACCTTCGATCTGCCTTCAGCAAATTGCTGACCACAGCCGAGAAGTACCAGGGGATGAATGGAAGTCACTTTCAACATATGCTATAGTCAGGTTAGTACTATATTTCTTTTCCTCTGATGTGTTTCTTTGTACCCTGGAACTCTGTTTCCTGGGCCACTTTCATTGCCTTACCCTATACAAAAGACATTCTGCTTACTACGAAAACCGTAAGCCGAAATTCTATTGCAAATAAAACGTAAGGTACTATGTTTACCGGCCGTCCAGTTATGGAGGAAGCAGTGTAGAAATGTGGCAGTTTATAAATAAAATAAATAAGACTTCCTTGTTGATTTTAGATCTGGTTGTCTGTAGCTCTGTCACAAAACTGATAGACTTATGGCCTTCAGCCTTAGCAACTTTCGCCTCACTGCCGACTACGCTACCTCCGACCTAGCGAAGAGCTATGGTATGTGTGTTTACCCCGTTGCCCCCGTCGTGGCCAAGACAGGTAAATCGTAACGTAAAAGATAATATTAGTTGCAATTCCCGCGTAGGACGACTTTCCTGGACTTAAAACCATAAACGGGCAATCTTATGTGAAAATTACTGATGTTATTCAATGAAAGTGATGCAAGTAGATCAGATGAGCTTAGCACAATAATTGTATATCATCCAGGAAGTAACTCGTCGTTTACAGAGTTGCCAAACACATTCAGAGTTGTTGCCAAAATTCAGTTATACTACTAGCAGGAAGAATACCAGGCGATCTGTTCCTTGCGTCGACTGTAACTACAGATTGTGCCTCAAAAACGCCGCTGCCCAACGTCTCACCAAAAGTATATGTCACTGAGACTTACTCGCATGTTTGTAATTAGGTGTAGGGATTAGAGCGTAGTTACTAATAATGCTCGGATGCACCGACTATAAACTAAATATCATACATCAAGAACTGTCACAATTATTAGTCTTGTTCAAGTACTAAAAGCTACAATGTTAATGGTCAAACATGATCCACATTTCTGGAGTAACTCCAGTGCTTGTACTATCAAAATTATGAGTAGGAAACATGACTTTTTTTATAAAAGACTTTCAAAATATATTTCTTGAGATCGTGTCATTAGCACTATCCCCAAATGAGAGGAATTAAGAGACAACAGCACAGCTTTGATTGCAAAACGTGAACATTCACAGGGAGACTTCGTAAGTTACGAATAACAAAGTTCCAGGCAAGAAAGGCTACTGTGCTGGAAACCACAGGCAATATCAGAAAATGTGGGCTGAAAAAGCTGTTGAAAATTAAACCAGTCACAGCCAGTGACAGGTCAAGAATGTGAACATTCTGTCATTGCTGTAGTAGAGGTAAAGGTAGAAAGAAGTAGGTTTCCCACAACGTAAATGACAAGAGACATTGTAAATTATTCTTAAAATAACCTTCTCGCAGTCGAAAACGCAATTTTCCAACTCACTGTCAGTTATTACGCATTGATTGTCTAGAATATTTCAATAAAGTCACAAGTAAATATCTTTCGAACGTAATAGGATAATTCAGCTGCAGTCCTGGATGTCCACCGACTCTCATTCAGCCGCCAAACATTTTCTGGCTGACATTTTTATATATAATTGTTTTTTGAGAGAATACTAATGATTTGTGAACGTTTGTCTTATTATCTGTGTAATAACACACTGTTTTGTGATGCCCTTAATTCACGGCAAATACATGTGAACCGGAGGGTAGCGTCTGCATAGTAAAAAAAAATAATGGTCAGTATGTTACAGAGCAGTAGAAGCAGGATTCCAGCGAGCTTATTAACTAACTGTAACATAACATAAAACATGTGTAGTGACTATCATTTCAGCTGCATAGCACACGGTAATATTCGATAAGGAATTATCTGCAGAATTAATTTAGTTACCACAAGAATGAACTCTGTGCCTGCTTGGTGCTAATGAGACAAGTGCTTCGTATATTAGACTGAGCAGATTCACGAGTTTCCCTTCAAATATTAGGTACTTTTGGCTCCATTCTTTCCATGTTCTTGAGGGAGACGTGAGATGGTGTAGAATGGCACGTGTTTCGTAGTCGCAAATTTGTGTATAATGTATGCTTGCTCGGGGAGTACTTAATCAGAGTTATTTCTCATAAGAAGTGCCGATGCCATCACGCTATCTTTATTTAGGCAGTCAACGCTAGAGTAATTGCGTCACCGCTAGCGTCATTTAAACCATGTGGACACCGTAACACCATCACATTCACTTAGCACCCATACTATACTGACCATAGAGTTGTTACTATTATCTTCTCGCAACGATTACAATATATATGTTACTGATGCTTTGCCAAGAAAATCGAACAGTGTCTTATAAATGAGAATTTGTATTTGCATTACACGTAAGACTGAGATCCAAAATAACAATAACGGGTTAAAAACAGAGTGAAGGGTAGAGCTTCTACTTATTTTCTCGAGTTCTTTCAGTTCGACCTTAATTAATTCCTGGTACTGCGCACTAACGGCTCCTTCGCCATATAAAACTATTCGTGTAGATACTATCGAAGTTTAATTGCTTGAACACTCGATTATCTTACGCGATACTCAGTTTTGGGTTGAATGTGATTATGAACGAGACGTCAATCTGAATTTCACTCCATCTCCTGACGACGTATGGAATGATGTCTGAACTGTTCTGACAACGTATTCGAAAGTAAAGTTCTATGTACTGACTTAGCAGAAAATCCTAAGAAATTTTGTCTTATGTCAAAGCGGTAGGTGGATCAAAACAAACTGACCAGACACTCCGTGACCAAAATGGTACTGAAACAGAGGATGACAGGCTAAAGGCCGATCCCGGCGGGGGTTCGAGTCCTCCCTCGGGCATGGGTGTGTGTGTTTGTCCTTAGGATAATTTAGGTTAAGTAGTGTGTAAGCTTAGAGACTGATGACCTTAGCAGTTAAGTCCCATAAGACTTCACACACATTTGAACATTTTTTTGACTAAAGGCCGAAATACTAAATGTTTCACACAGGAAGATTGCACGGTAGTTCCTTCTCTAGATTGTCACACAGATGACAAAATGGCAGATATAAAATAGATGACAGAGGGATAGAAAAACAATTAAAATCGCTCAAAAGAGGAAAGGGATACCAGTTCGATTTTACACAGAGTGCGCGAAGGAACTTGCCCCCCCTTCTTGCAGCGGTGTACCGTAGGTCTCTAGAAGAGCGTAACGTTCCAAAGGATTGGAAAAGGGCACAGGTCATCCCCGTTTTCAAGAAGGGATGTCGACCAGATGTGCAGAACTATAGACCTATATCTCTAACGTCAATCAGGTGTAGAATTTTGGAACACGTATTATGTTCGAGTATAATGACTTTTCTGGAGACTAGAAATCTACTCTGTAGGAATTAGCATGGGTTTTGAAAAAGGCAATCGTGTGAAACCCAGCTCGCGCTATTCATCCACGAGACTCAGAGGGCCATAGACATGGGTTCACAGGTAGATGCCATGTTTCTTGACTTCCGCAAGGCGTTCGATACAGTTCCCCACAGTCGTTTAATGAACAAAGTAAGAGAATATGGACTATCAGACCAATTGTGTGATTGGATTGAAGAGTTCCTAGATAACAGAACGCAGCATGTCATTCTCAATGGAGAGAAGTCTTCCGAAGTAAGGGGAGTGTCGTAGGACCGTTGCTATTAAAAAAAAAAAATGGTTCTGAGCACTATGGAACTTAACTTCTGAGGTCATCAGTCCCCTAGAACTTAGAACTACTTAAACCTAACTAACCTAAGGACATCACAAACATCCATGCCCGAGGCAGGATTCGAACCTGCGACCGTAGCAGTCGCGCAGTTCCAGACTGTAGCGCCTAGAACCGCTCGGCCACTTCGGCCGGCGTTGCTATTCACAATATATATAAATGACCTTGTGGATAACATCGGAAGTTCACTGAGGCTTTTTGCGGATGATGCTGTAGTATATCGAGAGGTTGAAACAATGGAAAATTGTACTGAAATACAGGAGGATCTGCAACGAATTGACGCATGGTGCAGGGAATGGTAAATGAATCTCAATGTAGACAAGTGTAATGTGCTGAGAATACATAGAAAGAAAGATCCTTCATCATTTAGCTACAATATAGCAGGTTAGCAACTGGAAGCAGTTAATTCCATAAATTATCTGGGAGTAGGCATTAGGAGTGATTTAAAATGGAATGACCATATAAAATTAATCGTCGGTAAAGCAGATGCCAGACTGAGATTCACTGGAAGAATCCTAAGGAAATGCAGTCCGAAAACAAAAGAAGTAGGTTACACTACACTTGTTCGCCCTCTGATTGAATACTGCTCACTGGTGTGGGATACATACCAGATAGGGTTGATAGATGAGATAGAGAAGATCCAAGGGAGAACAGCGCGCTTCGTTACAGGATCATTTAGTAATCACGAAAGCGTTACGGAGATGAAAGATAAACTCCAGTGGAAGACTCTGCAAGAGAGACGCTCAGTAGCTCGGTACGGGCTTTTGTTGAAGTTTCGAGGACATACCTTCACCGAGGAGTCGAGCAGTATATTGCTCCCTCCTACGTATATCTCGCGAAGATACCATGAGGATAAAATCAGCGAGATTAGAGCCCACACAGAGGCATACCGATAATCTTTCTTTCCACGAATAATACGAGACTGGAATAGAAGGGAGAACCGATAGAGGTACTCAAGGAACTCTCCGCCACACACCGTCAGGTGGCTTGCGGAGTATGGATGTAGATGTAGATGTGTTGCCTTTCGCCTGAATTTGGGAAGGAGCTGTGGCATCTGGTAGTCAGTGCTGAATCCACATACGCGTAAAGATCTTCTCTGTTGTAAGAGGTACTCTCCTCTGCTGCATGTTCCCCATACTGTAATTAGTAGAAGAACGTTAGGATCATTCCACTGAAAAACTCGGTGGCCGAGCGGTTCTAGGTACTTCAGTCTGGAACAGCGCGACCGCTACGGTCGCAGGTTCGAATCCTGCCTCGGGCATGGATGTGCGTGATGTTCTTAGGTTAGTTAGGTTTAAGTAGTTTTAAGTTCTAGGGGACTGATGGCCTCAGATGTTAAGTCCGATAGTGCTCAGAGCCATTTGAACCATTTGAAAAACTCGATGCCCACAAGTCCTAAAATACGTCTCTTCGAGCAGTAGTAATGCATGAAAAGGACCAATAGGCGTTTGTGGAGTGGCTGTGTCGAAACAGGCCTTAACAGGCGGAAAAGTGACAGTGGGGACACCATGTGTCCGGCAGCAGAGAAAACCGTTGTCTATTCGACAACATAGTGCCAATCCATTTCTTAGTCGCCGTCAAATAGGATACATTTCTCAGTTTCCTTGAAGTGCAAGAATGTGAAAAGTAAACTGAAAAATAATGGACTTCCATGCCGAAGAGTTGCTAGAAAGCAACACTTAACATTTATCAGAACATCGACCGCATGGCTTTTGTGGGAGGGAACATTGACTTTTACTGAAGCGGAGTCATATTTTCTGATTAGAAAATATTTTATGTCGTTACCAGTGCCCCATTTCAGATGAGATATCAGTAGATTCATTGTATATAGTATCGTAAGAGCAACCAATTTGTTTATCTCTTAATTTATGGCCTAGCTCCATTTCTTTGTTTCCATTCCTTCTTAGGTTCCATGCAGCAATTTTCATCCCATCTGTGATACATGATCGTTTATCCTTGACTTGCCTAGCTTGTCTCTAAGAAATGGTGATATTAGGAATGAACCAGATGGAAACATCATCTACAAGGAATGAGTACAGAGAAAATCCTACATCTGGCCATGCTGTACCAGCAAAGAATAGGATGAATTAGTTGGCAGTGAAAAGTGAAGACGGAACAGACACAAGTGCCTAAGCCTTGAAGTGTAGAAAAAGAAGAAGAAGAAGAAGATCGTAAATGCAAATGTTTTAGATAAAACTGGCCTTACGTTATTGTAGCGCTAAGCATTTATAAAATTTGCTTCCTTCGTTTCATGCTTAAACCTGTTACAACTTGCATTTGTCAAACAAATTAATTTGTGCGCGGTTTTCTTAATAGGCAAACGGTTTTGATGTTATTTAGTGTACTGACCATGGGAAGACCATTTTAATCCGAAGTATCTCGTGGAAAGGGAGAGAAATGGACGCGTTCCTGTTGGCGTTTGGGGTCACATCTTCGCACAGTGACCTTGGCGCCTGTGGAAAATTGAAGACATCCTCAACGGAGAGGCCTATTTAACATTTTAGAATGGATGATGAAGCCATGCGTTGAGCTACTCTAACTGCAAGGAGACATCTATTGCCTGCAGGTAAGAACAGCAAATAGCATTAAAAGTTTTTTGATGGTTTTCAAATATTCACCCATTCATTTCCTAAATGTTACAACCTGCCGTAGCAACCATCCTACGTGTGTCATTTGGAATTCTCCTGATGTTCCCAATACAATATTGCTGTTGCATTTTGTTCTGGCCATGATGTCCTGAAACTAGTTTCCTCTGTCGCTCTCATAGCTTCTGGCCTCATTCGTTGCCCCTAAGTATACTAATGGGGAGCATGATGTGTCAAAATATCCAGAAAATGAATTTGCATCTCCCTTTTTTTAATATGTGCATTTGCTTTCTTTGTTTCTTGTAGTGCATTCAGATATTTTATTATTCTCATCTAAATTGTTCTCTTCGTTGTCCGCTGCATATTAATTACTGTTGTTTCCCGCCCGTTCTCTGCTTAATTCCTCAGGATTCATAGAGATGTAAATCGCATGAGGTAGATTTTGCACTGGAGCTATATATTTTCTCTGTTATGTTAAACTGTTGGAATGTCCTAACCGTAAATGCTTGCTTTGTTATTACTGTTCTTCTATTCACCCGTGTTAAGCATCTGTTATACCTATAGGATTACTTCCGAGATAGTTCAACAGCTCGGCTTGATTAACTTTAGTACCAAATGTTTTCACATATGTGTTGATCTCTTTAGTCTTTTTTTCTGAATTCGCAGCTACTAGTACGTCACATTCTGCAAATTTACTTCTACAGTTGTTGCTTGTTACTCCATCCAAGGAATTTTTTGTACAGCACCATTGAAACACAGAAATTAAAATTGTCTGATGTTTTGTATACCTGTCTCAGTTCGATTCCACATCATTCGTATTTGATTCAGCCTGTGGCTTTCAGCAGGCTACGTCTCTCATCGTATGATGGATTCGGTTAACAACGTTCCTAATCGGCCTGTTTAATCTAGATTCTTAGCTATGACGGGCCCTGAATTCTTAAATGCCACAGCAAATGCTTATACAGTATGACAGTTACAACTAGTTATGTTAAAAATACAAATAGATTAAATAAGCAGATAACATTTCATTTATAGGACCACAGCCCTATCCATCAAAGTAGGGCTGTTCAGGATTGTTTTCAGGGCCAAGACAGGGTAAAGCTAATGGAGTTCGTTCCACTATCGGCGTATCTCAACTCAGTTCCGGATATTTGAGTAGAGTTATCGACTTCATTGCCATGTGGAAATACGAGCACCAGTGACATGCGGACGAATATAAAAACACAGGCTGGATGATAAACCATAACGCACTTAGAGCAACCAGTGCCACAGCATCCTACGTAATGACATTGGATATGCTGGGTATTAGAAGTATACTCTTCCGCAAAAGCCATGCAGTCGATCGTCTGAAAAAATGGTTCAAATGGCTCTGACCACTATGGGACTTAACATCTGTGGTCATCAGTCCCCTAGAACTTAGAACTACTTAAACCTAACGGACCTAAGGACATCACATACATCCATGTCCGAGGTAGGATTCGAACCTGCGACCGTAGGAGTCGTGGGGTTCCGGACTGCGCGCCTAGAACCGCTAGACCATCGCGGCTGGCGATCGTCTGATAATCAGTTAAGTGTTGCTTTGAGCAGCTCATCGGAATACGTCCTTTAGCTTTCAGTCTCCTTTCCACAATTCTTGCACTGACGGAAATCTGAGAAACTCACCCAGCTGACGGCAGATAATGAATGGAATGGTGCATATTTTATCGGACAGACATTGGTCATCTCTCACACTAGACGCAATGACTGTCTGTGTGTGCGTGTGTGTGTGTGTGTGTGTGTGTGTGTGTGTGTGTGTGTGTGTGTGTGTGTGTTCACGTTTGCACACTGTACGAATATATACTATCCAGCTTTAAAAGACAAGCAACAATAAAAATTGCATTACACATTTTTTGTTGTATTTTAATGCAATGACAAGTTACATTTTTTTTTTTTTTTACTCAGCCTGTGTCGTGCATGTTGCGTTAATTAAATTCTTGATGGATGTATTACGCCTAAAATATCTTTAGCACAGACAGTGCGCTCTTGCTATCATGATTCGCGATAAGTGCAACAATGAATAGTGACGAATTTGTTTATGATTGCTATCTGATCGACACTGCGTCAGATGCTACGATATAACCAGAAAGCGCGACCGCTACGGTCGCAGGTTCGAATCCTGCCTCGGGCATGGATGTGTGTGATGTCCTTAGGTTAGATAGGTTTAAGTAGTTCTAAGTTCTAGGGGACTGATGGTCTCAGATGTTAAGTCCCATAGTTCTCAGAGCCTTTTGAACCATAAACAGAAAGACATCATCTTGATTCTGAATGCAGTGTGGAGACACCACTATTTGCACATTTGTCGAATAGCCAATGCGAAACTGTATTCACAGATTTGACGGAGCAAGTAGAACCAATACCACGTAGTCATCTGAATATTAACCAGTGCTAGACTGTCCAATCGCTTTTGACTCCAAGAAAAAATAAGATGGGGTGATGCCAAAAATAGCACTTGGTATAGTATGAAGTGAGAAAATAAAAGTTTTAGGGTTCTGAAGCATGATATGACATGGGTTTGCTATCGTAGTCCCAATGAGGAGCGTTGCAAAAACCAGGGAGTTACCCATTGCCGGCCGCAGTGGCCGAGCGGGTCTAGGCACTTCAACCCGGAACCGCGTGACTGCTAAGGTCGCAGGTTCGAATCCTGCCTCGGGCATTGATGTGTGTGAAGTCCTTAGGTTAGTTACGTTTAAGTAGTTCTACGTTCTAGGGGACTGATGTCCTCAGATGTTGAGGCCCATAGTGCTCAGAACCATTTGAAGTTACCCATTCTTTCGTCCGACAGGCTGTTTCCTTTCATGAATTACTACTGCTCGCAGATATGTGTTTGAGGACTTGTGCACATCGTGTCTTTCAGCAGAATAAGCCACATGTTACTTTACTAACCATGGTGTGGGGAACATGCAGCAAAGGACCCCTTACAGCAGATAAGCTCTTTGCACATATATGTATTCGGATCTAACTGACAGATGTGACAACTCCTTTCAAAATTCAGGCGGCAGGCAACACAACTGTCAGAACAGATCACACATAACACCATAAGCCGTCAGGAGATCGACTGTAAGTCAAAAAATGGTTCAAATGGCTCTGAGCACTATGGGACTTAACATCTGTGGTCATCAGTCCCCTTGACTTAGAACCACTTAAGCCTAACTAACCTAAGGACATCACACATTCATGCCCGATACAGGATTCGAAACTGCGACCGTAGCAGCATCGCGGTTGGGAACTGAAGCGCCTCGAACAGCTCGGTCACAACGGCCGGCGACTCTAAGTAAGATTAACGTCTTGTTCAAAATCATATTCATCTCAAAATTGAGAGTCGTTCAAGGTAATCGAGTGTTCAAGCAATTAAACTTCGATAAAATCTGTACGAATATTTTGATATCCCAAAGGACCGGTTAGTGCGCAAATATTATTAATTAATTAACATCGAACCGAAAGAACTCGAGAAAATAAGTAGAGGTTTTGCACTTTCCTCCGTTTTCTTAACCTCTTATAGTTATCTTGGATATGTCTTAGGCGTAATGTAAGTAGGAACTGTCAGTCATAAAGCACTTTTCGCTTTTCTTTGACAAAGCATCAGTAGCAGTTATATTGTAATCGTTGCAAGTAGGCGACAGTAATGAATCTATGATCAGAATGATAGGGGTGTTCAGTGAAAGTAGTGACGTTAAGTTGTCCACTTGGTTTAAATAACTTTAGTGGTAACGCACTTGAGCTATAGCGCTCCCTACCTAAGCAGAGATAGCGTGGGGGCGTCGTCGCTTCTTATGGGCAACAACGCTGATGTAAGCTCTACTTAATTCATCCTGCTCCGTGATCAAGCATACATACATTATACACAGATTTGCGACTAGGAACACCTACCCAGCTACGCCACCTCTTGTTTCACTCAAGAACAAGCAGAGAGTTGAACCAAAAATTCTTAATATCTGGAAGGAAACTCTCGTCAATCTGCTCAGTCTAATATACGAAGCACCTGTCTCATTAACATCAAACAGGCACAGAGTTCATTTTTGTGGTAATTACATTAATTCCGTCTACTATGCAACTGAAATGACAGTCACTACGCATGTTTTATATTATGTTACAGTTAGTTAGGTAATAAGCTCGATACAATACTGATTCCGCTGCTCTGAAACATACTGAGCATTAGTTATTTGACCATATAGGCGCTACACTCTGATTCGCATGTATTTGCCACGAAATAAAGGATCACAAAACACTAAGTGCGGAAGTGGCGAAATTTAAAAGGAACTCCTGAATAGTATTAGAGTGCATTAACGTGTACACTGAAGCGACAAAGAAACTGATATAGGCATACGTATTCAAATGCGTCCGTCCCCGTTAGCTATGCCGGCACGGTAGCTCAGCGTGTTCGGTCAGAGGGTTACGCGCCCTCTGTAATAAAAAAAACTGAGTCAATCGATCAACAACGAACGTAAATGGATGTCTTACGACGTCCTCCCAGAGCAGATGCAACGAACACATGCGAACAAAATGAGATAAAAAAAAATAGAGTGGTCAGCTCGGCGGAATACCACGCCAAGGGCCCGGGTTCGATTCACGCCTGCGGCAGAAGATTTTCTCGGGGAACGGCCTTGCCGCAGTGCATACACCGGTTCCCGCCAGATCACCGAAGTTAAGCGCTGTCGTGCGTGGCCGGCACTTGGATGTGTGACCATCCGGTCCGCCATGTGCTGCTGCCATTTTTCGGGGTGCACTCAGCCTCATGATGCCAATTGAGGAGCTACTCGACCAAATAGTAGCGGCTCCGGTCAAAGAAAACCATCGTAACGACCGGGAGAGCGGTGTGCTGACCACACGCCCCTCCTATCCGCAACTTCATCTGAAGATGACACTCGGATGGTCCCGATGGGCCACTTGTGGCCTGATGACGGAGTTCTTTATTCAAATGCAGAAATAAGTAAACAGGCAGAATACGCCGTTGCGGTCAGCAACGTCTATATAAGACAACAAGTGTCTAGCACAGTTGTTAGATCGGTTACTGCTGCTACAGTGGCAGGTTATCAACATTTAAGTAAGTTTGAACGTGGTGTTATAGTCGGTACACGAGTGATGGGACACAGCATCTCCGAGGCAGCGATGAAGTGAGTATTTTTCCGTACGACCATTTCACGAGTGTACCGCGAATATCAGGAATCTGGTAAAACATCAAATCTCCGACATCGCTGCGGCCGGAAAAAGATTCTGCAAGAACGAGACCAACGACGACTGAAGAGAATCTTTGAACTTGACAGAAGTGCAACCATTCCGCAAATTGCTGCAGATTTCAGTGCTGGGCCATTAACAAATGTCAGTGTGCAAACTCCACGAAACATCATCCATATGGGCTTTCGGAGCCGAAGGCCCACTCGTGTACCCTTGATAACTGTACGACACAAAGCTTTGCTCTTCGCCAGGGCCCGTCAACACTGACATTGTACTGTTGATGACTGGAAACATATTGCCTCGTCTGTTGAGTCTCATCTCAAATTGCATCGAGTGGATGGACGAATCCATGGATCCTGTATGTCAGCAGGGGACTGTTCAAGTGATGGAGAGGTGACACCTACTTAAGAAGTCATCAGTCCCCTAGAACTTAGATCTACTTAAACCTAACTAACCCTAAGGACATCACACACATCCATGCTCGAGGCAGGATTCGAACCTGCGACCGTGGCAGTCGCGCGGTTCCGGACTGAAGCGCCTAGAACCGCACGGCCACCACGGCCGACACCTACTTAAGTATCCGTCTTATCACTTGCACTCATTCATGCCCATTGTGCTTTCCGACAGACTTGGGCAATTCCTCCAGGACAGTGCGACACTCCACACGTCCAGAATTGCTACAGACTGGCCCCAGCAACACTCTTATGAGTTTAAACATTTCCGCTGGTCACCGAACTCCTCAGACACGAACATTATTGAGCATATCTGGGATGACTTGCAACCTGCTGTTCAGAAGAGATCTCCATTCCCTCGTGCTCTTAAGAATTGATGGAGAGCTCTGCAGGGTTCATGGTCTCAGTTCCCTCAAGCACTACTTCAGACATTAGTCGAGTCCATGCCACGTCATGTTGCGGCACTTCTGCGTCTCGCGGGGCTCTACACGATATTACACAGGTGTGCCAATTTCTTTGGCTCTTCAGAATGTAGTTTTGTAGGTTGTTTTTATTACACTCGACCGAAAGGTGTGTTAACTGTTGGCAACAAATACCACCTGCGATAGACACACCCCTGGGGAGGGGTTCGTAGTGCATTACAATATTTTCGAGCCACTGGAAGCTAAATATTATGTTCCGATTGCTCTTTGCCCGAGCATATATCTTTTGTTACTGCTCAGCCATTAATTTCGTCTTAATAAGTTAACATAATGGCATCATAACACATCTCCAGTAACAATATTGCATAGGAATTTTCAGTGAGCGATTTAATGAAGTTCAGGAAAAAATGCAGCAATAGTCGTCACTTTGATATTAGTTGCCTTGTGTTAGAGATTCCAGTACTCCTAATCCAGACTTCTGAACTTGGCGTATTGAATGCAAATGTTGCAAAACGTTTAAATGGTCACAGTTCATCACATACGAATATTTGTCATCGAGACTTTCCGAATGTGGAAAATCATGCATGCCAGAACAATCTTTCTTGAAAGAAGAACACCCTTTTCCAGCGTTTTTTCCAAAGTGCATTCACCTCACATATAATACAAGGGTTCCGAGTTGCCTCTGTTGCCTTCACCCCTCTTGTAAACCCAGAGCGAATATTATGTCTCAAATGTTAGACTTTTTTCCACTTGCGACGCCATTTTATAGTTGCTGAACAACGTTAATAAGTTTCAAGCACGCAAAATCCCATATGTAACTGCAAGACAAATGATAAAACAGCTAATAAGACTATGACAGTTGATAATACACCCGTAGCGCAACGCTGCATTCGCTGATCGGACGGCGCCTGCCGTTAGGTACCGAGTGGCATACAGCCGGTAGGTGGTGGCTGTAGTAGGGCGAGGAAACTCTCGAACGTGAACAGTTCATATCTTGATACAGCCACGAGCTATTTGGTGGAATTATTTCTTTGCTATTACTGTTGTGTTAGCTAGTGAAGCGTATTATTTTTGGGGTTCTATCATACAAAACTTTAGCACACACCCGAAACATGATTTCAGAAAATAGGGCATTGACGGAATCGAATTCGTTACTTCATTTGCTTGCGTGACGTTACCATTCTTTTAGTATGAAACTGGCTTGTTACGTTCATGGACATACAGACGACCATAGTGAAAATCATCATGTAATAATAGCTGCCAACTGACAAAACAAGTAATTATTATTAACAAAACAAGAGAAAAGGATTCTGAGTAACATAACCGGGAAACTGACTCACAATCTATTATCTATTTTATTTTATTTTATTTATATATTTTTCGTATTTTTTATTTATTTATTTTTTTGCTTTTTATGCGTATAAGGAAGGAAAGTGAACAAAGCAAGGCTTCACATGACTGGACACTTTAAACAATGAGCAATCAAAGACCACGGGGGAACTTAACCAACTCCCCATCGATTAAAAACAAGAAATAACATACACTCCTGGAAATTGAAATAAGAACACCGTGAATTCATTGTCCCAGGAAGGGGAAACTTTATTGACACATTCCTGGGGTCAGATACATCACATGATCACACTGACAGAACCACAGGCACATAGACACAGGCAACAGAGCATGCACAATGTCGGCACTAGTACAGTGTATATCCACCTTTCGCAGTAATCCAGGCTGCTATTCTCCCATGGAGACGATCGTAGAGATGCTGGATGTAGTCCTGTGGAACGGCTTGCCATGCCATTTCCACCTGGCGCCTCAGTTGGACCAGCGTTCGTGCTGGACGTGCAGACCGCGTGAGACGACGCTTCATCCAGTCCCAAACATGCTCAATGGGGGACAGATCCGGAGATCTTGCTGGCCAGGGTAGTTGACTTACACCTTCTAGAGCACGTTGGGTGGCACGGGATACATGCGGACGTGCATTGTCCTGTTGGAACAGCAAGTTCCCTTGCCGGTCTAGGAATGGTAGAACGATGGGTTCGATGACGGTTTCGATGTACCGTGCACTATTCAGTGTCCCCTCGACGATCACCAGAGGTGTACGGCCAGTGTAGGAGATCGCTCCCCACACCATGATGCCGGGTGTTGGCCCTGTGTGCCTCGGTCGTATGCAGTCCTGATTGTGGCGCTCACCTGCACGGCGCCAAACACGCATACGACCATCATTGGCACCAAGGCAGAAGCGACTCTCATCGCTGAAGACGACACGTCTCCATTCGTCCCTCCATTCACGCCTGTCGCGACACCACTGGAGGCGGGCTGCACGATGTTGGGGCGTGAGCGGAAGACGGCCTAACGATGTGCGGGACCGTAGCCCAGCTTCATGGAGACGGTTGCGAATGGTCCTCGCCGATACCCCAGGAGCAACAGTGTCCCTAATTTGTTGGGAAGTGGCGGTGCGGTCCCCTACGGCACTGCGTAGGATCCTACGGTCTTGGCGTGCATCCGTGCGTCGCTGCGGTCCGGTCCCAGGTCGACGGGCACGTGCACCTTCCGCCGGCCACTGGCGACAACATCGAAGTACTGTGGAGACCTCACGCCCCACGTGTTGAGCAATTCGGCGGTACGTCCACCCGGCCTCCCGCATGCCCACTATACGCCCTCGCTCAAAGTCCGTCAACTGCACATACGGTTCACGTCCACGCTGTCGCGGCATGCTACCAGTGTTAAAGACTGCGATGGAACTCCGTATGCCACGGCAAACTGACTGACACTGACGGCGGCGGTGCACAAATGCTGCGCAGCTAGCGCCATTCGACGGCCAACACCGCGGTTCCTGGTGTGTCCGTGTGCCGCGCGTGTGATCACTGCTTGTATAGCCCTCTCGCAGTGTCCGGAGCAAGTATGTTGGGTCTGACACACCGGTGTCAATGTGTTCTTTTTTCCATTTCCAGGAGTGTGTTTTCAAAAAGCGCTCGACAATGTGGGAACGCAGCCACTTCTAACGCGCGGTCTCGAGATACTGATGGGAGGCACGGGGATCAGTGTCCTTCCCTCCTTCAACAACATACTGAACGTAGCGACCCAGGAGCCAGACGAGCGTATTCGTTTTCATCTCAGGAAAAAAGGATATGTCTGGACGAACAAGAAATGTATCTGAAAATGCGGATTCAGGCCCTCGGGAAAGAAAAGCCAATGGTCGAGGATTAGAGAGCCAATGACTGCGTCCACAAGAGACCAGACAGTGAAGTAAGGTATCAGTCTGACGACATTCTTCACATTGACCAGTCGGGTGATAGCCTATGCGAAAAAGACAATCGTCAGTCAGTATCAAACGAAGAATGACCCTATACCACGACGAAGCAATCTCTATCGGTAAAATAGGAAGACTAAGATGAGACCAGACAGTCCTAAGTGTGTATCTACAACAAACACTTTCTCTGATCTTTCATACAATGGAATATGCAAGTAGGCATCACGCAAATCTATCTTAGAAAAGTAACGTCCTGCACCAATCCTGCCCAAGAGTTACTCAGGGCGAGGTAACGGATAAGTGTCAACTACTGTCTGTGGGTTGACTGTAGACTTAAAGTCAACACAAATGCGAATGCGACAAGAAGGCTTAGGCAACAAAACGCGAGGACTTGACCATTGCCTAGCTTGAATGGCAGCAATTACACCATCATCTTGATATTCTTTCAATTCGCTGGCTACTTTGCCTTGTAAAGAAATTGGAATGGGGAGGGCCTGAAAAAACTTATGCTGTGCATTGTCTTTCAGAGTAACATATGCTACTAAGTTATTAGCTTCTCTCATTCCTTCTGAAAATGGCTCAGGAAAGTCTTTAAAAAGCTAGCTACAAGGTCTTTTGGTTCAAAAGCAGACACTGAAGGTACATTGTCTTGGATGCAAAGTCCAAACAAATCAAAGGCATCTAAACAGAATATCTTCTAAGTGTCTCTTGATTTCAATACAGTAAAATTCATTGTCTAAGTGTGAGATTTGTAAGTATCATGCAAACTACACTGTCCAAGCACTAGAATTTCCTGTACGTTGTAAGCAGTGAGGTGCTTGCTAGATTATAAGGCATGATTAAGCAAAGTTACGATGGCCAGCAATTCATGATGAGACAAATAGTTTGTTAGAACGTCGTTGCACAGCACTAGGGCGGAAAACAGGCACAAACTTAATCTTACTTTTGTCAGAACCTGTTGTAGGTTTTAAAAACACGGCGCTCACTGCATGTGCACGAGCCTGTTTTTTTTTCTGAGAGCGGGCAAAATTGGCATTTTTGTGTCACTGCAAACAAATTGCTTGGACACGGCCTTTTTTTCACACACGTGTCACACGTTGCGTTATGTGATGGGCAACCTGTCTTCTACGGCGAGCAAAACGTCTAAGGCAAGACTTCGCTAACTTCACAGGCCTGTTTAAATGTATACGTGGCTGTCCGGGCGGCTGTGTACACGCTCGTTGTTGTGGCTGCTTGGGGCGGTCGCGAACAAGGGCTGTCTCGACCCGACAAATTGGGGCCAGGTCAAACTTACCGTCGCTATGGCACCCGGTTCACATAGCTCTTAAGATCGGCAATACTTGGGGAAGTGATGGATCAGAGTACTTTAAGATATGTTCCCGGAGTCTGCTATCTGGGACACTGAATGTTACTGCGTCAGGTATCATCAAATCACTGTTAAAAAGAAAAAGTTGCCACAACCACATTTAAATTTACACTTCCTAGTCATGCCTGTTAATTCTGTGTACCACTGACGGTACGTCTGTTCGCGCTTTTTCTGCAACAGAAAGAACTGATATCTTGCGGCAGCTACCTCGACTTGTTGGTCATAGTAATGAGATAATGCAGCGATTACTTGGTCATAGACGAGTTCGTCGGGAGACGCGGTTGGGAATAGTTTTGCATTAACCTGGACACTGGGGACCCCGTAATCGAAAAGAAATACTGTAACTTTACAGGACCTTGAACACAATGAGCTTGACAATGTGCTTCTAACTGAGTGACATATTCAATTCATTGCTCCTCTGTTTCCTTAAATTGCCGGAACGTTGGTATACCGGTGGGCGACACTTGTCAAGCTGGTTGGTTGTTGGGCTGTGGTTGTGCAGCCGACGCAGCTTGTGCAGCCAGTAATTGTTGTACCGTCGTCAGTAAGGTAGCGATTTGTCGGTTGTGAAACTGAGGCTTGGGTTGGGTTGATTTGGGGGAAGAGACCAAACAGCGAGGTCATCGGTCCACCGGATTAGGGAAGGAAGTCGGCCGTGCCCTGTCAAAGGAACTATCTCGGCATTTGCCTGCAGCGATTTAGGGAAATCACGGAAAACCTAAATCAGATGGCCGGACGCGGGATTGAACCGTCGTCCTCCCGAATGCGAGCCCAGTGTGGTAACCACTGCGCCATCTCGCTCGGCTCTGGAAATAATTAACTTGTGTTAGATCCATCACTTTGGCTGTCTGCAGCTAAGGTGCTGGGGTGCAGGGGGTCACGGGGTTAGGGAGTTCACGGTTCACACAAATACATTTCATCAGAAAGCCTCTGAAAAGAGAAATTTGATTGGTTATGCGGCTCCTCTCCTGAAATACATGCAAGAACACAATAGCAAATTAGCAAATAGCAACTTGTGAACACGATCACCTCTGCAAGCTAAAGAACAAGAGAAGCAGGCAAAATCTTCACTCAAGTTGACTATCATCGATCGTCACTGAATTATCTTCATTCGCCCGAGTCTTGTACCACAAGGGAGCAAGGGAGAAGATGTTGTTATGGTTGGCCGGTATCCTCTTGCTACAACACAGATGCACACGTGGATTAATACGGTTCTTTGTTTACATGAACAGGAAACATTTACTTAACTTGAATAGAGTCCATCTTTGGTGGTTCAGATGGTTCTGAGCACTATCGGACTTAACATCTATGGTCATCAGTCCCCTAGAACTTAGAACTACTTAAACCTATCTAACCTAAGGACATCACACAACAGCCAGTCACATCTTTGGTGGTACAAGTTCATCAGTAATAGTCCTCTTGCTGACTGATGTAATGTCAATGCTATTACAAACTTTAGTTTCTCAGTGCTAGTAAAGTACAATTGCGGTTGAGGTAACTAGTCCTGCTATAGTCACTAATCTGGTTCCTACGTACTGCCGTGGCCTGTGACGAACTAGACCCACTCTGGAAATAAACTGATCGACGCCAAACTGAATGGTTGAGTGGGGCCCTCTGGTCAGTGGCGGTGGCCTAAATACATGCTGTCGGGAGGGCTTTGGCGGCGTGTTGCTTGTCAGTGAGTCTCTGCCCTCTCTCGTCATAAGCGCGCTTGATCCAGTACCTACTAATCGATCTTTGCATTTCGTCCTTGCCGACTGGTATGCTGGCAACAGCTTACACCAGCATAAGGTGCTTCTGTAAAAGGATATCAGCGCCTGAGAAACTGAAAATTACAAAATCAAACAACATGGACACCTTAACTTTAATATAAGCAAGATCTAATACTGCTAGCTTGCAGCTCCTGTCCACCACTTCATACTGAACTCGAAAGATTTGTTGTCACCACAAGGATCGACTGGGTAGTTGGTCGAGCCTGCAGGCCATCAACTCATGAAGTGGGAAGATCTGTACAATGTAATATACTTTACTGAAAATATGGGTGTCTAAGACGTACAGCTGGTGAAGGAGGAGGCTAAGGGAACAGCATTCGGATTCAAGAATTGTTCCCTGAACACAAGTTGCACCGGCTCGTCCATTAAGTGACGCCATTTTGGTCAGGTTGTGATCAACTATGATCCCTAAAGTCTTGTGGCGATCGACCACTGTCGCCCAAGGTATTACCACTTGGTTGAAGCCCCACGTCAGGAGCGTGCATTTGTGATCATTAATGTGGCCATCAGCAATGTGACAAAAGTAATCCAGGTCGTCTTTGAGCCCAGAAATGTTATCAGCATTTCGTACTGAAATCCTGATGTCATTGGCGTAAATGCAGACTGAGAATTGTTTCCTCAACACAGTCCAGCCACATAGTTGCATGGCAACACACTGAAGCAAGGGCTCTAAGAACAAAGCAAAGAGTTACATGGATACGGGGCTTCCCTTCGGATTTACACTAAAGCGAACAGGAGCAAATCAGGCGAATGTGCATTTGCTGCCAATGCGTTCACTTGTGTCGGCAAATAAGCATTTACACTGAAGCAAACTCATCCAATGCTTTCTGTTTTGGGCACTAAAACTTTGTCGCAGTGAAGTCGCTTAACCTCAGTACAGTGTGATGGATAAGAGAAAGTACAACTTGCTTTATTTTGTACACTGAGCATGTTGTTGGCCATGAAAGCCAAACAGCGTAAAGATAGAAGAATTTGGGTGTCTGAATTTTTGCGCAGGCGTGAGAGAAGTAGTGGTTTGGCTCTGGTTAGCGATTTACAGCTGCAGCCATGGCTTGCTTTATTCCAACACTTCATCTGCATATCGACGGACTATTTTCGCTTTCTTCTAGCAGCAGTTAAACCAAAGATATCAAAGCATGACACAAATTATCGACGAGCCGTACCAGCAGAAGAGAGGCTACCACTAACGCTGCGATTCTTAGGAACAGGTGAGAATTATGCTAGCCTCAATAATCTATTTTGTGTATCAACCACATCTACGCTTATGCTCATAAATTAAGTATAATGCTGATACATGGTGAAACAACGCTGTGGTGGCCGGTCTGCGGGTTTAAATCACCTCGGGCTATGACCATGTGGTGTATTTGACCTGCGGTCGTCGCACGGTGGTGCTGGCAGTAGTCCACATACGCAGAGGTGTGTTGGTGCATGTCAGAGTACTGTGCAGCGAGTAAGTGTGCAGACGTTTTCTGACGTGCTAATGGTGACTGTGTGTTGAGAATGGCTCAAAGAACACCTATTGATGCCGTTATGAGGGGTAGAATATTAGGGCGACTGGAGGCTGGTCAAACACAGCAGGTCATAGCAGGGGCCCTCCATGTGCCACAAAGTGTGATCTCAAGATTAAGGCAACGATTCCAGCAGACAGGAAACGTGTCCAGACGCTATAATATGGGACGTCCACAGTGTATAACACAACAAGAAGACTGATATCTCACCACCAGTGCCTGCAGACGGCCACGGAGTACTGCAGGTAGCCTTGCTCAGGACCTTACCGCAGCCACTGGAACAGTTGTCTCCAGACACACAGTCTACAGACGTCTGAACAGACATGGTTTATTCGCCCGGAGACCTGAAAGGTGCATTCCACTGACCCCTGGTCACAGGAGAGCCTGTAAAGCCTGATGTCAAGAACACATATATGGTCATTGGAACAGTGGTCCCAGGTTATGTTCATGGACGAGTTCAGGTATAGTCTGAACAGTGACTCTCCCCAGGTTTTCAGCTGACGTGAACCAGGAACCAGATACCAACCCCTTAATGTCCTTGAAAGGGACCTGTATGCAGGTTGTGGTTTGATGGTGTGAGGTGAGATTATGATTGGTGCACGTACACCCCTGACAGAGGTACTGTAACAGGTCAGGTGCATCGGGACGTCTTTTTACACCAGCATGTCCGCCTTTTCAGGGATGCAGTGGGTCCCACTTTCCTCCTGATGGATTATAATGCATGGCCACAGCGAACTGCCATCGTGGAGGAGTACCTTGAAACAGAAGCTATCAGGCGAATGGAGTGGCCTGCCTGTTCTCCAGACCTAAACTCCATTGAGCACGTCTGGGATGCTCTCGGTCGACACATCACAGCACTCCTTCAAATACCTAGGACCCTTCAGGAGCTCCGACAGGCACTGGTGCAAGAACGGGAGGCTACACCCCAGCAGCTGCTCAGACATCTGATCCAGAGTATGCCAACTCGTTGTGCAGCCTGTGTACGTGTGCATGGTGATCATATCCCATATTGATATTGGGGTACATGTGCAGGAAACAGTGAAGGGGTGTTCCTTATGTATTCATTAGCAACCAGGCATTTGTTCTCCATGAATACATTAAAGCCATACCAAGGCAAACATGCACGAGTAATTTATGAACGCCTTTTCAGTTACAGACTAAGGAAAGGAAGAAGTGTGGTGGATAATAAACTACTGGCCATTAAAATTGCTACGCCATGAAAATGATGTGCTACAGACGTGAAATTTAACCGACAGGAAAAGCTTCTGTGATATGCAAATGATAAGCTTTTCAGAGCATTCACACAAGGTTGGCGCCGGAGGTGACACCTACAATGTGCTGACATGAGGAAAGTTTCCAACCAATTTCTCATACACAAACAACAGTTGACCGGCGTTGCCTGGTGAAACATTGTTGTGATGTCTCGTGTAAGGAGAATAAATGCGTACCATCACGTTTCTGACTTTGATAAAGGTCAGATTGTAGCCTATCGCGATTGCTGTTTATCGCATCGCGAGATTGCTGCTCGGGTTGGCCGAGATCCAATGACTGTTAGCAGAATATGGAATCGATGGATTCTGGAGGGTAATACGGAATGCCGTGCTGGATCCCAATGGCCTCGTATCACTAGCAGTTGAGATGATGCATTTTATCTGCATGGCTGTAGCGGATTGTGCAGCCACGTCTCAATCCCAGAGTCAACAGATGGGGACGTTTGCAAGACAATAACCATCTGCATGAAAAGTTCGATGACGTTAGCAGCAGCATGGACTATCAGCTCGGAGACCATGGCTGCAGTTACCCTTGATGCTGCATCACAGACAGGAGCGTCTATGTAGGTGTACTCAAGGACGAACCTGGGTGCACGAATGGCAAAACGTCATTTTTTTCGTGTGATTGCAGGTTCTGTTTACAGCATCATGATGGTCACATCCTTGTTTGGCGACATTGCAGTGAATGCACATTGGAAGCGTGTATTCGTCATCGCCATACTGGCGTATCACCCGGCGTGATGGTATGGGTTGCCATTGGTTACATGTCTCGGTCACCTCTTGTTCACATTGACGGCACTTTGAACAGTAGATGTTACATTTCAGATGTGTTACAACCTCTGCGGAACCCTACATTTCAGCAGGATAATGCACGACCGCATGTTGCAGGTCGTGTATGAGCCTTTCTGGATACAGAAAATGTTCGACTGCTGCCCTGGCCAGCACTTTATCCAGATCTCTCACCAATTGAAAACGTCTGGTCAATGGTGGCCGAGTAACCGGCTTGTCACAATACGCCAGTCACTACTCTTGATGAACTGTGGTATCATGTTGAAGCTGAATGGGCAGCTGTACCTATACACGCCATCCAAGCTCTGTTTGACTCAATGCCCAGGCGTATCAAGGCCGTTATTATGGGCAAAGGTGGTTGTTCTGGGTCCTGGTTTCTCAGGATCTATGCACCCAAATTGCGTGAAAATATAATCACATATCAATTCTAGTATAATATATTTATCCAATGAATACCCGTTTATCATCTGCGTTTCTTCTTGGTGTAGCAGTTTTAATGGACAGTAGTGTACATTTGGAATTCTTTCATCTGTGTTCTGGTTGCTAGAAAAACCAATGTTACTGGATGTAGATAATTGTCAGTTGTGTTCTTGTAGTACAGGCATGCACGTATCTGCACAGTTTTTTGCAAAAAAGCAAGACCTCAAAGAATAGCTACACGCTTCAAGGGACAACAGACGAAGGAACTAAGGATGGAAGTTTGGTTCTAGGTAGCTGGCGGGAAGGAGCCAAAAGTGAGACCTGTACCAAGCAGATTTTTTTTAAATGATAAGCCGAAGTAAGAAATTAGTTTGCTCATTATTTTAAATCAGAAAATGGGTGAA
The DNA here is from genome assembly GCF_023897955.1 of Schistocerca gregaria. Lineage (NCBI taxonomy): Eukaryota > Metazoa > Arthropoda > Insecta > Orthoptera > Acrididae > Schistocerca > Schistocerca gregaria. Next base: position 619,825,231 of record NC_064931.1, on the reverse strand, counting down.
CCAAATGGCAAGATAAATATTGTTAAACTGACGAAATACTTTTTGTACAACCATCACTAAAGTAAAACATAAATAAATGTAAATTACTTTTATTAACCTGCTTATCAATTTGCTGAAAATGTAAAGAAGAAAAATAACTTGTCAGCTGGCATACAAATCAAAACTCAAGGTCCATCTAATTCACTCTTCTATGCTGAAGTTGTGATTTCACCTACAAGATTAACATGTGACATCTAGAGGATAAATGAAAATTCCACATGCAACAAATGGGAAGAAATCTTCATCAGGCAATGCTAATAAAATGTTGTTAGGCAGAAGAAATACTGAACCTCCTTCACATCTCAACGATTTTTTGTGTATGGACCTGAAGAAAAAGAAGGGACAACAGTAGTTAGTGTCAAGTGTCTCCTCCCCACTGTCTCAAGGCAAATTCTGGATTCTCAGTCAGGTAGTAACAGCACTAATAGAATAAAAAAGCAAGAGGAAGGCATCTCTTTCTTTCATCCAAATATGGGAGGCCTGTTAAACAAAACAGATCAACTACTTATTATCAATAATGAAAAGCATTGTATAAATAATGCTCAGATTTTGTGCTTCACTGAGCAATATGTTACAGATAAATGTGCCTTGCCATCTACAGTATGTTATAGTTTAGTAATACACTCCCATAGGGAAAGTAAAGACAATGGCGGAGTAGCAATTTATGTTAAGGATAGTGTATCATACAAAGCTATATATATTAGATAATATTGTGTGGAACAACAACCCACCAGGTTAGCTGAGAGCGCTAATGCGCTGCTTCCTGGACTCGGGTAGGCTGTTGGCCCTGGATTGAATCCGCCCGGTGGATTAACAGTGAGAGCCGGTGTGCTGTCCAGCCTGGATGTGGTTTTTAGGGGCTTTTCCACATCCCACTAGGTGAATACTGTGTTGGTTCCCATGTCCCATCTCAGTTACACAAGTCACAGACATTTGCAACACGTTTGCACTATTTCATGGCTTACACTGGATGCAGACAGCTGGGGCACACTCATTTCCATCCTGGGGGATACGGGGTGATGGCAGGAAGGGCATCTGGCCACCCTCTGCACTAACATCTCCAAATCCATAGTAACAAGGCCGGCCCCATGTTGAAGTGGGACAAAGGCCCAAAGCAAATGATGATAGTGTGGAACAACTATTTGAGGCCAGTGCAACTGTAATAATAACTAATTTCTACACAATAATAGTGCTGTCTGTCTGCAGGGCACCTTCAGGTGACTAAAAAACTTTTCTGCAAATAATGAAACTCCTGCTCTCAGGGTTACATGCAAATGCGAGGATATTGTGGTTTTAGGTGATTTCAATATAAAATTATTGACAGAAAATAAGAATAAAATTGACTTTGAGATTGTGATGTCCTTATATAATCTGATACTGGTAATAAACTTTCCAACAAGAATTACATCCGGATCCCAAACTATGATTGATAACATAAGTAGACATCAGAATTATACTGTCAGGCAGGTTATAAGTAGGTTATCAGATCATGATGGACAAATTCTCACTATTTATGACATTAATCTGTTCAAAAAACAATTTCCTCAATGGAAGTTCATAAGAGTTATGAACAAAAAGGCAAAAGAAACTTTCAACCATAGGTTGCAGCGAATGGGTTTGTCTTCAGTATGTAACCTTGATAATATTGATGCTAAATTTAACTGTTTTATAAATGAAGTAACATTTCTAAAGAATTGAGCCAGAAACAGTGCTTCCAATTCTGAAAGTAAGCCTTGGATTGCAAGGTATAAATCAGTAATGTTAAACCAAGAGGGAAACTTATGCTGCAATAAGATTATCTAAAGACGTAGAAAAATCAGAATACTATAGATTATACTGTAAAATTTTAAATAAACTAATACAGAAATCAAAAGCCCTTTGTTATCAGAAAAAAATATTAATTCTAATAATAAAATAAAAACAATTTGGAGCTTTAAAGAAAAGAACAGGAAGAGATAAAACAAGCACAGAAGATGTAAACAAAATCAGATATGAAGGAACCCTAGTAGATAATCCAAAAAGTGCAGCTGAGATTTTAAATTAACACTTTATATAAGTAACTCAACAGATTGATTGCAAGCCCATGTTGATGAAGCCGTAACCCTTTGCCAAACTGTATATTCAAACACATTTCCAGAAATGTATCTCAATCCTGTCACTTTAGATGAAATTCAGAAAATCATTATGTCTATAAAAAGTAAGAACTCTGCAGAGGTTGATAATATTACTAACAATTTATTGAAATATTATTTTGTGTGGGTAAATGACATTCTCTGTCATATTTTCAATGCTTCCCTTCAAAATGGTGTTGCTCCAATAGATTTATTTATGTCATTGTGAAGCCCCTATACAAAAAGGGTGATAAAACTGAATTAACTATCTATTGATCTATCTCCTTGGTGACAGCTTTCTCTAAAATTCTAGAAAGGCTAATACATGTAAGAAGTACTGATCATCTCATGAAGAATGGAGTTCTCAGCAAGAGCCAATTTGGCTTTCAAAAGGACTTTTCAACAAAGAAACCCTTAATGAGAAAATGCTAGCAATTGGTGTCTTCTGTGATTTGTCTAAGGCATCTGACTGTGTTGATCACCAGATTCTCTTGAAAAAAGCGAAATTAGTGAGAATAAGTGGTGCTACAGTCGTATCTCCAAGACAAAAAACAAAAAATTGTCTTGAATAGCTCAGGTGGAGTATGTGATGTTTCTGCACATTATGAATGGAGTCCCATTACATATGGAGTGCCTCAGGTCTCAATTATTGGGTCACTATTATTCTTGATTTTTATAAATGATCTACCATCATGTACAAGTATGCCATGTAAATTTACTTTATTTGTTGATGATACCACAATTACTATGAGCAGTAGAAGAGATAGTAATCTTGAAGAATCCATTAATCACATACTCTCTGATGTGGTTAATTGGTTCAAGGAGAATGGTCTCTCATTAAATTCCAGTAAGACTACTTTTATTCAGTTCTGTACAAGAACAGAAAAAAGAGAGAATTAAGTGTGACAAGTGGTAATCAGCCAATAGAAAGAATGGAAACAACAAAATTTCTTGGAGTGCACATTGACAAGAAAATGAACTGATCTTTGCACATAATAGTTCTCTCTGCTGCATATGCTTTACGGGTTGTCACTACATGTGTGGAAACTAAAACTGCAAAAGGGGGATACTATGGCTATTTTCGCTCACTCATTGAATACAGAATTATTTTTGGGGCAACCAGCCATTAACAAGGAAAGTGTTCATTGCTCAGAAGCGAACTTTAAGAGTTATATCTGGATTGTATACATTTTTATATAATAATGTTCTCAAATGTCTGTATATGCTATAAGATTGTCATATTATATTTGTGAAAAGCTGACTCATTCCACGTCCTTGTGAACCCAACACAGTTGGACCTATGGAACACAAAATGAAATCAATCAATCTTACCTCTGAACACCTGCTTCTCCTGACTTCATAATTATCTAGGAGGAATGACATTGGTTTGAATGCGAATCACTTCAATTGGTAGTTTCCTACAGTACCCCAGTACTGTTGTCTGTTCTTTTGCCCCACTTCATCCAATGGTATAGTTACAACCTCAGAAATTTGTTGCTAGGCATCATTCTTCTTATTCACTGTCTTGTACTGTAGATCTTTAGGATCCCACAAACACCTGTAGGATGTGTACTCTTCAAAGAAAAGAAGCACTGTCATATCTACCCAATCCATTGCACATGATCACTATAAAATACAATGAGTTGATGATGATGATGACAAAGGTTCATGCAAAAACATTACACTGCAGTAAAGCAAGTGCCTATCATCGAAACTAGTGCCGAAGCAGAGATGATGCAAACTTCCATTGATCGTTCACTCTGAAACTGACAAGCGGATCACAAGAGAACACTTGCGAATGTGACCTGCGCATGACTGAACACCATGCACGTAAGTTTACACAGCGGTGAATTTGCTGTTGTGCATTCACTTGTGTTCACTTCAGCCATTGTGCGTCCAGGCAACATGACTTTGATAAAGGGTAAGACCTTGTTGAGCAACTTAGAGAGACGAGTGTTTGTTTATAGTACAAGTGACGGTGTTATGTTCAAAGTTTAGGAGAGTAATTGGATGAAGTGAGTCAAGATCAGGTCAACCCTTGGTTTTTGAGATGAGGATGATCTTACCATCCTTGAAGGGAGCAGGAACTGAGACACCCCATATCACTTCACTGACCATCAACGTTATTGTGTCATCTATGAACATAAAATTCCTTAGGAATAGCACAAAATATGTGTGACTTGCATGACTGAAATCCAGTAACATCATATACATCATTCTTATGGAACTCATTCAAGAAAACGTCATGACGGCACAATCCAGCCAAGGGGAAAAATTGCCAGGAAAATTTTCAGCTGGAATGTGGGCAAAATACAGCTCAGTAAAAACAGTTAAAAATTTAATTGAAAATTTCACTGTGGGATTTTGACACTTGACCATCAGCATCAGTGAGGGATGCATTTCAAACTCATTTCCTGCATGCCCACATGTGGATAAGATGGTATAATGAAGTCAGTTCATCTTGTAAAGTGGAACGTGGTTGAGATTTCTTCCAGCATCCCCTCCCCCCCCCCCTTCCCCCATCTAAAATTATTTTAACTGTAGCAATTTGGTTTTAATTCACTGTATATCCATAATTCACAAAGGAGTTTGCCTAGTGCTATCGTGAAGTTGACATAATACGGAGTAAAAAATTCTTAGGTCTGCCCAACATCTGCCACACTTACGGCACCAAAACACATGACAGTTTTAAGAATTTATGGCTGGGCATGCAGTGTCTACCATTCCACAATACACAAGTACCATTCTACAGCACAAGAGCAACAGGCCCATACTTCCTGAACAAGGGAATGATCTTGTGGATAAGCTATACTGAGCATCCAGGGAAGACGATTCAATTTTACTGGCTGCTGCACACAATTAAATGTGATGGCTACAACACAACAATCAGTAAAATTGGTGGATATCACATCACATCCAAAAGCTGTTCTTACAAGGAATCATAAGGGTAAAAGAGATCAAGTCAACTGCTAGAGATGGCAGTAAAACAAGTGTATCGGACAAATGTAGAATAATGGTAAACCCTTTCATCACATAGGTTCAAGGTGCATACCATGACTTAGAGTTCTTTACTAAAACTAAAATTAAGAAACTAATCCACCAGCTTCAGAACACAATTGAAAATCCCCACCCACTAGAATCTTTGCAGGGGATTTACAAACTGGGTAAATGATTTCCTGTTTGCAGAAATGCGAACATTCCATAAAAATACCAGAGCCAGAAGGAGCATAGAGGAGGATTAAAGTGAGATCATAAAAGGTGCATCCTATACCCCTACCATCCTCGAGAACTTCCAAATCTCATGATGAGATTCCTTCCCTATAATACAAGACAAGCCCATTGAAAGTTTGGAAGCCACATGAAACAAAGTCTAGAACACAGGAATTGAAAACTGGTCAAATAATACTTCCCATAAAAAAATTACTTATGCAGCACAGGCATATACACTATGTGATCAAAAGTATCCAGACACCCCCAAAAACATGCATTGTGCTGCCACCTACTGCTAGGTACTCCATATCAGGGACCTCAGTAGTCATTAGACATCATGAGAGAGCAGAATGGGGCACTTGGCGAAACTCATGGACTTCGAACGTTGTCAGGTGATTGTGTGTTACTTGTGTCATACATCTGTATGCAAGATTTCCACACTCCTAAACATTCCTAGGTCCACTGTTTCCAATGTGATAATGAATTGGAAACATGAAGGGACATGTACAGCACAAAAGCGTACAGGATAACCTCATCTGTTAAGTGACGGAGACCACCGACAGTTAAAGGTGGTCATAATATGTAGCAGACATCTATCCAGACCATCACATAGGAATTCCAAACTGCATCAGGATCCATTGCAAGTATCATGACAGGTAGGCAGGAGGCGAGAAAACTTGGATTTCATAGTTGAGCGGCTGCTCATAAGCCACACATCATGCTGGTAAATGCCAAACGACACCTTGCTTGGTGTAAGGAGCATAAACATTGGACAATTGAACAGTGGAAAAATGTTGTGTGGAGTTATGAATCATGGTACACAATATGGCGATCCAATGGCAGGGGGCGGGTATGGCGAATGCCTGGTGAACGTCATCTGCCAGCATGTGTAGTGCCAACAGTAAAATTCGGAGGTGGTGGCGTTATGGTGTTTTCATGTTTTTCATGGAGGAGGCTAACACTCCTTGTTGTTTTGTGTGGCACTATCACAGCACAGGCCTACATTATTGATATTGTAAGCACCTTCTTGCGTCTCACTGTTGAAGAGTGATTCAGGGATGACGATTGCATCTTTCAACACAATCAAGCACCTATTCATAATGCATGGCCTGTGGCGGAGTGGTTACATGACAATAACATGCCTGTAGTGGACTGGCCTGCACAAAGTCCTGACCTGAATCCTATAGAACTCCTTAGGGATGTTTTGGAATGCTGACTTCGTGCCAGGCCTCACTGACCCACATCGATACCTCTCCTCAGTGCAGCACTCCATGAAGGATGGGCTGCAAATCCTCAAGAAAACTTCCAGCAGCTGATCGAACATATGCCTGTGAGAGTGGAAGCTGTCATCAAGGCTAAGGGTGGGCCAAGACCATGTTGAATTCCAGCATTACCAATGGAGGGTGCCACAAACTTGTAAGTCATTTTCAGCCATGTGTTTGGAGACTTTTGATGACATAGTGTATAAGCCTTCACAAAGCAGTGAGCTGGAGTTCAGAATCAATTCAGTTGATATTCAAAGTGAGGAAAACATATGCTTGCATAGGCAATTGAACTGGAACAAAAACTACAAAATTATCAAACCATCATGAAACTGAGCTATGTACCTGTATCTATAGCAGAATTAATGGACAAAACGTTGAGAGAAGAAGTGTGAAAATCTTTCCCATCATCGGACTGTTTTTCCTTCTTCCATAATGCCACTTTCACAAGCTTGAATACGTTATTTACTGTGGCTCCTCAGAATTGCTGGTACCTCATTTGATTGTGTGGGTGGGTCATGCAGAAAATCCATTTCAGAATGAGAGGGACAGACCTTGGCACCACACTCATTGATGGACAGGGGCTCATATATGGAAATCTGTTTAGTAATGATGGGGGTCCTTCTGCACTTGGGAATCACTCAAGTTAAGCTCATCAAGATTATGTGACTTGGAGGCCATGATAGAAGCAGTGGAAGTAGTTTGGGAAGCTGAGACAAGCGGTGAGGTATCTGATAGAGCCAGGGAGACAAGTGGCGTCCTGAAACAGATTCCTTAACAGGCAGTGCTGACAAGGCAGCCTGGATGACAGGAGAATTGGTTGGGTTGGGTTTTTTGGGGGAAGAGACCAAACAGCGAGGTCACGAGGTCATTTGTCTCATCAGATTAGGTAAGGACAGGGAAGGAAGTCAGCCGTGCCCTTTCAAAGGAACCATCCCGGCATTTGCCTGGAGTGATTTAGGGAAATCACGGAAGACCTAAATCAGGATGGCCAGACACAGGATGGAACCATCATCCTCCTGAATACGAGTCCAGTGTGCTAACTACTGCGTCACCTCGCTCGGTGACAGGAGAATTGCCAGATGACTTATAAGTAACTACCTGACTAGGTGCAGAAGCAACCATGGCTTCCTCATCCATGAACTCCTGCCAGAGAAGAGGGTCCTTCAATTGACAGCTATCTGAAGGGCAAGCTGAACGGAAAGGCCCCTCAACTGCATCATTGTCATGTGTTCTGTGATGTTTTTTTTTTTTTTAATAACCAGGTCTGGCATTGTGGATGTGATGGCATCAATGACCCTACACATAAGGCAGTGGGGGAACATTATGAATATTATCTCTCAAAGATCCATGTGGATCTTAAATAACTGATATTGACTCAGATGCAGAATTCTGTGGGAGAAGAACTGCTAAAGCCAATTTTTTATGTTGTTCGTAAGTGGGTTTTAATACCACCACTCAACATGGACAGTTGGTATGAAGGTGACTGCTCTCATTACAAATAAAGCGGGTTCCTTCCTGAAAGTATAAGTAGTATGAACTCCATAACCATATACCTGCAAGTGAGAGGGAATATTTTTTTAAATCACCATATCTACCAACCAAACATCACTATATACCTGTAAGTGTGCTGAGCAGAACAGCATTCCCTTTGAATATGTCGTATGTCCCCAAAAGGGAGTAGGATGAACCTCAGAAATTTGTTGTTTACCTCAGGCAGAAGCTTAAAAACCTGAACATTTGTATAGACCACTTCTGCATTCACCAAAAAACCATGCTAGTGGCATCATCACAATGAGTTTAGGAGGCCTGAGCACAATGACATAATAATATCCCATCAACCTGAAGCAAGTCAATAAATTTAACAAAAAAAAAAATATAGTTATGTATCAAAGTACACAGTATGCACTTGATCTGTAGCAACCTCGATTGTGTCAACCAGCCAGTCATGTTTCTCTAAGGAGCTGGGGTGCACATGCCATGTGGATTTATCAAAACTCAAGCGGATAGGGCATGTACATTGAATAGATATGGGAAGCATGCCGGGCATCACTGCAAGAGACAATGTCATGTCAGGTAGGGCTGCACAAACACCAGACACTAGATGACAAACAGAGAGGCTTGTGAAGAATGACAGCACTTCCTCCATACACTTCTGCATCTTGCAGTGTTGGCAGAACAGGCACACAGCTGGACTTAGAATTCTGAAGGGTGGTTGATTATACTGGCTGTCTTAGGTGAATGACTTGAACATAGTCTCTGAGGGGACTGGCCAGCAGCTGGGTGTTATGTCTGGGACTGCTTGTTGTTGCAAGATCACTGTTATTGAGCCTATAGTCACTGTGAATATTGGTGGTGTATTGATTCAAATTTTCTACTTTGTTCTTTTCATCAATAAAAGATGATAATACCTCAGGAAAATTTCTGACTGTCAATAAATGAATACTGTTCACATTCACATTATATTTATTATTTTTCCACAATAAAATACTTTCCTGGCATGTCTTCTTTGCACTGTCCACGACCTTGTCACATGGTTCCTTACTATTCACTGCTTTTGCAAAGTCCTTGTTAGAACATTCTTGAAAATGATTGTCATTCAGTAACTTTTGTATATTACACAGATTTAGCAGTTTTCATGTTATGCCTGCTGTTTTTGTGTGTCACTTTTTTGAGTTTTTTGAACTGCCTTGCAGAAGATTTCCCTTAGTTTGCATAAATAACAAAGTTTTTTTTCCAGAAGTTTTGAGATATCTGTTTTTAATTTAACAATAACAAATTTCAAACTTGAATTTTTTTTTTTCAGCTTCATAATTTCATCTGTACACTTTGTACACACTTGCTTTTTTGCTACCCAGTTCACAATTTTTATTCAATATGTGATGAACTGTCACACTGGGTGCCATATTTGAGCACTGACCATTGAGCAACAAGATGTGTCTGTGATTTAGTCATTGAGCTACATTTGTATTCATATTGAAATATAATAAATGTCTGTCTAAAATAATAAATATGTCAATGTTTTATTTTTCCCTCTATGTAGCCACTGATTTGGCAAATTTACCGCCATACATAATGTAAGTAGCATGATGAATTGGGGAACTACCTCTATACTGTGGGTTCATGGCAAGAGTCTGGTTATGTAATGGCATAAAACTCAAATAAGTAACAATTATAGTGATGAAATACTAATAATTCCATTCATATGCTCTTATTTTTTCTGAGGAAACTGTGTATCCTTCTGAAGCCAACATTTTGGTAAATGATGATGTGACACTTGATACAAATGTCATTAACACCATATCGTAGAATCAACTGTCACAACACAGATCAGCAACATGACTAATTGTACAGGATGGGCGTATGGGCAGACGGTGGGCATTATGAAATGAATAGGACAAAATTTAGACAAAGGCCATTTCCTGGCGAAAGCATGTTAAAAAGGGGTCACATGGGCCTACGGAGGTGAGGGTGAGCCAGAGCGTAGAGTGTGGCAAAACATATTTCGCGAAGCTAACAAAAGTTGTTGTCTGCCAAAACCAAGTCCACAGTGCCGCAGCACCAGGAGAAGTGGGAAGGTCTACACTGCTACAGGGTGCACATCTGACTCGCGGGTGAGCAAAAATACAAGTGAGTGGGCCCGTCGATGGGAGGCGGGGTATATTCGACGCACCACACAGCTTCCTCCACCCTGATTGGTCGGGATCGAGAAAACTGTGCGGGTGGCATGGAATTTTCTAGAGTGTTGCCTGCTAAGGGACGCTTGGGGTGTTATCCAACACCTGCTTGAACTGACAAAAAGCAAAACAGCTACAATATGTAAGTCCCCCACACCTGAATAGTATGATTGGGGTTCCTAATGACTATCTGTTGTCTCAGGCAACATTTAGCAGCTTTCAAGTTTTATATTGGACCTTCTCTATTTCGTGGATAGAATTTAAAATTTTTCTCCTTTTAAGAAAATCATATCACTTTTAGTAGACAATACAATGTAATCATTCATAGAGACTTGTAGTTTGTTGGCAAGTTATAATGCATGGAATTGTGATGAATGTTTGCAAAAATCAAGTACCACCCATGTTGTAAACAACCAGACCAGTCTCATAAGGCAAAGGTAACCTACTGCGTACCTTAGCTATCACACCTGATTGAAGGATATAACTATAATAATAGATGTATGCTTTTAAGTATGTGAATCTGGAGTGCATATGAAATAATTCAAGAAATAGTAGTAAGGGTCATCCCTGATGAGTAAATCTGTATGGAAGCATTCTATTCATCAGTTACCACCATACAGCATTTGAAACCACACGATCATGGATTAACAAATGCTTATGACACTGGAGATCACACATGTCCATTTACCACATCAGTATCATAATAATAATGCTCATCTTGTTTCTGTCTACAGGAGTGGCATAAGTGCTTGTACCATTGAGAACATTGTTCATCATGAGATTGTGGTGCCGATGAAATCAACACCAACATCGATATGCATCCATCTTTGGGCTCTAAGATTATCTTTGGCTGTTCCGCCATGTTCAGTTCAGTTCTTTGTGATCCTTATATGTGTTAAGGTTAATAAATGAACTATTGCTAAATGGAGGTGGTTTGGTGCAATCAACCTGAACACCCTCCTCACTGGTGACCCCGAGTTGTAACGTCTTCCGTTTTTGCTGTTTTACTGTGTCGGCGACCTCTGTGTCGGTTATTTTTGCGTGTATTACATTGACGCAGCATTTGAGCAATGACTTTGGCCCAGCGCCTAATGCCAGATTTTGTGATCGACATGCATCACGTTGCAGGCAATGTACACCCACCAGAACTGCAACACGATGTCTCTCACTTGATCAATCTGCCGATTTTGCTGGACGTTTTCGAGCCTGCAACAATAAGTGAGGTTAGGAGTGTGCATGACTCCAGCTATCAAACGCCTTTGTTCCCACCACATGTGCACTCCCTCATCGACTGTGCAGTTACCTCTGTGCAGTGCGGGACCAATGCTGATTTCTGCAAATGCTTCGTCCGACAACCTACTACTGCCAGGACAATGATTTGCCACACTGCAATCTGTGCAGTACCACACGGATACGTGGCACGTGGCTGGAACTACTTCGTTCACAAGTCTACCTCCTCAGCATCTGACCATGCCCGCACCTCTCTTGGTCCAACATCAGCACATGCCTTCCTACTTCGATACCTCGGCCTGCAACAGGAACGAATAATAACTTGTTATCTGTGTCTGACCTCCACCTCCATCCCACTGCTATGCCTCAGTGTTTTGTGACATGACATTCACCTTATCCACACACCGTTTTGAGTGGAGTGACTATGAACAGTGAACATTCACACATTCTGTCCCACATTTGACATCATTTCTGCTTCTGGACAGCCCACACCTCCACAGCCTCCGTGCAACACAGGTGGCCCTGGCTCTGATCATACATTGATCTTCCTGCGGACTGACATGCGTTCTCAAACTTTGAACTTTTTCTCACCTGTCACCCCTGCGCCGGCTCCAGTTGAGCTTCCGCAACTGAAATCGACACATTACGGTGTCTCACCTGTGTTGGCCTTCCACGTCATGATGGATTGCGCTCAACCACAACATGTCACCTTCACGCTGCCACCCGAACAGCCACTGTTGCCACATCCTCTGGAGTCACACTCTTCTGGAATACTACAGCAACAACTGCTCGTTTCAGACGGTGCCCCAACAAACTCTGTTCTTCCAAACATTCTACAATGCTTACTGATGCTGCCACCATTTAATCCTGACAGAGCAACAACCTGGTTCAGAATTGTGGATGAAGTGTTCGACCATTACAAACTCGACGAGTCAACCAGGTTTCTGTGCCCCATCACCCACCTGCACAACCAGGAGGACTTGTTTGCTGACCTGGTCGACGCCCCGGACTCATCTCCCCAGTACACTCTAGGCAAAAAGACAGTTCTACGTCGGCTTGCATGCTCAACTGAGGCAGCAATACGGCAAGTGCTGCACGTCAAGCAACTAGGCAACAACAAACCTTTCCAGCTCTGGAGATGGCTACGTGCCCTGGTCAGCGCCAATCTATTCTCTGACACAGCCCTCCTCACCATCTGGTCAGATAAACTATCTCCTCACATCCACTTTGCTCTGGCTCAAAGGTCTCCTGAACCTGTCGAGCAAAGGATGAAAATTGCTGATATGCTACACGATGCTTCACTGCTCTATTTCGCCAGCCACTGCATACCTGACAAGTCTCAGGTTCAGGCTCATCGGCCTGCGGCCACACGCGGCCAGGGCCCTACTGTGCCGACCGTTACGCTCGCTCCGGGAAGCAGTAAACAAGCAACTGGGACCTCACTGGCTCCGCCCATGGTCACGCTCCCTCCTGCAACTTAACCTGCTGTGGCCACCGAACTCGGCCACCACCACTGGGAACGAACTTTCCGCAGGAAATGCAACCGTGTTACCCATACTGTTACTTCCACACAAGCTTTGGTGAGGCAGCGCGGGACTGCAAACCACCCTGCTACTTCCCAAATGCCAATCGCAAGTAGGTCTGGTTGCTGCCTCCTGCGCACAACAGGACAGGCACCCCCCAGTGCTCCATTCTGTCCTGGAACGACCGGATAATTGCGGACGACTTTACGTTAAAGACATTTCGTCGGGATACCTTTTCCTAGTGGACACAGGCGCCGATGTTTCACTGCTGCCTACGTCCTTAGCGTCGTCTAACATCTGACCTCATCATTCTGCACTGCAAGCCGTGAATTCAACTAAACTACAATACTCAGGTTCAAGTTCCCACATCGTATCTCTCTCCGCAAACTGCAAACTCGAGTGTACTTTTCTAGTGTAAGAAATTGACAAACCGATACTAGACATTGACTTCTTGCGACACCACAAACTTTCACCAGACCTAGTGCGAAACATGGTGTTTCAACGTTCATTCAAGACTCACTTCCCCTGTGCTCCATTGAGAAACCCCCCCCCATGACACATCGGTCCGGGCTCATCTCATCCGTACATGCTCGTCTCTGTCGACGACGTTACAAGAGACCATGCACAAATGCCTTGTCGAGCTTGAACACGTCGCTCGTCTATGCAAGGAAAACTTCGAGTTCTCCCTCCGGCTCCACTAAACACAGCTCCAGCTCTCCGATGCAGCAAAGGAATTACAGACACTACAGCAAGGACAAAGCAAGGTCAGTAAGTGCACCGAATCTGCTTGCAGTCCCAGCAATCGAGCCTCCATGTGTTTACCTCCTGCTACCCCTCTCAACTGTGCTATCAGGACTGCCATAACGTGTACTGACAATTCCGCAGGATTACACCCCCCTAACACCGCAGCATTTGACACTCGGTCAGACACAAGTGCGCATGCGCGACGAGCATCAGGTGTTCCCGAACTGACAGCTCCTACTTTGCCCCTCGCGGACAGCACCTCAAACTATGCAACTTCGGCTCCCACGCGCCGCCGTGCGACCGCCACTGACAACACAAACAGTGCACTCGCGCCAAGCGCTTCGCCCGCAACCGTGCTGCCACAGGCCGCGCCCTCGGACAATGGACTCACTAACGGCTCACGAGCTCTACCGAGCTCACCTGACTATGATGCCACTGCTTCGGGCCGGCGGCCATCTTGTCGCATTGACTCCTGGAACCTTTGGCGTCTCGGCTCCCGTCAGATCCGCCGAGTGGCTTCGAATACCACGACCACACCTCGCCTGCCCCGCCCGCCACACATTGTAAACAAACCGCCTCCCATGCCGCCGGCAACATTTCCGTCATCACCAATGGCTCGGTTCACAAGCTTCGCCTCACGCCAGGTCCCTTGACCTCCAGTAAACCACGTCGACTTTGTCCCGATCTCCTCTCTGACCTTAAAAATCAGATTTCTGCATGAAAGAAAGCAGAACACTGGCAGAGTGTTCATTGAACACTCTGCCAGTAGCTGGTCTACCCCCATACATATGACACCCAAGAAAGACAGGTCCTGGCTCTTGTGCAGAGACTACCGTCGACTAAACGCACAAACAATTATGGACACCTACCCCATTCCCAACATTGCCGACTTTACCAGATCCCTCACAGGTGCGACCACGTTCTCTATCATAGATTGCAAACGGGCCTACCACCAGATCCCCATGGCACCTGAAGACACCGAGAAGACAGCAATCACCACCCCGATCAGGTTATTTCAGTTTCGATTCATGCCCTTCAGTCTGAAAAATGCAACCCAGACCTGGCAACGCTTCATCAACGAAGTGCTATTCAACCTAAAATTCTGCTTTGCATATCTTGATGACATTCCTGTGTTCAGCTCCTCTGTCGAGGACAACATTCGACACGTGCAAACTGTTAGTCACTCTCGCGGCAGCAGGTCTTGAGACCAACCAGGACAAATTGCAGCTACATCAACCTGCTGTCACTTTTCTTCCTTTTTGGGTCTCTACCGACGGAATTTCACCGCCCCCTGAGAAAGTACAAAAAATACTAAACTTACCTAGACCTTCGTCGTTGAAAGAGCTCTGGCGCTATCTGGGGACGGTTAATTATTATCGCCGACATCTACCTCGGGCTGCAGAGATTCAGGCTCCACTGACGAAGGCACCAGCATTTCTGGATCTCGGCCTGTTCCATGGACCCCTGCTATGACTGACTCTTTCACTGCCCTCAAAAATCTTCTTGCCGAGGCTTGCACCATTGCGCATCCTCATCCCAATGCGCAGCTTTTAATCACCACAGACGCGAGCGATACTGCCATCGGCGCTGTCCTTAGCCAGACAATTGACGGCCAAACTTCGCCTCTGCAGTTCTTCTCGCGCAAGCTCACCAATGCACAACGGAAATATTCCGCGTTTGACAGGGAGTTTCTCGCGGTCTACGAAGCCATCAATCATTTTAAGACTAACGTTGAGGGACGCCCTTTTATGTTTTAATGGACCACAAACCCCTGGCTGCGGCCATTACAGACCCGCCAGCCGACCTGCCTGCTTGGCGCTTCAGATACATGGACTTCATATCTCAGTTCACCACCGATGTTAGACACATAAAGGGTGCTGACAATACCGTTGCTGATTTCCTTTCACAAGTCGACGCCGTTCATTCTCTGTTAGACCTCTCTGAACTGCCTAACCTCCAATCCACCAACGAGGAAACACAAAACCTGATTTCCGACTCTACTTCTTCACTACACTTCGTCCACACCACCTTCCCTGGCATTTCTGGTGAGATCTGGTGCGACGACAGTATGGGCACGTTACGCTCTCTCATCCCAACCACGCTCCGTCGAGCTATCTTTAATGCGTTGCATAATTTAGCCCACCCCGGTGTTTGTGCGTCCGCCTGCCTCATAGCGGAGCACTTTGTGTGGAGAAATGTCAACAAGGACTGCCAGCAAAGGGCACGCACCTGCATCGCGTGCCAATGCTGCAAAGTACATAAGCACACTTCACCCCCCCCCCCCCCCCCTCAGTGCCTTTTCGATCCCTCCTGGGCGTTTCCAGCATATTCATATTGACATTGTCGGTCCTCTCTTCCCCTCTAACGGCTTTTGTTATGTTCTCTCGTCTATCGACTGAACAACTCGCTGGGTCAAGGCTGTTCCCCTCCCCAATATTACGGCAGAAACTGTTGCTCGAGCTTTTGTCGAGTCATGCTATCGCATTTCGGATGTCCAGCTATCATCACGACTGACCAGGGCAGACAATTTGAGTCGGCCCTGTTCAACGAGATTTGTAACATTTGCGGCATCCAGCGCATCCATACCACAGCAGATCACCAGCAAAGTAACGGGCTAGTCGAGCGCTGGCATCGCA
The DNA here is from genome assembly GCF_023897955.1 of Schistocerca gregaria. Lineage (NCBI taxonomy): Eukaryota > Metazoa > Arthropoda > Insecta > Orthoptera > Acrididae > Schistocerca > Schistocerca gregaria. Next base: position 619,808,799 of record NC_064931.1, on the reverse strand, counting down.
CTTTCAAGGCGGTTCTTCGATGCTGCGACTCTCTATGGACAGAGGCCCTTCCCCTTGTGCTACTCGGCATTTGTGCGATCTATAAGGAAGACCTCAAAGGCACAATAGCCGAGTATGTATACGGCCAGAACATTGTTCTCCCTGGCAAACTTGTTAAGGAAGACCTCAAAGGCACAATAGCCGAGTATGTATACGGCCAGAACATTGTTCTCCCTGGCGAACTTGTTAGCCCTTCCGCTTCTCTCCCTCAGTCTGACTTACCTTCCTTCGTGGACCGTGTCAGATGCCACTTCATCAACCTCCATATCCCTCCACCCACCAGCGATTCCTGCCCTAAGGTTCAAGTCCCGAAACCTCTGGACAATTGCAACTCCATCATGCTCCGAGATGACACTGTCCGTGCTCCCTCCAACCTTCATATGCCGGCCCGTACTGAGTTCTCCAGAGCTCAGCCAACACCTATGACATCCAGATGAAAGATTCAGCTGTTACAGTCTCTCTCAACAGACTTAAGCCTGCTCATGTCGAGCCTTCTTCTACCCCCCTTCAGCCCACTCACTGTCGTGGCTCATGACACTCTGACCACTCCCTCCACATCACTTACACACTCGATCGAGTGACTTCCAGCTCGAATCGTCAAGCTCTCCTCCGACCTCTCCCTCTACTCTGGTCTCATGCAATCCGTTGGGTGACCCTATGCTCTCCACGTCAAGCTTACCTATGATCATGCCCTCACCACCAAGCCCATTGTCGGTCCCTTCGACTTCTCCACCATTGCCTGCCTTGCCCTGTCGAGGTTTCTCACCCCCCCCCCCCCCCCCCCCCATCTTGAACGTGCCCTCGCTCAAGGTGTTTGGCCTGTCGCCCTGGACATAATCCATGACATCTCAATAATACTGTGCAATTATGCACTGTTTGTCATATGTTTCTCTTCATCCAGTGCTCATGACACAACCTCTTCCATTCCCTGCCACCTGGTGAAATGTGTTCCCCTCCCACCCTGGACATGCTTTGTGTGTTCACCACACCCACTGGAGACATCGTCATTGTTGCTCCATTCCACCCACAAACCACCAGCCTGCCTGTTGCCGCACGACCAGCATGCCCAGTACAATGCTCGTCTCGCTTCAATGACTTCCAGCTTTGGTGGCTGAACCTTCCTTCACGACATCTACCCACACAGTTCCCCGACGACACTGTCTAGCTGACTGTGGTCCTGCTTCCGTGGATCATTCCTGCCAACGCCATAGTCACCCTCCCCCCACCCGCCCCCCCCCCATTTGCCTCTCAAGAGTACGCCATACTGTGAGGGGGGGGGGGGGGGGGGTCTATGTGGGGCCGATGAAATAGACACCAACATCGATATACATCCATCTTTGGATTCTAAGATTATCTTTGGCTGTACCGCCATGTTCAGTTCAGTTCTTTGTGATCCTTGTATGTGTTAAGGTTAATAAATGAACTATTGCTAAATGGAGGTGGTTTGGTGCAACCAACCTGAACACCCTCCTCAAAATAAACACAACCTGAGTAATGTAGCAGCAGGGCTGGGCCTAACCTACTGTCAGTAAGCATGCAGATGGACTGAATGAAGTTCTCTAATGTTAGATTGTAGCTTTGATGCATCCACCCCTTACTGATTTTACATTACATTCAGCATTTCCATTTTTCGAGTCACATCCCAAGCAAAGTGAGAGATGAACAGTTTAGATTAGATTAGATTTACTTTTCTTTCTGACTGATCCATAGGGAGGAGATCCTCCAGGGTATACAACATGTCAGAATAACAAGAAGACACAATAAATATTTACAATGAAAAAAAAATACAAGTATGCTAATGTACTTTCTGCAGATCCCAAGTGAAAAGATCTTCATGGATGTGAGATGAGTCTAAAAATTTTAAACATAATTTCAGTTATGAGGTAATAAATATTGAATAGAAGATTCGTTTTATGACACTTATTTACAATGATCACATTTCTACACTGAATTTGTACAGAGAGTTGGATTTAGGATTTAATAACATTTGAATTACTTTATATTATTAGTAACACACACACACACACACACACACACACACACACACACACACACACACACACACCAGTTGTTTTTAGTAAGAAATTCATCAAAGCAGTAGAAAGGCTTGGCCTCTCTTAAACTGAACTTTATGGTTAGCTGAAATTTTTATGGCTGCCGGCAAGTTATTGGAAATATCTGTTCCTGAACAATGGACACTTTGGACCAAAGTAAGTGACTTTAAATCTTTGTGAAGATTATTGTTATTTCTAGTATTGATTCCATGAACTGAGCCTTTGGTTTGAAAAAGAGCTATATTCCTAATGAAAAATTTAACTAAGGAATAAATATATTATGAAGCAGTATTTAAACTCATGGGTAACAAAAAGGATAAGGATCCTCAGCCAAAAAAAGCATGACTTAAAAAATCACATGAAACACCATGAACTCGATGATCAGTTTACGTCATATTGTAAGACCTATTTTGCAATCTACAGAAAAGTAATCCAACAAGCAAAAAATTATACAATGATAAATTTATAAAGGAATCTAACAATAAAATGAAAACCTTGTGGACAGTTGTAAAAAATGAAACAAACAGTAAGCAGCGTGTTATAAACAAAACATTAAAACTAAACCTAAATGATGAAGTCACATCAGATCCCCACAAAGTAGTAAATGGTTTTAATGACTATTTTAGCAAAATAGCAGAAAACCTGATAAAGAAAAACTGCCACAGACCAAATACTCAACACCAAACACTAATGGAAACCATACCAGTACAGGCATCAAAGTTTCTTCACAAAGTCTCCAATACTGAAGTACTTACAGCTATAAAAGGACTAAAGAATAAGTACTGCAGTGGTAGTGACAACATTTCTGATTTAATTGTAAAGAAATGTGGAGAATCCATTGTAGAACCCCTAACCCACATAATAAATGCATCCTTTACAAATGGAGTTTTCCCTGACCTACTAAAGGCTTCTAAAATTACCCCACTTCACAAAAAGGGCCCTAAAAATGATGTAGCCAATTACAGGCCCATAGCACAACTCAACTCGTTCTCAAAAATATTTGAAACATTATTTTACGCCAGACTGGAAGACTTTACTAATAAACTATCCTTATTAACAAAACACCAGCATGGTTTTAGAAAAAAAAGATGACTATCACAGCTATTTATGAGTATCCCAACAAAACCTTAAAAGCACTGGATAATAAAAATCTGTACTGGTATCTTTTTGCATTTGTCCAAAGACTTTGATGTAATTGACCATACCATACTCCTTAAGAAGCTAGCAAATAAAGGTATAAGAGGAATTGCAAACAAATGGTTAGCATCTTACCTGTCAAACAGATTACAAAAAGCTGAAATTAATTCTGAAAAAAAAATACAACCACCCATTAATGTACTCTGATACAATGCCTATTAGATATGGTGTGCCACAAGGCTCAATCCTGAGACCCATACTGTTTCTGCTGTACACTGATGACATAAACACGTAGCTTGCTACAGGACATACCACACTATTTGCCGATGACATGAGTATACTCTTAACAAGTACTGATACAGAGCACCACAACCAAAAAATTAAACAGCTTATGTCGTCATTCAGGAAATGGTTCAACGGGAACAAACTGATTATAAATATACAGAAAACAACGTATATCAACTTCAGACTCTTATCTCAAAAGCAAGAAATGCCCAGTGTGATTCTAAATAACCAAGAGCTTATGTGTGTGGTCTCTGTCAAGTTTCTTGGCATGTGGCTTGAATAAAATCTTAAGTGGGTGATACAATACAAATTATATCTCAAAAAAGCTATCAACTGTGTGTTACATTTTAAGGATACTCAAAAAAATATGTCACAAAATCTGTTGTCATACATGTATATTATGCTTACTTCCACTCTACATTACAGTATGGAATCATATTTTGGGGGAACTCACCTGGGGGTAGATATATTTTCAAAAAGCAAAAAAAGGCAATACGCATAATATGTGACCTAAGCATAATGAATTATGCAGACAACATTTCAAAACAAATGGCATTATGACACTGCCCTCTGTTTACATTTATAATATTGTCTCATTTGTCAAGTCATACCTGTCAAACAATGACTGCACATTAAAATTCAATGGAGATATTAATAACTATGCAACAAGGCAGCAATCTGACCTACATATGATTCAGTCCAGAATCACCTGCTACCAAAAAAGTGTTTTAAATGTCGGGATACAAATGTATAATAATTTACCATTCCTGGGTTCGATTCCCGGCAGGGTATGGGATTTTCTCTGCCTCGTGATGGCTGGGTGATGTGTGATGTCCTTAGGTTAGTTAGGTTTAAGTAGTTCTAAGTTCTAGGGTACTGATGGCCATAGCTGTTAAGTCCCATAGTGCTCAGAGCCATTTGAACCATTTTTTTGAATAATTTAACAAATGAAATCAAAGCAACAAAGAACCCAAGAGCCTTCACACATAAGTTAAAAAAATTCCTCTTGGACCAATGCTTTTATGCAGTTGATCATTTTTTTGAAAGGGGTTAAAATTGTAAACAATTTTATAATAAATTTTGCAGAAACAGACATAATGTCTTATGTCACAACAGCAATCAGTGAATTATAATGTTACTTAAAAACCGTCTTGATTGCAAATATTTTTATTCATATGACCGGTTTCGGTTCATTCAGAACCATCTTCAGATCTGTAAAAATAATGATACTAATTTACCATTTCACGGAAGCAAATCTCTTTCATCCTATCTAATCAACACCAAATGTACCAGAGCGTACCTGATATTTCAGTTACAGGAGTGACCCATCCAAATCCAGCAGATTTCACATGCTACGTCACATAAAATTGGGTGGCAGAGTGCACGTCATTTATATTAATTATAACACTATTACCGACAGGTGGCGTTTGGTACGTTTGTTACATTCCATTTGCACATACTATATTCAGTAGATCTTTTTTTTTATTAATTAAAAATACTTAATTAAAATATGTAGATGTCAAGGTTAAAATCTGTACTTGTCAGCATTAATAAAAAACAGTAAAATTATCATTTTTATACGATCTAAAAAACATAGGGCGATTTATATATCTATGGTGATGGTGTGAACTTGTTTCCACGCAACAGTTGTCATCTTAGTAGGTCGTGTGGAGATCCAGCCCAAGGGATGAGAGACGGTGCGCGGTGGAGAATCCGGAAGACGCGTGTGAACTTGTTTTCCTCTACGGTCTGCTTGCGTATTTCCCACCATTTTGGTGCTGTGCCGCAGTCCACTAAGTCGTCTGATGTCCATCGCCGCGGGCAAGAGGGCCGCACAGGAGGGCCCCGTCAATGACGCCAGGCACTGCACGCGTCTTCCGGGATCTCCACCGTGCACCATCTCTCATCCCTTGGGCTGGATCTCCACACGACCTACTAAGATGACAACTGTTGCGTGGAAACAAGTTCACACCATCACCATAGATATATAAATCGCCCTATGTTTTTTAGATCGTATAAAAATGATAATTTTACTGTTTTTTATTAATGCTGACAAGTACAGATTTTAACCTTGACATCTACATATTTTAATTAAGTATTTTTAATTAATAAAAAAAAGATCTACTGAACATAGTATGTGCAAATGGAATGTAACAAACGTACCAAACGCCACCTGTCGGTAATAGTGTTATAATTAATATAAATGACGTGCACTCTGCCAACCAATTTTATGTGACGTAGCATGTGAAAACTGCTGGATTTGGATGGGTTACTCCTGTAACTGAAATATCAGGTACGCTCTGGTACATTTGGTGTTGATTAGATAGGATGAAAGAGATTTGCTTCCGTGAAATAGTAAATTAGTATCATTATTTTTACAGATCTGAAGATGGTTCTGAATGAACCGAAACCGGTCATATGAATAAAAATATTTGCAATCAAGACGGTTTTTAAGTAACTTTATAATAAATGTTCAATTGGGTCTGAAAATAATATACTGTGCATGTCTATGAAATATACTGATTATTATATACTGTGCATGTCTATGAAATGTACTGGATTATTTTACTATTACATTTGTATTGGCTGTTTGTATTTTACTACACAACATTTGTATTCACTGTTTTGTTAAAGGTAGATAATTTCCTTGTTACAAAATGATCTAAAATCAATTTATTAAAAATTACTTGCAAATATATTCTCTTGACCTGTCCAATATCATACACTCCTGGAAATTGAAATAAGAACATCGTGAATTCATTGTCCCAGGAAGGGGAAACTTTATTGACACATTCCTGGGGTCAGATACATCACATGATCACACTGACAGAACCACAGGCACATAGACACAGGCAACAGAGCATGCACAATTTCGGCACTAGTACAGTGTATATCCACCTTTCGCAGCAATGCAGGCTGCTATTCTCCCATGGAGACGATCTTAGAGATGTTGGATGTAGTCCTGTGGAATGGCTTGCCATGCCATTTCCACCTGGCGCCACAGATGGACCAGCGTTCGTGCTGGACGTGCAGACCGCGTGAGACGACGCTTCATCCAGTCCCAAACATGCTCAATGGGGGACAGATCCGGAGATCTTGCTGGCCAGGGTAGTTGACTTACACCTTCTAGAGCACGTTGGGTGACACGGGATACATGCGGACGTGCATTGTCCTGTTGGAACAGGAAGTTCCCTTGCCGGTCTAGGAATGGTAGAACGATGGGTTCGATGACGGTTTGGATGTACCGTGCACTATTCAGTGTCCCCTCGACGATCACCAGAGGTGTACGGCCAGTGTAGGAGATCGCTCCCCACACCATGATGCCGGGTGTTGGCCCTGTGTACCTCGGTCGTATGCAGTCCTGATTGTGGCGCTCACCTGCACAGCGCCAAACACGCATACGACCATCATTGGCACCAAGGCAGAAGCGACTCTCATCAATGAAGAAGACACGTCTCCATTCGTCCCTCCATTCACGCCTGTCGCGACACCACTGGAGGCGGGCTGCACGATGTTGGGGCGTGAGCGGAAGACGGCCTAACGGTGTGTGGGACCATAGCCCAGCTTCATGGAGACGGTTGCGAATGGTCCTCGCCGATACCCCAGGAGCAACAGTGTCCCTAATTTGCTGGGAAGTGGCGGTGCGGTCCCCTACGGCACTGCGTAGGATCCTACGGTCTTGGCCTGCATCCGTGCGTTGCTGTGGTCCGGTCCCAGGTCGATGGGCACGTGCACCTTCCGCCGACCACTGGCGACAACATCGATGTACTGTGGAGACCTCACGCCCCACGTGTTGAGCAATTCGGCGGTACATCCACCCGGCCTCCCGCATGCCCACTATACGCCCTCACTCAAAGTCCGTCAACTGCACATACGGTTCACGTCCACGCTGTCGCGGCATCCTACCAGTGTTAAAGACTGCGATCGAGCTCCGTATGCCACGGAAAACTGGCTGACACTGACGGCGGCGGTGCACAAATGCTGCGCAGCTAGTGCCATTCGACGGCCAACACCGCGGTTCCTGGTGTGTCCGCTGTGCCGTGCGTGTGATCATTGCTTGTACAGCCCTCTTGCAGTGTCCGGAGCAAGTATGGTGGGTCTGACACACCAGTGTCAAAGTGTTCTTTTTTCCATTTCCAGGAGTGTATGTACAACCGTACAATTCTAAGATTTGTATTGACTGTTTTGTTTAAGATAGATAATTTCATTGCTACAAAATAATGTAAAAATCAATTTGTAAAAATTACTTGTAAATATGCTCTCTTGACCTGTCCAATATCATACATACTACAGTACAATGCTATGATTGCCTGGATCAATACAATACAATACAATACAATGTCTCTAGATGTTTAAATAGGCCTCTGAAGGATGTTCTTGAGTTCACAACACACAACACAAATAATGTTTATTATGTGTTTTTGTATCCAGAAAACTTTAGCTGGGCTTGTTGGCTTGTTCATTAAAAAAAAAAAAAGAAACAAAAACAAAAAAAACCATATGACATTATGGAATGAAAGTAATGTAATGATACTATGTCATCTTTTTCAATTTTATATTTCCTATGTCTGACAAAATTCACATTGCAAACAGGTTTGTTTAGTGCTTCAGGACTTCAGTGGCGTGCTCCTCCCAGTTGAATTTATTATCAAGATGTAATCCCAAGAATTTAACACTGTCCAATTCTTCTATCTGTTTGTCATCATATTTTAGGCATTTACTGGTGGGAAACCTTGTACAATTTCTAAACTGCATGTAGTGTGCTTTTTCAATCTTTTGGGCCAGTTGTAGAGTCTCCGGTTAGCAACTGGTTAAGCTCTATTCCCAGGATAGCATGATAACACATTGTATGAACCTGGAATAATGCCTAACCAGAGAATAAACTTGGGATAACTTAACTGATAATTTTTGGCTGGTTAGCAAGCTTAACCACGGAATAAGTTTTCAAGATAGCAGCAATAATGACAGATGGAGTTGCAGACAGCAATGACAAGATTTTGTCTGAACAGTTCATGAAAATGAGGAAGGGAAAGAAAGTCAGATGACACCAATTCCAAATTTGTATCCAGGTTTTTCTTATCAAAGGAAGCTGTACTTCATTTTTTCAATGTTGTATGTGAGAAGCTGGAGCATATGATGAACATGTGAGACTATTTTTCTGTTTTCCAAAATAATTCGTGAATTCTGTCACATTATTTAGGTAAATCAGGCACATTAAAATGATGTTTTGTGCTAAAATAGTCTTACTTATCTGGTGTGTGTTACAGTTACTGCAGTAGTGGAGAGGACTGTTTTATTTTGTTTAGCAGTGCCTTAATAGACTTAACCAAATCGAAGAACCACACCAGTTATGGGTACTATTTGTGTTAACAGCTGTTTCAGTCTTAGAGAAAAACATTGATTTTACATGTATCAAAACATTTTGAAAAAGCAGTAGTGTAGCAGCTTCATTCATGTTGTTGCACTCCATTTCCTATTAGGAATTTTTACATGCATGAAAACGTTTTGATAAAGTAGTAGCGTTCCAGTTTCATTTATGTTGTTCCACTCCATTTTCTGAAGGATGGCGCTTTTTGTAAACATCACAACGTCAGAACAAGTTTCACTTTTTTGTGAAAATACTAAGATTACAGGCCCATCAATGCTTCAGAGCATCAAGGTTGTCTCCCACCTACCATTATTCACTGAAGCCTGTGAGCTACACACATCAAAAAAAGTTTTGCATCACCTTGGTTCTGAGAGTTCCAGAACCTGTACAGAAAATTGGAATAGAGATCAACATAAGCATCATTTCTGCCCTTTCTATTGCTCATGAAAACCACACACTGCATGTAGTACCACCATACAGCGAGACCTTCAGTGGTGGTGCTCCAGATTGCTGTACACACCAATACCTCTAACACCCAATAGCATGTCCTCTTGCTTTGATACATACCTGTATTTGTGTGGCATACTATTCACAAGTTCACCAAGACACTGTTCGTCCAGCTTGTCCCACTCCTCAACGGTGATTTGGTGTAGATCCCTCAGAGTGGTTGGTGGGCCATGACATCCATAAACAGCCCTTTTCAATACATCCCAGGCATGTTCGATAGAGTTTATGTCTGGAGAACATGCTGGCCACTCTTGTCGAGTGATGTCATTATAATGAAGGAAGTCATTCACCAAATGTGCACAATGGAGGCACGAATTGTCATCCATGAAGACGATTGCCTCACCAGTATGCTGCTAATATGGTTGCACTATCGGTCGGAGTATGGTATTCACATATAGTACAGCTGTAACGGCACCTTCCATGACTACCAGCACCATATGTCAGCCCCACATAATGCCACATCAAAAGAGCAGGGAACCTCCACCTTGATATGCTCACTGGACAGTGTGTCTAAGGCGTTCAGCCTGACCTGGTTGCCTCCAAACAGGTCTCGGACGATTGTCTGGTTGAAGGCTTATGTGACACTCATTACTGAAGAGAACGTGATTCCAATCCTGAGCTGTCCATTTGGCATGTTGGATCCATTTGTGCAGGACTACATGGCGTTGGGAGTGAAGTTGCACATCATGCAGCCTATTGTGCACAGTTTGAGTCATAACACGAAGTCCAGTGGCTGCACAAAAAGCATATTCAACATAGTGGCATTGCTGTCAGGGTTTCTCCGAGCCATAATTCATAGTAGAAGTCATCCACTGCAATAGTAGCCATTGGGCGGCCTGTGTGAGGCATGTCATCAACAATTCCTGTCTCTCGGCATCTCCTCCATGTCCAAACAACATTGCTTTGGTTCACTCCAAGATGCCTGGACACTTTGCTTGTTGAGAGCCCTTTGTCGCACAAAGTAACGATGCGGATGCAATCAAAACACGGTATTGAGCATCTAGGCATGGTTGAACTACAGACAACATGAACCATGTACCTCCTTCCTGGTGGAATGGCTGTAACTGGTCAGCTGTCAGAACCCCTACGTCTAATAGACGTTGCTCATGCATGGGTTTTTACATCTCTGGGCAGGTTTAGCGACATCTCTTAACAGTCAAAGGGATTGTGTCTGTGGTACAATATCCACAGTCAATATCTATCTTCAGAAGTTCTGGGAACCGGGGTATTGCAAAACTTTTTTTTTTATGTGTGTGTGTGTGTGTGTGTGTGTGTGTGTGTGTGTGTGTGTGTGTGTGTGTGTGTCCTTACTGAAGCTATGTTTATCACAGTAACAGGAAAGTTAGAATTTAAAAAAGTAGTGATGCCTCCTTAGCTACAGAACATAGCCATTGTGTTTCTCAGTTATCAGTATTATCCACAAAGCCCATCCATATTTATCATAAAATAATAGCCAAATATGTATGCTATAGGAGCAGAACAGGAATCTAGTTAATGAATCTACTTAATTCTAGCATGTGGAAGGAATGCCTGAAATGCTATAGTTTTATTTATAATTTTTTAAAATTTTATTTATCTCCCCTTGAATACCAAGTTATGTTCAGTGTTCTCCTTTATTTCAGATGGTAGCTAGCTGAATGTGACTTAAACTGAAATTCTTATACTGCACTTCTGTGAAGTACCATACATCTGAAATCAATGCCTTATTCTGACTGTTTAATGTAACAAAAAGTTAGATAGTATACTAATGTCCAGAGTTTTCAGCCACAGCTATACCAGAAAATATTGTTCACTCTTATCTCCCATTGGGACAACCAAATTCCATATTTTAGTGAGTTCTTTAGAGCAAAAAAGTTATATATGCATCTAGAATTATTCCTAAACATATAAACTATTTGTGCTCATTCAAGCTAGGTTTAACACAGTGAAATTGACAGGAGAATCAGCCTTTTAAGAAAACTATAGGATATGGCTGTTATGTTTCTTGGTTATTAGTACTATCCATATAACCATATCCATATTTACCATAAAGTAATTGTTATCTGTGTGTCATAAGAACATAGGTATTTGTCATTCAGATAAAAGGCTATCTTTAGGCATTGAATCTGCAGAATCATAACAGTGGAAGGAGTGGCTAGTGATTTATGCTTTTAAATTTGTCTTGGATTGTGAAACAAATTGTCTCATGTCATTCTTTTTCTTTCTTTCAGAAATGACTCTGCTCCACCAATGGTGCAGCTACTACTGACACTTAAATATTTTGCCTCTGGTGATTTTTTTCGACTGATTGGCGACTTCATTGCTATTGGCAAGGGGACAGCCAGTAGGATTAGTAAAAGGATGTGTATGACACTGGACAACATGCACAACAGACAGTTTTGTTAATTATTTCAGTTCTCGCATGTAATTAATTGAAAGTAAAAGAAACACATGTATATGGAATAATATACTTTTATTCTGAAACCATTTGTTTAATTTGTATTTTCTTATCCTAATATTTAATTTTATGTTTTTTTTCTTTTTCTTTTTTTAACCAATACAGTTCTTCCTCTCTTCTCTGGTTCTTCTCATGCTGCTTTTGAAGCAGCACCATCTGCAGCTCTGCTAATCCTTCCACATTTGAGAATATATATTTTTATTCTGAAAACAAAACAGACAATTTTAAGCTGAGGCAACAGTAGAAAAGGAAGAACATAGTGAAGGTGCCATGCCTCCAATTACTTCCCCTCCCCTTCCAGATTACATATAGCTGCCAAAGATGACTGAAAAATCCAAAATTATGTATCAAATACTTACTGTTCCTCAAACTTTAGGGTGACATATGATAACAGCTTCCAATTTGGATATGTGCCATAGGTACATTTCCACCCCAGGATTACAAAAAAAGATTATGGTTGTTTATTGTAAATGTTGGTATCTTATTCTTCATATATATGCTCCATATAATTATTAATAATCACATTATAGAAATAATATTTATGTATGCCCAATAACTGCAAAAGTGGATGCACAATGCTCAGTAATTCAACAAAGGTACTTTCTGTAGAAAACCATTGCTGTTGTAATGAATTAACCATTGTAAGACATAAAAACATCAGTAAGCTAGTAAGAAACACCTCAAAGGATTGTCAGTCAAATCAATCTCAATGATGTCTGTGTTGTCACATTTGGAGTGAGAAAAGACCAAGTATTTCACAAAGCAGACTGCATTTCACAGTTGCTTTGATGTTATGTCCCTGCGTGGACTGTGGTGTCCTTCCCATTACACCTTTATCAAATCATAAATTTCACTGTACACAAGCTGGAACTTACGTTCTACATATTGGGCACCAGCAATATGTAGCCTCTACTACCTTTTCTAGGCATAATATTTACGTGTTTCTTTCTTCGGGAAAAAATCTTATGTCTGTTGTAGCTGCTCTGTCCATCTGTGTGAAGTTATTTATGAATGGAAACTTTTGCATATTTGTTCCCATACTTTATTCAGAAATCTAGAAAGATCTCTTACTAGTCAAAGAAATATCTGATCCTTTAGATAATGTTACAATAGATTATTATACTGTTATACTTACAAGTGCCCTACAAACTTAGTTGAATGTTTTGCACTAATGTTTTCACTGAATGAAACTGTAGAAGTTTCCGTGTTTTCTTTTGGACTCTGGAACTCCTTTACAGTATCTACCAACCTCAAAAAATCCTCAAATGAATAATTTTGCGATCCGGAACACTTATCGCTCACGTTACGCACGGTACTTCAGTGGACGACAACAGCAGTAAATATGAAATGATGTATGTGAAAATACCCAGTGTGCTCTTATGTTGTTGCCAACTTAACTGGATGGAAATGCTACTCCAGGAATAGCTAGCCAGGGAATAAAATGGTTTCATACAACACATACTCCAAGTTAACCTGTGGTTAACCTATTCCTCAGTTAGCTATCCCTGGATTTAACCTGAGATTGTAAAACTGGCCATTAGTGACAAAAGACTGACTAGGTCCCATTTACTAATGTCCCTGAAAGTTTCATCAACCAATCTTCCTAAGAAGATTTGTGCTTTATTGCAATGTTTGTACATTTGAAAACGAAACAAACTTGGCATCTGGTAATGTTACTGATGAAAGGTCATTGATATATGCAAGAAAAAGCTAGATCCATATGATGGAATCTTGTGGGATGCCACATGTAATTAGTTCCCAGCTGGATGATCCCTGATGAATTAATTCATGTCTCCTTCCTAATGACACCCTTTGTTTCCTGTCAGAGATTGGGAATTGAACAATTTTGTAGCATTTACTGTTACAATGTAATATTCTAATTTACTTAAAAGGATGTTGTGATTTACACAGTCAAATGCCTTTGACAGATCACAAAACAGTGGCCTGTTACTTATTGTTTAATGAATTAAGTACTTTTACAATGTATGTGTAGGCAGCCTTCTCAGTATCAGAATCCTTCATAAATCTGAATGAAGACTTGGACAACATATTATTTGTTGTCAGGTGGTTAAGAAGCCAACTGTTTACTACCTTTGCTAAAATTTTTGAGAATTCTGGCAAACATGAAACTGTGTGGAAATTAGATGTTATTTTTGTATCTCCTTTCTTAAACAAAGGCTTATCTTCAGCATGTTTTAACCATTCAGGAAATATTCCACTGATGTTGGTACATAGATAGTTTAATATGTTAGTAAACTCAGAAGTACACTCTTCAGTTAATATTATTGATATTTTATCATAACAAATAAACTTTTTGACTTTAAAGATTTTATGATAGACATTACTCCTGCTTGAGTAGTAAGGGTTGTATTTACACCAGTGAAGTTACATGTACTCTGGTCTGAAGACCTCCATGGCAGCATCTACTGAATTGGACAACCCCATCTTTACAGTAACAGTTATGAAATGTTTGTTAAAAAGTTTTCCAGTGCTAGACACATCTATTACTAATGATTTACTCTTAATGCTGTTTACCCATCTTCATGCCTGTTGTTACCAGTCTCCTCCTTCACTATTTTCCATATTATCTTTGTTTTGTTATCTGATGTGATTATATTTTCTTGTATTTACTTTGATATCCATATTACTATTTTTAATATTTTGCAGTATGTCTTGTAGTGTTCTATAGCATCATCATTAGAACTGTTTCTGACTGACAGATACAGTTTCCCTTTTGTTCTACATTATACCTTTAATCATTGAGTAATCCATTTATTAAGCTATATACCTACTGTTATTTAGAATCTCTTGTGTATATTGTCACCTAGTAGGTAAAGGAAATTAATTCAGCACAATTTACCATGTGATCACCATTCAAGTATGTTACAGGAATGTGTTTGGGTTACTCCACGTCATAGTAGCCAACAAATCCACAGTAGGAAATATGTCCAAGTTTGACATCTTTATAGCTTTGGGTTTATAACTCAGGACATTACCAACTTAATATCAGATAATGTACTTTTCTAAGCATCATATTAGTGGTGCAAGTAGTTTTCAGTGTTATTTAATAATGAGCCATGTATTTGTGGATAAGTTTGCAGCTCACTTCATTAAGAAACCATTAGCACCATTTAAACTGTTTCAAGCTTGCTAAATTTCCTTTGCCTTATAAGATGCTGTAAAAGCAAACCTTAGTATGTTACAAATTCAATAGATGATAGAACTATTCCTGTCATATCACTGGTAACAGCAGTAGTGAAAATATTACAAATCAGGTGACATACTCCATATGTGTGGTGCTTTTTAAAAGGCCACTTATATCCTATATGGCCCTAGAAGAGCTATTATCCAAACTAGAAAATGGTACCTGTTTCCAAAAACTGACCTAGCCAAGCTCACAATTGGTACTTGCTTTCATAAATAAGCTTAGCAGATTCATACCTGGAATGTTCACTAGATGCAGATATTCAGAGACTTGTAGTATTCAACAAATTTTTTGAGCTGTACAAAGGTAAGGACATAACATTTGGTGAATTAAATGCCTCAACCATTTACCATTGGTACCAGGAGCAATTGATTTAAGCTGTTCCTTCCTGATAGAAGCATTTTGTTTATCATCATACCTACCAGAGGAAAAATGTTTATAAAACTTTCACGAACTCTTTCAATTACTGCAGAGTCCTAGATTGTAATTATTACAATTTTTTGTCTCATTTTAAATACTTTTCTTAATTGTAATGAATGAAGATGCACATAATTGGACGGAAGATAATCATACTGCAAATCCAAGCCAATAGTATTGTATCTTCACATATGAGGCCTACTTATTTATTTTAAATTGAAAACACAAACAGGTAAGGCTGTTTTGGTGTTGACTGTCTGAGCAACATTCATGTAAATAATGAAAAACAATATATGGAGACATTACATTTATATTTTATACTTTCCAGGTACATAGAGAAATGCACAATTTTGTTAATTTTACACTTGTTTGTTCCAGTTCACACAGTAGCATTTTATAGTTTATGACTATGACACAGTAACATCCAAATAAGTGTACATATAACATTAACATGTTTCACAGTAAGGATAGTAGTAGCAACAATAATAACCATCATCGTAATCATATTTACAAAGACATTATACAAAAATAGGTTACTCTGTCATTTTGGCATGTAAAAGACTGTAAATTATGAATGAAGTTAATGTGTTACAATACTTTGATAAGCTGATATTTATAGATAATGGTCACTCTAGCACAACTGTTCATATACATATTTCTGTTTGACGGTAATTTATGTTTCTTACATGAAGATAGTTGGCAAGCCTTTTTCCTCCACAGTTAACTTCATATATATTTTTATGATGGAGGTTAAAATAAAATTATGGAATTCATATACAGAACTGAAAACTAACAAACAGGATGTGTGAAATTGGTTTCTTTGCTGTTTCTATTAAATATGAAAGTGTGTAAATTAGAGAAAACATTATTGTAACATTAACAAGTATGTAAATAAAACATATCTGTAAAATAAATAATGTAATCAAATGCACGTAAGTTATTAAATGTGATGTAGGTTGCCAATTTACTTGTCTATAAACTAACACTTTTCCCAACCTGCAGGAAGAAACCAGAGCCCTGCCAATATAGAAAAGGCCATGTGCAAGAACCTTATAAAACAATGGACTCCGCTTTCCAACATCCTGCCAACTAATAATATGCTTCCCACACACTAACCTCAGCCAGCTGCCACAAATGGGGTACAGGGAAGTCATGCATATAGCTGGGGTTTACAACTACTAGCACAATTTCTTACAATTCCTTACTAAATGTTCTGTTACGATACAGTCATGTAAAAGTAAATAATGAACATCTGTGTTTATATGCACACTTTACTCAAGAAGCCTATTGGAAAAATTTGTCATTGTATAGTTTCATACAGATACAGTAGTTGTGATGTTCTAACAAGGGTATAGCAGTTAAGAAATCTGATTTGTAACTGCTATTTAGGATGGCATGGCAATAATAGATTTTTATATTATTTGCGATTCAACAAATAATTTGAGCATTTAGTTATGCACAAGACAGCAATAGCTTCTAAAGTGTCTTATCAACTAAAATAAAATTACAACTTTTTTAAAAAAAAGTAACAACAGTGACTAGTTTCTTTCTTTCAACTTCAAACATCCAAACAGTATTCAAAAGGGACTACATGAAATTCAGTTTGGTCACATCGATTCACATTTATCTGCATTTGTACAAATTAATATCTTAGGTAATTACAAATAACATGGACAACAGAAACATTTAAAAGTAGCTATTGTAGCTTAAGCTTTTGGAATGATTTTTTTTCTTGAAAGCTTAAGACAACATGAATCAGACATAGATTCTAAGGCAAGAATCTGAAGACAAAGCCAAGTACAGCCCTACAGGTAAAATGGGGCAACAGAACTCAATAAAACTCTCAACTCTGAAGTGAGCAGTAACTTATATTAAAACAACATTTTCATAACAATCTACTAGTATTAACACAGTCAGCTCATATAAAATATACAGTTAGTAGTAGTGGTAATGACATACTGAAGATGTGGGAGGAACATTTAGGTAGTACAGATGTCGAAATGTGGGAAGGTAAGATAGAATAAGGGGAACATGAAAGTAAAATGCAACCAAGAGTTGAAAAATGAGAGGAAGAGAAATAATATTGGTCAGTAGGCCTATAGGAAAATGTAGCATGTGGTAAGATTCTGATACTGAAACTGCAGAGGATGGGAGGGAAGTACAAGGGATATAAGAGAAACTAAACTCACAGGAAAAACAGAAGTAATTTACATAGCTGAAAGCCAGATCCCTTCTGTATGTGGCCAAGGCTGATTTAAATGACTTTAGTGCTGAAAAAAAAAAAAACCACTTTGGTTGCTGGCATTTTATGAGAGTGCATACTTCAAATTAGTCTATTGTATACAGATAATACCTATGATCTGCATCAGGATTATTTATCAGGGTGGTAAGAGAAAAGCTGTATGGTTTGAGTCTCATAACTTGAATTGAAACAATAAATTCAGTAAAATGCTAAAGAGAATGCCAGGCTTTTGGACAGAGAGAAAATGAAACCAACGAGATCTGTGTAAGTGAGACATAATATTGAGCAAGTGCATCATCATTTTTAACCAACAATTATGAGAAGAAAGATTATCAGAAGATTCCAAAGAAGTATTGGAAAAAAGTATTTTTTGTATGAGGGGAATTTCAGATTGGGACATATTACCTGTCACTTCACCAATGCAGATTATTTTTTCATTAACAGATCGAACTCATTTCATCTAAAAGTGTAGAGTACTGTTTACTAACACAGAGCCTGCAGATGACTAATCTCATCAAATTTACAGTCTTCCAATGACATTTACATAAATCATACAGAAATACAGCATTCACATGTGAATGAATATGCAGTGCTTCTGCCACAATATCTGGCATCTTAAGAACATAATAAAAGCCTTCAGTAATATTAAAACATCATTGTTTGACTGTGAATCAATATTACAACACCTTCCTTCATCTGATGAATATTTATTGACCAAACAGCCAATAAAATGTAAACTGTTACAGTAACCTTCCAACATGTGCAATTACTCATCAGTTTATGAAACATTTTGACACATATGCTCCACATATGGTGGCCTATTACAACTAATGAATTAAAGCTATCACTTCTATCATAGTTTCTTTTCTTATTCATCTCATGATTTTCTTAAAATTTTCAGCAGAAGTGATGTATTTCTGAGATTAGCCACTACAAATGTTGAAATAAAATGGATGGCCATAAATAGTTTTCATACTGATTACATAGCTTACTGTAAAAAGTAAATTACATCCACCATTTAATTCCAGTTACTTATACTTTGCTGCACAATGAATCAGGAAATGAAATTAGACTGTATTTATGACATTATTCTTGGTGATAATTATGTTTATAATACATAATGATTTTGTTATTTATTACATTGTTTCATAACAAATTATAAATTTGATCTGATAATATCAGTAGCAAAAATATGTAGTGAACTAATGTCATAATTAAAAAAAAAGATCGTTATTGTATCTAGACAGTATTGTTCACAAAAATTCAGAATTACTGTACTCATTTCTGAAATTTTGTTTCCTTCGTTCATCTCACAAACTTTTTTTTAGTTAGAACTTTTTTCTTTGGTAAAGGTCATATTACGTTCTATGTTCTATATTTTGATAATCATCACAGAACTGTTACTGACTGAAATAAAATCAGAAAAAGGTAACGGCCATTCTAAACAATCTGAAACATGTCCAATGAAGAATGAAAATAGCATCCAAGATCACTTGTTGTAATGAACAGATATTGATAACAAGAACAGATTGTTAGGTACATATTTTTTCATAACCACAAAAAAACATGTTAATAATTACCATTTAATTTACATTCCTTTTTGTCAGTACAACGCATGATAAGTTATATGTTTTGTAAAATGTATTCTAAGTTTTTGTGAGATATATATATGTATGTATAATGGGAACATGTAAACTAAAAACAATAAGGCAAATAATTAACTAATCAGAATGACAGTACTAACAGTAAGCAAACATGTTTGGTAAATTCTACCATGATAATTAGACAAGTGAAAGGCTTTGTATTGTTCAGATGGATGGTAATACTAGGCCTAATACAAAGAGTATGCGAAGAAAAATTTACTTTATAAATTGCACATAGTTCTTATGCATGACATTACTAGATATTGTTGCAGTTACAGTGCTTTCAGTTGTAATTATTTTTATGGGTTGTAAGGAATAATATTTATTTTACTGTTTTCTTTGAGAGCTCAATTTCCACTTTTGTTCCCTTTATTTTGGAGTTGATTTATTAACCAATAAGTCAATAATGGTCTCAAAAATATTCTTACCAAAGGTTTTATGACAAGACTATTTCATGGGTCATTATAATCTGCTGAAGTATTTCATAAATTTCTTGTTAATGTGTTATGTTGATAATCATATCACATACTACTAATTTATTTAAATCCTACTGGATAAGTAATATGCTCATATAAGAATTTTGTTGGTGCTGTAGCACTTGCCAAGGAGGTGAGGTATGAAAAGAGATTATAAAATGAAAAGACAATATGGCTGTGTCACAGATACTGAAACTGAACAGAGAGAACATGTTACTTTTACAGGAGAATGCAGTACTTCCAGCAGAAAAAAAAACCACAGAAACTTAAGAAATCAAAGTTTGCACATGTCATTAGTGAATAGCACATCAGCACATACAGTTGAACACATTTACTATTTCTACTACTACTAATACTACTACTACCATATAATTTATAATATACAATTTTCAGAGTCACGAATATTTCTTTGGTGCAGTAGACATGTCTTTTTCATCTAATTCTTAAACATCCATACACTGGTATTAATCTAAAACATCTATAAATATTTTCAGTATTGTCCAAACAATAGTGACTGAATCATTTTCTTCATTTCTTGATATTTTGTTAAGCCCTAACTATCATAATTTACCAAACTGAACTGTTGCTCATGTAATATAATTTCCAATACTTCAGGACTTTTTGGTTAACAGTGAGTAATTACTGATCAACAGATACCTAAGAATTTGATTTTATAATTCTTACTTATATTTTAATAGATCTTTGATACAATCCCAAGCACTGTGGCTTTCACTTCTCACTTTAATATTTGTATAAAATATTACATTTAGCATATAGTGTACAAAATAACATTTACTTCAGTTTTACGGAAGAATAATAATTATGACTGTTTATACAAAACTGTCATACTTAGATAAAAGACTATGAAACACACATTGGTTTTTCTGACCTCCAGGCATTCTCTAGAAGGAAAAAAAGCATAAAACAAAAAGTTTACTTCATTACATTATTATTGTTATTGTTACTATTACTGATATTATTATTTATGTGTTCTTAATGTTATAATTATTTTGGTTACATCATCACTAACATTGTTGTAACACCGATGTTTCATCTAATGTCAACATGCATAATTATTCAGATACACACAGAAGTCCACAAACTTGCCTGTAAATAGTGAATCATTTCTTGTCCAAAGACTAATTTCACTCAAATATATCTTTACAACATGTAATACATATTGACACAATTGACATATACATATTGACACACATATATATATTGACAGAATTAATTTATTCTGGAGTATGTTATCCCATAAATGATCTACATGATATCCAGAGTATAAAACAGATTTTATACTGTATTCTACTCACAAGAAAATTATTTATGTTGCCAAATAATTTTTCAAAAGCTCTAGTCATCCACTTATAATATGGGTTTCTATGTCAACATCACTTAGCAGGCTTAATAAATTATATAAATTTCATACTTTCCTTCAACAACAAACTACAAAACAAGGAACAAGGTTGAGCACAAGCAGGTTTAAATCTGAATATTTCACAGTTTCTTCAACAGGAACTAATTCTGCTGATCCCATGAGCACGATGCACAATGTTACCCATATGAAAAATGGGTTTATGGAACAACTACAATATTTCATTATTTCTTAGCCCAATAGCTCAGTCTGGAATGTGTCAAAACTAAATGCAAATGTATGCCACAACAGCTTCCTGTTGAAAATTCTATACCTGCATGCATCAAAGAAAAAAATATTGGCTTTAGAAACAAGCACCACAATTATATCATAAACAATACTCTATATACTCATTTAGAAACCAATACTTCACATAATCATGAATACTTCAAGAATTTCTTGAATTCTTAACACTTAGTACATTTAATTAGCCATTTTGGAAGGCTGATGGAATGTCAGCCTCATAATAATCTTCAGAACTCAGCATCCAAACTTCAAGAACTAAAAATACTGTTTTTCAGTGAACACCAATGTTTTACTTCTCAGACTTTACTTTCAGGCCCATCACTATTATGTTTGAATGAACACCTAATATGGGTTAGGTACATAGCGCAAATATGTCCATAGCTTTTATTGTACCAGTCTGGGGTACGTCCCCTGAAAAAGAAAAAAAAGGGTGTGTTAGTCATTTAACTGGAAAGTGTTAACATCAGGCAAATTTCATACAGTATTTCCAAGTCATTTTGTGCAGTTATCATACTGTGTTACTATTTCAATCAAGAAACTGAATCCAATTAATGCAGCTTATATTCTGCTGAAAGCTACTTCAATTCCTACCAAGAAATGACTTAGAACTGACTATCAGGTTTAAGAAAAATCATTACATAATCACATATTAAATTGTTATACATAATATGTCATTGTTTAATCTGCAAGTAAAAATTTATCTGTGATTGGTGTGTCAGTTTTCTTACATGACGATAAAAGTGACTTCTGTGTTAGTATGATATAATTTGTATTCATTTAGGCCAGAAATTCTAGCAGAATTAATTCTATGGACAGAAAATGTTACTGTGATCTCAGTGTCTTTGTATACCATTCTATCAAATGTTGGGAATGCAAATACTGCTTACTACAGTTTTCAAACAGTGGAACAAGTGTTCTAATAATACAGTAATGGAAATTATTTATGGTTGGATTATAACTGAGTGAGCAATCACAGACACCCTCTGAATATTCAAGGCATTCAGCAGAAGGAAAATGATATGTTAAACACCCCCCCCCCCCCCCCCTTACACACACACACAAGCACCAACCCACCCACCTACCCATACCCACACATACACACAAGAACATACATGTAAGTTCCCCATTTCAATTGAAGCAAATGTTGGGGTGGTAACTTCAAGAATTTCATCCCCATTTGACTTGTACAATATGAGCAAATATTTGCACTGGACCAGGATTCTAACACTGGTCCCTGGCTGTTGCAGGAGATACAATGCCAAGTGAAAACCTCACAAAATGATTCAAAGCTTCAACTCGTCATCAGCTTCTCACATTTTCCTTATTTGTGTTTAGTTAATCAAAGCTAAAGCTGAATAATTCCAAAGTGAAATTTGTAAATTTTCAGTTTTTTTAAAAATTGTGTTGGTTATTGACTTTTCCAGTGACTCACTTAGTAGGTACATATTCTTTAAATGTTGGAATTACTGCAACATTGTCTCTGAACTTGAAACACAATCCATTGTTTCCAAGCTGTAGTACTTTCCAACCCTTAAATTGACAATATTCGTATGAAAAACAGGTTTTGTAATAGTAATAGTAGTAGTAGTAGTAGTAGTAGTAGTAGTAGTTTTATTTATCCACAGCTCTGTTTGATTACGATGATATTGGACAAGCCTTTTTATTACAATTTAAGAACAACAAAATTAAAAGAATCCACATATACAGACATTTACATACTTACAGGTGTAATATGACATGAGTCAAACAAATAGTCAGCTGTGACCGTATAGTGGGAACCATCCCAGCATTTGACCGAAGTAATTTAGGGAAACCAGTGATAACCTTAATCAGGATGGTTGAAGGAAGACTGGGGCCTCCATCTTCCAAAATACAAGGCCACTCTGTTTAAAACAGTGCTACTCATTTTGTTTACCCTAGTGTACAATACTGTTTTACAAATACGTTATTTAATAATATAATAAATAATGTAATTGATAATGTTTTCAACAGCTATTTAAGAGCATTATGTGGCATACATTTTCTAAGTGGTAGTATTCCTGACCCATGCTCTGTTTTCGGTTTCAAATTAATTTTATTGTGTAGTTGATGGCAAGATGGTGTGAAGTAGACACTGTGAGTACATTAGCTCCCAGAATAAACATAACACAAATGAGAAAATGCATCACATCTCTAAAAGATCAGATGCATGTTTTATTGTTAGAAAGTTGTGGAAAGAAGAATAGACTGCCACAATATTTTGAATGTTACATCTTATGTGGAGCATGTACATCATTTCATGAATTGTGAAAGTTGGTATCAGGTGTTTAAATGTAAATTGAATGCAAAAGTTATGTTGTTATAAAAGCTATAATGGATGTGGGTCATGCAAAAAACTAAATAAAAAGGACTGCAAAGGTGAAATGATTGCATTACTGTCAGAAGTGGCACAAGCTTTAAAATATATATGCGACAAACTCAAGAAACAAAATAGACAAGATCATAATGAAACAAACAGTGAGGTGTTTGTAGATACTAGGATTTCTTTGAAAAAAAAGTAACACCCTTTGTAAAAATGCAACAAAACTACAGAAATGTCACTTTGCATACACAAATAAGAAACCACTACTGAAATGATATGAGAAAATTTTTGTGGAAGTGTGACAGCAGTATGAATATATCAAATACAAACATTCAATTGTAAACAGATATAAAATTTTCAGTAACTCTGATGAAGATATTACTTATATTTAAAAAAATTAAATGTTGTATGGCATTGGTGGCTGGGAAATCTCACAGAGTGGATTCAGCTGCCAAGTGGCTAGTGTGCATACATGCATATTGGCCTCTTTCCTTGTGGATATGTGAGTGGGGTGTCATATGTGTACTTGTGGAGTGTAGGTAAGTGGAATGGATGCATGTATACTGCAATGTTATATTTGTGTTGTATGATGATATTGACAGAAGGGGGAGGGTGAAACCCAGAGCTGGCACAGAGCTTCCCTTCTCAAATAGCATCAATGGGGCTGCCAAAGCAAATGTCCCCCATCCAGTGACCAAATCACCATCAACAGTGTTACATGTCCCCACTTTATGAGATACTGTGGATAAGACTGGAATTTAATACAGGACATTTGCACAAATACTAGTGATCAGGAACTTTAAAGAATCACTTCCCCTCCCCTTGCCAGCCAAATACTGACAGTGAAAATTTCATCCATCATCAGGATTCAAACTGCCATACCTCTAAGACATGTGCCATCAAACAGACATGTGTTAGTGACCTTGGCTATGAAGGTTAGTATCGCTTATATAAATAATACTGAAGATACCTGAAACATGTGCTGCAATAGCTATTCCCTAAAACAATAGTACTTCTAAACCTCAACATGAAGATATTCAAATCCCAAATATTACCATTACTGTACCACAAAGTAACAGTCAAAGTGAAGCAAATTCTAATTGCCTGAGAAGGATTTTGATTCTTGCTGATAGTTATGGATGTGGGATCACTTCTCATATGAACAAAAAGTCAACTGCGATGGCAACATCTTTCACCATGCTCGCAAAATCCCTAGTTAAAATAAGAAATTACATTGAAAATCTGCTTCAATTGTAAATGATGTAGTTTTTATTGCATGATTAGTTTTGGAGATCTATAGCTCTATCATCAATGATTTGTTAGATCATGGTTGTTATATGGGAGGGCCAGTTAATCAAAATAGATCAAACTCTTGCCTACGCAACATTAGGAAATGGTACTTGTTATACAAACTCTCTTCTCATTTCTCTGGCACTAATGTTGCATAGGTGTGACTTTGATCTTTTGCAATTAATTGGACCACCCATCCCATACCCAAAGCTTAGCAAACCATTGGGTGTCAGCCAATGATGAGACTATGGACCTCCAAAACTAGTCATGTATTGGAGACTAAGCCATTTACAACACACGCTGATTTTCAATCTAATCACTATGATCCTCGGTTGTGGTTGTTCTTAAAATCAGACTGAGTGAAATAACAATGCATGTCCATGCAGAGAAAATTAGTAAGTTATCACTGTAAAACTCCATTACCCTATTTAGTGCAGTTGTCTACTGAGAAGTAAAGAAGACTGACATAAACAAACATTACATATGCAAATGTTCTACAGAACTATGAACTTGGTCATGTGTTAGCAATGTGATTAGTGGTGAAAATGAAATGTTTTCAAATACATGCAAACAGTCCCCAAATGTGTTTTGGATGTCAGTGATGGTATCTGAAGATTCCACACTATGCATGGTTTTGATCTAAAGGGCATAGTAATCTCTGTCTTCCTCTAGAGCTCCCTCTAGTGCCATAGAAGCTATTCCCTGATCTCTTAATGTATGTCATATCACCCTGTCCATTCTTCTTGTCAGTGTTTTCCATATATTCCTTTGCTTGCCAATTCTGGGTAGAACCTCCGCATTCCTTACATTATCAGTCAGTCTTATTTCAAACATTCTTCTGTAGCACCACATCTCAGATGCTTTGATTCACTACTGTTCCAGTTTCCTCACAGCCCATGTTTCACTATCACAGAAATCTGTGGTCCAAGTGTACAATCTCAGAAATTTCTTCTTCAAATTAGGATTTATGTTTGATACTTCTTTTTAGCAGAAATGCCCTGTCCACCAGTGCTGCTCTGTTTTTCATGTGCTCCTTGCTCCATCCTTCATGGGTTATTTTGCTGCCTAGCTAGCAACATTCCTTAACTTCATCTACTTTGTGATAACCAATTCTGATGTTAAGTTTCTCACTGTCTTCATTTCTGATACTTCTAATTACTTTCAATTTTCTTTGATTTACTCTCTATCAGTATTCTGTACTCATGAGACTATTCATTCCATTCAACAGATCCTACAATTCTCCTTCACTTTCACTTTGGGTACCAATGTCATAAGTGAATCTTACCACTGATATTCTTTTGCCTTGAACTTTAATCCCACTTCTGAACCTTTGTTTCCATCATTGCTTCTTTGCTGTATATATTGAAGAGAAATGGTGAAAACTACGTGCCTCTCATACATCCTTTTTAATCTGAGCACTTTGTTCTTGGTCTTTAACTCATTGTTACCTCTTGGTACTTGTGCAAATAGTATATTACCAATCATTTCCTATAGCTTACTACTATTTTTCTCAGAATTTTGAACATCTTGCATCATTTTACATTGTTGAACACTTTTTCTGTGATGGCATGTACTATTAACATGTCTTGAGTTTTCTTCAGTCTTGCTTCCATTATCAATCACAAGGTCAGAACTTCCTCTCCAGTGGCTTTACATTTTCTACAGCCCAACTGATCGTCATCTAAGAGGTCCTCAGTTTCTTCCCCATTCTTCTGTATTTTATTCTTGTCAGCAACTTGGATGTACGAGCTGTTAAGCTAATTGTGCAATAATTCTTGGTCTTTTAGGCTCTTGCAGTCTTCAGAATTGTGTAGATAATGTTTTTCTGAAGTCTTGTGGCATATTGCCAGTCTCATGCAATCTACACACCAATGTTAATAGTCGTTTTGTTGTCAATACTCCAAATGATTTTAGTAATTCTGATAGAATGTTATCTATTCCTTCTGTCTTATTTGATCTTAAGTCTTGTAAAGCTCTTTTAAATTCTGATTCTACTACTGGATCCTCTGTTTCTTCCCAAACAACTCTTGTTTCTTCTTCTATCAAGTCATCAGACAAGTTCTCTCCCTCATAGAGGTCTTCAATGTACTTTTCCCACCTATCCAGAGGAATTACAATTTAACCCTTAATGTTACCATGCCCTGCTTTTAATTTCACTGAAGGGGAGGCAAAAGCAAAATGAGTAGAACTTTAAAATTACAAAAATCAATTGTTAGAAATATGTCTAACACCAAACCGAAAGTATCCTGTTGTCCACTGTTAAGAAATTTAAAAATATTAAGTGCTCCATGTTTGTTGATTTATGCACTGACTATTTTGTATACAGTAATCCCAAGTTATTTGTGGACAATAACTTTAAACATCAATACGGTACTATGAACAAGGAGAATTTCATGCTTCCCACTCATAGGTTAAAGCTGTTTGCACAAACCCCAGAATACGTGGACATGAAAATTTACAACATTCTAAAAAAGAAGCAAATCCTCAGCATGGAGATGGGGCAACTAAAGCAAAACCTATGACAATTGTTAGTACAGAAATGTTATTATTCCTTAGAAGAATTTCTTAATGATAATATGACAATATGAGCAAGAAAACAAGTGGCTGAAATGTTTTGTTAATTAACTTTAGAAGTTTTACATCTAATAAATGACTGTAATAATTATTCACTATTTTTACAGTAATACTATAGTTAGGCTACACACAGTCTCTGTAAATTAATAATTATTGTTTCTGCAATACACATAAATTGTAATTGCAGTATTGATGAGTCCTCTGTACTTGTGATTTATCTCTGTATGTTATGGGACAATAAAAATTCTGATTCTGAAGCACTGGATGACAGAGAATATGTTTCTGGCATTGTTCTATATCTTTCAAAAGCATAACTGACACAGACATTTTTATCCACAATTCAGGCTAGAATGGTGTCACAGGTATCCCAAACCAATGAATAAGATTGTACCTAGAAGACAGGCAGATAATAGTTATAGTAATGCATTGTGCAATCAAAGAAAATGTCATTATAACATAAACATATTAATACAATAAATCACTAATTAAGTATGGTTTACCACAGGGCTCTGCTGTAGAATATGTGTTGTTCCTCCTTTTAATCAGTGATGTAAACAATTTCATTGAAGAAAAGAAAATTATTTGAAGATCATACCACCATTTCAATGGATGGCAGACAAAATGTCCATGGAAACAGTAGTAGCCACTGCAATCGGTTCAAGTTACTTTCCACTCTTCCTCTTTTATAGATGCATTTGATATAATTTTTGGTGTTAACACTGCATTATTGAAAACTAAAGTTGTAGGAATATGGATGTAGAGTAATTTAATTGGACACTATATGACATTGTGACAGCTTATACTGTATCCTCAAGACTTTTTCACTGGGAGCTGAGATTCTTTAGAAGATAAGTCCAAGATAAATCCATACTGAAGTAATTTGTTTAAATCACTGTTGACTACTTGGCTTTTGTTTTAGCACATGAAGAATATAACAAGGACTTAAAACTTTGTTTCAAGAATGTATTATCATTTGGCTGTTTTCATACAGCCATCCATGACATTTACAAAGTACCTCTTTTAACAGATATTCTACAAAGAAATTAGGGATGAATAAATGATTGACACATCACCACTATAAACTATGCAAAAAGTGTTTATACTACAATAATAATAAAGAAAGTAAACATACCATCGTACAAAAATGTACACATCATATAACACGTCTCAATGTAGAACAATATTGTATTAGAAAAGTATTTCACTTATAATAGTTAAATTATTCAGTGTCTTAAAACAGGTTCAAAATAAAAATTCATTTAAAAGTAGACTTACTTCATTTCTGATGGAACATTGCTTTTACTAAGTAAAGGAATTCTTGAATTACAAACCACAGCATTTGTAAATTAAAATGCAAATTATTGTAAACTTGTATTACTTAATTTAATGTTGTTTACTATTTAATTTATTATTTTTAAATTATAATTTGCAAATTGTAGTTTGCAGTCTTTCTCTCTCTCAATCTCTCTCTCTCTCTCTCTCTCTCTCTCTTTCTCTTTCTCTTTCTCTTTCACTCTCTCTCACACTCTATTCCTCTAATTTGACTTGTCCTCTATCAAATGTACTATTTACATATGTAATGAAGTAAAATTGAGCAATAATTGATCATGACAATTTATTTTTGTTTGCAGATGGTACAAATGTCTTGGGTCATATGAACATACCGAGCAGTTGAGAACTATCTGTGTCTACTTTTTAGCTTTGATTACCTTTGGTCAACAACCTACACACAAAGATTGTTAGATCACTTTCACAGAACATATAAGAGTAATTTGATATCAGTTTACAAAAAAGAATTAATATTTATGAAACTGGAAAAATATATTTGCAATGTTGCCTCAAGTCTAATTATTAATTGGAGAAATTCATTTGGCGTGAAAAAACATTGCCTTCTGCAACATGGTGGGAGAGAGTTATCATAGTTGATCAACAAATTCCTACTGGCAGGTGGGATAATATGAATTGTGTATTTGTGTAGAGCGAGGTTTCCCAAAACTGTGTTCAGTGCAGTGAATATGTTCTCTATGAAAACCTATCAATAGCAGTGATTTTTCTGACATTTTGGCAATACTAATAATTTTTTAAAAATTTATTATGATTTCTGTGTTATTAGCTAGATTTAAAATTGAAGTAATCACTGAATAAAACAAGTTTTCTCATTTTTTAAAAATGTATTGTTCTTCAAACTAAATGTTGTTCCAAGTATCAGGATTCTCAAAGTGTTATATCAGAGGAAAAATTTGAGAACCCCTGTTGTAGATAGTAGTGACAATGATCCAAATTATACTCCAGAGTTACTCTATGCCAAGATAATTGATAACCATTCCAGAAACAGACAAGTTAGTGCTTCTGGAGGATTTTCAGGTATCACTGCATATCATTAAAATTCAATGTTTTTTATGTGGTTGTTGATGATTTACTAAATATTTTATATATTATGGAGAAGAGACTGGTATGTCTACAATTCTGTAGGCAGAGCAATAATGACATTATTCCAGAAAACATTTTGTTCTTTGAGGCACAGATCATAAAACTTAAGTTAACTCACCCCAGTCATAAAATCAGTTTAGTCTCAGATGCAAAGAAAGTTCAAATAGCAGTACCACAAGCCAGTGTTCTAAGTTCCATATTGTTTTTCATCTATATTAATGACACAGACATCTCAGATAATGTAGCTACAGTCACAATATTCACAGATGACAGCAGTGTGATAAAAAGTGCTCAAAAAGAATCCTTGTAAATAACTAATGACAAAGTCCTATTGCATATTCACTCCTGGTTCAATGCTAAGAGGGTGACACTAGATGTAAGGAAAATAAATTGCTTGAAATTTGGGAAAAGTAAAATATATATCAAAGTCCGGTGATGTGTGTTGAAGTCTTAGAAAAAGTAAAACCTATAAAATTACTGGAGATTTACATTGACAAAAAATTGAGTTATGAAGACTACTGCCCAATCTCACTTCTGATAGCTTTGCCCAAAATTTTTGAAAAAGTAATGCATTCAATAGTAGCTTTGCATACTTGTAAAAATTAAATACTAACAAAATGTGAATCAGGTTTCAGAAAGGCTTTTCAACAGAAAATGCTGTATATGATTTCACTGATCAAATATTAAAGGCTCTGAATAACCGAATATCATTCACTGGGATATTCTGTGACTTCTCAAAGGCTTTCGACTGTGCGAATCATGAAATTCTTCTAGATAAACTTAAGTATTGTAGCATGAGTGGGAAACTGCAAAAACAGTTTAATTCATATTCAACTGCAGAAGGTTGAAATTAATAGTACAGGTAGTCTGCAAAAACCAGCAGAGTCCTCTAACTGGATAGGTATCAACAATGGTGTTCCACAGTGACATTTATTGTTCTTAATATATATTGATGAATTGCCACTCTGTATTCATGAATATGCAGAGCTATTTCTTTTTACTGATGATACAAGTATAGAAATCATATACAACAAACAGGAATTAGTTGAGGGTATTGCAAATAATGTTTCTCAAAAAGTTATTAAGTAGTTCTCTGCTGAGAAAATGCAGTATATACAGTTCTCTACAGTAAATAGCATAACACTAATGATAAATATAGTCTTTGAACAGAAGTCTGTTGATAAGGTAGAATATTCAAAATTTCTGGGTGTGTGCATTGATGAGAAATTGAATGGGAAGAAACCCATTGAAGATCTGCTGAAATGATTAGGTTCAGCTGCTTATGCTATTAGGGTTATGGCAAACTTTGGGGGTAAACATATAATTAAATTTGTCTAATACGCGTATTTTCATTCACTGCTTTCATATGGCATCATATTTTGGGGTAATTCATCATTAAGAGGAAAAGTATTCCTTACACAAAAATGTCTAATGAGAATAATAACTGGAGCCCACCCAAGATCTTCATACAGACATTTATTTAAGAAACTCAGGATATTCACAATACCTTCGCAATACATATACTCACTTATGAAATTTGTTGTTAATAACCCATCGCAGTTCAAAAATAATAGCAAAGTGCATAGCTACAACACTAGAAGGAAGGATGATCTTCACTATTCTGTTTTAAATGTGACTTTTGTGTACAAAGGGGTACATTATGCTGCTGCGAAAGTCTTTGAACATTTACCAAATAGCAGCAAAAGTCTGATGGCTAGCCAACCAACATTTAAAAACAAATTAAAAGAATTTCTGAATGACAACTCCTTCTACTCAATAGATGATTTTTCAGACATGAAGTAGTAACATAAAAAAATTAAAAAATATACATATTGCTTAAAGACAACTTATGTTAAACCAACTTGTTTCACATCATTGTGAATTGTCGTATCCATGATCTATGGAACATACATTAATGTAATGTAATGTATGCAATGACACTTGCACAGAGACTCAACTCAGCCCAATTTGCTCCAGGAATTATCTCAAATTTTGCAACACATGAAGTGCACAAGATGTTATGCTGTGGCTATTTTGGGGTACTACTGCTTGTTGTTTAAAGTAAACCCCTATGGTAAGAAGAGGTCTATCCAGATATCAAGACACAGTCATTTGCACACACACTATGAGTTTCTGTTCAGAAATTTAAAAGTACTTATTGTACCTTGACTACACAATATACTAACTTAATACCCAATGTTGCCCCGGTATCTTCTAAGAGCTGCAGTTTCATCCAAATAATAAGGAAAAATTTAAAGCTCTCTCATAATCTGCCTTTCCCCATTCTATTTCATTCTCCCCTATTCCACCTGCCCCTCACAACCCACCCCTCTTCCCTCTCCCTCCTAACTCCCTCTTCCTTTTGCACTCCTCTCAATCTTCTGCCTGCCTCTGACACCTACCCTTCCTCCCCACTCTCTCTGACTATCTCCCATCCCCCCACACTCTGTCCACCTTCTCCTTCCCCTTTCTCTGTCCATCTCCTCCTGCCACCTCTCCCCATCCATCTCCTCCTCTCCTCTCTCTTTGTCCATCTCCTCCTTCCACCTCTCCCTCGTCCATCTCCTATATCACCTGGTTTCCACAACCGTCCCCACCAAAATGGGAGGTATGTGGTTCTTTCCAGACAATAAGTGGAATGTGTACTAAGTTTGGCTGAAATCAATGCAGGGTTTAGGAGGTGATGTGAAATCTATGTACATGTACACTCCTGGAAATTGAAATAAGAACATCGTGAATTCATTGTCCCAGGAAGGAAAAACTTTATTGACACATTCCTGGGGTCAGATACATCACATGATCACACTGACAGAACCACAGGCACATAGACACAGGCAACAGAGCATGCACAATGTCGGCACTAGTACAGTGTATATCCACCTTTCACAACAATGCAAGCTGCTATTCTCCCATGGAGACGATCGTAGAGATGCTGGATGTAGTCCTGTGGAACGGCTTGCCATGCCATTTCCACCTGGCGCCTCAGTTGGACCAGCGTTCGTGCTGGACGTGCAGACCGCGTGAGACGACGCTTCATCCAGTCCCAAACATGCTCAATGGGGGACAGATCCGGAGGTCTTGCTGGCCAGGGTAGTTGACTTACACCTTCTAGAGCACGTTGGGTGGCACAGGATACATGCGGACATGCATTGTCCTGTTGGAACAGCAAGTTCCCTTGCCGGTCTAGGAATGGTAGAATGATGGGTTCGATGACGGTTTGGATGTACCGTGCACTATTCAGTGTCCCCTCGACGATCACCAGAGGTGTACGGCCAATGTAGGAGATTGCTCCCCACACCATGATGCTGGGTGTTTTCCCTGTGTGCCTCGGTCATATACAGTCCTGATTATGGCGCTCACCTGCACGGCGCCAAACACGCATACGGCCATCATTGGCACCAAGGCAGAAGCGACTCTCATTGCTGAAAACGACACGTCTCCATTCGTCCCTCCATTCACGCCTGTCACGACACCACTGGAGGTGGGCTGCACGATGTTGGGGCGTGAGTGGAAGACGGCCTAACGGTGTGCGGGACCGTAGCCCAGCTTCATGGAATGCGAATGGTCCTCGCCGATACCCCAGGAGCAACAGTGTCCCTAATTTGCTGGGAAGTGGCGGTGTGGTCCCCTACGGCACTGTGTAGGATCCTACGGTCTTGGTGTGCATCCGTGCGTCGCTGCGGTCCGGTCCCAGGTTGACGGGGACGTGCACCTTCCGCTGACCACTGGCGACAACATCGATGTACTGTGGAGACCTCACGCCCCACGTGTTGAGCAATTCGGCGGTATGTCCACCCAGCCTCCCGCATGCCCACTATATGCCCTCTCTCAAAGTCCGTCAACTGCACATACGGTTCACGTCCACGCTGTCGTGACGTGCTACCAGTGTTAAAAACTGCGATGGAGCTCCGTATGCCACGGCAAACTGGCTGACACTGACGACGGCGGTGCACAAATGCTGCTCAGCTAGCACCATTCAACGGCCAACACCACGGTTCCTGGTGTGTCCGCTGTGCCGTGCGTGTGATCATTGCTTGTACAGCCCTCTCGCAGTGTCCGGAGCAAGTATGGTGGGTCTGACACACCGGCGTCAATGTGTTCTTTTTTCCATTTCCAGGAGTGTATGTGTAAATACATCCATTTTTGTAATCTACTATCATTTTACTCATGGTTTCACATGCATATGTGGGTCACATCTATACCTACATCTACATGATTACTCTGCAATGCACATTTAAGTGCTTGGCAGAGGGTTCATCGAACCACAATCATACTATCTCTCTACCATTCCACTCCCGAACAGTGCACGGGAAAAACAAACACCTAAACCTTTCAGTTTGAGCTCTGATTTCTCTTATTTTATTTTGATGATCATTCCTACCTATGTATGTTGGGCTCAACAAAATATTTTCACATTCGGAAAAGAAAGTTGGTGACTGAAATTTCGTAAATAGATTTCCCCGCGACGAAAAACATCTTTGCTTGAATGACTTCCATCCCAACTCGTGTATCATACCTGCCACACTCTCTCCCCTATTATATGATAATACAAAACGAGCTGCCCTTCTTTGCACCCTCTCGATGTCCTCCGTCAATCCCACCTGGTAAGGATCCCACACCGCGCAGCAATATTCTAACAGAGGACGAACGAGTGTAGTGTAAGCTGTCTCTTTAGTGGACTTGTTGCATCTTCTAAGTGTCCTGCCAATGAAACGCAACCTTTGGCTCGCCTTCCCGACAATACTATCTATGTGGTCCTTCCAACTGAAGTTGTTTGTAATTTTAACACCCAGGTACTTAGTTGAATTGACAGCCTTGAGAATTGTACTATTTATCGAGTAACCAAATTCCAACGGATTTCTTTTGGAACTCATGTGGATCACCTCACACTTTTCATTATTTAGCGTCAACTGCCACCTGCAACACCATACAGAAATCTTTTCTAAATTGCTTTGCAACTGATACTGGTCTTCAGATGACCTTACTAGACGGTACATTACTGCATCATCTGCGAACAACCTAAGAGAACTGCTCAGATTGTCACCCAGGGCATTTATATAGATCAGGAGCAGCCGAGGTCCCAGGACGCTTCCCTGGGGAACACCTAATATCACTTCAGTTTTACTCAATGATTCGCCATCTATTACTATGAACTGCGACTTTCCTGACAGGAAATCATGAATCCAGTCACACAACTGATATGATACCCCATAGGCCTGCAGCTTGATTAGAAGTTGCTTGTGAGGAACGGTGTCAAAAGCCTTCCAGAAATCCAGAAACATGGAATCAACTCGAGATCCCCTGTCGATAGCGGCCATTACTTCATTGCACAAGAATGATGTTTTCTGAAACCATGCTGATTATGTATCAATAGATCATTTGCTTTGAGGCAATTCATAATGTTTGAATACAGTATATGCTCCAAAACCCTACTGCAAACCGACGTCAATGATAGAGGTCTGAAGTGTGATGGATTACTCCTACTACCCTTTTTAAACACTGGTGCGACCTGCACAATTTTCCAATCTGTAGGTACAGATCTATCGGTGAGCGAGCGGTTGTATATCATTGCTAAGCAGGGAGCTATTGTATCAGTGTAATCTGAAAGGAACCTAATCGGCATACAATCTGGACCTGAAGACCTGCCCGTAACAAGCGATTTGAGTTGCTTCGCAACTCCTAAGGTATCTACTTCTAAGAAACTCATGCTAGCAGCTGTTCGTGTTTCTAATTCTGGAATATTGCATTCATCTTCCCTGGTGAAGGAATTTCGGAAAACTGTGTTCTATTACTCCGCTTTAGCGGCACAGTCATCGTAACAGTACCATCAGAACTGCGCAGCGAAGGTATTGACTGCATCTTGGTGCTTGTGTACTTCTCTCTGCCCATCTCTTATGCCACATCATTCTCACTCCTACCTTCATCCCCACCCCAACTGGAGGTGGCTCCTACTCCCACAGTACATTTTTACTCTGTAATTAATTATGTTGGCAAATATCAGTTTTCAAGTTTAAAAATAACTGAAACAATTGTATCTTACAATTTTAAATTTCAAAAATATTTTCATATCTAATTAACAATAGTTGTCTGAAGTAAAATATTTACAGAATCATACTGCACATAAAAGGCTTTTTCTTGTTAGGAACATAAGCATGCACACACTTCTGTTCTCATAAACTTGTAGTCCATTACTTGTAAGACAATAAATATTGTACTTTGCAGTTCTTAAGACGCAAACGCCTTTTAAATGTAGCATGATTCTGTAAACATTTCTTTCAGACAAATACTATGTATCATACATGAAAAAATTTTAGAAATTCAAATGATGATGGATACACTTCTTTTAGTTATGTTTAAACCTGCAAATTTCTGTTTTCCAACTAATTACTCACAGGGTAAAAACTTGCTATATGGGTAAGAGCCACAGCTGTTGGGGTGGAGATGAGGGTGAGAGTGAAAATGGTGTGGCATAAATGATGGACAGAGGCAAGCGGGAGGAGGACATGGACAGAGAGAGGGGGAAGAAGGAAATCGATAGAGTGATAAGAGGAGGAGATGAGCAAAAAGAGGTGGGATGGGGGGGGGGGGGGGGGCGGGGGAGATGTACAGTGAGATAGAGGGGAGGAGGAAAAGTGCAGAGAGTATTAATTTGAATTATTCTGTGCTCATTATTTATGTGTATACATGCACACATATTTCATTTTTATACTTTCTGTATTTTTTTATAAAATTTCCTTATATATTTGGGCTACATCCATATAATATTTATTTTTTATGAGTGGCTAACTAACAAAAAACAAAAAAATACATCTTTGACATTCCATCCTCTCCATATAGTAGTCTGCATTCAATGGGCAGCTGTTAGTTGGTCAGAATATGAAATCTGTAGATCTCTCCCCACAATTTTATACTCCTTAATACTTCAGCATTACGTTTCTAGGATTTGTTGACTTAGAGAAAGCTTTTGACAATGTTGACTGGAATACTCTGTTTCAAATTCTAAAGGTGGCAAGGGTAAAGTACAGTGAGTGAAAGGCTATTTACAATTTGTACAGAAAGCAGATGGCAGTTATAAGAGTCTAGGGGCCTGAAAGGGAAGCAGTGGTTGGGAAAGGAGTGAGACAGGGTTGTAACCTCTATCCAATGTTATTCAATTTGTATATTGAGCAAGCAGTAAAGGAAACAAAAGAAAAACTTGGAGTAGGTATTAAAATCCATGGAGAAGAAATAAAAACTTTGAGGTTCGCCGATGAGATTGCAATTCTGTCAGAGAGAGCAAAGGGCTTGGAAGAGCAGTTGAACGGAATGGACAGTGTCTTAAAAGGAGGATATGAGATGAACATCAACAAAAGCAAAATGAGGATAATGGAATGTAGTGGAATTAAGTTGGGGGATGCTGAGGGAATTAGATTAGGAAATTAGACACTTAAGGTAGTAAAGGAGTTTTGCTATTTGGGGAGCAAAATAACTGATGATGGTTGATGTAGAGAGGATATAAAATGTAGACTGGCAATGGCAAGGAAAGCGTTTGTGAAGAACAGAAATTTGTTAACATCGAGTATAGATTTAAGTGTCAGGAAGTCGTTTATGAAAGTATTCGTATGGAGTGTAGCTATGTACAGAAGTGAAACATGGACGATAAATAGTTTGGACAGGAAGAGAATAGGAGCTTTAGAAATGTGGTGCTACAGAAGAATGCTGAAGATTAGATGGGTAGATCACATAACTAATGAGGAGGTATTGAATAGAATTGGGGAGAAGAGGCATTTGTGGCACAACTTGACGAGAAGAAGGGATCACAAATTTAGCATTGGAGGGCAGTGTGGAGGGTAAAAATCATAGAGGGAGACCAAGAGATGACTACACTAAGCAGATTCAGAAGGATGTAGGTTGCAGTAGCTACTGGGAGATGAAGAGGCTTGCACAGGATAGAGTAGCATGGAGAGCTGCATCGAACCAGTCTCAGGACGGAGGACCACAGCAACAACAGTAGCCCAATGAAAATATATAACTATGAGTCATATAGTTTACAAGAAAACAACACACACACCAATCATATATGTGAAAACTTTGATTACTATCTGAGATTATGAAGAAATATGTTGAAATTTTAGCAGCATCGCTAGAATTAGTCTTCTCCTAAAAAAATTACCAGGAGAACTTTAGCCCACTAGAACTGAAGTACCTACCCAGAAGAAGAAAGAGACTGTCTTTAAAGGTGAAATGAGAGTTGCAAAGGTATTAATTTCCTCCCCTGATAAACTTGGTAATATGTTGCATATGTATTGTCATTAAAAATCTTGTAACTGCAGGTGCAGGTAAAAATCGTAGAGGGAGACCAAGAGATGACTACACTAAGCAGATTCAGAAGGATGTAGGTTGCAGTAGGTACTGGGAGATGAAGAAACTTGCACAGGATAGGGTAGCATGGAGAGCTGCATCAAACTAGTCTCAGGACTGAAGACCACAACTACAACAATACTTCAGGAGCAAAGATTTCACCCTTTGTCTCTTCATATTTGATAATAAGCCTTAATTTTATTCTATGTTTGTTCTTGGTTTCTTGACCCATATGATATAGGACAGTTCTGGATGGAATATTAATAATGAAACGAGTAAAGGTAACCATTCACCATATAGCTGAGATGTTGAACCAATTACAGGTACACAAATAAGATCTTGTACATTGTTGAACCTGTCAGGAGGTTCAGTAATATTTTCAGTATTGCTTATGTGCCTATTAAGAACCCAGTACTTCAACCATAAAGTGAATGATTACTTTTCCTCCTCTCATTACCTCTTCATGACTGATAACAACATATATTTCTGTACAAAAGTCAGTTAGTTATTAGCATATTCCTTGGATTATAATTGCAAACTCTTGCCATGATATGGAATGAGTCAGTTTTACAGCTGTACATTTTCAGTGGAAAATATGGATGACAGCAAGCTGATCATATACACGCCTGGAAATGGAAAAAAGAACACATTGACGCCGGTGTGTCAGACCCACCATACTTGCTCCGGACACTGTGAGAGGGCTGTACAAGCAATGATCACACGCACAGCACAGTGGACACACCAGGAACCGCGGTGTTGGCCGTTGAATGGCGCTAGCTGCGCAGCATTTGTGCACCGCCGCCGTCAGTGTCAGCCAGTTTGCCGTGGCATATGGAGCTCCATCGCAGTCTTTAACACTGGTAGCATGCCGCGACAGCGTGGACGTGAACCATATGTGCAGTTAACGGACTTTGAGCGAGGGCGTATAGTGGGCATGCGGGAGGCCGGGTGGACATACCGCCGAATTGCTCAACACGTGGGGCGTGAGGTCTCCAAAGTACATCGATGTTGTCGCCACTGGTCGGCAGAAGGTGCACGTGCCCGTCAACCTGGGACCAGACCGCAGCGACGCACGGATGCACGCCAAGACCATAGGATCCTACGCAGTGCCGTAGGGGACCGCACCGCCACTTCCCAGCAAATTAGGGACACAGTTGCTCCTGGGGTATCGGCGAGGACCATTCGCAACCATCTCCATGAAGCTGGGCTATGGTCCCACACACCGTTAGGCCGTCTTCCGCTCACGCCCCAACATCGTGCAGCCCGCCTCCAGTGGTGTCACGACAGGCGTGAATGGAGGGACGAATGGAGACGTGTCGTCTTCAGCGATGAGAGTCGCTTCTGCCTTGGTGCCAATGATGGTCGTATGCGTGTTTGGCGCCATGCAGGTGAGCGCCACAATCAGGACTGCATACGACCGAGGCACACAGGGCCAACACCCGGCATCATGGTGTGGGGAGCGATCTCCTACACTGGTCGTACACCTCTGGTGATCGTCGAGGGGAGAATGAATAGTGCACGGTACATCCAAACCGTCATCGAACCCATCGTTCTACCATTCCTAGACCGGCAAGGGAAGTTGCTCTTCCAACAGGACAATGCACGTCCGCATGTATCCCGTGCCACCCAACGTGCTCTAGAAGGTGTAAGTCAACTACCCTGGCCAGCAAGATCTCCGGATCTGTCCCCCATTGAGCATGTTTGGGACTGGATGAAGCGTCGTCTCACGCGGTCTGCACGTCCATCACGAACGCTGGTCCAACTGAGGCGCCAGGTGGAAATGGCATGGCAAGCCATTCCACAGAACTACATCCAGCATCTCTACGATCGTCTCCATGGGAGAATAGCAGCCTGCATTGCTGCGAAAGGTGGATATACACTGTACTAGTGCCGAAATTGTGCATGCTCTGTTGCCTGTTTCTATGTGCCTGTGGTTCTGTCAGTGTGATCATGTGATGTATCTGACCCCAGGAATGTGTCAATAAAGTTTCCCCTTCCTGGGACAATGAATTCACGGTGTTCTTATTTCAATTTCCAGGAGTGTATGTACATAATTTCTTAATGGTGTTTTTTGTGTTTTTTTTTTCTCCATGCAGTGATTTATACTTAACCACATTCAAAGTCTGTCTCTTCTTTACTCTCCCAAAAAAATACATCCACACAATAATTGTACTACTCCATACTCATAAAATCTTATATGGATTAGAAGTAGTTGCCAAGCAGATATGATTTTTGTTTATGTTTGAAGTTAATTGTATTCCCCATTAAATTATGTATGTCACTGGGAAGGAAAATACCTCACTCCTTTCTGTGTCACACTAAGGCTGAGTGATGAATGGTGTTAATCATTTCTCCTTCCAGTCTTACAGTTATGGATATTTCTGTTGTTTTCAAACTGTGATTAAATGTTGACAACTAACTTCATGATTATTTTTATTCCACATTTCTGTGTAATGAACACTATTTTCCTCAATGATGAGCTCCCAAGGATATCATGCTGTAAGACATTAGCGATCGAAAATAGGAAAAATAAGTCAACTTTTTTACATTTTCATCTCTAAATTCTAATATAATCTATAACATAAAAAGTTGCAGAGCTGAGACGTTTAAGATGCTCTGTAACATGTTACTTCCCATTAATGTTGTTACCAACATAAATATTTAAAAATTTAGAATGTTCTGTTTCATTATTTATTATTTATTATAGTGTGGTCAGGCCTTTTGCAGTACTGAACTGCATTTACAGTGTTTTATCTAAATTGTATTAACCCAAGTAACACCAATGCATTTTCCAAGGTGTGTGTGTGTGTGTGTGTGTGTGTGTGTGTGTGTGTGTGTGTGTGTGTGTGTGTGTGTGTATTTGTGTGTGTTTTGGGGGAGGGAGGGGGGAGGTACTTTATGCCTGCCACAAAAAAAGCTTTTTATTAATTTAGTTAACTGTTGTTAACTTTTATTAATAACATCCTTTTTAAAAGGCTCCAGAACCTACAAATATGTTGCAGCAAAATTTTAGCAATAGCAAAACGTTTTCCTTAATGTGTGCAGCAAGGGGAGAGGTACTTTTGACCACTAAAAACGATTTTAAAAAATACAAATATTGTTCACCGTCATTGACTTTCTTTCAAAATATAATTTTTAAAGGTATGCAGATGTGTATGAAGGGTCTCAAACCTGAAACTGTTAATATGACATTTGTCATTTGTTGCAAAAAGCCACATTCACTATGAAGACTTAAATTTTTGAGTTAAGTTTTACTGAAAATTTTAAAACAATTACAGAATTTGGTATAAGAAATGATTAAACACAATAAATATGTTACCAAAATTTTAAAATATAAAATACATGAATAGTTTACATTATTTTCCAAAGGTTTTGAAGTTATTCTATGATACATGATTACAATACTTGCTTTGTCAGTAAAGAAAATTATTTTTGCTTCTTTGGTACATAATGGATGATCATTTATGTATAACATGAACAAGAGTGGGCTCAGTATTGATGTCTA
The DNA here is from genome assembly GCF_023897955.1 of Schistocerca gregaria. NCBI lineage: Eukaryota > Metazoa > Arthropoda > Insecta > Orthoptera > Acrididae > Schistocerca > Schistocerca gregaria. The sequence goes on along the minus strand of NC_064931.1, from coordinate 619,766,846 downwards.
TGGTATACTTCGACTGATTATTCCATATTCTGAAGATGTTATGTTTCATTGAGATTTTGATACTATCATGGATTATTAAGAAGCACTTACTTAGAATCAACTCTGGAAAGATGAATTATGTAAGACTTTCCAGATCCACAAGGTTCAATTAGCAAGAATTCTGATAGTATAATATCTGAGCTTTTTGATGAGAATGGTGTGAACTGCAGAGAATATACCAGTTGGCAATATTTTGTCATTCTGATTTTGGTTTTGCTGATTTGCGAATTGAAAAATAACATGTTCTGTGAAGACACCTTTTAAAATCCAAATTGAGACTGACTGCACAATTTATATTCTCAAAGATTAATTGTCAATTTTAATTTAACTATTCAATGCTAACTACAAAACTGAATGTGAAACAAACACATCATTAAATAATAAATGCATCCTTATTACAGCCTTAACAAGCTAAATAAACTACATTTATATGAAAGGTTTCATTGAGATTTCCATACTATCATGGATTATTAAGAAGTACTTACTTAGTATCAACTCTGGAAAGATGAATTATGCGAGACTTTCCAGATCCACAAGGTTCAATTAGGTACCTTGAAGCTAGAACAATGCCTCTGACTGCACCAGGCATTATAGGTGCTTCAGCATGCTCTACTGATGTTTCAACTATTATGCATGCTCCTTTAGGGAGATCTGTTCTCCAAGACCTAAAGAAAGAGTAATGGCAAATTTTTATAAAAACCTAATATGGCTATACAAAACACTAGACCAGATGAACTGTATACCTTCTTTCTTTAAGATGATCAAATTCTGTTTAAAAGTGTGTCTGTAGATAACTTAGAATGTAAAGCAAAGAGACTGACTGATGCAGAAATAGTAATGTAATATTTATTAACAATCAGGACATGAGCATTATAAATAAATGTTACTGGTACAACAAAAGCTTTAGTTCATGAAGATCTATGTGAAAACATGATAGATTTCATAAAGAAGATTAACTAATTTGATATTTGTTTTGATGATGTGGTTGAAATAGACTGTTTCTCATTCTTTGCAAAGGGCTGTAATGTGTATCAGGAAGTACTTTACATTCTGAAATATTACTAGACCTGACAATTCTCTATATGAAACCCTGCTAATAATTACATCTCAGAATTTCACTACTACTGCTACTAATGTTGATTAAGACTGGTGCTACTGCTGCTACTAGCTGATTAGTAAATGTTTGAGTCAATTTGTCATGCTGGTGACAAAAATAAATAAATAAATGACCTAAAACATGAATTAGTGATTTTACTGAATATAATATGAATGAATGTGTGTAGCAAGCAAAAACTGTGTTTCTTATATAATAATTGAATCCACATGTAACAGTATTGCATGCTCTTATTCCACAAGATATTGTGAACAAGCTTAAAATTTAACCCTCACTTGCTGGCCAAACACTGATGATGAAAATTTCTGTCGGCAGCAGGATTCAAACTGGTTACATTCAAATTGAGTGTCACCATGCAAGTGTACATTAACAACCTTTGCTATTGAGGAACATGGATCCAAATCTAAACTGCAGTCAACAACAACAAACCACAGTGTTACTATTTAGGTGTTACTTATGGTAATGACAGTACTGTATGAAGTATTTGGGTTCAAAATGACATGTGAAACAATCACTGAGAACCTAACAACTAACATGATCATATTTTTGTAAAACAAACTACTCTCCCCCACATGGTTGTGTTGAGGCATCCTGAAATACACATAAGTGCCAATAACAAGACAACATGCTCAATGTACAGATATAAAAAGGGTTACAAATATTGCTAGTGGAAAACAGTTTCTCACTGGAACTGTATAAGAAAAGTTAGAAGAAAACAAAAGAAGACATATTTGGTACAAACAGAGAATGGACCAGAAGAACTGCCCATCAAGTTTAAATAATTGAAGGCGAAAGGGAAAGTGGTGCTGATACATCAATGAAAAAGTGAAGATTATTAACAGACGCTCCTCAGAGCAGTATGTTTAGTGGTCATCCATGCTGTATAAACGACTATGTCGAGTATGAAAGTGTAGCAGTGCCAGACATATATTGACAATGAAAACACGGATGCAGCGACCTACAGATCAAACGCTACTACACTAGTGTGCATTAGTAGTTCTTCTCTTCTTATGGAAGTGGATAGAATACAAATAATGCAGAGTATTAAAAAGGAAACACAATATAATTACCAAGCTTCTGCATCAATACTGAAATTATATGAATTCTTCTTGGAGCTCCTAATTGCCATGAATAGTATGAGACTATTAGAGGATTGTAATAGGAAGGCCTAACACATGCAACAACTGATTATTATGAGACCATCAGACATTTGAAAAACCTCAGTATTCCTCAGGGCAGCATGTCAAGGTTCAGATACAGACCTGTTGAACCTTGACTTTGTAAGCTATGCATGTATCATTTCTGTTCACCCTGAAGCCTTAGTACATACACCTCCATTAATGACTTTGTCAAATTGATGTATATTTGTAATTATACTCCTCTAGCTAAAATAAAATGTCAAGGAAAATGGGAAAAAATAAGCTACTTTTCTCCATGCATATATTTTCCTTTTCCCCATTATGATTGAAGTACGCTTTTATTGCAACCATTAATCTTGTTTAAATAATCAAATGAAACAAATTTACATTTTAGGCAGTATGTTATTTTATTTGTGTTGTGATTTAATAATTGAAACTGGCCAGCAGTATAAATAAAATAACATATGGACTGAAACAGAAAATTACTTCATTCCGTTATTATACTTCAGCTGTTGAACCTCATACCACTGTACCTCTGTGGCATAACAAGGTGCAAGGCTTGCCCAGTCCACCCATGCAGCAACTCCTATTCCAGTCCTGTAACATGCTTATCCTATACCCCATCAGAGGCAAGGTCACCTGTGAAAACAATCATGTCACATACCAATCCTTCTATAAATACTGTACAGACTTTTATGCTGACATGACTACCAACCATCTGCCCATCAGGATGAATGGAAATCACCAAACTGTTGCCAAGAACAAAGTTGACCAGAGCACCACATGCTCAGTTTCAGTCTGCTTCACAACCTGGTACATTTTGACCCTTCCCTCCACCAGCAGCTTCTGTGAAGTATGCAGATGGGAGTTATCCTTGCCACACATACCCCACTCTCGTATTCACCCTGGCCTCAGTCTGGGGTAACCCACTGTCTCCGCACCCTCCACCCAATTGTTTTCCCTTCCTCTGTCCTGCCAGTCCTTCCAGTTCACATCCCCATGTCACCTTCAGCATGTGTTACTCCCAACTGGCCACTACAATCCTGCATTAACATGCCTAGCCCATATATCTGCCACCCGTCCCTCATTTCTAGCCAGCAAACTGACTGCCTCCCTCTAAGCCACAAGCCACCCAACCCCAGTCCCTCTCCTTGCCTCTTGTGATTGCCTTTACTACTAAAGTACTTATATTCTACAAGGATTTTTCTACAACATTTTCAATGTGTATTCTATTTTACTGTTTAAACAGTGGCTTTGCACACATAAAATTTACAACTGAAACTTTTTGACATTCACAGCAGATCTGTGTACTGAGGCACTGGATTTAGTTTAATTTTCAGCTGCTTGATAGTTTCACAGACATATCATCCACTTCATTCTGATTATTTGTGAATTGTAATACTACACTTCAAATCAACAACAACACAAAGGAGAGCAGCAACAGGGGAGTCATAGAATGAAGTGACTACTATGATAATCAAAAAAAGTCTCAGCAATCAGAAAAAGATTGCAGGAGGCAATGACAATACAAATCAATTTACCTGAGCACACAATAATCTTTGGAAGGCAGCGGAGCCATGCTTGAGCACACATACTGGAATACTTCCCCACGAGTGTCAGGTTTTGCAACAACCCTCCATTTTAGAAGAGAATGATCCCACATATGACGCTCCCGAAGTACCCTTTGTAACAGCTCCTGTGGTGGTGCTTCAACTTCTGTGCTGACCCGCCACAGACGAAGTGGATGACCATCACCAACTTTTTTGTATGACATTTCCACTAAGGTATCAGCTGTGCATGGTACAAAGATCCAGCCTCTACTTCTGCAATAAAGTAACACAAAGAAACATTTACTTTGATCAAAAAGTTCATTGTTTGTTTTGTGGCTGTGCTCTTGCTATACATTTGGGAAACATGACTAATGGTCTTTGTCTGATAATAAAACAAAAACGCTACAAATACATGCCTGTGTTAATTTAGTATGAGATCATATTTTATGACCTTAATGTTGAACTTTTGAATTTACATTTATTTTCAGAACAACATGCACAGATGTTTGGCCATACTTACACAAAGGAATTTTAGCTTATAAAATTTCATGTAAATGATAGATCTTTATTGAAGCCTGTCTTAAGAAAGTTACTGGAGAATATACTCAACAACAGTGCTGATGGATAATTAGCATGTCCTATTCCTAAACTGACATGATTGAAATTTATACTATATGTGAATATTCACCTGGTGAAATCCAAAGCCTTGTATTCATTTTAATTGGCAATATACTGATACAGTAAAAACCAACAAGCATCAAGACAAGCAGTGGAACTATCTTCATACTGTGATACTGATATGTTATTACTTTTTGTTTTTCACAATACAGGTTACATCATTGGTTATCATCAAGTCTACTTCAGCTTACTTCCACCTTCCTGAGGAGTAGCCCTGGTTATACACATTATTTTAGAATACTTTTACTCATGATAAGACAGTTCTGGGCACTACTGAATCTTGTACTCCACAGTATTTACTAAATCTGGGTATTTTAGACAGTGTTCTTTAAGTTATGTGGCATCAATTTCTTCTTTCACTTTATCTACCTGACTACCTTGATCCACAGCTTGTAGGAAGCCAGATGAGAAAACATGAGGTAGGTTTCTCATGATTGATGTCTGGAGGATTCAGGCTGGTTGGCATGGGGAAGACTGTTAAGATCCTAGTGATCAAGTGCTGAAGCATTTATTCCAGAGTATCAGAGTTTGAAGCACTCCTAAAAAGCCCTGGGATTCACATAATACTGGACACAGGAACCTGGATGAAATCTGAAATCAATGGCAGTGAGATTTTTGGGATAAAAGTAAATGTCAAAAAGATATGTTAATGGAAAATAGAGGTGGAATATTTGTCACAATAGACATATCCACAAAGACAGAAATTGGAGCAACATGCAGAATTGTTTGGGCATACCTCAGTACAAAGGGTTGATATAAAGGTATAGTTGAATCTTTCTATTGGCAACTAGAAGTGACCAAAAACTTTAGGGTAAACTTCAGCTCACTAATATGAATCACAGGAACAGATTTTAACCATCCAACAATCAACTGAGATAATTATAGCTTTTTCCATGATGTTCATGACAAGATATCCTGCAATACAGTTCTAAATGCCTTCTCTGGAATCTACCTAGAGCAGGTAATTGAGAAGCCCACTCTTCATGAATCTGTGTTGGAACTAATCACAAGAAATGGGCATGACCATTTTGTTAATGTCCACATTGAAACTGGAATTGATGGCTATGAGGCAGTTGTAACAACAATGATTACCAAAGTATAGAGGGCATGATTTACACATTCATAAAACTAATTGAGAGACATAGCTGAACAAGAATTGGATACATATGAACATAGTAGAACCGTATGTGATGGCAGGGGCCATCTATGTTTCACAGTGTTTGTAAGGAAAGAAACAGAAATCACTGCACAATATATGTGTAAAACAAAGTACGGGGCTGTAGAGAGAGAAATGCTAATGGAAACTTGTTTGGGTGTTAAGAGGGCAATGCATGAAGCTTGCAATGATTACCACAAGACAATCTTATCAAAACACATCTCACAAAATCCAAAGAAATTCTGGTCATATGTGGGGCTCTCAACAGCACCAAAGATAGTTTCCAGATACCCATGGCTAACTCACTGTTCAAACATTAAATTAGAAAGCAAAATTAATGAGTACAGTTCCAGTTTAACACTCATACCACTGCAAAGATGAGTGATATAGATAATGTAAGTGGTATGTATGTAGACTTTTCCATGATATATTACTGACAAAAATCTCTCAGGTTTCCACCTGGGTAACAGCTTAAAATACCACAGTGTGTGTCACAGTCATTCTGGAAACATTGTTCATTTAAAACCCAACTCATGTTTTTCTCATCTCATGTATTTAAAGCCATGAACCATAGTAATCAGACAGATGAAGTATTCATTGACTTCCTAAAAGATTTGACTTAGTATCACACCAATATTTTCGGTACTAGTTACTACTCAAGTTTTCTTTATTGAGTTTTGAAACACATAGCAGCATGATTAACCCATATAACTTGGAAAGAAGTCATGTAATCTATCAGATGTATCAATCAATAATGCCATACTATCAACATGCTTCATTTCATGTACACCTGGTGGGTCATTGTAAGTGGTGAATAACACCATGTCTCTGGATGACATGTCACTTGGGCCCATCAGCCATCCAAACAACAGGCACACTCTCACTTCTGTTTGTTAGCTAGTGTGGCTTCTCTCCACAGCTGACTGAAGTATTGATGATGACTGCACTTGACTGATTGTTCTTTGAACTGTTTCATGTTACAAATGGACCTGCTTGGTATCTGGCAACTGTAAAGTTTTGCCTATCACTATTAAATTCTGTCTTGGTGGATTGTGATACCATTTGGTTCAAGTCCTGCTTCACTTATGAGCACTATACACCAGCATAATTCACACTGTGTCTATTCCAGTTATTTTCATTTTTAGTCTTGGAATGAAAAGAAATGATCATATGGCATTGTTGGCTGGGAGGCCCCATTCAGAGGAGTTCGACGCTGTATTGTAAGTCATTTTTAGGTGACGCCACATCGGTGACTTGTGAAAATGATGATGAGAAGGACACACAACACCCAGTCCCCTGCCGGGAATCAAACCCGGGCCCCTGCGTGGTAGGCAGTAACACTACCGCTGTGCTATGGAGGTAGACAAGTCCTGGAGAATTCATAGAATTAATAACTATTATGAACTATGTGTCATTTATACTGTGTTGCAGTGTGTACAGAAAGTGCTGACAAATGACTTTTGTGCTCTAAACTGGGAATTTCTAAACAGAGCTTCATTAGTGAGTAGTGTCAGTGTTCATAAAACTTAATACATTTTTTATTTCATTTTTCTTTTTACGTAATCTAATCACTATTTCAGTAACTGGATGCAGCAGTAACAAATTAACGGAGAAGAAAATTGATAAAAGTGTGGAGAGTTTTCCTTTATTTTTAAAATGTCTGTTTGTAGGACTTGAAGCCTTCCAAATGTCAATAAAAAGTTTTAAGAGAGATCACCATAAAGTTATGCAATGTTTGGAGCACAGATTAAAAGTTTATGTATTGTTTCCTACTTAGAAACGTAGGTTACAAATCACTTAAAATGTATGAGAACCATAAAACTAATGCAACTCCAGCATACTAAAGAAAATCATAATGATTTACAAATTCTACCTGTCTCTTGCTTCCTTGAGAAGAGCTGTAGTGCAAGCATAAAGATACCCTCGCCAGTCTTGGTGCATGTCACTGCCTAGCTCCTCCATTGTAACTGGAACACTTTCTTCCATATAGTTAAAGTGACACTGGGAGAGCATTTCATCTGTCACCTGTAACATAAATTTCATGAGTAAGTACAAAAATATAATGTCCCACAGTATAAGAAATTTTTGCGAGACTCATTTCTATTGCATTGTGTGCAACACTGTTCAAGATCAATTTGAACAGACACACAATAATGTTACGTTAAATTTAGCTAGAGATGGCATGGCGATTCGATGGAACTGTTATGAGCATATTACACAGTCAGTCTGTAGATGAAATTTAACAATTCGATAATGGTTACACACAATCTTCATTCAGGCAGAGCATGTACACTCGTAATGCTAATGGTGGTGGTGATGGATGATGTGAGGTATAAGGTCTCTTCCTTTTCTTAGTATTTAAATAATTCCACTGCTGATTGCTGATGAATAACAACAATAAAGAGAAATAGAAACAGAGGAACACACACACACACACACACACACACACACACACACACACACACACACATTTTATACATGTCTACTCTCTCACTCTCACTCTCACTCCATTCCTCTCCTCCCCTCCTCAGAGAGAGAGAGAGAGAGAGAGAGAGAGAGAGAGAGAGAGAGAGAGAGAGAGAGAGAGAGAGGCAAAAGCACTATTAGGTGTATAATATTTTGATACAACAACAAGAATTAGTGGATATACAATGTACTGATGACAACAATAGATATTAAATAACAGCTGTCATAATATCAGTTCATAGTGGTAATACAATTGTGATAAAATTTTGTTATTATTGTTTGTGTCACATCCCTTTGAAAAATGTTTACAGATATGGTATGGTACATGGAAGAAGACTAAGGCAACTGAGAACATTTTGTATGTGCTCAGTAGGATTAAGGTGTGGTAAAACTGTACAGCACATGCTGGTTGGTTGGATGTTCTCTGCATTAGATACAGCAGGAAATACAGAATCTGTTACTATTCATCCACTTGACTGTGAGTGGTGTTTCAGTGATAGATCTAGGCATTCTGTACAGGGAAGACAGGGACCAGACAGAACTTATAATGTTACAACCATCCCTATAACCAAAAAGGCCGAGGTGCTGTTTTCACTGAAACTGAGCCAGTGAGAATCACTTCATCTGTTGGGAATTGTGATGTATCCTGTGTCAACTGGGAGCAAACCAAAACAGCAGGGGTCTATTAATCATCAGTAGTTCAAATGTACAGTGAATAATGGTACCCATTAGAGAAACAGCAACATCATATTCACTCAGTGTGTATGCCAGGGAGCCCTGTTCAATGTGTTGAAAAGGTAATTCTCACAGCCAGGAAGGAAACAGGGTCTAACCATGTGCAAATTGTGGTGCAAATTAGGCCAAATGATGCCTGCTGGCTGTGCTCTGAGATAATACTTGGATCACTCTCAGCAACTGACAGAGAAGGATGAGAATACCAACCTTGGTCACAAGGGTTTCAACAAAGCTCACAATCTGCAGCATTTTCCTCAAAACAGATCCCAGTTCTGAGAAGAGTTGAAGGCTTGAACCAGAGACTGTGAAGGTTCTGTGACAAGCTAGACTGTGAATTCTTAGGCTCACATCATTAGGTTGAGAACTGTAGGGTCCCTCTAAATGGGTCAGGTGTGCACTACAAATCAGAGGCTGCTACCCAGGTAGCTGACTATTTGTGGAGTGCACACTAAGGTTTCTTAGATTAGGTGACATAATATCCAGTCCAAATATTGATAGCCACAGGAGACTCACAAGCATCAGTGTACAATCCCAAGAAATGACCCCCACACATGAGAGTTTTAAAATCCTAGTAGTTAACTGCTAAAGAATTCACAACAAACTGCTGGAGTTTAAAGCAATGGCACTCACATAATAGTAGATACAGATACAACCTGAAGTTGGCAGCACTGAGATTTTTTTGGGGGACTTAAACATGTATCAAAGGGTTAGGCTAATGTGATATGGAGGTCGTGTATTTGTGGCAGTAGACAAGAAACTCAAATCCACCTAGACAGAAATTCAAGTTGCATGTGAGGCTGCTCATACAAGACCCAGTATCAGAGGTGGGAACAAAATAGTAACTGGACCCACTTTGTGATGTAACAGTAAAATTTAGAGAAATCATAAGTTCAGTTGTACTAAAGTTCCCCAATCACATTGTAATTATCAGAGGAGACTTCAGTCATTAAGCAGCCAATTGGGATGGTTACAGTTTTGTTAATGGTGGGCATGACAAGATATCCTGTGAAACATAACTAAATGAAAACTAGTTATAACAGTTAGTTTTAAAACCCACTTATGATGGAAATGTATTAAACCTAATGGCAACAAAAAGACCTGACCTCTTTCAGGATATATACACTAAAAATGGTATCAGTGACCATCAGACAGTCATAGCAACAATGACTACCAAAGTACAAAGGGAAACTAAAATAAGTAGAATGATTTATATGTTCAGTAAACTAGATAAAGAAGTAGTAGTGTCATATCTCAATGCGGAATTTGTAACTTTTAGCTCAGGACAGGAGCATGTAAAAGAACTATGGGTCAAGTTTAAAAGTATAGCAGACCATGGACTGAATACATACATATCCAGTAGAACAGTTTGTGATGAGAAGAATCTTCCCTGGGGTACAGTCGCCACAAAGAACCTTCTAAAGAAACAAAGACGACAGCATAATAGGTCTAAAATGAAGCATAGGCCCACTGATCAAGACATTCTGAATGAAACACATTTGACTGTCAAGAGAGCCATGTGTCAAGCCTTCAATGACCACCTTAGCAAAATATTTTCAAAAGATCTTTCACAAAGCCCAAAGAAGATTTGGTCATATGAAAACACTGTTAGTGTCACCAAAGTTAGTATCCAGTCACTTACAGATGATACTGGGGCTGAAACTGAGGGTAGCAAATCAAAAGCAGAAACAATAAACTCAATTTTTACACGTTACTTTACAAAAGAAAACCCAAGCAAATTACTCCTTCTTATTACCTGCAACATCTCACAGATTAGCAGTCACACAGATCCAGCTTCAACATCACAAATGAGACAGTGAGCACTGATGCTCCAACAATGGACTTACACACAACAATGGGGCAGATTGCAAAACCCACACCACCAACAACAAAGGTCACAACAGTGAGTTTGTCTCACAGTGTTAGAGCCTGTTGCTCCTCAGGACTCATATGTGATGTTGCAACAGAGTGCTATCTGACACAGATGTGTACAAAAGATTAATACTTTGCCCAGGCAAATTAATATGCCAATTTCTTGACATGGTGAACTTTTACTGATGCACTTATCTCCTCTGCCTGGCATTCCAGCACCAATTATGAATACTATGGCACAAAAACATGCATGTGGCAGAAGAAATCTTGTATCGATCCCACAAATGGCAGCCACTGCCTATCAATTACATCTGATGTAAGTGGTATGGTGATAGGAGCAGTGCTTCAATAAATTGTAGTGTGAGTACAGCAACTGTTGCATGTTTCTTCTTCTTCTTCTTTTTTTTCTCCCACCCCCTCCCCTCCCCAAACACACATACTAAAATCTGATTCCCAGTGCAAGTGGTTAGCATATGACACGGAGTTGTTCACAATAAATGCAGTGGTGAGTCATTTCAAAGTTGACATTGAGGGTACAAAACTTACTTTTTATACAAATTATTTGACTTTGGCAGGTTCTATTCATAACCCATCGAAAGACAGTAGCTAATGGCGTTTTTGACATCGGGATTATATCACATAGTTTATGACCAATTTCCAGCAACTCAACAGGGCAGACAATGTCACCACAGACTACCTTTCCTGGATAAATATCTTCTTGGTGGATTTCAACTATGATGAGCCAGCCAAAGCACAACAATGTGATAAAAAGCATGCATCCTTGTAGATAACATCACAACTGGGTTGAAAATAGTATGCCACACTGTGCCTGGCTACTCTGTGCAAGTTTGGTGGAACATAGCACAAAACAACATCAGTCCCTTCATTCCACTGCCCATTCAGAAGGCTATTTTTGACAAACTACATGGACTGTCAGACCAAGGAGTATGTCTCACAACCAAACTAATAATAGACCATTTCATATGGCCTAGCATCAAATAAGACGGCAAAAATTGGACATAACCTTGTACAACTTGCCACTGCTGTAAGACACAGCTGAAACATTGTCAAGTTCGATATCTATGGGCTCCTCCCAGAGTCCAGAGGCTTCCAGCACATTCTCCCTGCAGTTGATTCGATCATCTGATTGCTCAATGCTGTACCTCTCCCTGACATCATAGCAGAAACTGCAGAAAGAGTATTTGTACAATCATGAGTGTTACATTTTGGCTGTCCTGCTTCCATCAGGAAAGACTGAGTCAGCACTACTTATTGAATTCTGTAATCTGTGCAGTATGCAGCACTTCTGCACCACACATATCACCCTCAAAGCAATGGGTTGGTGGAGTGCTGGCACCATACACTAAAAATTGCAGTCATGTGTCATTTGTGACGGTTGGAAAGAATTCTTGCAGTGGGTGCTTCTAGACATGCATTCTGCATATAAGGAAAACCTACAAGCTTCATTTGTTGAAATCCTATACAGTGAGCCACTCACCCTACCAGCTGACTTCATCTTGGCAACATGACCACCCACAGACAAGGAACTACCTACTCTCCAATGCAACATGCCTCAGAATACCACCTCCATAGCCACATGGCTCACACAAAATTTTTGTACATCCAGCTCTAGAAGATTGTGATGTTGCAGGATGATACGATCTGTCCTGCCTTGTAGCCACCATGTTCAGGCCCCACAGAGTGATAAAATGTGGAGCCAATGCCATTGACATCCTCGAGCATGGAAAACTGACTGTTGTACAATGCATGGATTCTGTGGAATACAACTAGCAGAACCTACACACGTACAGCACTCACAAATGGCAATTCTCTTGCTCCTTAATAGCATGCCTCCAAAACTGACATGTCAAACAAAAACAACACTGTTGTAGTGCATCTCAGTTTGCAACAATTTCAACCAGAAGAAATGATCGTAAAACTGGTCGACAAACTGCATGGGGAACGACAGGTTGATAACAGGTTTCTCTCCAAAGAATTCTCTTGCAGCTACAAACACGCCACAATGTCAAACCAACCATGATCACATCATTATTATCAGCTGATCGAGTCCTTACCATCACAGCTACTAAGATGCAGCACCCACTCCCATGCACGCAGACAGAGGTTAAGGCTATTGCAGCATGATCCTCCTATCCCCACTGCCTAGTCCTCTGCCTCTCCCACCGCACGCCAATGCAGACCAATAGTCATGCTGCAGCCAGCCCCGCCAATTCCCTTTCTCAGCTTTCACCACAATACCACGAAAGCTGTGTGATGATTACATCATCTGTGGACACTTTGATGACCTTTGTCCTCCCACCCTGTGCTTCAAACTACTGGGGAAGGGTGAGCAGTGAGACTGTTGGGATGAGACTATCTTTGGTTGAGATTGTTCTTTCTGAGCCTGCATCTCGTGGTCATGTGGTAGCGTTCTCGCTTCCCATGCCCGAGTTCCATTCCCGGCGGGGTCACTGCCTCGTGATGGCTGGGTGTTGTGTGATGTCCTTAGGTTAGTTAGGTTTAAGTAGTTCTAAGTTCTAGGGGACTGATGACCATAGATGTTAAGTCCCATAGTGCTCAGAGCCATTTGAACCATTTTTTTGTTCTTTCTGAACAACAGATCTGTGCACGGACTTTTCGCTGTATCATGGTGCTGGTAATAAAGTATGTATTATCTACAATGGCTGCCTTAGTTATTCTGTTATGAGTATTCCGACCTGGATCTACCACAGTTATAAAACATCACTTATGAGAAATAATCAAGATTGTGTTTTATTTATTATTTGTTTATTTTCAGGTTCTATAGGACCGTGTGAGCCAAAGCTATTTGTGCATAGAACAAGTCTACATCTACATGATTACTCAGTAAATCACACTCAAGTGTCCGGCAGGGGATTCATCAAACCACCTTCACAATAATTCTGTGTTATTCGAGGCTCGAACAGCACATGGAAAAACTGAACACCTATATCTTTCCGTGTTAGCTCTGATTTCCATTATTTTATTATGACAATCATTTCTCCTTATATAGGTCAGTCTCAACAGAATATTTTTGCATAGTCAGTACACAGTGTAGAGAATGCTGATTAGATTAAAAAATGTATGACTTATTTGTGACAATATGTTTTGGGGGACACATTACCCCATTATTAAGTTCTATAAAACAAGAAAACACAAATCATTACATCCCATTACTACACATATGAGTACTGAAACACACATAAATATATCTGTAGTGCCCTACCGTAACACATACCTTGAACGTAATATGCCATTAGGCATGCAATACCATAGGGCAAGCACAAGTGTGTCAGTATGTATAGTACTGCAATGTAATGATTTTTCTTTCCTTGTTTTGTAGGACTTAATAATGAGGTAACGTAGTTCTGAAACATTTTGTGGTAAATAAAAAACACATTTTTGATGACTGGTATAGAATATTCCCAGTACAGGTAAGTGATACAATTGTGCATGGCTTCACAACAGATAAGATATTTCATAAAACCCAAAAAACAGACACCATACAAAAAAAAAAAAAAAAAAAAAAAAAAAAAAAAAAAAAAAAAAAAAAAAAAAAAAACTGATTATGGAGAAAGTTCTCAGCTACTGCAAGGGACTATTGTACAGAATAGGATAAGTGTACCACAAGGGACCTTTGAAGTTACAGTGGAATACTTAAGGTTATCACTCAAGTTTTCCAGTTCTGCTGCAAGCCTATTGAAAATGAAACTTGCTTAACAACGGGTATCTTTCTGTACAATGTTTAACAGGAAGTGTTATTCAAGTGTATATCTTTTCCATCTAATGTTCACCAAATAAATGTGGCAGTTTTTTTCTGAATGAGTCAATACTGTCAGCAACAAATCACATGACAGAATATATATGTACAAGAGAGACAAGGGTTAGATTTCAGAGACACCTGAAGTTTGCTCTGACAATGCAAATTGGTCTGACTGCCCATTTATCAGCTAAGAGTATTCTTGGTGAGTGCACAGAGTTGCTCCAAAGTATAACACCAAATGAGATAACAGAGTGAAAGTAAGGAAAGTAAACAAAGTATCATGTCAATAAAGGAAAAAACTACCCATGTACCAGCTTATTTACCAAAATGTCATGCAGGAAATAAATAAAATCGAATTGTGACTGGCAGCACCAAATGTTATTTGTTTGTAAAGCACTATTTATAATGGATAAAACACAAAATAAGCACATGTAAATGCTGTAGAGTGCACGTTCTGTAAAAAGATGTTTGCGTACAGTGATAAGGTAGAGAAGACAGTCATGAGGCTGTGTCTTACTGTGAATGTTCATTGTTAGACACTTTTTATATGTAAATGCTGTAGAGTGCACTTACTGTGAAAATATGTTTGCGTACTGTGATAAGGTAGAGAAGACAGTCATGAGGCTGTGTCTTACTGTGAATGTTCATTGTTAGACACTTCTTATATGTAAATGCTGTAGAGTGCACTTACTGTGAAAAGATGTTTGTGTTCTGTGATCAGGTAGAGAAGACAGTCATGAGGCTGTGTCTTACTGTGAATGTTCATTGTTAGACACTTTTTATATGTAAATGCTGTAGGGTGCACTTACTGTGAAAAGATGTTTGTGTTCTGTGATAAGGTAGAGAAGACAGTCATGAGCTGCCCGGTTTTCAGCAAGCTCAGGCTGCAGTTGAAAAATGGAGGGAGCAAGGCATACTGCAATATTGCTGGCAGTCATCTGATTGACACTGGAATGTTGAGCTACACATGATAACAGCCACAATAGAGCCTGTAGTGCTTCTCGGTGTTCATCAGGCAGCAGAAGCAGTGCACAACGTACAGCTTCAGCACGGAGGCTTGCCACTGATACATCTGAAAAGAAGAGATGTGCATTGTTAAACATGAATCAGAATCTATCTTTTACAATTTATAAACCAAAATTAACTTATTTTTTCCACAAAAAACACTACTGAGGCAAACATACTGAATATGAAATATGTAATGTAAAAGGTATTGCAAAGTAAGGAACTGTAGGTCCAAGACAGTCATAACTGAAAAGGCATACTAATTTTTAAAATTCTATTGTCAATATATCCAAATAATTAAAGCTATTATGGAAGATCTAAGTGAGGTTTTACCGATTTTTAGTTTCTTGCATTGACTTCCTTACGCTCATTTTGGTATTGTTCACCTTTTCTCAAAAGGGCTTTGATTTCTTTGAAATTTGTGATGAATCTCTATTTGTTTTTATGGCAACTTTCTATGAACAGTCATGGCAGATCCTTCCCATCTCTCACATCTGTATTTGGCTCAAGGATGTCTACAGCACACCGTACAAAATTTTTGAATTTTAGTAACTAATGCTCCACATCTTTGTTCCCAGAGATGACTGTTTGATGTTGATTGGTTAGATGATCTGCAATGTTTTCTGTCACATTTATTATGCAAAATATATGGAATGATGAAAAAGATTTGTTTGAAGGCATTGCTGCACCATATATGCAACAAAATGTGACTCCAATGTGGGTATATAAGCACTGTCATGTAGGAAAAGGATTGATGTTGCATTCCTGTCTTTCCAACATGTGTGCAGTAAATTGGAATTGCAATTATTACATTCTTCTTGAAGTTTGACAGTGTTTCACCCTTCTCATCTATTTTGCATACCAGGAGGATTGGTTTTATCTTGGTATTTTATCCCAAGGTTCTCAATAATTTTGAGGGAATGTCATCTACCGTAGGTGATTTGTTCTGCCTTATGTCTGCAAACGCTCAGACAAATTCTTGCAGTATCATATTTATTATCTTATCGTCATTTACTTCCTCTCCCCATTCCATAATAGTGCCTTCAAGTTTCTTTCATTTTTATAGCCCTTCTGTATATTATTTCCACATTACACTCCATATTTGTTTGCTTAGTACTGGCTTGACATCTAAACTCTTGATTTATTTATATAGCTGCTTCTACTTCCTCAAAAGGTTCCTTCATCTTCCTGTATATGGCCTCTTTGGTTTCCATAGTCATGTGTGCATCTACAGCACTGGATTTCTCCTCTAGCCATTTTACACTTTCAGTAAATGTCATTTTTAGATGCTGGTATTCCTTTTTGCCTGCTGTATTTGCTGCACTTTGGTATTTTCTCCTTTCATTAATTAAATTCAATACATGTGTTATCCAAAGATTTCAGTTGGGCCTTGTCTTTTCACTAGTTGTTACTCTATTGATTTCACTAATCCATCTCTCAAGCCACCCATTCATATTCTATTTTGTTCCTTTTCATGATTTCAGCCATATGCTCCCTTCAAAACTCCCAACAACATCTGAATATTTCATGCTTTCCAGACCCTGCATCTTTAATGTCCTAATTCTCTGCAATTTCTTCTATTTTAATCTGCAGTTCATAACCAATAAATTACAGAGTCCATACCTGTTCCTGAATATGTTTCGTAGCTTCAAATCTGCTTTTGGAATACCTTTCATACCATTATATATTCTACATCAAACCTTCTGGTGTTTCTATATCTCATCCATGTTCACAACATTCTTTCATGATTCTTAAATTGTTTCCAGTAATTAAATTGTGATCACTACAAAATTTTACCAGGCAGCTTTCCCTTCTATTCCTTTCTCTTAATCCACATAGTACCATTTTTACTTCTCTTTCTTTTCCTGCTATTGGATTCCAGTCTCTCATCGCAGTCTAAATTTCATCTCCACTTTCAAAATTTTATTTTATTTCATCACACTTTCTTTTTCAATCTTTTTGTTGTCTATAGTGACAGTTGTACTACTGTGATGGGTATTAGCTTTGTGTCAGTATTGACTATGAAAAGGTTTTTATTGTGCTGATCGTAGTAGTTCACTAGCATTCCCATTTTATTTTTCACTACTAGTCCTATTCCAACATAAACTATATTTGATTTGGTGTCAGTAGCCTAGTACTCACCCAACCTGGAATCCTGTTTCTCCTGCCACCACAATTCACTAAATCCATGTCGATTTACAGATTTTTTTTTTTTTAACTGTGAGGGTAATCCCAAAAGTAAGATTTATTTTTTTATAAGTACATAGACCTATTTATTTCTACAATGGTTAACATCAGTTTACAGCTTGAACATTTGGCTATTTTTCAACATAATCACCATTTCTGTTAATGCATTTTTGGAGATGCTGTGGCAGTTTTTGTATGCACATTTCATACCAGCTCGCCACCATGCTATTCAGAAAGTTATGACCCTCTTCTTTCACCTTGTCATCAGAGATGAATCGCTTTCTGGACAAATGTTCTTTTAACCTAGGCAATAGGTGATAGTCACTGGGCGCCAAGTCAGGACTATAGGGTGGGTGGGTTATTATGTTCCACTGAAACTGTTGCAGAAGAGCAATGGTCTGCCAAGCAATGTGTGGGCGAGCGTTGTCATGGAGAATGTGTATGCCCTCGCTCAATGTTCCTCTTATCTGGTTCTGCAAGGCCCGTTTGAGTTTTTTCAGAGTCTCACAGTACCTGTCAGCATTAATTCTACATCTACATCTACATCTACATTTATACTCCGCAAGCCACCCAATGGTGTGTGGCGTAGGGCACTTTATGTGCCACTGTCATTACCTCCCTTTCCTGTTCCAGCCGCGTATGGTTTGCGGGAAGAACGACTGCCGGAAAGCCTCCGTGCATGCTCGAATCTCTCCAATTTTACATTTGTGATCTCCTTGGGAGTTATAAGAAGGGGGAAGCAATATATTCAATACCTCATCCAGAAACGCACCATCTTGAAGCCTGGACAGCAAGCTACACCGCGATGCAAAGTGCCTTTCTTGCAGAGTCTGCCACTTGAGTTTGCTAAACATCTCCGTAACGCTATTACGCTTACCAAATAACCCTGTGATAAAACACGCCACTCTTCTTTGGATCTTCTCTATCTCCTCCGTCAACCCGACCTGGTACGGATCCCACACTGATGAGAAATACTCAAGTATAGGTCGAACAAGTGTTTTGTAAGCCACCTCCATTGTTGATGGACTACATTTTCTAAGGACTCTCCCAATGAATCTCAACCTGGTACCCGCCTTACCAACAATTAATTTTATATGATCATTCCACTTCAAATTGTTCCGCACGCATGCTCCCAGATATTTTAAAGAAGTAACTACAACCAATGTTTGTTCCATTATCATATAATCATACAATAAAGTATCCTTCTTTCTATGTATTCGCAATACATTACATTTGTCTATGTTAAGGGTCAGTTGCCACTCCCTGCACCAAGTGCCTATCCACTGCAGATCTTCCTGCATTTCGCTGCAATTTTCTAATGCTGCAACTTCTCTGTATATTACAGCATCATCCGCGAAAAGCCACATGGAACGTCCGAAACTATCTACTAGGTCATTTAAATATACTGTGAAAAGCAATGGTCCCATAACACTCCCCTGTGGCATGCCAGAGGTTACCTTAACGTCTGTACGTCTCTCCACTGAGAACAACATGCTGTGTTCTGTTTTCTAAAAACTCTTCAATCCAGCCACACACTTGGTCTGATATTCCGTAGGCTCTTACTTTGTTTATTAGGCGACAGTGCGAAAGTGTATCGAACGCCTTCTGGAAGTCACGGAAAGTAGCATCTACCTGGGAGCTTGTATCTAATATTTTCTGGGTCTCATGAACAAATAAAGCGAGTTGGGTCTCACACGATCGCTGTTTCCGGGAACCATGTTGATTCCTACAGAGTAGATTCTGGGTTTTCAGAAACGACACGATACGTGAGCAAAAAACACGTTCTAAAATTCTACAACAGATCGACGTCAGAGATATAGGTCTATAGTTTTGCGCTTCTGCTCGACGACCCTTTTTGAAGACTGGGACTACCTGTGCTCTTTTCCAATCATTTGGAACCTTCTGTTCCTCTATAGACTTGCGGTACACAGCTGTTAGAAGGGGGGGGCAAGCTCTTTCACGTACTCTGTGTAGAATCGAATGGGTATCCCATCAGGTCCAGTGGACTTTCCTCTATTGAGTGATTTCAGTTAATTTTCTATTCCTTGGACACTTATTTTGATGTCAGCCATTTTTTCGTTTGTGCGAGGATTTAGAGAAGGAACTACAGTGCAGTCTTTCTCTGTGAAACAGCTTTGGAAGAAGGTGTTTAGCATTTCAGCTGTATGCGTGTCATCCTCTGTTTCAATGCCATCATTATCCTGGTGTGTCTGGATATGCTGTTTCGAGCCACTTACTGATTTAACGTAAGACCAGAACTTCCTAGGATTTTCTGTCAAGTCGGTACATAGAATTTTAGTTTCGAATTCACTGAACCCTTCACACATAGCCCTCCTTATGCTAACTTTGACATCGTTTAGCTTCTGTTTGTCTGAGAGGTTTTGGCTGCATTTAAACTTGCACTGAAGCTCTCTTTGCTTTCGCAGTAGTTTCCTAACTTTGTTGTTGAACCCTCACATTTTTACTCGGCACGTACCTGTCTAAAACACATTTTACGATGGCCTTGAACTTTTTCCATAAACACTCAACATTGTCAGGATCGGAACAGAAATTTTCATTTTGATCTGTTAGGTAGTCTGAAATTTGCCTTCTATTACTCTTGTTAAACAGATAAACCTTCCTCCCTTTTTTTTATATTCCTATTAACTTACATATTCAGGGATGCTGCAACGGCCTTATGATCACTGATTCCCTGTTCTGCACTTACAGAGTCAAAAAGTTCAGGTCTATATGTTATCAGTAGGTCAAAGATGTTATTTCCACGAGTAGGTTCTCTGTTTAATTGCTCGAGGTAATTTGCGGATAGTGTACTCAGTATAATATCACTCGATGCTCTGTCCCTACCACCCGTCCTAAACATCTGAGTGTCCCAGCCTGTATCTGGTAAATTGAAATCTCCACCTAAGACTATAACATGCTGATAAAATTTATGTGAAATGTATTCCAAATTTCTCTCAGTTGTTCTGCCACTAATGCTGCTGAGTCGGGAGGTCGGTAAAAGGAGCCAATTATTAACTTAGATCGGTTGCTGACTGTAACCTCCACCCATAATAATTCACAGGATCTATCCACTTCTATTTCATCGATTCAGCTCCAATGACGAGGTGAAAGAAGAGGTTCATAACTTTCTGAACAGCATGGCGGCGAGCTCGTACGACATGGGCACACAAAAACTGCCACAGTATCTACAAAAATGAATCAACAGAAATGGTGATTATGTCAAAAAATAGCTAAATGTTCAAGCTGTAAACTGATGAAAAACCATTGTAGAAATTAACAGGTCTATGTACTTATGAAAAAATAGGAGACCTTACTTTTGAGGTTACCCTCGTACTTAACCTACCAACCTGACTGAGGGGTGTAACATTTCACACTATGACCCACAGTACACAAGACTTTTTTCTGATGACAATATCCTCCTGAGTAGTGCCCACCTGGAGATCCAAATGCTATTATATTTTTACTTCTATAATATTGTACCCAGAAGGATATTGTCAGGATTAATGCATACAAAGGGCTGCATGTCATCAGGAAGAACATGGCTCTAATTTCCTTCCTTTCAACTGTTGCAGTACGAACATAGGAATACCTTATTGGCTAGTGTTATAAGACCAGATCATCCACAGTGTTGCCTCTGAAACTACTGAAAAGTCTGTTGCCCTCTTCAGGAACCACATGTTAGTAAGACCTCTCCAGAGATACCCCTCCGAAATGGATGCACCTGCAGTATGACTATCTGCATTTATGAGCAGAAAACAGATTCAGTTACAAGATTTTTAATGACAATACATATGCAACATATTACCAAGTTTATCAGGGGAGGAAATTAATACCTTTTCAACTCTCATTTCACCTTTAAAGACAGTCTCTTTCTTCTTCTGGGTAGATACTTCAGTTCTAGTAGCTAAAGTTCTCCTGGTAATTTTTTTAGGAGAAGACTAATTCCAGCCATGCTGCTAAAATTTCAACATATTTCTTCATAATCTCAGATAGTAATCAAAGTTTTCACATATATGATTGGTGTGGGTGTTGTTTTCTTGTAAACTATATGACTCATAGTTATATATTTTCATTGGGCTACTGTTGTTGCTGTGGTCCTCCGTCCTGAGACTGGTTCGATGCAGCTCTCCATGCTACTCTATCCTGTGCAAGCCTCTTCATCTCCCAGTAGCTACTGCAACCTACATCCTTCTGAATCTGCTTAGTGTAGTCATCTCTTGGTCTCCCTCTATGATTTTTACCCTCCACACTGCCCTCCAATGCTAAATTTGTGATCCCTTCTTCTCGTCAAGTTGTGCCACAAATGCCTCTTCTCCCCAATTCTATTCAATACCTCCTCATTAGTTATGTGATCTACCCATCTAATCTTCAGCATTCTTCTGTAGCACCAGATTTCTAAAGCTCCTATTCTCTTCCTGTCCAAACTATTTATCGTCCATGTTTCACTTCTGTACATAGCTACACTCCATACGAATACTTTCATAAACGACTTCCTGACACTTAAATCTATACTCGATGTTAACAAATTTCTGTTCTTCGCAAACGCTTTCCTTGCCATTGCCAGTCTACATTTTATATCCTCTCTACATCAACCATCATCAGTTATTTTGCTCCCCAAATAGCAAAACTCCTTTACTACTTTAGGTGTCTCATTTCTTAATCTAATTCCCTCAGCATCCCCCAACTTAATTCCACTACATTCCATTATCCTCATTTTGCTTTTGTTGATATTCATCTTATATCCTCCTTTTAAGACACTGTCCATTCCATTCAACTGCTCTTCCAAGCCCTTTGCTCTCTCTGACAGAATTGCAATGTCATTGGCGAACCTCAAAGTTTTTATTTCTTCTCCATGGATTTTAATACCTACTCCAAATTTTTCTTTTGTTTCCTTTACTGCTTGCTCAATATACAAATTGAATAACATTGGATAGAGGTTACAACCCTGTCTCACTCCTTTCCCAACCACTGCTTCCCTTTCAGGCCCCTAGACTCTTATAACTGCCATCTGCTTTCTGTACAAATTGTAAATAGCCTTTCGCTCACTGTATTTTACCCTTGCCACCTTTAGAATTCGAAACAGAGTATTCCAGTCAACATTGTCAAAAGCTTTCTCTAAGTCTAAAAATGCTAGAAACGTAATGCTGAAGTATTAAGGAGTATAAAATTGTGGGGAGAGATCTACAGATTTCATATTCTGACCAACTAACTGCTGCCCATTGAATGCAGACTACTATATGGAGAGGATGGAATTTCAAAGATGTATTTTTTTTTGTTTTTTGTCACTTAGCCACTCATAAAAAATAAATATTATATGGATGTAGCCCAAATATATAAGGAAATTTTATAAAAAAAACCAGAAAGTATAAAAATGAAATATGTGTGCATGTATACACATAAATAATGAGCACAGAATAATTCAAATTAATACTCTCTGTACTTTTCCTCCTCCCCTCTATCTCACTGTACATCTCCCCCCCCCCCATCCCACCTCTTTTTGCTCATCTCCTCCTCTATCGATTTCCTTCTTCCCCCTCTCTCTGTCCATGTCGTCCTCCCGCTTGCCTCTGTCCATCATTTATGCCACACCATTTTCACTCTCACCCTCATCTCCACTCCAACAGCATGTGGCTCTTACCCACATAGCAAGTTTTTACCCTGTGAGTAATTAGTTGGAAAATAGAAATTTGCAGGTTTAAACATAACTGAAAGAAATGTATCCATCATCATTTGAAATTTCTAAAAATTTGTCATGTATGATGAATAGTATTTGTCTGAAGTAAATGTTTACAGAATCATGCTACATTTAAAAGGCATTTGCATCTTAAGAACTGCAAAGTACAATATTTATTGTCTTACAAGTAATGGACTACAAATTTATGAGAACAGAAGTGTGTGCATGCTTATGTTCCTAACAAGAAAAAGCCTTTTATATGCAGTATGATTCTGTAAATATTTTACTTCAGACAACTATTGTTAATTAGATATCAAAATATTTTTGAAATTTAAAATTGTAAGATACAATTGTTTCAGTTATTTTTAAACTTGAAAACTGATATTTGCCAACATAATTAATTACAGAGAAAAATGTGTTGTGGGAGTAGGAGCCACCTCAAATTGGGGTGGGGATGAAGGTAGGAGTGAGAATGATGTGGTATAAGAGATGGGCAGAGAGAAGTACACAAGCACCAAGATGCAGTCAATACCTTCGCTGCGCAGTGCCGATTGTACTGTTACCGATGACTGTGCCGCTAAAGCGGAGTAATTGAACACATTTTTCCAAAATTCTTTCACCAAGGAAGATGAATGCAATATTCCAGAATTAGAAACATGAAGAGCTGCTAGCATGAGTTTCTTAGAAGTAGATACCATAGGGGTTGCGAAGCAACTCAAATTGCTTGTTACGGGCAAGTCTTCAGGTCCAGATTGTATGCCGATTAGGTTCCTTTCAGATTACACTGATACAATAGCTCCCTGCTTAGCAATGATATACAACAGAACATGTTACCAACTGATTCCTTCTTCTAGTCAAGTTGTGCCACAAACTCCTCTTCTCCCCAACTCTATGCAATACCTCCTCCTTAGTTATGTGATCTACCAATCTAATCTTCAGCATTCTTCTGTAGCACCACATTTCTAAAGCTTCTATTCTCTTCCTGTCCAAACTATTTGTTGTCCATATTTCACTTCCATACATGGCTACACTCCATACAAATACTTTCATAAACGACTTCCTGACACTTAAATCTATACTCAATGCTAACAAATTTCTCTTCTTCAGAAACGCTTTCCTTGCTGTTGCCAGTCTACATCTTATATCCTCTCTACTTCGACCATCATCAGTTATTTTGCTCCCCAAATAGCAAAACTCCTTTACTGATTTCCTAATCTAATTCCCTCAGCATCCCCCAACTTAATTCCACTACATTCCATTATCCTCATTTTGCTTTTGTTTATGTTCATCTTATATCCTCCTTTCAAGACACTGTCCATTCTGTTCAACTGCTCTTCCAAGTTCTTTGCTGCCTCTGACAGAATTACAATGTCATTGGCGAACCTCAAAGTTTTTGTTTCTTCTCCATGGATTTTAATACCTACTCCAAAATTTTCTTTTGTTTACTTTACTGCTTGCTCAATATACAGATTGAATAACATTGGGGAGAGGCTACAACCCTGTCTTACTCCCTTCCGAATCACTGCTTCCCTTTCATGTCCCTCGACTCTTATAACTGCCATCTGGTTTCTGTACAAATTGTACGCAGTGTTTTGCTCCCTGTATTTTACCCCTGCCACCTTCATAATTTGAAAGAGAGTATTCCAGTCAACATTGTCAAAAGCTTTTTCTAGGTCTACAAATGGTAGAAATGTAGGTTTGCCTTTCCTTAATCTATCTTCTAACCGATCTTCCCCGAGGTCGGCTTCTACCAGTTTTTCCATTCGTCGGTAAAGAATTTGCATTAGTATTTTGCAGCCACGACTTATTAAACTGATAGTTCGGTAATTTTCACATCTGTCAACACCTGCTTTCTTTACTAATAAGTCCAACAGTGATATATTTCTCCACACTATCAAAAATGTAGAAGATAGAAGAAATACAGGTCAAGGCAGATACTTGTCACATATGTGTGAATGCTACAGATTCCTACATCAGACAAATACAGCAGCTAAGCCACAGAGGTGTGCACAGGAAAGGTACTAGGAGACTCAGTGCAATGGGGCCATTGATATGTCACTGGGACTGAAGTAACCTCATTGGAACAGAAAAAATATTGGAACAAATGGTGGAGTACAGAGTAAAGAAAGAAAGCTAAAATTTAGTACGTGAATTCTCAAAGCTATCAAATTAGCTCTTCATAAGCACTCTATGTGTGTCAGTTTCTTATTTACTTTTATTTAAAGGAATGTTTGACTACTTACGCTGGAAGATTGATATGAATGTTTCTGAGAGCTTGTTTGTCATTAGTGGATCTGGAAGCTCCCTAAAATATTGCTTTACCATGTCAGCAACATCATAAGCTTGTTGCCCTTCATAGCTGACAAGGTCTCCATGAGTCTCTGTCATGATCTTCAGTTTATGTATACGAGAGCGCACTCCAGACTTGCGGAACAACCCAACTTGGTCAAGGGCATTATTTTCAAGCCAGCGCAAGGCAATCTGGATACAGCGAGGCAGGGCCTGGCCAGATCGCTGCACTGATACGACCAGTGGAACTCCAAACACACTCTTATCTGAAATGACAAACAGATGTCATTAGCAAAATACCATAACATTCACTGCCATTCACCAATCAGAACATATACAACTATTAAAAACAACTGATATTTCAATGATAACAACAACACGCACATGTTCACAGACAATGAGTTGCTACTACATGCCTCTTACATGACTCCACACCCAGGTATCACCTTAACCTGTTCCAGCAGACTTTATTGTTTTGTAAAATGCAAAATTATTCTTGGCAGAATGACTCCTGATGGTTTGATGCAGATAGGACTACAGTGATTGTCTGTGATATTTCATTTAAATTGATCACACTGTTTCAAAGGTCATGATTAACACCACTGCTGCAGAATTGAGTAAGGAAATAACATTTTGAAACATCACAAAATTATATCCATTTGACTACAGTAAATTGTGGCTACTGCTACTGACATTTTTATTGTGTTAGATATTCATATTCCATGTATCATTTCACACTCACATTGCAAATTAATTTGTAAACATGGCTAAATGCTGAACATTTATACGGTTATTATTTTTTAAATATACAGCCCACACTCCTTTACACATTAAAATAATAGACATCATTTTATGGAACAGAAGGAGTTGTCAAAAAGAAACTTTTGCAAGTTGTTTTCAAATTTTCCTTTGCTGTCTGTCAAACATTTTATATCACTGGATAAGTGATCGAAGAATTTTTGCAGCATCTTGCACCCGTTTTTGTGCCAAAGACAATCTTAACATGGAGTAAAGAATGTCATTTTTCCTTCTGGTATTGAAATTATCTACATGACTGCACCTTTTGAACTGTAGTGGATTATTTACAATGAACTTCATGAGGGGGTAAATATACTGTTAAGCAGTAGTCAGAATGCCCAGTTCCTTAAACAGATGTCCACAAGATGATACTGGATGAGCATCATATATTATTCTTACAGCATGCTTTTGAACAACAAAGACATCCCTTCTTAAAGTTGAGTTACCCCAGAACATTACACCACATGGAATAGGTCAATGATAGTATGCAAAATGTGTCAACCTACTGATTTCTCTCTCCCCAAGATTTGCATTGATTCTAAGCACAATTGTGGCTGAACTAAGTTGTTTTTAGATTTCCAAAATGTGCTCTTTCTAGTTTAAATTCTCACCAAAGTAGACACCTAAGAATTTTGAAGTTTCCTCAGCATGTGCTACACTTATCATTAGCGTACCAAAAATGTGCAGAACTAAATATGTAATTTCTTTTTAAAATTGAGGATTGCATTCAGTTCTAATCTGGCAATATCTATATTTGATGGTATTGTGGAGAAAAATTTCCTAAACTGAGAAAACTATGCTTCTTCTTGTTTAATGTTGTCTTTGGTGGGGTCTGTGTTAAAAATTTTCATACAATTTACAGATAATTAATTAAGACTATAAGCAGGCAGAATATAGTTTATAATCTCACAATTTTCATTGTCTGAGAGGTTAACTTGCAAACCAGTCACCTTTCATGTCTTCTTATTGTTGCAGTAGACACATTGCAGATCACTGTCAAACACAATATAGCAAGTGGTCTATAAACTATCAAATAGTTTACAACACATAAAAGTGACTGGTACACAGTATAGTGGAGCATGTTGTAAATATTGTTTGTTGGCATTTAATAGACAACTTCCACAAGATCAAATACACGATCCAGGCTGTAGTTATAAATTTTAGTTCCAGTCTAGTGACATATGTTTTCTACTATTGTAAAGCAACAATATACATACATTTAAGACATAGAAATAACATTGTGACACATAATTTGGTGGTCTGAAGCCATGTTTTAGACATCAAGTGTATCTTAACTTGTAAGTTACACTCAGCCACATATGTTTTGTATTGTCACAGAAAAGTAATGTGGACAATTTAGAAATGTGAATAACACTGTGACACTATTTGAGCATCTATCGTGCCTTGCACAAAAATGGAGTGCAAAGACTGAACAACAGCTACTGTCTAGTGCACATTAACCTCTAAGTCACACCAGTAGTGTCAATAAAGTGAGCTATGTGTATTTTGTACTGTTATAGAACAATAACGTACATATATGTGCCAACTTCCATCCCCTGCCCCTTCTCTCCCCTCAGCACTCAACCTACCACTGCACACAGGCAACCAGGCCGTGTGACGTCACAAGTATGCATACCATGGGCAAGAAACTCAAGGTATAGGGAGGGAGTGCTCTACCAAGATGATAGTGTACCTACAAACACAAGATGTTTTATGACTGGTACTTCAGTCTATTGACCAATTTTAGAATCATATGGAGGAGTGTACACTAGAAACTGTCATAAGCAGTTTCCACCATTTTCTACAGTTTTTGTTGTTGCTACACATGAGAGTGTGCTCAAGTCCTAGATATTTAATATCTGTATTATATATTAAAGTTCTTTAGAATACATTGTAAATTATTCAAGAACAGATTTTTATGGCAGGTATAATTCTATATATTGCATTTTTAAAACCAGTTGTAAAATGCACGGATCATTAAGCCATACTTCATTCATCATCTGCCATCTTGTATCTTCAAATAGAAAAAGGTCTTTTACCATCGAAAATGTGATCTTTGCAAACTAACTGAGTTTTGTTAATGTTTTAAGAAGTTTCTCTATATTGAAAATGGAAATTTTTGGTAGTTTCCAGTAGCCTGATTTTCAAAATATGGCTAACTTGTAACTGGTTTTTAATAATACTCCTGCTTAGTTTGATTTCACTTACTTATTATTGGTATATAGTAGAGTAGTAATGTGACAGAAAGATGACTGAATACAGTGTTGAGATGATTTTCTCGATTGCTATACTTTTAAATTTCAATAGAATATTTGTTTCGAGGTGGAGGTGCATGGCCATGTTGTACATGGGAACAAGTTTTCGCATTTGGAAAAACCTTAATTTTTCAAGAGCACTTTTTGTAATTTCAGAAGAAGCCTGCAGCACATAAAAAGTGAATGCCACCATAAAAAGTGGAATAAGAATATATATTAAACTTCTATTGCAGGCAAAATGTGAAAGTTTGAAAAGCTCTCCCCTACTACTAGCTCCTATACATATTCTTATGATCCATTTTATTCCTTTTAACAAAAACTGGTCTGAGAATGGTTGTGTAACTGAAAGTGGTTTTTGTAGTGGTCTTCAGTTTGAAGTCTGGTTTGATGCAACCTGTGCAAGCTTCTTTGTTTCTTGATGACTGCTGTAACTTAATCATTTGAACCTGCAAACTGGAGTCAAGTCTCTACAATTTCTCCCCCTTTGCCTCCACCCCTCACCTGCTCCACAAACTTCCCTCCAGTAGCTAACAGACTGAACAGATTATTGCTTCCTACCTCAGGATTGTGTCATACCAAATGATCCCTTCCTTTATTCAAGTTTTGACACAAAATTCTTTCCTCCCCAATTCGATTCAGTATCTCTTCATTATTTATATGATCAACTGACTAAATATTGAGTATTATTCTGCAAGGCCACATTTCAAAAGCGTCTATCCTCTTTTTGCCTGAATTGTTTCTCATCAGCATTTCACCTACATATAAAGCTGCACTCCATTCAAGTACTTTCAGAAAAGACTTACTGGCACAAAAATTTATAAGCATATTCAGTGTTAACATATTTTCCTTCTTCATCAAAGTATTTCTTGATACTGCCAGTCTGCATTTTACATCCTCTTTACTTTGTCCATCATCATTTATTCTGATGCCCAAACAACACAACTCAGCAACTACTTTTAGTGTCTCTAATTCCCTCAGCATTGCCTGATTTAATCTGACTACATTCCATTACCCCTGTTTTACTTTTGTTGATATTTATCTCCTCACATCTTTTCAAGTTACTATCCATTCAGTCTCAACATTCAAGTTGTTTCCTCTGATAGAATTACAATGTCATTATCAAACCTCGAAGTTTTTATTACTTCTCCCTGAATCTCACCTTTCCAAATTTCTCCATGTTTTTTTTTTTTTTTTTCTTTTTGAAATTGTTAAATAATCACAATAAATGACGATCTGAGGTGTTTTAGAATGAGTTTCAATACCAAATCTGTGCCTTATACATTACGTTAAAAATGATCATGTATTCTCTTTTAAGGTAACATCGCCGATATCTATGCTGCAGGCTGTCGTTTGTTACGATAAGGTTAGCAGTACTACAGATGCATAGCTCATTAGAAACCTCGTAACGCCCGAAATATTTGTTTCCCATAAGCTGCGACTTTTGGTTTCCATTCAGGGGACGGATGTCTATCTTACACCACTGTGATCAAATTCTTAAGTACAGTGGTGCTACCGATATACAGTGACGGAAAAAATCGCAACACCAAACAATAATTAACAATGAGTAATGAAATTTCGAGAATACATTTGTCTAGGTAACATATTTAAGTAATTAATATTGCAAGATCTCAGGTTAATGTGTGCACGAGGTAAGCCATTGCAAATGTGAAATGCTGGTATGTTAACAACCGGTGTAACTGTCGGAATGTTGAATGCGAGCATGCATTGTACTCTATAGGTGTCGGATGACAGTTTGTCGAATGGAGTTCCATACCGCTTGTACTTGGTCGGCCAATACAGAGATGATTAATGCTGTTTGTGGATGACGCTGGAGTTGTCGTCCGACGATGTCCCATATGTGCTCGATTGGAAACAGATCTAGAAATCGATTAGACCAAGGCAACATGTCGACACTCTGTAGAGCATGTTTGGTAGCAACAGAGTTATGTAGGCTAGCGAAAACACGCCTAGAATGTTGCACATGAATGGCAAGCTTGGCAGTACAACAGGTCGAATCACCAGACTGGCGTGCAGTTTTGCTTTCAAGGTGTGTAGGAAAATCAAGAGAGTGCTTGTGCTGTCGTGTGAAATCGCATCCCAGAGCATAACTTCAGGTGTATGTCTAATGTGTCTAGCACACAAACAGGTTGGGTGCACGTCTTCAACTGAGCTCTTGCTAAGTGTTTTTGACAGTTCTATAACACACACGTAGAGTAAAATGTCAAAATGCACCTAAAGAAAAAGAAACGTTTAAGTAAGGTATTTTATCCTTCAAACGCAGTTGGTGGGGAAGTGGCCTTTCCCGAAAGAACCCTGCAACTGACCTACGGACACATCAGAAATCAGCTGCTTTTTTTGTTGAGTAACAGTGTAAGCAGTGTGCAAGGATTTATGTCTATTCTGTTTGTGTAAATTTAGCTACTACAGCCAGTTCAGTTTGTATACGTAATGATATACTTAGTTTTTCAGAAATGTTGGATAAGTGTACTACATCGCAAGAAAATGCGCACAGTACGAAGAAGTATTTGCAGAGTAAAGAGCATTTGGTAGACAGCTTGTTTTAAGAAATCAACCAAACAGAACTGTTGGTTAATAATATCAGTCCCAATCAAATGGCTGAAATTTATACAAAATTCAGCGTTGCCACAATAGGACGGGCCGGCCGGTGTGGC
This sequence comes from Schistocerca gregaria, assembly GCF_023897955.1. Taxonomy (NCBI): domain Eukaryota; kingdom Metazoa; phylum Arthropoda; class Insecta; order Orthoptera; family Acrididae; genus Schistocerca; species Schistocerca gregaria. The sequence continues at coordinate 619,735,439 of NC_064931.1, read as the reverse complement.
CGTGTGTTTCTAGGCGCTTCAGTCTGGAACCGTGTGACCGCTACGGTCGTAGGTTCGAATCCTGCCTCGGGCATGGATGTGTGTGCTGTCCTTAGGTTGGTTAGGTTTAAGTAGTTCTAAGTTCTAGGGGACTGATGACCACAGATGTTAAGTCCCATAGTACTCAGAGCCACAATAGGACGCATTAGAAAGGAATGCGAACATAAACTACAAGGTTCACCGGAACAGCCAAGAAAGAGAGCAAAGTACTTTGAGAGGTAACCCAAGTTTATCGACAGCATTATAAAATCTATAATTCGACAAACGATGGAGAACTTTTACAAAGATTGAAAAATAGTGCCGTTATTATGCAAACTATTCACTCTTGTAAAAAAAAAATCTATTTTCCTCAGCGGAAAGATGTTTTGTGTAAGAATTGTGTGAAAGGTAAGTAAAAGAAAGATTCTGACAGAGAGAACCAATGAAATTGACTGGCAATGCAAACTCTTGATATAAACATAGAAATTAAGAGAGCAAGACAGGAAGTTTTTTACGTTGACGAAACTTTGAGAACAACATTACTTATAGAAAATGTGGGCAGGGTGCTGACGTTGACGACATCATGGACTGCTGACAATTTTTTCTATATTTTCAGGGAGGCTACAATGAAATCGCAAAGGAGGCCAACAACGCCATATATTAGGAAGGCATACAGACTATACTTCGGCTGTGAAATCTGGCATCATGACACGTCCTGGGCTCAAATGGTTCAAATGGCTCTGAGCACTATGGGACTTAACATCTGAGGTAATCAGTCCCCTAGAACTTAGAACTACTTAAACCTAACTAACCTAAGGACATCACACACATCCATGCCCGAGGCAGGATTCGAACCTGCGACCGTAGCGGTCTCGCAGTTCCAGACTGCAGCGCCGAGAACCGCACGGCCACTTCGGCCGGCTAGAATTATTGTGGTGAATGTTGGATCTACTGTTGAGTTTTTACCCAACAATAGTCAACGCATAAGGCGGGTCCTGAAACAGGGCCAAATAAATAATGGAAACTTTTCAAACTGGATATCGATGGAAGTGTTACGGCCTATCAAAAAATTTTCGTTTGACTCAGCTGCTGCAACGTATATGTAACCAAGCACGTCTCCGATGCGGTATACGAGGGTTGTCCAGAAAGTAAGTTACGATCGGTCGTGAAATGGAAACCACAGTGAAAACCAGAAACTTTTTATTTGCAACAGTTAGGTACACCTTCTATCTACTGCTCTACATAGTCGCCGCTCCAACTTCGAGTTTTGTCGTAGTGTTGTATCAACTTTCCAATATCCTCGTGATAGACAGCAGCCGCTTGTGCTTTCGGCCAGTTATCTGCACTGGTGTGGAACTGTTTGTCTGTGGAAAAATTTTGCCTCCATAGCCAGCGGTTCTTGTGAGCAGAGATGAGACTCAGGGGGAGCCAATTACGGACTGTATTGTGGGTGATCAAACACGTCTCATCGGAAACGCTGCAGGAGCGTCTTCATTCCCCCAGCAGTGTGTGGGCGAGAATTGGCATGAAGAAGGAACTGCTCGACAGTTGTGTTATGTGGGCTGCATGACACATGCGAAATCTCTAACCAGGCTCTCATACATGGCGGGAGGCTATTCCCTGCACATCTGTACGTGCTCATTGTTCATTCAAAACTGAAAAGAGCGACGCGACACGATCGACGGGCATACTAGAGACACCGCCCAATACATCTGTGCAAAACTTTACCAGATTTTTCCAGTGGTTTCCATTTCGCGACCGATCGGAACTTACTTTCTGGGCAACCCTCGTATAAGCGCCGACATGTAGGCCAAAGGTTAGCGTGGCCTTCGAACGGAACCTTTCTGATCGTCGCTTATACACCTGAATCTGCCACCCAACAGTGTTATTGTTATGGACAATGCTTCATACAACAACAAGGAGAACGACAAAGCTGCAACTAGATGCTCGAATAACATGGAAATGACTGAGTGGTTGTTGTAAAACAACAATATCTGAGTTAATTGTAGAAATAAGCCGAAAGACGCAGTATTTAAAATTAATAAAATATTTGAAACCCATGAACGAACTGTGCTGCGACTTTTGCTATACAACTGCAACATAAATGTAATTGAACTGGCGTGGGCAGAGCTCAAAAATTTCGTCATAGGAAGAAATGTTATTGAAGAAGTTTGAATGAAGAAGTTACTGTGGTTGATAAAAGAAGGTACGTGTAATTTGGCATTAATTTAGGAGCACCAGCCTTCTGCTCTTTATTCCACTTACAAAATTTTGCAAAAAAAAAAAAAAAAAATGGTTCCCTACATACTGCTGCTACACACTCTGGACCTTTATCCTTTAGAACTGACAAGGATTCAAATTGCTCTAAGCACTATGGGACTTAACGTCTGAGGTCATCAGTCCCCTAGACTTAGAACTACTTAAACCTAACTAAGCTAAGGACATCACACACATCCATGCCCGAGGCAGGATTCGAACCTGCGACCGTAGCAGTCGCGTGGTTCCGGACTGAAGCGACTAGAACCGCTCGACAAGAGCGGCCGGCGAACTGACACGGAATCTCGCAAAAAATATGCTCTGTAGTCGTAATACATTCAGCATCTCACTCTCTAGATCGAAAAAATAACGGTTGATGCGTTTACTGCTGATAAGAGAACGACGTGTGTCATTTTGCCTGATACAAGCTCTTCGATGTGACGCTATTTCGCTGACTTGCTCGTCGCTTTCACTGGTGTTATATGCAATTCGCTTTTCAGTTGGCCTCACAAGACAGAGTGAACCTCCTCTCAGACCTCATCACCAGAAAAAAAACTTGGAAGTGGTCGCTGGAAATCGAACCTGGGACTTCAGTATCACTAGCCATAAACGCAAATCATTACACCGTATGATGAACTACCTTGTATAGTTGCAATAGTAGCCTTCACTGTTGTGACAGTAGAAGACTTGAAAAGCAGTGCATCACGCCAAAAACAGTACGTGATGAGTACTGGAGGAGAGATGCTATGGCGGACGAGAAAACTGAAAATATAATAAAATCAGTCAACATAGATTGGAACAAGGATTCGGCACTGTCATCCACGAATGAACCAGCTGAGCACGAATCGACAGTCACACTTGTGGCAAGTAGTGACATCACTGGGATGGGAATTTCGATGAATACTGCTAGTGAAGCCTGGTGAGCCGCTCATGTGAGAAATATTGTACGATCTGTTTCTGTTCTTGTTTTAAATGGGCACTTCTTTCAGTGGAGTGTCATATCGGTTCAGCTGTGAGAGTAATGGTGGGTGTGCTCTAGCTACTTGTCCTCCCTGCTGCTCGGTCATTAACACGACTATGCCGCCACCATGGCCAAATTACCAGTTTGTCTTGTCGAATAATAATGTAGTGGATACAACTGTCAACGACAGAAACTAAAATGTATCGTTGACACAGTGCCCTTGGTTGTAAGTAGTGGCCGGCCGGAGTGGCCGAGCGATTCTGGGCGCTTCAGTCTGGAGCCGCTCGACCGCTACGGTCGCAGGTTCGAATCCTGCCTCGGGCATGGATGTATGTGATGTCCTCAGGTTAGTTACGTTTAAGTAGTGCTAAGTTCTAGCGGACTGATGACCTCAGATGTTAAGTCCCATAGTGCTCACAGCCATTTTTTGTAAGTAGTGGAACGTGAAAATTATTTGAAGATTCGTAAGACCCCTATAGACTCTGGTTGTTGGGCCTTTCAGAAGCCCATAAGAGCTATAATCGTGGGAAGCAACGTCCCTGAACCTTTGCAACGCGGATCTGACCGTCATTTCAACGCACAGCCACATTCTACAAGTCGGTTGTACCAGCGCAACTTTCCGTGCGCATTAGGTGCATGAGGCCTTTGCACGGAGAGGAAAAGGGGCACATACACCGGTGCAGTGACACATGCCTCCCGAAGGAGTCGTAGTCACCTCACCCCAGACTGCAACAGTCGCGCGCACACGTGTCCACGGTTCTCTCCGTTTGGTGCTTTTGTTTTACAGCACCCCACTGTTAAAATTTCCATTTTTTCGCACGCATTCTGATTTTCCTTTGCATTACCACCTTGGCGGAGTGGTCTAACAAAAAACGGAATCTGAACAGTATTATCGTGAATTTTTTTCTGGCTGGTTAATTTCGTGGATTATACAAAGATGAAACAAATAACTGTCTGCACTTCCTCACAAATTTGAACAACCTGGAAACAACAAAAGTAAACTTGAAGAAAATAAAAACCCTTAGTTTTGACCTAAGATGAATACACGTTGAATAACAGGAATGATTCTGGGGCTTCGATGTGGCGAAGGAGTACTGGTTCCTTCACGAGCCTCATTGATTCATAAACACATTGCGCGAGAATAGTATCACTTCCATTGCAACACATTAAGTTTGAAATTTGGCTCAAAGGCGCCTACAAACTTCCTCTGTAATAGTGCAAATGATTGGCGCCCTGTGGAGTCAACCCTCGGGCACGGCGATGCTTCAAACAGTGAGGTGTCGACACATTCGAAAAAAAGGCCACTGTTCAGAAGTTCACGTGACGTATAAAGTGGGAGAATGAAGTCACATTGACAGCAAATTTCTCTACAATTCTACATGCGTGGCGTTCTACCCAATGCCATGATTCGGCATCACCCATGCACCTTTGTTGAGCACGTTAAAAATGTACGTGTTAGAGACTTCAACAACCATTCAGCTGCTCAAGCGCCTGAGGGCAGGCAACCCTCCCTAAGAGTTGACAAAGGACTGAGAAAGCATCAACATCCTTTGCTGCTTCGGATCACGATCAAATTTAATTCAGTGGTTCAAAATGGTTCAAATGGCTCTGAGCACTATACATCTGACGTCATCAGTCCCCTAGAACTTAGAACTACTTAAACCTAACTAACCTAAGAACATCACACACATCCATGCCTGAGGCAGGATTCGAACCTGTGACCGTAGCAGTCGCGCAGCTCCGGACTGAAGCGCCTAGAAACGCTCGAGCACAACAGCCGGCTCGTTCAGTTGTTTTGAACGTGTTTCTATTGTACATCGTACTTCGAGCTGTCGTTTTCGACCGCGAAATTTTTGGAAATCAACGCCCCAAGGAAAGCTGTGGTATCACTGACGTCCTTTATGCACCCCCTGATTCCTTTTCGTGTCGATTCCGAGCGGCAGTGTGTCTGAAATGTTTTCCTAAGAAAACTGCGCGTTTTCAACGCTGGATGTCGCGGTACCGATCGTCATCGCCGAGGTGTCCAGAGAAGGGATGAAATTTGGGCAAGAGAGGTGTGTGCCGACCTTTCCATTGCGTGAAACGTCGACAGCGACATTGGGACGAATTCTGGTGAAACTTTCCGTCCATGTGACATCGTTAACTCAATGTAATTCTTCAGGCTTTCCCGGCGATCTGTTGACATCTCTCATGTGTCGGGAATTCTGCCGGATATCTGGCAGAATACCAGACAGCTCAAAGGTGCCATCGTTAGCCCATCTTGCACTCCACATGAAGTTCTGACCAGGGCTTTTCTTTTCTTTCTTTTTTTTTTTTTGCATGTGTCAACACCTTGCTGTTTGAAGCGGCGCCGAGTCTGAGGGTGACGCCGCAGGGCTTCACTCTTTTGCACCGTTAGACAGAAATGTTGTGGGCAACTTTGAGCCAAATTACAAACTTATACGTTGCAACAGAAAATAATTACGGGGTTTCGAGAAGTGAAACAATGACGTCTCCAACAGAAAAGCGCATACATAAAGTACATTTTGGTTAGCAAATGGAACCGAAAATCCAGAATCTAATATCTGGTATTTCTTCATTAGTCGCTAGCCAGTTCAGGCTCATACTGCACAAACTGCTCGCCTCTATATGCTTCACAAATTTCAAAATAATGGTTCAAATGGCTCTGGACGCTATGGGACTTAATCTCTGAGGTCATCTGTCTCCAAGAACTTAAACCTAACTAACCTAAGGACATCACACATATCCATGCCCGAGTCAGGATTCGAACCTGCGACCGTAGCGGTCGCGCGGTTCCAGACTGAAGCGCCTAGAACCGCTCGGCCACATTTGCCGGCCACAAATTTCAACTCAGAACGCAACCGGCCCTGCTTAGGCAGCGAACACAATTCATCGATGTAACAATCCAACGCTTCAGTCTGCCAGGTCTCCATGGAAATAAAAATGTGCATTCTTAACATAAACTGAAGGCCACTACAATCATGTTGATTTGGTGATTATTACATGTTTCTTAATGAAGTTTTGTCATGTTAAGAATTCATCAATATGATTCACGCGTTTTACGAGGTAAATAAAATCACGTTTTACGAGGTAAATAAAATCACGTTTTACGAGGTAAATAAAATACACGTACCTGCATATTTTTCACCTGTTCATTGTAAACGTTAAGAATCTAGCGTGAGTTAAGTACCTCACAGAAACTCTTATAAGTAGTGTTAGGCAGTGCCGGATACATATGGGGGGGGGGGGGGGGGGCGGCGCACTCCTCCCTCCCACCTTGGGGGCCACCGGTATTGTCACCCGCGCCGCCCCCGCCAGTCAGCCCGCACGCTATTCGTTCGTTTTTTTCGTCAGTCGACTCGACTGAATCGAGTTATCGAGTATTTTATACGTTTCTGTGTGGCACATAGATAGCTAACACATACCTACTAGAAAAGTCGCGGCTATTCTAGTGATGTCGATACGATACATGGAAAACTGCGATCGTAATGATGATACTATGACATATGGGAAAATAACTTTTTATTCCAACACCGGACCATGTTACGACTGACTTGAGAGAACGTTTTGCTGAAGAAAATATTTATCATTTAAAATTCAACATACTTCTGCCCTCACAGCTACTGAAACATGACGGTAATGGTCTGGCACATAAATTGAATCAGTGCTTACCTGAACTACCGTTCTTTGAAGAAGAATCATTCTTTGAGACTAAAAAGAGCCTAATGGGAGAGACTCCTCAATACAGGCAAGCGAGCTTAAACGCCCTTAATGATCGTGATTCTGTTGTGCAAGCGATGTCTGTTTGTCCTTGATCTGACTACCCTACTTGGCACAAGCTGTACAAAATATTTGATTGCCTACCTGTATCTATTGCTACAGTAGAAAAAAGTTTTTCAACAGTGCGACGTACAAAGATATACACTACTGGCCATTAGAATTGCTACACCAAGAAGAAAAGCAGATGATAAACGGGTATTCATTGGACAAATATATTATACTAGAACTGACATGTGATTACATTTTCACGCAGTTTGGGTGCATAGATCCTAAGAAATCAATAGCCAGAACAACCACCTCTGGGCGTAATAACGGCCTGGGCATTGAGTCAAACAGAGCTTGGATGGCGTGTACAGGTACACGATACCACAGTTCATCAAGAGTAGAGACTGGCGTATTGTGACGAGCCAGATACTCGGCACCATTGACCAGAAGTTTTCAGTTGGTGAGAGATCTGGAGGATGTGCTGGCCAGGGCAGCAGTCGAACATTTTCTGTGTCCAGATAGGCAGGTACACGACCTGCAACATGCAGTCGTGCATTATCCTGCTGAAATGTAGAGTTTCGCAGGGATCGAATGAAGGGTAGAGTCACGGGTCGTAACACATCTGAAATGTAACGTCCACTGTTCAAAGTGCTGTCAATGCGAACAAGAGGTGACCGATACGTGTAACCAATGGCACCCCATACAATCAAGCTGGGTGATACGCCAGTATGGCGATAACGAATACACGCTTCCAATGTGCGTTCACCGCAATGTCGCCAAACACGGATGCGACCATCATGATGCTGTAAACAGAACCTGGATTCATCCGAAAAAGTGACGTTTTGCCACTCGTGCACCCAGGTTCGTCGTTGAGTACACCGTCGCAGGCGCTCCTGTCTGTCATGCAGCCTCAAGGGTAACCGCAGCCATGGTCTCGGAGCTGATAGTCCATACTGCTGCAAACGTCGTCGAACTGTTCGTGTAAACGGTTGTTGTCTTGCAAATGTCCCTATCTGTTGACTCAGGGATCGAGACGTGGCTGCACGATGCGTCACAGCCATGTGGATAAGATGCCTGTCATCTTGACTGCTAGTGATACGAGCCCGTTCGGATCAAGCACGGCTTTCCGTATTACCCTCCTGAACCCACCGATTCTATATGCTGCTAACAGCCATTGGATCTCGACCAAAGCGAGCAGCAATGTCGCGATACGATCAACCGCAATCGCGATAGGCTACAATCCGACCTTTATCAAAGTCGGAAACGTGATGGTACGCATTTTTCCTCGTTACGCGACGCATCTCAACAACGTTTCACCAGGCAAAGCCGGTCAACTGCTGTTTGTGTATGAAAATCGGTTGGAAACTTTCCTCATGTCAGAACGTTGTAGGTGTCGTCACCGGCGCCAACCTTGTGTGAATGCTCTGGAAAGCTAATCATTTGCATATCACAGCATCTTCTTCCTGTCGGTTAAATTTCACGTTTGTAACAATTTTAATGGCCAGTAATGTAGCTGAGGTTGAGAATGAAGGAGGATAGACTTAATGGCTTAGCTGTGTTTAACAATCACCCTGACATTGATTGTGCTACTGACGATGTAATTAACCAATTTGCCAAGAAGAATAGGCGCATAAAATTCATAATTTAAGGAAGAGAACCGCCAACCTGGAGCTTTTTTCTCTAAACTTTGACACAAACGAGTTCATAAACGTCGGAAATAAAAAAATCTTTGTATGTAGTGCAGTACCTACATTATGTAATGTACAAAATAAGGCACCACAGTTGTCTCTGAAGAGAAAACTGCCACACAAGCGTTATAACGAAACGAGAGAAGCGGTACAACAGCTTTGCGGCACAGAAGGAACCACCGTTTCGGTTGCTGCTACATCACAGCCACTAACTTTCCAAGCTTCAACACGGACGTCTTTTTGATATGAAGTGATTAGATTAAATAAAATTATTCTTGTGTTTGAAAACAGAGGGGAGTGTGTTATACTTCGTAGAAAATTAATACGTTATAAGGAAAGTGCCAATCATACGAAGAGAAAGTGACAAGTGTCTGAGAAACCAAGTGAAGAAAGACGAGCATATTTTATCAAAATTATTTTATTATTAAAATTTATTTAAATTATTTAGCTCCAAGTACTTAAAGCTCATTTGAGACGCTTGTGTGTTAAGTGTGTATTAATTTGTTTCTGTTGTTACCCTATTTCTTGGCTTTGAGCACTATGCGACGTAACTTCTGAGGTCATCAGTCGCCTAGAACTTAGAACTAATTAAACCTAACTAACCTAAGGACATCACGCACATCCATGCCCGAGGCAGGATTTGAACCTGCGACGTAGCGGTCGCTCGGCTCCAGACTGTAGCGCCTAGAACGGCACGGCCACTCCGGCTGGCCCCTATTTCTTACTTTACGGATGATTTTGCCCGTTTTTTGCTGGTCGCTGTGCAGTGACTGGCAATCCTTGGTATAAAACATACATTTATGTTAACTGTAATATAAGTTACACATTATAACTTTGTTTGAATCATATTTCTACCTATAACTGGATGAACCTCATACCACACAACACAATAAAACGATAGTTGTATATTTGCCAACGGTCATCCTACTGACTAAAAGGCAGAGCAAAACTTACAATGGTGAGTCAATCTTCCACGTGGAAGTACGTGTATACGCCTCACATGCGTGTAATACTGTGTTTATATTTTCTTTCTCTGGCGGGCAAAGTGCAATTACCTTACAACATTTCATTGACGAGTTGTTTCTCTGTTTACATATATTTTACGATCATTTATGTTGATCTTTGTTATTTTGCTACTTTAATTTTATCCATATTTTGCAGCTTAAAACGTGGCTGTATTCAAAACATTGGAGGTATGAATTAAACAACGCCTTCAGTCACAACTTTTTCGTGTCTTATTAACTACACGATGCATTTAGAACCCTGTGGGTCCATCTTCAGGTGTAATTTGTCTTAATAAATGTTTTATTTCTTCTCCTGAATGAGGTGAAGTGCATAATCCTGTCACAAAAAGGTTTAATGTTAGGTTATGAATTTCGTTAGTCGAACGCGGAAAATATGTGCAAAATAGGCGAAACTGAACAGTGTAAATTTACCACATAATCCAAGGAAAGCATTTTTAACTTTTTAGTACCGGAAAACATTCTTTTCTCCGTCGTTTTAGTACATGTCACTTCATTCAATATGTACATTTGTACACATGTTTATACTGCACAGGACGCAAAAATACACTACTTAATCAGTAAGCTACATAGGAAAAGAATTACAAACATAATACTGACGGTGTATGTGACATAAATAGACGGCAGGCTTTCCCGTCAATAGGTGCGTTAGTGTCGCTCCAACTGTCATGTGGTAACAACTTTGACAACAGTTGACTGTGGCGCAGCGTAAATATTAGCTACTACCTGTCTGAAAAACGTCACTCGATATCACCAGTTCTAAATTGGTTGACCGTCATAATTTAAATCGACGTGGAAAATATTCAAAATGCTTTCTGCCAATTCAAATTCTGTAGCACTGAATGGTTTCTTTCGTCTGCGCGCCAGTACTTCCATGGCGTTGTGTGAATTCATATCCGTGGCTATGGCCAGAATCAACACACTTTTGGCGACGTGTGCCGCGCGAGAAAGTTACGCAACGTGCTGCTATCAGAATTCAATCGGAAAAGGACCCGAATTAACTCCCTTCACTGCTACGTATGTAAAAACAGGCTAAATGTGGGTCAGCAGCCCCGCTTTGACCTGCGAGACACTGTTAAACTTCTCTCAATTCCGAAGAAATTAATTAAAAGCTCTATGGCTACCTGCCTACTTTCAGGTAACATTCCGATATCCGACCAATGGACTGGAATATGTTACCCGCGCTAACAGTTCAATACATCGCCCCCAGCTGACTACTAGCAACTCCGGCCACAAGACGAGAATGGGAATTTACATTACTAGACCGCTATTCTGCAACATGGAACCCAGTTGCAGGTGCCTGTCTAACGACTCCCACAGAGGACACAAATTTGCTTTTCAAAATTTCATGTAATTAATGTCAGAATTTGAAAATTTAAAATGCTGTTATTATCAACTCAGGGAGAAGTACAATATTATGTTACAAGTTTAACACAACAGGAAAAGCATTACAATCAGAAAATGTGTATCTGTCTTTAGGCACCATCACTGGCGGTGCGCAAATACTCAGACTTCATTATGTAGTATTTGTGAATGAAGAGCACTCAGCGACTTCCAAAAAATTTTACAAGTAATTTAAAGCCTTTCCTAAACTTTTTTTTTGCTGACACCCTCTACAAAATAATGAAAGGATAAAACTTTGTCGCTCACTATACTTTCGCTGTTCATGTAATAAAATTTCAGCATCAAACCTAACGTTTTAATTTATTACTTCTTTGCTGGCGAGTCGCAACACGCTTTTCAGACAGTAGCTACATGCACTATGTGATCAAAAGTGTCTGAACACCTGGCTGAAAATTACTTACAAGTTCGTGGCGCACTCCATCGGTAATGCTGGAATATAATATGGTGTTGGCCTACCCTTAGCCTTGATGATAGCTTCCACTCTCGCAAGCATACGGTCAATCTGGTGCTGGAAGGTTTCCTGTGGAATTGCAGCCTATTCTTCACGGGGTGATGCACTGCGGAGTGGTATCGACGTCGGTCGGTGAGGCCTGACACGAAGTCGGCGTTCCAAAACGTCCCAAAGGTGTTCGATAGGATTCAGGTCAGGGCTCCGTGCAGGTTAGTCCATTACAGGGATGTTATTGCCGTGTAACCCCTCCGTCACAGGCCGTGCATTATGAATAGATGCTCGATCGTGTTGAAAGATGCAATCGCTATATCCGAATTGCTCTTCAACAGTGCAAGCGAGGCGTCGTTTGGCATTTACCGGCGTGATGGGTGGCTATGAGCAGCCGCTCGACCATTAAATCCCAAGTATTTCCCTCCTCCCGCCTAACTCTCATAGTACTTGCAGTGAATCCTGATGCAGTTTGGAATTCCTGTGTGATGGTCTGGACAGATGTCTGCCTATTACACATTACGACCCTCTTCAACTGCCGGCAGTCTCTGTCAGTCAACAGACGAGGTCGGCCTGTACGCTTTTGTGCTGTACGTGCCCCTTCAATTTTCCACTTCACTATCACATCGGAAACAGTGGATCTAGGGGTGTTTAGGAGTGTGGAAATCTTGGGTACAGACGTATGACACAAGTGACACCCAATCAACAGACGATGATTGAAGTCCGTGAGTTCTGCGGAGAGCCCCATTTTGCTCTCTCACGATGTCTAATGACAACTGAGGTTCCTGATAAGGAGTACCTGGCAGTAGGTGGCAGCACAATGCACCTAATATGAAAGTCGTATGGTTTTGGAGGTGTCCGGATACTTTTGATCCCAAAGTGTATATCTCTGAATGTACCTGCAAAATCATATCACTGTACGACACATAGTTCAGGTGATATGACTTCTTAAATATTTACACGCGGGAAAAACTTTAAGGGACAATCAAATGAAAATCAGACGGATGGGAAAACAGTATGTAAACTATTTATTAATCGAAATGTAATCGGTATAAGTGCTAATCCATTTATCCCTCTGAGAGCCAATGCTGTCATGAAGCAATTTTTGCACTTGCCTACGGAACTGTGATTCTATCCAGGCGTGCACCCTTTCGTCCGAAGCAATTCGACTGTCACGAATGTCCTTCATCAGGACTCCAGAAACATGGAAATCGCGTCGCCTACCCACATGTTGCCAAGCTTGTTTCGACTACGCTGCAAGAGTTTTGCTGGAAGACCCTTACGCATCCTCCACACAGTCCCGATATCTTCCCATGCGATTTACATATTTTTGGAGCCCTGAAGAAAGACATTATTGACAGTTTATTTGGTTCGGATGAAGAAGTGCCTGTGTACTATCATAGCTCCGTAGGCAACCGCGAACTGTTTTCAACGACAGCATTGACCGCCTTATCTCATTGCACGATAAATGTGTTAACAATTACGGCGATTTATCTTGAAATAACAAAAAGTTTACACGCCTTTTTCCATCTATCCCGTTTTCATTTGACTGTCCCTTATGACTTCTGCTTAAAATGGCGTGCAGCAAATCTTCAGCATCACACATGACTATTTAATTTATTACTTCTTTACTACTAACTGTATTCGCAACTGTATTTGCTGGCAGCATCTTCATATATCACTGAATGTACCTGCAAAATTATATCACTGTACGACAGCATAGTTAAGGAGATATGACGTCATAAAAATTGGGATGCGTGGAAATCTAGCTTTGCTTAAAATGGGGCGCAAATTACCCAGATTATATGGCTGGCTCTGAGCACTATGGGACTTAACATCTGTGGTCATCAGTCCCCTAGAACTTAGAACTACTTAAACCTAACTAACCTAAGGACATCACACACATCCATGCCCGAGGCAGGATTCGAAACTGCGACCGTAGCGGTCTCGCGGTTCCAGACGGAAGCGCCTAGAACCGCACAGGCTACACCGGCCGGCCCAGATTATACCCATCGAGTATTTCATAATGAGGGAATTTAGCGACTTCCAACCAACTTTAAATATAATTTTAAAACTTTCCTAAACTTTTCGCGTTTACATGCTCGAAATCAAATATTTAAGACATTAACTCATTTGTAAAGTAATCAGACGTTTGAAGCTGTCTTATTCATGGAAATTCGATTCTTTAAAGAATCGGGAGTTCACTGGTACTGTTTTAAGTCAACAGGTCAGAAATCGCACAAAACACCACACTCGAATTCGCACAGAAATAAGTGTCACTAATTGGTAGCAATTAATCCTAGACAAGTCCGTCAATTCGATTACTCACCAGCGCCAGCCGGCTAATGGCTCCACGTGCTGACCTGGGGTCTCCCTTTTTACGGAACAAGTCCACGCTCACTAATCCACAACACGTGCCGATAGAAACAGGAAAGCGCCTGAGCTGAGTTCCACGCCAGCGCCCGGGAACGCAAATTGGATTCTCTCAGTTTTCCGTACTGCACTCAGTAACTCGGTTAATTGCAAAGGATCACCTACTGGCGACTTCAAAATAAATAACGACAGCACCAGCTCCGTCCCAGAGGGCTCACGACTGCTACACCCCACAAAATTATTTAAGCTAAGGGCCCATCAAGCTATCAGAATCAGAAGCTGCTCCTGCTTACAGCTCGTTTCTCAGGTATTGTCCTCTGGCAGGACTTTAACAAGCTTCTCTGCAACTGAAGTCGAAAACACCGGCCGTCAAGGGGCTATTACTACCAACGTAGGCCAGCCGTGAGGGCTGCGGCCATGACCTACTTAAGAGAATCGAGGGAAGACCAGCCAATCACTTCTATGCGCGAGAACACCTCCTGTCCCCAAACACTGGCTTTGGCAGACACAATAGACACCTGAGTGCACAAGCACCAGGGAATGAGGTAATACAATACATTATCTATACTAATTATAAATCTGTGACACCGTCGTGCCTGTTTGTTTGTCTTTGAACACCCTAATCTCTGAAACCACTAGGCCAACTTTTATGGGGTTTTTGGCAGGTAACTAGAGCACATTTTGGGCTAACGTGTGTGCTTCAGTTTATCAAACTCGGATCGCGGGGAAAAAAATATCGTGACTAAAATTTTATTAAAACTCTCTTGTCTGCATATCTACCTGAACACGCTAATTTATTATGGCTTAGGGCATCGTATAGAGTTTATTTAATCATAATCGGACCACGAAGAAAAGATTGCCATATGTATTGCACTACTGGCCATTAAAATTGCTAGACCAAGAAGAAATGCAGATGATAAACGGGTATTCATTGGACAAATATATTATACTAGAACTGACATGTGATTACATTTTCACGCGATTTGGGTGCATAGATCCTGAGAAATCAGTACCCAGAACAACCACCTCTGGCCATAATAACGGCCTTGATACGCCTAGGCATTGAGTCAAACAGAGCTTGGATGATGTGTACAGATACAGCTGCCCATGCAGCTTCAACACGATACCACAGTTCATCAAGAGTAGAGACTGGCGTATTGTGACGAGGCAGTTGCTCGGCCACCATTGACCAGACGTTTTCAATTGGTGAGAGATCTGGAGAATGTGCTGGCCAGGGTAGCAGTCGAACATTTTCTGTATCCAGAAAGGCCCGTGGAGTACCTGCAACATGCGGTCGTGCATTATCCTGCTGAAATGTAGGGTTTCGCAGGGATCGAATGTAGGGTAGAGCCACGGGTCGTAATACATCTGAAATGTAACGTTCACTCTTCAATGTGCCGTCAATGCGAACAAGAGGTGACCGAGATGTGTAACCAGTGGCACCCCAAAGCATCACGCCGGGTGAGACGCCAGTATGGCGATAACGAATACACGCTTCCAAAGTACGCTCACCGCGATGTCGCCAAACACAGATGTGACCATCATGAAGCTGTAAACAGGACCTGGATTCATCCGAAAAAATGCCATTCGTGCACCGAGGTTCGTCGTTGAGTACACCATCGCAGGCGCTCCTGTCTGTCATGCAGCGTCAGGGATAACCGCAGCCATGGTTTCCGAGCTGATAGTCCATGCTGCTGCAAACGTCGTCGAACTGTTCGTGCAGATGGTTATTGTCTTGCAAACGTCCCCATCTGTTGACTCAGGGATCGAGACGTGGCTACACGATGCGTTACAGCCATGCGGATAAGACGCCTGTCATCTTGACTGCTAGTGATACGAGGCCGTTGGTATCCAGCACTGCGTTCCGTATTACCCTCCTGAACCCACCGATTCCATATTCTGATAACAGTCATTGGATCTCGACCGAGGCGAGCAGCAATGTCGCGTTACGATAAACCGCATTCGCGATGGGCTACAATCCGACCTTTATCAAAGTCGGAAACGTGACGGTAAGCATTTCTCCTCCTTACACGAAGCATGACAACAACGTTTTACAAGGCAACGCCGGTCAACTGCTGTTTGTGTATGAGAAATCGGTTGGGTACTTTCCTCATGTCAGCACGTTGTAGGTGTCGCCACCGGCGTCAACCTTGTGTGAATGCTCTGAAAAGCTAATCATTTGCATATCACAGCATCTTCTTCCTGTCGGTTAAATTTCGCGTCTGTAGCACATCGTCTTCGTGGTGTAGCAATTTTAATGGCCAGTAGTGTATAAAAATGAATGTATGCAAGTGCTACATTTCCTCCGAAATCACTGCACCGATTTCAGCTGAATTTGGTACACACATCAGTTCCAGTCTGGAGAAAATCGCTGTGGTTTTAAGAACCATCCATCTATCAGAGGAGTGGGAATGGGGATGTAAAAGTAGAGTAGCTCACGACGTGCTAATAGTCAGTCTGTGTTTCTCCAGTATTTGAGAATGACAGGAAATTTGAAAATTTGTGGTAAGATTCTATGGCAGAAAACTGCTGAGATCATCGGTCCCTATGCTTACACGCTACTTTATCTATCTTACACTAACTTACGCTAAGGACAACACACACATCCATGCCGGAGGGAGGACTCAAATTTCCGACGGGGCGAACCGCGACAAGGCGCCCCAGACCGCGCAGCTACCCCGCGCGGCGAAAATGGCAGCACTTAGTGACTTTCAACGAACTTCACACATAATATCAAACCTTTAAGAAAGTTTTTCTCGTTGATATCCCTCACAAAAAATGATGAAAAGAAAAATGTTAATCGCTTACTACAATTTCGCTCTTCATGCAGTAAAATTGACGCATCAGGCATGACATTTTAATTTGTTACTTCTTTACTGCTAACTGTATTCCCAACATGTTTTGCAGACAGAGTTCATTTATATCACTGAATGTACCTGCAAAATTATATAGTTCAGGATATATGACGTCATAAACACTGAGACCAGTGAAAAACTGCCGCATCCTGCATGATGTTTAAATTTATTATTACGGACCCGCTGAACCGATTTCAATAAACTTTGGTACGCTGAACCGTGAGGAAGAACACAGCCGACTTCAGAAAGTGTGTAGTGCCCGATTTTTAATGATTTGAAGAATATTACGCAAATTGGATAAAAATATTTACTTTACGAAAAAGCTAGTTACTCCTTGACTTCTGAACTTCATCACATTTATGACATTGCTTTTATTGGTTGATACGTGTTATATGATACGATTCAATGTAATGAATACAATGCCTATACAATCTTCAATGTGTTTAATCCATACTTCCACACTATTTGTTGCACAATCTACACGTTGCATAACGCACAGCTACTATGCGCGATATCCAGTATTTGAGAACGGGAGCACTTACGTGACGTGCTACAAAATACGAACGTTTTCCCCACAAAATAATGAAAGAGAAAACGTCGATCGCTTAGTACATATTCCCTATTCATGCCGTAAAACTGTCGCATCAGGTTTCGCAGCTTGTGGTCTAGTGGCTAGAGTTGCTGCCTCTAGATCACGGGATCTCGGGTTCGATTCCCGGCCGGGTTGGGGATTTTCTGTGCCCAGGGACTCAGTGTTCGTGTTATCCTCATCAATTCATCATCATCATACCTGACAGTGGCTAGATAGTACTGTGTAAAAAAATTGGACTGCGTAAAAATTGGGACTTTGTACGAGAATTAATGACCGCGCAGTTGAGCGCCTCACTAAGCAAACATCATCATCGTCGCAGCAGGGATGACGTCAGCACGATTAAATTTACTATTTCTTTACTGCTAAATCTATTCGCAACACATTTAGCAGACAGCTTCAAAGTTCAGAAGATATGTGGGAAAAAATCTTTCAATAGCCAAAATTGTATAAATACTTCTTTATTTCCGACAACCAGTTTCGATTGACTTTGCTGATATCTCCTGGTCTGAAAAAAAAAAAATTGTTACAAAACTGTTCATTGTGAGTTGGAATCTCATGCCAAGTTGTCTTATTAGTGGATACAATGTGGCACATTATACATAGGTTTTTAAGAAATATAAGATTTACAAGCAAAAAGCACTCTCTGTTGTGGCCATATCCTTATATGTAGCGCTCACAGATGATTGTTAACTCTTAAAAATCACAATATACAGTGAAATGCACATTAGCATATCAGTTAGCGTTAGCTTTCCATACGCCGTTTAAGGTGGATAATCAATGAATGAAACACGTGAAGCTAATATAAACAGGTGTGCTAATGTGCATTTTACTATAAAGGGTGAATTACTTAAAACTTGCACCACAGATCTTGCGGAAATGGTAAGTGCTATTGATGTGCGGCTTTCACAGAAAAAAATTGGTAGTCAGGGGCTCGTATTGTTAGCCAGTAAACAGGTTGTAATAATATTTAGACAGCGTACTTTTTGTGCAAACGCACACTTTTTTTTAAATGGAACAATGCCTATCGAGATTAACAAACCAAGAGTAGGGTAAATTAGAATGTCAGTGGTGTTTGTTGCAGGATTCTAGTGCGAGTCGTTTTCGAGACACCGTGTTTTGAAAATACTCCACACCGACAATAGTTTGTGCAGTTCAACCTACGCAGTTGCTAGGTACCATGTTGTTATATCTGCTTATAGTGAGCTTGAGTGCATTACGACTTACTAGTGAGTTGGTCTGTGACAATCCAAGAAGTAGTTCGTGAGTGGACGATGGGATTTACCATGCAGAAAAAGCCGACATGTTCATGGTGTATGGAGAGTGTACGGAGTATGCAGCAAGATATCCCAATAGGGGTCAGGCACCTCGGCAGTTATTTATTAACCTCTACAACTATTTACGTGAAAATGGTAGTGTAACACGTAACAGAAGGAAACAGGTGGCGACATAAGAGGGGGAAATCATGTTCTTGCTGCTGTTGATACGCATGTTAGCTCCCGCGCAACCGCACGAGGAAGTGGCATCAATCAGGCAAGAGTACTACGCATTCTCCATCGGCATAGGTTCCATCCCTACCACATCTCTTTCCATCAGGAGCTGCATGGTAACGATTACGGTAATCGGGTTAACTTCTGTACATGGGCATTAACACAGGATACTCCAGATGTATCACGTATCTTATTTAGTGATAAAGCCACATATACCAATCGGGGCCTGCTAAACCGCCGAAACATGCACTATTGGTCTGTTTACAGTCCCCGTTGGCTTCTTCCAGTGGAACGTCAGCGTCCATGGAGCGTAAACGTGTGGTGTGGTATAGTGAACCATCAGTTGAGGAGCGCCGGAACAAAAACGGATAAATCCGCATTTGCTGTTAATACAGAAAGTAACAAATAGTGATCTCTAAATGGCTTCACAAGCTATAAAAAGAAGAAAAACACCATAAAACACTTGATGTCGCGTTATGCTGAAAATTATTGTGGCAGTTTGTATTTCTCCCGTATCTCCCCCCTACAGCCCACACACTCGAATACAGCAAAAGTGGATATATCGGGGTTTGTTCCGGTGCTCCTCAGTTCATAGGCCCGCGTTTCACAGAGGGAACACTGAACGCGCATAAGTATGGCAGTCCATCTTCCACGGATGCTAGAAGACGTTCCTCTGCAGACTAGGAGGGAGCAGTAGTACGAACATGATGGCTGTCTAGTCCATAGTGCACGAAGAACTACAGCATGTCTTTACGAATTGTTTCAAGTCGTTGGATTGGAGGCAGGGGACCTGTGCCTTGGTCGGCCTGTTTCCCGGATTTGGCGCCTGTGAACTTTTTCTGCGGGAAATGCAGGAGAATGCTGTTCACAAGGACATACCAAATACACCCGATGATATGCGACGACGTGTTACTACAACCTGCTCGGCCACCTCTGCTGAAATGCTAGCACGTGTGCAGCAGTCGTTCCATACCAGACTGGAAGTGAATATTGTCGCTGCCGGTGGTTGTTTTGAACACAACCTGTGATGGTCATTTGTCTCGTTACTGGTCAGAATCCACATAACTAGTGTACGCAGTTGTGGCTGCGCGGAGTCGTCTCCCTCCGGAGGCTAGAGTCCTCCCTCGGGCATGGGTGCGTGTGTTGTTCTTAGCGTAAGTTAGTTTAAGTAGTGTGTGAGTCTAGGGACCGAATACCTCAGCAGTTTGGCCCCTTAGGAATTCACACACATTTTTTATGCAGTTGTGGTGTTCCTAAGTGTGTGCTACCACAGTATTGTACAGGGGTCGGTATGGGAGCTTCTCAAAATGCAATATCTCGTAAACCACTCCCACTAGTATATTGTAATAAACACCACTGACATTCTGATTTACCCTAATTTTAGTCTATTGATGTGAATAGGCATTTATCCATTTAAAAAAGTGTATGTTTGCACATAAAGTACACTTTCTAAGTATTATTACATCCTGTTAATTGGCTAACAATACGAGCCGCTTAAAATCAATCCATTCTGTGAAAAACGCACATCAATTGCACTTTCCATTTTTAGGCGATTCACCCTGTATATTGAGATTTGAAGAGTTAACAATCATCTGTGAGCGCTACATATACGGACACGGCCATGTGCACAACCTGCTTTTTGATTGTACATGTTTTATTTCTGACAGAGCTTTGTATAGTGTCCTACACTTTATCCACTAATATGACAACTTGGCATTAGTTTCTAACTCACAATGAACACGTTTTGAAACAAAAAATTTTTTGGAGACTTAAAGATGACAGCAAAGTCTATCGAAACTGGTTGTGGAAACTAAAGAAGTGTTTATGTGATCCAGGCTATAGCATTTCTTCTAAGCTGTGTGTCGCACAATGATGTAATTTTGTAGGTACATTCAGTGGGGTATGTGGATGCTGTCTGCTAAATGTGTTGCGAATAGAGTTGGTAGCAAAGAAGTAATAAATTTAAATGTATTGACGTCATCCCTGATGCGACAGTTTCATTGCTTGAACAGCGAAGATGTAGCAAATGATAAATTTCTCTCCTTTCATTATTTTTTAGGGGTTAAGAGCTAGAAAAACTATCTCATTCTCAAATACTGGACAGCTCGCATAGTAGCTGTGCATTATACAACGTGTAAATTATGCAACAAATAAAGTAGAAGCATGGATTAAACACACCGAAGACTGTATAAATATTAAATAATTACTTTCAATCGTATCACGTGGCGTGTATAAATCAATAAAAGAATTGTCACAAATATGATAAAGTTCAAAAGCCGGCCGCGGTGGCCGAGCGGTTCTAGGCACTTTAGTCCAGAACCGCGTTTCTGCTACGGTCGCAGGTTCGAATCCTGCCTCGGGCATGGATGTGTGTGATGTCCTTAGGTTGGTTAGGTTTAAGTAGTTCTAAGTTCTAGGGGACTGATGACCTCAGATGTTAAGTCTCATAGTGCTCAGAGCCATTTGAACCAAGTTCAAAAGTCAAAGAGTAAATAGCTTTCTCAGAGAGTAAATATTTTAATCTAATTCGCGGATTATTCTTCAAATCAATAAGTATCTTGTAGCACAAGCTTTCTAAGACCAGAAGCAAAGTCTGCCGAAACCAGTTATCGAAAATGAAGCAGTACTTAAGACAAAGAGTAAATAGCTTTTTGAAAGAGTAAGTATTTTATCTAATTCGCACAGTATTCTTCAAATCAATAAGTAGTAAGACCAGAAGAAAAGTCTGTAGAAACGAGTTATCGAAAATAAGTATTTATGCTATCTTGGCTATACAAAGTTTTTTTTTTTTTTTTTACCAAGTAAGACATATCGCGCCTCCTCACTTCTCAACACGAAAAAATTAAATCAGATTTGTGGGACGGAGGAGATAGGCTGAGAGAGGGGTGTAGGAGATGGACAGATAAAGGGAAGAGAAGGAGATAGACAGGGGGGAGATGGGCCGCGCGGGGTAGCCGTGCGGTCTAGGCGTCTCGCCACGGTTCGCGCGGCGCCCCCCGGCGGAGGTTCGACTCCTCCCTCGGGCATGGGTGTATCTGTTGTCCTTAGCGTAAGCTACTTTAAGTTAGACTGAGTAATGTGTAAGCTTAGGGACCGATGACCTCAGCAGTTTCGTTCAAATGGCTCTGAGCACTATGCGACTTATCATCTGAGGTCATTAGTCCCTAGAACTAAGAACTACTTAAACCTAACTCAGGGCTTCCCAGCCTGTGGTCCGCGGACCCCTTAGGGGTCCGCCGGCTCTTTCTAGGGGTTCGCGGTCACCTTTTACCAAATCGTGTAAAATAATGAGTAAAATTATTGAATAAAAATGTGAAAATCAAATTCAATACTATTTTTTTTTCGTGCGAAAAACATGTGCAGTTTTACTTCAGGTCGTATTCCCAAGCAACCTATGCTGTTCGTAAGTGAGAACATATAGACTGTTTAGTGCTGGAGAATGCAGCTTCTCTGATCGATTGTTTCGCAACAGTACGGGGTCGTTTGTGCCTCGGATCACGGCGCTAGTTGCGCTGAAACCTTTTACGCATGCGCGGAGCGAGCTTTGTCGACCAATAACAGCGCTCACTGGCACGTATGCGGACCTAGGCATCATTAAATGTTAAACTTGCTTTGTCAGTGCACTACCTATTTCATAAGTCGATTTTTGACCAGTCTATTATTTCTAACATGGATCGGTGGCTGAAGGCAGGAGCATTGAAGAACGGTGCAGTTTCTCCATCGCCTACACAACAAGGGAAGCTTCCAGTTGAAATGAATGAGGAGGCAGGACGACCAAAGGAAGACTTTACATACATTTGAACACTTTTCTTCAGATTTCACGAACCCCCCCCCCCCCCCCCTCCACACACACACGACTGTTACGAAATATGCATGCTCCTTACACAACAGTATCCAAATAGTGGAAGTGAACAGACCATAAGCGACAGCTTGTCAACAGCGAACAGTTTGGACGTGACGTTGATTGCTCTTGGATGAAGACAGCTCTATCGTGTGAAATTCCAATAACCAAGTAATTTTAATCAGGCTATAGTGTGTTGAACAAAGGGGAGTAAATCCACTAGTACGTGTCTGGATACAGTGGGAATTCAAGTTGGGTCGTTAATTTCAAGTTGTTTTCATTCATCTATAAACCAAAGACTATTGATACTTCGGGGAGGGGGGGGGGGGGGAGCATTGGGAACATGGCATTTGCATTAAGAAGCTTTCAGTTCCCATGAGTTTCGCTCTTGATTGACTAGGGGTCCGCCATGGATCTTCGACTGAAGAAGGGGTTCGCCAGCTGAAAAGGTTGGGAAGCCCTGACCTAACTAACCTAAGGACATCATCCACATCGATGGCTGAGGCTGGATTCGAACATGCGACCGTAGCGGTCGCGCGGTTCCTGACTGAAGAGCCTAGAACCGCTCGGCTACAACGGCCGGCAGCAGTTTGGTCCGATAGAACCTTACCACAAATTTCCGGGGAGGAGATGGGTATAGAGAGGAGGAGATGGACGGAGAGAGGGGGGGGGGGGGAGGAGATGACATAGAAAGGAAAATGGAGGAGATGGACAGAAAGATGTGGAGTAGCAGATGGAGAGTCAGAGAGGCAGGAGGACAGGGACAGAGAGTAAGGGTGGAGGAGGTGGACAGAGAAGGGTGAAAAGGAGATTGGACAGCGGCGGGGAGGGAGGGAGGGGGGGGGGGCAGAGTAGATGGACGATGGACTAATAGAACTGAAATAAATACATACCAGGGCAAAGCTGGTAGTCTACTAGCTAACAAATATATTTTGATTTATCTTCTGGGGAGACTCGAGCTCGGAGCCTCTACTGTTCCCGACCACAGGTTCCTCCTCCCGAAATACAAAATGTAGGATGAGGCCGGGTGCCTACCTTTGTAGTCTGGCGTCTTGATCTTGCGGATGAACTTGGGGAGCTCCCAGTTCCAGCCGGAGCGGTGAGTGGGGCAGTACTTCTCCATGCAGGCGGTGAGCTTGAGCAGCGCCAGCTTGCGCAGCACGAGCATCTGTCCGGCGGAGAGCGCGCCCAGCTGGCGGCGCTGCCGCTGCCTCTGCGTGCGCCGCTCCTCCTTGTCCCGCTCCCAGCCGGCAGCAGCCGCCGCCGCCGCCACTGCAGCCGCAGTCAGCCCGGCCCGCCGGAAGCTGTGCCAGCGCACGCACCTGCCGCAACATTGCTCTGTTACGCACCGTCGCACTGAAGCATGCACATATTTTACTTCTGTCTGACTGTAGGCAGGGGGAGATCTACAACTTAACGACAGGCGGATACGGATTACGTTTGTTCCGATAGAGGCGATGAAATTCGCCTTACGGACGGTTCTTCCCCACTACGAGAGTCTCATTTGCTACCTAGCAAGGATCACGTGACTCATTGTGCCGATTTACCCAGCAAAACTAGCTTCCATTCCAGACCCACACCGCCTCACAGGTGGATGTCCCAGATAAGAGCAAATATTCCCCCGCCTCACAGACTGATGTTCTGAACTCACACTACTGTGCCTCACAGGCGGATAGTCCAACTTACTCTTCACGTTATTTTACATAACATTTTAGTTACCTGATTAAGCTACAGCTTGATTTATGATTTAGTAAGTTTGCTAAGATGGATTTACACTGAACTTTGTTCATGAAATCACAACAACCAAATTAATTACACTACTGGACATTAAAATTGCTACACCACGAAGGTGACGTGCTACAGACGCGAAATTTAACCGACAGGGAGAAGATGCTGTGATATGCACATGATTAGCTTTTCAGAGCATTCACACAAGGCTGGCGCCGGTGGTGACACCTACAACGTGCTGACATGGGTTCAGGGGGGTAATACGGAACGCCGTGCTTGCTCCCAACGGCCTCGTATCACTAGCAGTTGAGATGACAGTAGCTGAGTTACCCAAGCACGACTCACAGCTCAGTTGGTAGAGCACTTTCCCGCGAAAGGCAAAGGTCCCGAGTTCGAGTCTCGGTCCGTCACACAGTTTTAATCTTCCAGGAAGTTACATATCAGCGCACACTCCGCTACAGAGCGAAATCTCATTCTGGAAACATCCCCCAGGCTGTGGCTAAGCCATGTCTCCGCAATATCCTTTCTTCCAGGAGTGCTAGTTCTGTGAGGTTCGCAGGAGAGCTTCTGCGAGGTTTTCAAGGCAGGAGATGAGGTACTGGCGGAATTAAAGCTGTGGGGACGGAGCGTGAGTCGTGCTTGGGTAGCTCAGTTGGTAGAGCACTTACCCGCGAAAGGCAAAGGTCCCGAGTTCGAGTCTCGGTCCGGCACACAGTCTTAATCTGCCAGGAAGTTTCACAACGATGTTGTTCGGACATGGAGGAGATGCAGAGAGAATGACCGCTACCTACGGATTACGGCTCAGAGGAACCCTGACAGCAACGGCACCATGTTGAATAATTCTTTTCGTGCAGCCACAGGACGTCGTGTTAGGACTCAAACTGTGCGCAATAGGCTGCATGATGCGCAACTTCACTTCCGACGTCCATGGCGAGGTCCATCTATGCAACCATGACACAATGCAGAGTCTCACACACACTAAACGTGTGTGATGTTTAGTGTGTGTGAGACTCTGCACAAATGGACCATAAGGAAACTGTAAGTACAAATTCTTCTAAATTTCGCCACTAACTACACAATAAGATCGACAACCAACTAAAAAATCGCGTGTTTTCTTATATATGGCAGTAAAGTCAACGAAATGAAGCAGAATCTCACATATCGACATTACATAGGAATGACATAACGAACACTAAAAAACGCACTTGAAAATGGGAATCGTTTCCCGAAACGCGTCGTGCGAAACATAAAATAAAGAAAATAGTGACTGGTACCAGATGAGTAATTTATAAACAAACCTACTGTATAAAAGTAGTCTTTGGCATGACGACTACAAGAAGGGCGACGTCGACTTCTACTTCTGCTACTACTTCTATTACTGCTACACTGGTCGGATGAAGCAATAACAGTAAATAACAGCACTGAAGGAGTGTTTTGCATGGTGTAAGAAGCCTTACCTGTGCCGCGGGGAGGCATCTGCTTCGTCGCGGTCGCTGTCAGCCAACGTGCTCGTCGACTCGTGGCTATCCAGCGAAGCCGACAGTGCGGATTCGCTGCCCCCTGCAACACAAACACACAATGTTTACACGTGACACAACTTCCAGAAGGCGAAAACCGAATTTCGGAAACTGTTTTTCACTGTCGTGTTTCCATTTTTAAGGCATGAATTGGATTGCAGACCGGTTAAATATGGTGTCTGGAAATCAGCTGTTCCGGTTTCCGATTTAGTCAGCACAATGGCTGTTTCACTTCTGTTAAATGTTAGAGGGAGGCAGCTTCATGCTCGAACTAATATTTCTATTTCTCCTTCACTGCACGAAGAGTCACACCGTCCAGAAAAACCACTCACGTTTCCAGAACGATTGGGCGCTTATATGGGAGCGAAAATCGATCGAGGAGATCAAAATCCGGCAGCCAGAACAGCGTTTCCACATTCGGAATTGGAGTCTTTGCATGGCAAACCAGAAGCGGTACTGGGAAATCGGTTTATTAAATCCGGTTTTGGGGGCCAAGTGTAAACATAAAGAGAGCGATCTCTTTCAGGAAAACAAATCCAAGGCAAGGCATCGGTATTTTCCGTGACCTATACGAGACATTTGAGTGCGTAAATCACTATATTTTGCTAAGCACGGACCATTCACGGAAATAAAGGCATAAACGATGAATTGATGAATGGCAGTACTCGAAAGCCAGGCTCATCAACACCATGTTCGAGCCAGTCTTCAGTTTTTTCCTGATTGACTTCTTCAAATTCTGAAAAGTCTTTGGTTAGCAGCAATGACGGCTGCCAGGGATGGAAAGACCGCTGGACTGGCTAACTCATGGTACAGCCAGCGCTGTGCCAGAGCAACATGTACATGGCGTGCGCCAGTTTAAATTTGCAGACTGGAATGCTTTCTGTTATAAGGGGGTAGGACGTCAAACGGGACGACTTGGAGCAGGAGAGACACCACAGGAATTTTTAACTTCCACTGTCTATACTTTTAAAAATAAATTCATAAAACTTTGGCAGAATAACCAGAAAGGATTAAGGATTTACACTTATTGTGGTGGAAGTCCAAAAATATAAGAAAATAATTAAAAAAATGTATTTCACCTTTTTTCACTTACCATTGGCTGCATTTGTTGCCATCGGTACACTTTTCTTAATAAGTAAGGGAGATTATTCGATTTATTTTGCGCATCATACAAATCGTAACTACAGGTGTATGAAACTCTAGAATTTACCAAATATATTAAAGACTGTGTAAAAATTGAGATAATTAACTATAATATTTGAGTTTTTTCTAAACATAAAGTTTAAAATGTAACAGCACATTTATTTTTTCATAAATTAAATAATTTCTAGAGTTTCATACACCTGTAAGTATGGTTTGTATGCTGTGCAAAATTAATCGAAGAATCTCTCTTACTTATGAAGAAACGTGTACCTATAGCAACAAACGCAGCCAATAGAAGTGAAAAATGATGAACTTTCACATGTAAAAAAAATTATTTTGTTATTTTTTTTTAACTTCCACTGCTATGACTGTGAATCCTGAATCCTTCCTGGTCATGCTGACAAAGTTTTATGAATTTATTCGTAAAAGTATAGACAGTGGAAATTAAAATGTCCTGTGGTATCTCTCCTGCCCCAAGACGGCCCATTTGACGTCCAGCCCCCCTTAACGGATGTTTCGGTCGATCGATTTTGGGATAATTGATGCTCTACTGTAGTAGGAAGAAATGACCTTCGTTGCTCTCGATTAAAAGTGGCGTGAGCAAGGACAGGACTGAATACTGGTGGTGGTGATTTTACGGGGCAATTACCTGCGGCGAATGATTCGGCCTTGTGGAAGGGGTGATGGACCGGCGTCTGGTGGCGCAGACTGCCGCCCCGCAGCTGCGCGCGCAGATTGGCACTCGCCGAAGGCCTGTTGAGGTCTTCATCCTGTGACCCCTTGCTGTCCGCGTCCAACAGCTCCAACACCTGCCGGCCAAGGAACCCTTCTTTATACAGTCATGAAAATAAGTGTTCATACAGTAAGTGGTGACAAACTACGATGGTGTGTTGGGATAGTAAATCACCCACAGCGCCGATACAAATAAGTACGATGATGTAGCGTCAGATAACCGTGTTCTTGGTGATGGAGCTTCCCGTATGCCATGAATCTATTCTGGGAAAATAAAATATGTTACACTCCGCACGATCTACGACAGGGCAAAATGTATTCATACAGAGGACTACTTTCAACCAAGGAAACGGCTGACGCAGCCCCGGAGTGCATGCCACACTTGTGTAGTCGTGTGACGGTCGTGAAGCAACAGCACGTCGGACGTCGGTACCGTGGAATAGTAGAATGGTCGCAAGGGGAAGGAAACGACCATTGAGGAAGGAAACATCGTTGTCTCCCAATATATTCAACACAAGTCGTATGCCGAAATTGCGAATATCATAGGACGAAGCCGAGCGAATGTGCAATCTATCATTAAGCGATATAAGGACAGACATGTAGTAATAAACAGTGAACGACACGGTCGTCCACAGAAGCTTACAACAAGAGAGACCAGAATGCTACTAAGAATCATCAAGAAAATCCGAAAACGACAGCGTCGGCACTATCCGCATATGTACAGTCGTGGACAAAACGAGCGAGACCCCTCGCCTTTCCTTTATGCTGAACCGCACAGCTTTAAAGTCTGCTACACAGTATAACAGGCAAGGCGACGAGGTGCTACCAACATACCATACACAGGCGTGAAATTGACGAACTATCCAAACTTTGTCAGACTGTTTTCAATCATATGTAAGACTATAAACGAGGGTTGGAACTTAAATAGTGGCAACTATTTATTCACAACCGATACAAGAGAGTTACATGTTTGCACCTGTTACTGTTCTTCAAACTAGTTACCAGCGTTGTGTAGAACCCGTTGCCGTTACTCGCTAGTAACAGTATTTTGTTACTTCGATAAACATCCCGAATGATTGTCACATAAGCGGTGACATAAACGTAGAAAATTCATGTTTTAGAGTCCCGAAAGCACTATGCAACAGAATCTGCAGATCATTTTGCCACTTCCATTGCGAAATTAGCGGCTTATTCATGTCTGGGGTAATAATAGAGTAGTGAAAGGTGTTTGCTACTGCAAGGGAGATCTGGTTTGTTTTCGGTTTTAATCTCTATGGAGTCAGATAGACTATCAGTAAATCAATTTTAAGAAACTCTCGGTCCCCCAATATGTTTTATTGCTAAATTTATTCTGTACTGGCACCCTGTGAATGTCTATATGAAACTCTTGTAGAATTTCATACCTGTTACTGCCTTCCTTTTTCCGTTTCTGTCAATAACTGATTTAGGCTTACGTGTGGCACTGAATAGTTTTTAACTGAATTTCGTTATGAATCTTCACGCGTTGCTAAATTTGCACACTCTCATGCTAAGTCAGCAACGGCAATCCATTATGACTGGTCTGAAAGTTGACACAAAGCGTTTCGCGGCCGAATGAGCATAATATTTTGCTAATTCGTAACGATCTGGGGTACTTTGTCTTACTAGAACAGTTGTGTTATCTCGATAAGCTGAAACTCATTTTTATTAGTACAGTTCATACTAATTAGCGTTTATTCTTTCATTTATATCTTATATTTACGTGTTGTGTTTAAACACAAATCAGCATTTACATAGTCTTACACATGATTGAAAACAGTCTGACGAAGTTCGGATAGTTTGTCAATTTCACGGCTGTGCACAGAATGTTGGTAGCACTTCGTCGCCTTGCCTGTTATACTGTGTAGCAGACTTTAAAGCTGTGCGGATCAGCATAACGAAAAGGCGAGGGGTCTCGCTCGTTTTATCCACGACTGTACATGACCACTTCCGAAAGGACATCACTCCAAGGCCAGTTCGTACCATTCTCAATTGTTCGGGCTACTGAGACAGGGGCCCGAGACGAAAGCCCTACATCAGCAAAACGAACAGGAAGTGGCGAATGGAATTCGCGAAACAGCATGTATCCAAGACAGCAGACTTCTGGGATACTGTATTGTTTAGTGATGAAAGCAAATTTAATATCGTGCACAATGATGGTAGGATCTTGGTCTGGAGAAGACCGGATACAGACATCGACCGAAACAACAGTCAGCCCACGGTGAAGCACGGAGGTGGTGGAGTGAAGGTATATGGCTGTATGTCAGCCTCCGGTGTCGGAAAATTAGTGTTTGTGGAAGGTACCATGGACAGATTTGTGTATATGAACATTCTCAAACAGAACTTACAACAGAGTGTTGACGCCTTGGGTCTTCCTAGAAATTATTACTTCCAACAGGACAATGATCCCAAACATACGGCACAAATTGTCCGGCTGTGGTTGCTCTACAACACTCCACACACTCTTAAAACATCAGCTCAGAGTCCGGACCTGAATCCCATCGAACACTTGTGGAGTGAGCAAGAAAAACGAGTGAGAAAACACGACATCCTTAGTAAGGCCCCTTTGAAAGAGGCTCTCCTTCGAGAATGGGAAGGTATTACGCCGGAAACTACAAGAAAATTGGCCCATTCCATGCCACGGAGGTTGCGAGAAGTAATACGGCGGAAGGGTATACATACGAAGTATTAAACATGTTCTGGCTTTGTTAGAAGTGTCATTTTCTGTTGGTGTATGAATACTTAATTCCCAGCGCAGTAGAGAACTTGGCAGACGTTTTTGTATTTTGTTTTGTAAAGGCATGTTTATTCTCGTTCTATATACCAGCGTAGCTGCAATGACGACTGGCCAATGTGTATAGTGCATATCCAATTAGTGTTTTTTGTTTCGTATTGTCAATAAAGGCAGTTTACTTTTCCACGCTCTTGTGTATGAGTCCGTATTTCCATTACTGTACACAGAGGCCTGCCAGATTATCGTAACATCGAACAAACATTTCATTTCCAAAACGGTTCAAGATATCGAAACGGAGTTTTCGCTAAATGGTACAGGGCGTGGCAACGAGTTTGCTGATTTGAATACGGTGCCGTGAAGTGTGGTGTTCTAGGCCGAGGATGGGGATTTCCTCAACCCAAGCGGTGGGTCGGCGAGTTTGTTTATCGTCTGCCTCAGTAGCGACAACGCATTGGCCGAAATACGAGTATTACCGAGCGTTTGAGGTAGAGACCTACTTTTCTAATGACCGGATGGCTGTGATCGCGCACCGTGCATTTCGTGTACACTTCAATATTCCCGCCCCAAGTCATTTTCCTGCCTGGCATTCAATTACTTAGGGTAAGGACACCTTCAGGGCAAGTGTTATTGACAAAAGAAGAATGGGGTTAGCACGGCCCGTGAGATTACCACCGAACACCGAAGCAATAAGCGTTTTTTGCGCTCTCCTGCGCAGTCGGCACCCGAACATTCAGCTGCCCTTCGACTTCCTGATCGTTCTCCGAGGCGAATTCTTCAGTGTGGCCATCACTTCGCCTATGCAAGTTGGCTGTGGCGTAAAAACTGAGTGAACGCGATATTATTGCTCGGAAAAACGCATGTGCACAGTTGCTTGGAAAGTTGCCTCGC